>NW_027480423.1:23125000-23750000 GCF_051401765.1 Calliopsis andreniformis
TATGACAGCTTTTCCATCACATAAAACGAATAATAGCAACCAGTGTGAAAGTTATGGTCATTTCTACGTTCCGGGCAACCTAGGCTTGACTCTAAGGCGTTGCTCCACCAGATCAAACAGTTAGGGCCTTAGAAGTCAACGCCCGAAGCATAAAATACAAAATAAATAGAACAGTTTTTCCATTGTATAAAACGAATAAATGCTGCCAGTGTAAAAGTTATAGTCATTTCTACGTTCCGGGCAACCTAGGCTTCACCCTAGGGCGTCGTTCCCCCTGATGGAATAGTTAGGGCCTAAGAAGTCAACGCCAGAAGCATAAAATACGATATAAATACAACAGCTTTTCCATCGTATAAAACGAATAATTGCAACCAGTTTGAAAGTGATGGTCATTTCTACGTTCCGGCAACCTAGGCTTCACTCTAGGGCGTTGCTCCACCAGATCGAATAGTTAGTGCCTTAGAAGTCAACGCCAGAAGCATAAAATACAATATATATACAACAGTTTTTACACCGTATAAAACGAATAATTGCAACCAGTATGAAAGTTATGGTCATTTCTACGTTCCGGTCAACCTAGGCTTCACCATAGGGCGTTGTTCCACCAGATCGAATAGTTAGGGCCTAAGAAGTGAACGCCAGAAGCATAAAATACAATATAAATACAACAGTTTTTCCATCATACAAAACGAATAATTGCAACCAGTATGAAAGCTATGGTCATTTCTACTTTACGGGCAACCTAGGCTACACCATAGGGCGTTGCTCTTACAGATTGAATAGATAGGGCCTTAGAAGTTAATGCCCGGAGCATATAATGCAATAAAAATACAACAGTTTTTCCATCATATAACAGGAATATTTGCAACCAGTCTGAAAGTGATGGCAATTGCTACGTTCCGGGCAACTTAGGGTTCACTCTAGGGCGTTGCTCCACCAGATCGAATAGTTAGTGCCTTAGAAGTCTACGCCAGAAGCATAAAATACAATATAAACACAACAGTTTTTATATCGTATAAAACGAATAATTGCAACCAGTATGAAAGTTAACGTCATTTCTACTTTCCGGGCAACCTAGGCTTCACCCTACGGCGTTGCTCCAACAGATTGAATAGATAGGGCCTTAGAAGTCAACGCCGGAAGCATAAAATGCAATTAAATACAACAGTTTTTCCATCGTATAAAAGGATTAATTCCAACCAGTTTGAAAGTGATGGTCATTTCTACGTTCCGGGCAACCTAGGCTTCACTCTAGGGCGTTGCTCCACCAGGTCGAATAGCTAGGGCCATAGAAGTCAACGCCAGAAGCATAAAATACAATATAAGTACAACAGTTTTTCCATCGTATAAAATGAATAATTGCAAACATTGCGAAAGTAATGGTCATTCCACGTTCCGGGCAACCTAGGCGTCACTCTAGTGCGTTGCTCCACCACATCTAATAGCTACGGCCTTAGACGTCAACGACAGAAGCATAAAATACAATAAAGATGCAACAGCTTTTCCATCGTATAAAACGAATAATTGCACCCAGTGTGAAAGTTATTGTCATTTCTACTTTCCGCGCATCCTAGGCTTCACCCTAGGGCGTTGCTCCAACAGATTGAAAAGTTAGGACCTTAGTAGTTAATGCCCGAAGCATAAAATGCAATAAAAATACAACAGTTTTTCCATCATATAGCAGGAATAATTGCAACCAGTTTGAAAGTGATGGTCACTTCTACGTTCCGGGCAACCTAGGCTTCACTCTAGGGCGTTGCTCCACCAGATCGAATAGTTAGAGCCTTAGAAGCCAACGCCAGAAGCATAAAATACAATATAAATAAAACAGTTTTTCCATCGTATAAAACGAATAATTGCTACCAGTATGGAAGTGATGGACATTTCTGCGTTCCGGGCTACCTAGGCCTCACTCTAGGTCGTTGTTCCACCAGATCGAACAGTTAGGGCCTAAGAAGTGAACGCCAGAAGCATAAAATACAATATAAATATAACAGTTTTTCCATCGTATAAAACGAATAATAGCAACCAGTGTGAAAGTTATGGTCATTTCTACGTTCCGGGCAATCTAGGCTGCACTCCAGGGCGTTGCTCCACCAGATCAAACAGCTAGGGCCTTAGAAGTCAACGCCCGAAGCATGAAATACAATATAAATATAACAGTTTTTCCATCGTATAAAACGAATAATTGCAACCAGTATGAAAGTTATGGTCAGTTCTACGTTCCGGGCAACCTAGGCTTCACTCTATGGCGTTCTTCCACTACATCGAATAGCAACGGCCTCAGAAGTCAACGCCTGAAGCATAAAATACAATAAAAATACAACAGTCTTTCCGTCCTATAACAGGAATAATTGCAACCCGTGTGAAAGTGATGGTCATTTGTACGTTCTAGGCAACCTAGGCTTCACTGTAGGGCGTTGTTCCACCAGATCGAATTGTTAGGCCCTAAGAAGTCAACGCCAGAAGCATAAGATACAATATAAATATAACAGTTTTTCCATCGTATAGAACGAATAATAGCAACCAGCGTGAAAGTTATGGTCATTTCTACGTTCCGGGCAACCTAGGCTACGCTCTAGGGCGTTGCTCCACCAGATCAAACAGCTAGGGCCTTAGAAGTCAACGCCCGAAGCATAAAATACAATATAAATATAACAGTTTTTCCATCGTATAGAACGAATAATTGCTACCAGTGTAAAAGTTATGGTCAGTTCTACGTTCCGTGCAACCTAGGTCTCACTCTAGGTCGTTTTTCCACCAGATCGAATTGTTAGGGCCTAAGAAGTCAACGCCAGAAACATAAGATACAATATAAATATAACAGTTTTTCCATCGTATAGAACGAATAATAGCAACCAGTGTGAAAGTTAGCGTCTTTTCTACTTTCCGGGCAACCTAGGCTTCACCCTCGGTCGTTGCTCCAACATATTGAATAGTTAGGACCTTAGAAGTCAACGCCGGAAGCATAAAATGCAATTAAATACAACAGTTTTTCCATCGTATAAAAGGATTAATTGCAACCAGTTTGAAAGTGATGGTCATTTCTACGTTCCGGGCAACCTAGGCTTCACTCTAGGGCGTTGCTCCACCAGGTCGAATAGCTAGGGCCATAGAAGTCAACGCCAGAAGCATAAAATACAATATAAGTACAACAGTTTTTCCATCGTATAAAATGAATAATTGCAAACATTGCGAAAGTAATGGTCATTCCACGTTCCGGGCAACCTAGGCGTCACTCTAGTGCGTTGCTCCACCACATCTAATAGCTACGGCCTTAGACGTCAACGACAGAAGCATAAAATACAATAAAGATGCAACAGCTTTTCCATCGTATAAAACGAATAATTGCACCCAGTGTGAAAGTTATTGTCATTTCTACTTTCCGCGCATCCTAGGCTTCACCCTAGGGCGTTGCTCCAACAGATTGAAAAGTTAGGACCTTAGTAGTTAATGCCCGAAGCATAAAATGCAATAAAAATACAACAGTTTTTCCATCATATAGCAGGAATAATTGCAACCAGTTTGAAAGTGATGGTCACTTCTACGTTCCGGGCAACCTAGGCTTCACTCTAGGGCGTTGCTCCACCAGATCGAATAGTTAGAGCCTTAGAAGTCAACGCCAGAAGCATAAAATACAATATAAATAAAACAGTTTTTCCATCGTATAAAACGAATAATTGCTACCAGTATGGAAGTGATGGTCATTTCTACGTTCCGGGCTACCTAGGCCTCACTCTAGGTCGTTGTTCCACCAGATCGAACAGTTAGTGCCTAAGAAGTGAACGCCAGAAGCATAAAATACAATATAAATATAACAGTTTTTCCATCGTATAAAACGAATAATAGCAACCAGTGTGAAAGTTATGGTCATTTCTACGTTCCGGGCAACCTAGGCTTCACTCTAAGGCGTTGCTTCACCAGAGCAAACAGTTAGGGCCTTAGAAGTCAACGCCCGAAGCATAAAATACAAAATAAATAAAACAGTTTTTCCATTGTATAAAACGAATAATTGCTACCAGTGTAAAAGTTATGGTCATTTCTACGTTCCGAGCAACCTAGGCTTCACCCTAGGGCGTTGCTGCAACAGATTGAATAGTTAGGGACTTAGAAGTCAACGCCCCAACCATAAAATGCAAAAAAAATACGAGAGTGTTTCCATCATATAACAGGAATAATTGCAACCAGTTTGAAAGTGATGGCCAATTCTACGTTACGGGTAACCTAGGTTTCACTCCAGGGCGTTGCTCCACCATATCGAATAGTTACGGCCTAAGAAGTCAACGCCAGAAGCATAAAATACGATATAAATACAACAGCTTTTCCATCGTATAAAACGAATATTTGCAACCAGTGTGAAAGTAATGGTCATTTCTACGTTCCGAGCACCCTAGGATTCACTCTAGGGCGTTGCTCCACCAGATCGAATAGTTAGTGCCTTAGAAGTCAACGCCAGAAGCATAAAATACAATATAAATACAACAGTTTTTCCATCGTATAAAACGAATAATTGCAACCAGTATGAAAGTTATGGTCAGTTCTACGTTCCGGGCAACCTAGGCTTCACTCTATGGCGTTCTTCCTCTACATCGAATAGCAACGGCCTCAGAAGTCAACGCCTGAAGCATAAAATACAATAAAAATACAACAGTCTTTCCGTCCTATAACAGGAATAATTGCAACCCGTGTGAAAGTGATGGTCATTTGTACGTTGTAGGCAACCTAGGCTTCACTGTAGGGCGTTGTTCCACCAGATCGAATTGTTAGGCCCTAAGAAGTCAACGCCAGAAGCATAAGATACAATATAAATATAACAGTTTTTCCATCGTATAGAACGAATAATAGCAACCAGCGTGAAAGTTATGGTCATTTCTACGTTCCGGGCAACCTAGGCTACGCTCTAGGGCGTTGCTCCACCAGATCAAACAGCTAGGGCCTTAGAAGTCAACGCCCGAAGCATAAAATACAATATAAATATAACAGTTTTTCCATCGTATAGAACGAATAATTGCTACCAGTGTAAAAGTTATGGTCAGTTCTACGTTCCGTGCAACCTAGGCCTCACTCTAGGTCGTTTTTCTACCAGATCGAATTGTTAGGGCCTAAGAAGTCAACGCCAGAAGCATAAGATACAATATAAATATAACAGTTTTTCCATCGTATAGAACGAATAATAGCAACCAGTGTGAAAGTTAGCGTCTTTTCTACTTTCCGGGCAACCTAGGCTTCACCCTCGGTCGTTGCTCCAACATATTGAATAGTTAGGACCTTAGAAGTCAACGCCGGAAGCATAAAATGCAATTAAATACAACAGTTTTTCCATCGTATAAAAGGATTAATTGCAACCAGTTTGAAAGTGATGGTCATTTCTACGTTCCGGGCAACCTAGGCTTCACCCTAGGGCGTTGCTCCACCAGGTCGAATAGCTAGGGCCATAGAAGTCAACGCCAGAAGCATAAAATACAATATAAGTACAACAGTTTTTCCATCGTATAAAATGAATAATTGCAAACACTGCGAAAGTAATGGTCATTCCACGTTCCGGGCAACCTAGGCGTCACTCTAGTGCGTTGCTCCACCACATCTAATAGCTACGGCCTTAGACGTCAACGACAGAAGCATAAAATACAATAAAGATGCAACAGCTTTTCCATCGTATAAAACGAATAATTGCACCCAGTGTGAAAGTTATTGTCATTTCTACTTTCCGCGCATCCTAGGCTTCACCCTAGGGCGTTGCTCCAACAGATTGAAAAGTTAGGACCTTAGTAGTTAATGCCCGAAGCATAAAATGCAATAAAAATACAACAGTTTTTCCATCATATAGCAGGAATAATTGCAACCAGTTTGAAAGTGATGGTCACTTCTACGTTCCGGGCAACCTAGGCTTCACTCTAGGGCGTTGCTCCACCAGATCGAATAGTTAGAGCCTTAGAAGTCAACGCCAGAAGCATAAAATACAATATAAATAAAACAGTTTTTCCATCGTATAAAACGAATAATTGCTACCAGTATGGAAGTGATGGTCATTTCTGCGTTCCGGGCTACCTAGGCCTCACTCTAGGTCGTTGTTCCACCAGATCGAACAGTTAGGGCCTAAGAAGTGAACGCCAGAAGCATAAAATACAATATAAATATAACAGTTTTTCCATCGTATAAAACGAATAATAGCAACCAGTGTGAAAGTTATGGTCATTTCTACGTTCCGGGCAATCTAGGCTACACTCTAGGGCGTTGCTCCAACAGATCAAACAGCTAGGGCCTTAGAAGTCAACGCCCGAAGCATGAAATACAATATAAATATAACAGTTTTTCCATCGTATAGAACGAATAATAGCAACCAGTGTGAAAGTTAACGTCATTTCTACTTTCCAGGCAACCTAGGCTTCACCCTAGGGCGTTGCTCCAACAGATTGAATAGTTAGGGCCTTAGAAGTCAACGCCCGATGCATAAGATACAAAATAAATACAACAGTTTTTCCATCGAGTAAAACGAATAATTGCTACCGGTGTGAAAGGTATGGTCATTTCTACGTTCCGGTCAACCTAGGCTTCACCATAGGGCGTTGTTCCACCAGATCGAATAGTTAGGGCCTAAGAAGTGAACGCCAGAAGCATAAAATACAATATAAATACAACAGTTTTTCCATCATACAAAACGAATAATAGCAACCAGTGTGAAATGTATGGTCATTTCTACGTTCCCTGCAACCTAGGCTTCACTCTAGGGCGTTGCTCCACCAGATCAAACAGCTAGAGCCTTAGAAGTCAACGCCCGAAGCATAAAATACAAAATAAATAGAACAGTTTTTCCATTGTATAAAACGAATAATTGCTACCAGTGTAAAAGTTATGGTCAGTTCTACGTTCCGTGCAACCTAGGCCTCACTCTAGGTCGTTTTTCCACCAGATCGAATTGTTAGGGCCTAAGAAGTCAACGCCAGAAGCATAAGATACAATATAAATATAACAGTTTTTCCATCGTATAGAACGAATAATAGCAACCAGTGTGAAAGTTAGCGTCATTTCTACTTTCGGGGCAACCTAGGCTTCACCCTCGGGCGTTGCTCCACCACATCTAATAGCTACGGCCTTAGACGTCAACGACAGAAGCATAAAATACAATAAAGATGCAACAGCTTTTCCATCGTATAAAACGAATAATTGCACCCAGTGTGAAAGTTATTGTCATTTCTACTTTCCGCGCATCCCAGGCTTCACCCTAGGGCGTTGCTCCAACAGATTGAATAGTTAGGACCTTAGTAGTTAATGCCCGAAGCATAAAATGCAATAAAAATACAACAGTTTTTCCATCATATAACAGGAATAATTGCTACCAGTTTGAAAGTGATGGTCATTTCTACGTTCCGGCAACCTAGGCTTCACTCTAGGGCGTTGCTCCACCAGAGCGAATAGTTAGTGCCTTAGAAGTCAACGCCAGAAGCATAAAATACAATATATATACAACAGTTTTTACACCGTATAAAACGAATAATTGCAACCAGTATGAAAGTTATGGTCATTTCTACGTTCCGGTCAACCTAGGCTTCACCATAGGGCGTTGTTCCACCAGATCGAATAGTTAGGGCCTAAGAAGTGAACGCCAGAAGCATAAAATACAATATAAATACAACAGTTTTTCCATCATACAAAACGAATAATTGCAACCAGTATGAAAGCTATGGTCATTTCTACTTTACGGGCAACCTAGGCTACACCATAGGGCGTTGCTCTTACAGATTGAATAGATAGGGCCTTAGAAGTTAATGCCCGGAGCATATAATGCAATAAAAATACAACAGTTTTTCCATCATATAACAGGAATATTTGCAACCAGTCTGAAAGTGATGGCAATTGCTACGTTCCGGGCAACTTAGGGTTCACTCTAGGGCGTTGCTCCACCAGATCGAATAGTTAGTGCCTTAGAAGTCTACGCCAGAAGCATAAAATACAATATAAACACAACAGTTTTTATATCGTATAAAACGAATAATTGCAACCAGTATGAAAGTTAACGTCATTTCTACTTTCCGGGCAACCTAGGCTTCACCCTACGGCGTTGCTCCAACAGATTGAATAGATAGGGCCTTAGAAGTCAACGCCGGAAGCATAAAATGCAATTAAATACAACAGTTTTTCCATCGTATAAAAGGATTAATTGCAACCAGTTTGAAAGTGATGGTCATTTCTACGTTCCGGGCAACCTAGGCTTCACTCTAGGGCGTTGCTCCACCAGGTCGAATAGCTAGGGCCATAGAAGACAACGCCAGAAGCATAAAATACAATATAAGTACAACAGTTTTTCCATCGTATAAAATGAATAATTGCAAACATTGCGAAAGTAATGGTCATTCCACGTTCCGGGCAACCTAGGCGTCACTCTAGTGCGTTGCTCCACCACATCTAATAGCTACGGCCTTAGACGTCAACGACAGAAGCATAAAATACAATAAAGATGCAACAGCTTTTCCATCGTATAAAACGAATAATTGCACCCAGTGTGAAAGTTATTGTCATTTCTACTTTCCGCGCATCCTAGGCTTCACCCTAGGGCGTTGCTCCAACAGATTGAAAAGTTAGGACCTTAGTAGTTAATGCCCGAAGCATAAAATGCAATAAAAATACAACAGTTTCTCCATCATATAGCAGGAATAATTGCAACCAGTTTGAAAGTGATGGTCACTTCTACGTTCCGGGCAACCTAGGCTTCACTCTAGGGCGTTGCTCCACCAGATCGAATAGTTAGAGCCTTAGAAGCCAACGCCAGAAGCATAAAATACAATATAAATAAAACAGTTTTTCCATCGTATAAAACGAATAATTGCTACCAGTATGGAAGTGATGGACATTTCTGCGTTCCGGGCTACCTAGGCCTCACTCTAGGTCGTTGTTCCACCAGATCGAACAGTTAGGGCCTAAGAAGTGAACGCCAGAAGCATAAAATACAATATAAATATAACAGTTTTTCCATCGTATAAAACGAATAATAGCAACCAGTGTGAAAGTTATGGTCATTTCTACGTTCCGGGCAATCTAGGCTGCACTCCAGGGCGTTGCTCCACCAGATCAAACAGCTAGGGCCTTAGAAGTCAACGCCCGAAGCATGAAATACAATATAAATATAACAGTTTTTCCATCGTATAAAACGAATAATTGCAACCAGTATGAAAGTTATGGTCAGTTCTACGTTCCGGGCAACCTAGGCTTCACTCTATGGCGTTCTTCCTCTACATCGAATAGCAACGGCCTCAGAAGTCAACGCCTGAAGCATAAAATACAATAAAAATACAACAGTCTTTCCGTCCTATAACAGGAATAATTGCAACCCGTGTGAAAGTGATGGTCATTTGTACGTTCTAGGCAACCTAGGCTTCACTGTAGGGCGTTGTTCCACCAGATCGAATTGTTAGGCCCTAAGAAGTCAACGCCAGAAGCATAAGATACAATATAAATATAACAGTTTTTCCATCGTATAGAACGAATAATAGCAACCAGCGTGAAAGTTATGGTCATTTCTACGTTCCGGGCAACCTAGGCTACGCTCTAGGGCGTTGCTCCACCAGATCAAACAGCTAGGGCCTTAGAAGTCAACGCCCGAAGCATAAAATACAATATAAATATAACAGTTTTTCCATCGTATAGAACGAATAATTGCTACCAGTGTAAAAGTTATGGTCAGTTCTACGTTCCGTGCAACCTAGGCCTCACTCTAGGTCGTTTTTCCACCAGATCGAATTGTTAGGGCCTAAGAAGTCAACGCCAGAAACATAAGATACAATATAAATATAACAGTTTTTCCATCGTATAGAACGAATAATAGCAACCAGTGTGAAAGTTAGCGTCTTTTCTACTTTCCGGGCAACCTAGGCTTCACCCTCGGTCGTTGCTCCAACATATTGAATAGTTAGGACCTTAGAAGTCAACGCCGGAAGCATAAAATGCAATTAAATACAACAGTTTTTCCATCGTATAAAAGGATTAATTGCAACCAGTTTGAAAGTGATGGTCATTTCTACGTTCCGGGCAACCTAGGCTTCACTCTAGGGCGTTGCTCCACCAGGTCGAATAGCTAGGGCCATAGAAGTCAACGCCAGAAGCATAAAATACAATATAAGTACAACAGTTTTACCATCGTATAAAATGAATAATTGCAAACATTGCGAAAGTAATGGTCATTCCACGTTCCGGGCAACCTAGGCGTCACTCTAGTGCGTTGCTCCACCACATCTAATAGCTACGGCCTTAGACGTCAACGACAGAAGCATAAAATACAATAAAGATGCAACAGCTTTTCCATCGTATAAAACGAATAATTGCACCCAGTGTGAAAGTTATTGTCATTTCTACTTTCCGCGCATCCTAGGCTTCACCCTAGGGCGTTGCTCCAACAGATTGAAAAGTTAGGACCTTAGTAGTTAATGCCCGAAGCATAAAATGCAATAAAAATACAACAGTTTTTCCATCATATAGCAGGAATAATTGCAACCAGTTTGAAAGTGATGGTCACTTCTACGTTCCGGGCAACCTAGGCTTCACTCTAGGGCGTTGCTCCACCAGATCGAATAGTTAGAGCCTTAGAAGTCAACGCCAGAAGCATAAAATACAATATAAATAAAACAGTTTTTCCATCGTA
Organism: Calliopsis andreniformis; assembly: GCF_051401765.1. Lineage (NCBI taxonomy): Eukaryota > Metazoa > Arthropoda > Insecta > Hymenoptera > Andrenidae > Calliopsis > Calliopsis andreniformis. Next base: position 23,135,634 of record NW_027480423.1, read on the forward strand.
TAAAACGAATAATTGCTACCAGTATGGAAGTGATGGTCATTTCTACGTTCCGGGCTACCTAGGCCTCACTCTAGGTCGTTGTTCCACCAGATCGAACAGTTAGTGCCTAAGAAGTGAACGCCAGAAGCATAAAATACAATATCAATATAACAGTTTTTCCATCGTATAAAACGAATAATAGCAACCAGTGTGAAAGTTATGGTCATTTCTACGTTCCGGGCAACCTAGGCTTCACTCTAAGGCGTTGCTTCACCAGAGCAAACAGTTAGGGCCTTAGAAGTCAACGCCCGAAGCATAAAATACAAAATAAATAAAACAGTTTTTCCATTGTATAAAACGAATAATTGCTACCAGTGTAAAAGTTATGGTCATTTCTACGTTCCGAGCAACCTAGGCTTCACCCTAGGGCGTTGCTGCAACAGATTGAATAGTTAGGGACTTAGAAGTCAACGCCCCAACCATAAAATGCAAAAAAAATACGAGAGTGTTTCCATCATATAACAGGAATAATTGCAACCAGTTTGAAAGTGATGGCCAATTCTACGTTACGGGTAACCTAGGTTTCACTCCAGGGCGTTGCTCCACCATATCGAATAGTTACGGCCTAAGAAGTCAACGCCAGAAGCATAAAATACGATATAAATACAACAGCTTTTCCATCGTATAAAACGAATATTTGCAACCAGTGTGAAAGTAATGGTCATTTCTACGTTCCGAGCACCCTAGGATTCACTCTAGGGCGTTGCTCCACCAGATCGAATAGTTAGTGCCTTAGAAGTCAACGCCAGAAGCATAAAATACAATATAAATACAACAGTTTTTCCATCGTATAAAACGAATAATTGCAACCAGTATGAAAGTTATGGTCAGTTCTACGTTCCGGGCAACCTAGGCTTCACTCTATGGCGTTCTTCCTCTACATCGAATAGCAACGGCCTCAGAAGTCAACGCCTGAAGCATAAAATACAATAAAAATACAACAGTCTTTCCGTCCTATAACAGGAATAATTGCAACCCGTGTGAAAGTGATGGTCATTTGTACGTTGTAGGCAACCTAGGCTTCACTGTAGGGCGTTGTTCCACCAGATCGAATTGTTAGGCCCTAAGAAGTCAACGCCAGAAGCATAAGATACAATATAAATATAACAGTTTTTCCATCGTATAGAACGAATAATAGCAACCAGCGTGAAAGTTATGGTCATTTCTACGTTCCGGGCAACCTAGGCTACGCTCTAGGGCGTTGCTCCACCAGATCAAACAGCTAGGGCCTTAGAAGTCAACGCCCGAAGCATAAAATACAATATAAATATAACAGTTTTTCCATCGTATAGAACGAATAATTGCTACCAGTGTAAAAGTTATGGTCAGTTCTACGTTCCGTGCAACCTAGGCCTCACTCTAGGTCGTTTTTCTACCAGATCGAATTGTTAGGGCCTAAGAAGTCAACGCCAGAAGCATAAGATACAATATAAATATAACAGTTTTTCCATCGTATAGAACGAATAATAGCAACCAGTGTGAAAGTTAGCGTCTTTTCTACTTTCCGGGCAACCTAGGCTTCACCCTCGGTCGTTGCTCCAACATATTGAATAGTTAGGACCTTAGAAGTCAACGCCGGAAGCATAAAATGCAATTAAATACAACAGTTTTTCCATCGTATAAAAGGATTAATTGCAACCAGTTTGAAAGTGATGGTCATTTCTACGTTCCGGGCAACCTAGGCTTCACCCTAGGGCGTTGCTCCACCAGGTCGAATAGCTAGGGCCATAGAAGTCAACGCCAGAAGCATAAAATACAATATAAGTACAACAGTTTTTCCATCGTATAAAATGAATAATTGCAAACACTGCGAAAGTAATGGTCATTCCACGTTCCGGGCAACCTAGGCGTCACTCTAGTGCGTTGCTCCACCACATCTAATAGCTACGGCCTTAGACGTCAACGACAGAAGCATAAAATACAATAAAGATGCAACAGCTTTTCCATCGTATAAAACGAATAATTGCACCCAGTGTGAAAGTTATTGTCATTTCTACTTTCCGCGCATCCTAGGCTTCACCCTAGGGCGTTGCTCCAACAGATTGAAAAGTTAGGACCTTAGTAGTTAATGCCCGAAGCATAAAATGCAATAAAAATACAACAGTTTTTCCATCATATAGCAGGAATAATTGCAACCAGTTTGAAAGTGATGGTCACTTCTACGTTCCGGGCAACCTAGGCTTCACTCTAGGGCGTTGCTCCACCAGATCGAATAGTTAGAGCCTTAGAAGTCAACGCCAGAAGCATAAAATACAATATAAATAAAACAGTTTTTCCATCGTATAAAACGAATAATTGCTACCAGTATGGAAGTGATGGTCATTTCTGCGTTCCGGGCTACCTAGGCCTCACTCTAGGTCGTTGTTCCACCAGATCGAACAGTTAGGGCCTAAGAAGTGAACGCCAGAAGCATAAAATACAATATAAATATAACAGTTTTTCCATCGTATAAAACGAATAATAGCAACCAGTGTGAAAGTTATGGTCATTTCTACGTTCCGGGCAATCTAGGCTACACTCTAGGGCGTTGCTCCAACAGATCAAACAGCTAGGGCCTTAGAAGTCAACGCCCGAAGCATGAAATACAATATAAATATAACAGTTTTTCCATCGTATAGAACGAATAATAGCAACCAGTGTGAAAGTTAACGTCATTTCTACTTTCCAGGCAACCTAGGCTTCACCCTAGGGCGTTGCTCCAACAGATTGAATAGTTAGGGCCTTAGAAGTCAACGCCCGATGCATAAGATACAAAATAAATACAACAGTTTTTCCATCGTGTAAAACGAATAATTGCTACCGGTGTGAAAGGTATGGTCATTTCTACGTTCCGGTCAACCTAGGCTTCACCATAGGGCGTTGTTCCACCAGATCGAATAGTTAGGGCCTAAGAAGTGAACGCCAGAAGCATAAAATACAATATAAATACAACAGTTTTTCCATCATACAAAACGAATAATAGCAACCAGTGTGAAATGTATGGTCATTTCTACGTTCCGTGCAACCTAGGCTTCACTCTAGGGCGTTGCTCCACCAGATCAAACAGCCAGAGCCTTAGAAGTCAACGCCCGAAGCATAAAATACAAAATAAATACAACAGTTTTTCCATTGTATAAAACGAATAATTGCTACCAGTGTAAAAGTTATGGTCAGTTCTACGTTCCGTGCAACCTAGGCCTCACTCTAGGTCGTTTTTCCACCAGATCGAATTGTTAGGGCCTAAGAAGTCAACGCCAGAAGCATAAGATACAATATAAATATAACAGTTTTTCCATCGTATAGAACGAATAATAGCAACCAGTGTGAAAGTTAGCGTCATTTCTACTTTCGGGGCAACCTAGGCTTCACCCTCGGGCGTTGCTCCACCACATCTAATAGCTACGGCCTTAGACGTCAACGACAGAAGCATAAAATACAATAAAGATGCAACAGCTTTTCCATCGTATAAAACGAATAATTGCACCCAGTGTGAAAGTTATTGTCATTTCTACTTTCCGCGCATCCCAGGCTTCACCCTAGGGCGTTGCTCCAACGGATTGAATAGTTAGGACCTTAGTAGTTAATGCCCGAAGCATAAAATGCAATAAAAATACAACAGTTTTTCCATCATATAACAGGAATAATTGCTACCAGTTTGAAAGTGATGGTCACTTCTACGTTCCGGGCAACCTAGGCTTCACTCCAGGGTGTTGCTCCACCAGATCGAATAGTTAGAGCCTTAGAAGTCAACGCCAGAAGCATAAAATACAATATAAATAAAACAGTTTTTCCATCGTATAAAACGAATAATTGCTACCAGTATGGAAGTGATGGTCATTTCTACGTTCCGGGCTACCTAGGCCTCATTCTAGGTCGTTGTTCCACCAGATCGAACAGTTAGGGCCTAAGAAGTGAACGCCAGAAGCATAAAATACAATATAAATATAACAGTTTTTCCATCGTATAAAACGAATAATAGCAACCAGTGTGAAAGTTATGGTCATTTCTACGTTCCGGGCAATCTAGGCTACACTCTAGGGCGTTGCTCCAACAGATCAAACAGCTAGGGCCTTAGAAGTCAACGCCCGAAGCATGAAATACAATATAAATATAACAGTTTTTCCATCGTATAGAACGAATAATAGCAACCAGTGTGAAAGTTAACGTCATTTCTACTTTCCAGGCAACCTAGGCTTCACCCTAGGGCGTTGCTCCAACAGATTGAATAGTTAGGGCCTTAGAAGTCAACGCCCGATGCATAAGATACAAAATAAATACAACAGTTTTTCCATCGTGTAAAACGAATAATTGCTACCGGTGTGAAAGGTATGGTCATTTCTACGTTCCGGTCAACCTAGGCTTCACCATAGGGCGTTGTTCCACCAGATCGAATAGTTAGGGCCTAAGAAGTGAACGCCAGAAGCATAAAATACAATATAAATACAACAGTTTTTCCATCATACAAAACGAATAATAGCAACCAGTGTGAAATGTATGGTCATTTCTACGTTCCGTGCAACCTAGGCTTCACTCTAGGGCGTTGCTCCACCAGATCAAACAGCCAGAGCCTTAGAAGTCAACGCCCGAAGCATAAAATACAAAATAAATACAACAGTTTTTCCATTGTATAAAACGAATAATTGCTACCAGTGTAAAAGTTATGGTCAGTTCTACGTTCCGTGCAACCTAGGCCTCACTCTAGGTCGTTTTTCCACCAGATCGAATTGTTAGGGCCTAAGAAGTCAACGCCAGAAGCATAAGATACAATATAAATATAACAGTTTTTCCATCGTATAGAACGAATAATAGCAACCAGTGTGAAAGTTAGCGTCATTTCTACTTTCGGGGCAACCTAGGCTTCACCCTCGGGCGTTGCTCCACCACATCTAATAGCTACGGCCTTAGACGTCAACGACAGAAGCATAAAATACAATAAAGATGCAACAGCTTTTCCATCGTATAAAACGAATAATTGCACCCAGTGTGAAAGTTATTGTCATTTCTACTTTCCGCGCATCCCAGGCTTCACCCTAGGGCGTTGCTCCAACGGATTGAATAGTTAGGACCTTAGTAGTTAATGCCCGAAGCATAAAATGCAATAAAAATACAACAGTTTTTCCATCATATAACAGGAATAATTGCTACCAGTTTGAAAGTGATGGTCACTTCTACGTTCCGGGCAACCTAGGCTTCACTCCAGGGTGTTGCTCCACCAGATCGAATAGTTAGAGCCTTAGAAGTCAACGCCAGAAGCATAAAATACAATATAAATAAAACAGTTTTTCCATCGTATAAAACGAATAATTGCTACCAGTATGGAAGTGATGGTCATTTCTACGTTCCGGGCTACCTAGGCCTCATTCTAGGTCGTTGTTCCACCAGATCGAACAGTTAGTGCCTAAGAAGTGAACGCCAGAAGCATAAAATACAATATAAATATAACAGTTTTTCCATCGTATAAAACGAATAATTGCTACCAGTGTAAAAGTTATGGTCATTTCTACGTTCCGAGCAACCTAGGCTTCACCCTAGGGCGTTGCTGCAACAGATTGAATAGTTAGGGACTTAGAAGTCAACGCCCCAACCATAAAATGCAAAAAAAATACGAGAGTGTTTCCATCATATAACAGGAATAATTGCAACCAGTTTGAAAGTGATGGCCAATTCTACGTTACGGGTAACCTAGGTTTCACTCCAGGGCGTTGCTCCACCATATCGAATAGTTACGGCCTAAGAAGTCAACGCCAGAAGCATAAAATACGATATAAATACAACAGCTTTTCCATCGTATAAAACGAATATTTGCAACCAGTGTGAAAGTAATGGTCATTTCTACGTTCCGAGCACCCTAGGCTTCACTCTAGAGCGTTGCTCCACCAGATCGAATAGTTAGTGCCTTAGAAGTCTACGCCAGAAGCATAAAATACAATATAAATACAACACTTTTTCCATCGTATAAAACGAATAATTGCAACCAGTATGAAAGTTATGGTCAGTTCTACGTTCCGGGCAACCTAGGCTTCACTCTATGGCGTTCTTCCTCTACATCGAATAGCAACGGCCTCAGAAGCCAACGCCTGAAGCATAAAATACAATAAAAATACAACAGTCTTTCCGTCCTATAACAGGAATAATTGCAACCCGTGTGAAAGTGATGGTCATTTGTACGTTCTAGGCAACCTAGGCTTCACTGTAGGGCGTTGTTCCACCAGATCGAATTGTTAGGCCCTAAGAAGTCAACGCCAGAAGCATAAGATACAATATAAATATAACTGTTTTTCCATCGTATAGAACGAATAATAGCAACCAGTGTGAAAGTTATGGTCACTTCTACGTTCCGGGCAACATAGGCTACACTCTAGGGCGTTGCTCCACCAGATCAAACAGCTAGGGCCTTAGAAGTCAACGCCCGAAGCATAAAATACAATATAAATATAACAGTTTTTCCATCGTATAGAACGAATAATAGCAACCAGTGTGAAAGTTAACGTCATTTCTACTTTCCAGGCAACCTAGGCTTCACCATAGGGCGTTGTTCCACCAGATCGAATAGTTAGGGCCTAAGAAGTGAACGCCAGAAGCATAAAATACAATATAAGTACAACAGTTTTTCCATCGTATACAACGAATAATTGCTACCAGTATGGAAGTGATGGTCATTTCTACGTTCTGGGCAACCTAGGCTTCACCCTAGGGCGTTGCTCCAACAGATTGAATAGTTAGGGTCTTAGAAGTCAACGCCCGATGCATAAAATACAAAATAAATACAACAGTTTTTCCATCGTGTAAAACGAATAATTGCTACCGGTGTGAAAGTTATGGTCATTTCTACGTTCCGGTCAACCTAGGCTTCACCATAGGGCGTTGTTCCACCAGATCGAATAGTTAGGGCCTAAGAAGTGAACGCCAGAAGCATAAAATACAATATAAGTACAACAGTTTTTCCATCGTATACAACGAATAATTGCTACCAGTATGGAAGTGATGGTCATTTCTACGTTCTGGGCTACCTAGGCCTCACTCTAGGTCGTTATCCCACCAGTTCGAATTGTTAGGGCCTAAGAAGTCAACGCCAGAAGCATAAGATACAATATGAATATAACAGTTTTTCCATCGAATAGAACGAATAATAGCAACCAGTGTGAAAGTTATGGTCATTTCTACGTTCCGGGCAACCTAGGCTTCACTCTAGGGCGTTGCTCCACCAGATCGAATAGTTAGAGCCTTAGAAGTCAACGCCAGAAGCATAAAATACAATATAAGTACAACAGTTTTTCCATCGTATAAAATGAATAATTGCAACCAGTATGAAAGTTATGGTCATTTCTACGTTCCGGTCAACCTAGGCTTCACCATAGGGCGTTGCTCCACCAGATCGAATAGTTAGGGCCTAAGAAGTGAACGCCAGAAGCATAAAATACAATATAAATACAACAGTTTTTCCATCATACAAAACGAATAATTGCAACCAGTATGAAAGTAATGGTCATTTCTACATTCCGAGCAACCTAGGCTTCACTCTAGGGCGCTGCTCCACCAGATCGGATAGTTAGGTCCTTAGATGTCAACGCCAGAAGCATAAAATACGATATAAATACAACAGCTTTTCCATCGTATAAAACGAATAATAGCAACCAGTGTGAAAGTTATGGTCATTTCTACGTTCCGGCCAACCTAGGCTTCACCATAGGGCGTTGCTCCACCAGATCAAACAGCTAGGGCCTTAGAAGTCAACGCCCGAAGCATAAAATACAATATAAATATAACAGTTTTTCCATCGTATAGAACGAATAATAGCAACCAGTGTGAAAGTTAACGTCATTTCTACTTTCCAGGCAACCTAGGCTTCACCATAGGGCGTTGTTCCACCAGATCGAATAGTTAGGGCCTAAGAAGTGAACGCCAGAAGCATAAAATACAATATAAGTACAACAGTTTTTCCATCGTATACAACGAATAATTGCTACCAGTATGGAAGTGATGGTCATTTCTACGTTCTGGGCAACCTAGGCTTCACCCTAGGGCGTTGCTCCAACAGATTGAATAGTTAGGGTCTTAGAAGTCAACGCCCGATGCATAAAATACAAAATAAATACAACAGTTTTTCCATCGTGTAAAACGAATAATTGCTACCGGTGTGAAAGTTATGGTCATTTCTACGTTCCGGTCAACCTAGGCTTCACCATAGGGCGTTGTTCCACCAGATCGAATAGTTAGGGCCTAAGAAGTGAACGCCAGAAGCATAAAATACAATATAAGTACAACAGTTTTTCCATCGTATACAACGAATAATTGCTACCAGTATGGAAGTGATGGTCATTTCTACGTTCTGGGCTACCTAGGCCTCACTCTAGGTCGTTATCCCACCAGTTCGAATTGTTAGGGCCTAAGAAGTCAACGCCAGAAGCATAAGATACAATATGAATATAACAGTTTTTCCATCGAATAGAACGAATAATAGCAACCAGTGTGAAAGTTATGGTCATTTCTACGTTCCGGGCAACCTAGGCTTCACTCTAGGGCGTTGCTCCACCAGATCGAATAGTTAGAGCCTTAGAAGTCAACGCCAGAAGCATAAAATACAATATAAGTACAACAGTTTTTCCATCGTATAAAATGAATAATTGCAACCAGTATGAAAGTTATGGTCATTTCTACGTTCCGGTCAACCTAGGCTTCACCATAGGGCGTTGCTCCACCAGATCGAATAGTTAGGGCCTAAGAAGTGAACGCCAGAAGCATAAAATACAATATAAATACAACAGTTTTTCCATCATACAAAACGAATAATTGCAACCAGTATGAAAGTAATGGTCATTTCTACATTCCGAGCAACCTAGGCTTCACTCTAGGGCGCTGCTCCACCAGATCGGATAGTTAGGTCCTTAGATGTCAACGCCAGAAGCATAAAATACGATATAAATACAACAGCTTTTCCATCGTATAAAACGAATAATAGCAACCAGTGTGAAAGTTATGGTCATTTCTACGTTCCGGCCAACCTAGGCTTCACTCTAGGGCGTTGCTCCACCAGATCAAACAGTTTGGGCCTTAGAAGTCAACGCCCGAAGCATAAAATACAAAATAAATAGAACAGTTTTTCCTTTGTATAAAACGAATAATTGCTTCCAGTGTAAAAGTTATAGTCATTTCTACGTTCCGGGCAACCTAGGCTTCACCCTAGGGCGTTGTTCCACCTGATGGAATAGTCAGGGCCTAAGAAAGCAACGCCAGAAGCATAAAATACGATATAAATACAACAGCTTTTCCATCGTATAAAACGAATAATTGCAACCAGTTTGAAAGTGATGGTCATTTCTACGTACCGGGCAACCTAGGCTTCATTCTAGGGCGTTGTTCCACCAGATCAAACAGTTAGGGCCTTAGAAGTCAATACCCAAAGCATAAAATGCAATAAAAATACATCAGTTTTTCCATCATATAACCGGAATAATCGCAACCAGTGTGAAACTTATGGTCATTTCTACGTTCCGGGCAACCTAGGCTTCACTCTACGGTGTTGTTCCACCAGATCGAATAGTTAGGGCCTAAGAAGTGAACGCCAGAAGCATAAAATACAATATAAATATAACAGCTTTTCCATCGTATAAAACGAATAATAGCAACCAGTGTGAAAGTTATGGTCATTTCTACGTTCCGGGCAACCTAGGCTTCACTCTACAGTGTTGTTCGACCAGATCGAATAGTTAGGGCTAACAAGTGAACGCCAGAAGCGTAAAATACAATATAAATATGACAGCTTTTCCATCACATAAAACGAATAATAGCAACCAGTGTGAAAGTTATGGTCATTTCTACGTTCCGGGCAACCTAGGCTTCACTCTAAGGCGTTGCTCCACCAGATCAAACAGTTAGGGCCTTAGAAGTCAACGCTCGAAGCATAAAATACAAAATAAATAGAACAGTTTTTCCATCGTATAAAACGAATAATTGCTACCAGTATGGAAGTGATGGTCATTTCTACGTTCCGGGCAACCTAGGCTTCACCCTAGGGCGTTGTTCCACCAGATGGAATAGTTAGGGCCTAAGAAGTGAACGCCAGAAGCACAAAATACATTATAAATACAACAGTTTTTCCATCATATAAAACGAATAATTGCAACCAGTATGAGAGCTATGGTCATTTCTACTTTCCGGGCAACCTAGGCTTCACCCTAGGGCGTTGTTCCACCAGATGGAATAGTTAGGTCCTTAGAAGTCAACGCCAGAAGCATAAGATACAATATAAATATAACAGTTTTTCCATCGTATAGAACGATTAATAGCAACCAGTGTGAAAGTTATGGTCATTTCTACGTTCCGGGCAACCTAGGCTTCACCCTAGGGCGTTGTTCCACCAGATGGAATAGTTAGGGCCTAAGAAGTGAACGCCAGAAGCACAAAATACATTATAAATACAACAGTTTTTCCATCATATAAAACGAATAATTGCAACCAGTTTGAAAGTGATGGTCATTTCTACGTTCCGGGCAACCTAGGCTTCACTCTAGGGCGTTGCTCCACCAGGTCGAATAGTTAGGTCCTTAGAAGTCAACGCCAGAAGCATAAAATACAATATAAGTACAACAGTTTTTCCATCGTATAAAATGAATAATTGCAAACATTGCGAAAGTAATGGTCATTCCACGTTCCGGGCTACCTAGGCGTCACTCTAGTGCGTTGCACCACCACATCTAATAACTACGGCCTTAGACGTCAACGACAGAAGCATAAAATACAATAAAGATGCAACAGCTTTTCCATCATATAAAACGAATGATTGCACCCAGTGTGAAAGTTATTGTCATTTCTACTTTCCGCTCATCCTAGGCTTCACCCTATGGCGTTGCTCCAACAGATTGAATAGTTAGGACCTTAGAAGTTAATGCCCGAAGCATAAAATGCAATAAAAATACAACAGTTTTTCCATCATATAACAGGAATAATTGCAACCAGTTTGAAAGTGATGGTCATTTCTACGTTCCGGGCAACCTAGGCTTCACTCTAGGGCGTTGCTCCACCAGATCGAATAGTTAGAGCCTTAGAAGTCAACGCCAGAAGCATAAAATGCAATATAAATATAACAGTTTTTCCATCGTATAGAACGAATAATAGCAACCAGTGTGAAAGTTAACGTCATTTCTACTTTCCAGGCAACCTAGGCTTCACCCTAGGGCGTTGCTCCAACAGATTGAATAGTTAGGGCCTTAGAAGTCAACGCCCGATGCATAAGATACAATATAAATACAACAGCTTTTCCATCGTATAAAACGAGTGATTGCAACCAGTGTGAAAGTAATGGTCATTTCTACATTCCGAGCAACCTAGGCTTCACTCTAGGGCGCTGCTCCACCAGATCGGATAGTTAGGTCCTTAGATGTCAACGCCAGAAGCATAAAATACGATATAAATACAACAGCTTTTCCATCGTATAAAACGAATAATAGCAACCAGTGTGAAAGTTATGGTCATTTCTACGTTCCGGCCAACCTAGGCTTCACTCTAGGGCGTTGCTCCACCAGATCAAACAGTTTGGGCCTTAGAAGTCAACGCCCGAAGCATAAAATACAAAATAAATAGAACAGTTTTTCCTTTGTATAAAACGAATAATTGCTTCCAGTGTAAAAGTTATAGTCATTTCTACGTTCCGGGCAACCTAGGCTTCACCCTAGGGCGTTGTTCCACCTGATGGAATAGTTAGGGCCTAAGAAAGCAACGCCAGAAGCATAAAATACGATATAAATACAACAGCTTTTCCATCGTATAAAACGAATAATTGCAACCAGTTTGAAAGTGATGGTCATTTCTACGTACCGGGCAACCTAGGCTTCATTCTAGGGCGTTGTTCCACCAGATCAAACAGTTAGGGCCTTAGAAGTCAATACCCAAAGCATAAAATGCAATAAAAATACATCAGTTTTTCCATCATATAACCGGAATAATCGCAACCAGTGTGAAACTTATGGTCATTTCTACGTTCCGGGCAACCTAGGCTACACTCTAGGGCGTTGCTCCACCAGATCGAATAGTTAGAGCCTTAGAAGTCAACGCCAGAAGCATAAAATACAATATAAATAAAACAGTTTTTCCATCGTATAAAACGAATAATTGCTACCAGTATGGAAGTGATGGTCATTTCTACGTTTCGGGATACCTAGGCCTCACTCTAGGTCGTTGTTCCACCAGATCGAATAGTTACGGCCTAAGAAGTGAACGCCAGAAGCATAAAATACAATAAAGATGCAACAGCTTTACCATCGTATTAAACGAATAATTCCAACCAGTGTGAATCTTATGGTCATTTCTACATTCCGAGCAACCTAGGCTTCACTCTAGGGCGTTGATCCAACAGATTGAATAGTCAGGGCCTTAGCAGTCAACGCCCGAAGCATAAAATACAATATAAATACAACAGTTTTTCCATCATATAACAGGAATAATTGCAACCAGTTTGAAAGTGATGGTCATTTCTACGTTCCGGCAACCTAGGCTTCACTCTAGGGCGTTGCTCCACCAGATCGAATAGTTAGTGCCTTAGAAGTCAACGCCAGAAGCATAAAATACAATATATATACAACAGTTTTTACATCGTATAAAACGAATAATAGCAACCAGTGTTAAAGTTATGGTCATTTCTACGTTCCGGGCAACCAAGGCTTCACCCTAGGGCGTTGCTCCAACAGATTGAATAGTTAGGGCCTTAGAAGACAACGCCCGACGCATAAAATGCAATAAAAATGCAACAGTTTTTCCAACGTATAAAAGGATTAATTGCAACCAGTTTGAAAGTGATGGTCATTTCTACGTTCCAGGCAACCTAGGCTTCACCCTAGGGCGTTGTTCCACCAGATGGAATAGTTAGGGCATATGAAGTCATCGCCAGAAGCATAAAATACCGTATAAATACAACAGCTTTTCCATCGTATAGAACGAATAATAGCAACCAGTGTGAAAGTTAAGGTAATTTCTACGTTCTGGGCAACCTAGGCTTCACTCTACGGCGTTGTTCCACCAGATCGAATAGTTAGGGCCTAAGAAGTCATTGCCAGAAGCATAAAATGCAATATAAATATAAAGCGTTTCCATCGTATAAAACGAATAATTGCAACCAGTGTGAAAGTAATGGTCATTTCTACGTTCCGGGCAACCTAGGCTTCACTCTACGGCGTTGTTCCACCAGATGGAATGGTTAGGGCCTAAGAAGTCAACGCCCGAAGCATAAAATACGATATAAATACAACAGCTTTTCCATCGTATAAAAGGAATAATTGCAAACAGTGTGAAAGTAATGGTCATTTCTACGATCCGGGCAACCTAGGCTTCACTCTACGGTGTTGTTCCACCACATCGAATAGCTACGGCCTCAGAAGTCAACGCCTAAAGTATAAAATACAATAAAAATACAACAGTCTTTCCATCCTATAACAGCAATAATTGCAACCCGTTTGAAAGTGATGGTCATTTCAACGTTCCAGGCAACCTAGGCTTCACTCTAGGGCGTTGTTCCACCAGATCGAATAGTTAGGTCCTTAGAAGTCAACGCCAGAAGCATAAGATACAATATAAATATAACAGTTTTTCCATCGTATAGAACGATTAATAGCAACCAGTGTGAAAGTTATGGTCATTTCTACGTTCCGGGCAACCTAGGCTTCACCCTAGGGCGTTGTTCCACCAGATGGAATAGTTAGGGCCTAAGAAGTGAACGCCAGAAGCACAAAATACATTATAAATACAACAGTTTTTCCATCATATAAAACGAATAATTGCAACCAGTATGAAAGCTATGGTCATTTCTACTTTCCGGGCAACCTAGGCTTCACCCTAGGGCGTTGTTCCACCAGATGGAATAGTTAGGGCCTAAGAAGTGAACGCCAGAAGCACAAAATACATTATAAATACAACAGTTTTTCCATCATATAAAACGAATAATTGCAACCAGTTTGAAAGTGATGGTCATTTCTACGTTCCGGGCAACCTAGGCTTCACTCTAGGGCGTTGCTCCACCAGGTCGAATAGTTAGGTCCTTAGAAGTCAACGCCAGAAGCATAAAATACAATATAAGTACAACAGATTTTCCATCGTATAAAATGAATAATTGCAAACATTGCGAAAGTAATGGTCATTCCACGTTCCGGGCAACCTAGGCGTCACTCTAGTGCGTTGCGCCACCACATCTAATAACTACGGCCTTAGACGTCAACGACAGAAGCATAAAATACAATAAAGATGCAACAGCTTTTCCATCATATAAAACGAATGATTGCACCCAGTGTGAAAGTTATTGTCATTTCTACTTTCCGCTCATCCTAGGCTTCACCCTATGGCGTTGCTCCAACAGATTGAATAGTTAGGACCTTAGAAGTTAATGCCCGAAGCATAAAATGCAATAAAAATACAACAGTTTTTCCATCATATAACAGGAATAATTGCAACCAGTTTGAAAGTGATGGTCATTTCTACGTTCCGGGCAACCTAGGCTTCACTCTAGGGCGTTGCTCCACCAGATCGAATAGTTAGAGCCTTAGAAGTCAACGCCAGAAGCATAAAATGCAATATAAATATAACAGTTTTTCCATCGTATAGAACGAATAATAGCAACCAGTGTGAAAGTTAACGTCATTTCTACTTTCCAGGCAACCTAGGCTTCACCCTAGGGCGTTGCTCCAACAGATTGAATAGTTAGGGCCTTAGAAGTCAACGCCCGATGCATAAGATACAATATAAATACAACAGCTTTTCCATCGTATAAAACGAGTGATTGCAACCAGTGTGAAAGTAATGGTCATTTCTACATTCCGAGCAACCTAGGCTTCACTCTAGGGCGCTGCTCCACCAGATCGGATAGTTAGGTCCTTAGATGTCAACGCCAGAAGCATAAAATACGATATAAATACAACAGCTTTTCCATCGTATAAAACGAATAATAGCAACCAGTGTGAAAGTTATGGTCATTTCTACGTTCCGGCCAACCTAGGCTTCACTCTAGGGCGTTGCTCCACCAGATCAAACAGTTAGGGCCTTAGAAGTCAACGCCCGAAGCATAAAATACAAAATAAATAGAACAGTTTTTCCTTTGTATAAAACGAATAATTGCTTCCAGTGTAAAAGTTATAGTCATTTCTACGTTCCGGGCAACCTAGGCTTCACCCTAGGGCGTTGTTCCGCCTGATGGAATAGTTAGGGCCTAAGAAAGCAACGCCAGAAGCTTAAAATACGATATAAATACAACAGCTTTTCCATCGTATAAAACGAATAATTGCAACCAGTTTGAAAGTGATGGTCATTTCTACGTTCCGGGCAACCTAGGCTTCACTCTACAGTGTTGTTCGACCAGATCGAATAGTTAGGGCTAACAAGTGAACGCCAGAAGCATAAAATACAATATAAATATGACAGCTTTTCCATCACATAAAACGAATAATAGCAACCAGTGTGAAAGTTATGGTCATTTCTACGTTCCGGGCAACCTAGGCTTCACTCTAAGGCGTTGCTCCACCAGATCAAACAGTTAGGGCCTTAGAAGTCAACGCCCGAAGCATAAAATACAAAATAAATAGAACAGTTTTTCCATTGTATAAAACGAATAAATGCTGCCAGTGTAAAAGTTATAGTCATTTCTACGTTCCGGGCAACCTAGGCTTCACCCTAGGGCGTCGTTCCCCCTGATGGAATAGTTAGGGCCTAAGAAGTCAACGCCAGAAGCATAAAATACGATATAAATACAACAGCTTTTCCATCGTATAAAACGAATAATTGCAACCAGTTTGAAAGTGATGGTCATTTCTACGTTCCGGCAACCTAGGCTTCACTCTAGGGCGTTGCTCCACCAGATCGAATAGTTAGAGCCTTAGAAGTCAACGCCAGAAGCATAAAATACAATATAAATAAAACAGCTTTTCCATCGTATAAAACGAATAATTGCTACCAGTATGGAAGTGATGGTCATTTCTACGTTTCGGGATACCTAGGCCTCACTCTAGGTCGTTGTTCCACCAGATCGAATAGTTACGGCCTAAGAAGTGAACGCCAGAAGCATAAAATACAATAAAGATGCAACAGCTTTACCATCGTATTAAACGAATAATTCCAACCAGTGTGAATCTTATGGTCATTTCTACATTCCGAGCAACCTAGGCTTCACTCTAGGGCGTTGATCCAACAGATTGAATAGTCAGGGCCTTAGCAGTCAACGCCCGAAGCATAAAATACAATATAAATACAACAGTTTTTCCATCATATAACAGGAATAATTGCAACCAGTTTGAAAGTGATGGTCATTTCTACGTTCCGGCAACCTAGGCTTCACTCTAGGGCGTTGCTCCACCAGATCGAATAGTTAGTGCCTTAGAAGTCAACGCCAGAAGCATAAAATACAATATATATACAACAGTTTTTACATCGTATAAAACGAATAATTGCAACCAGTATGAAAGTTATGGTCATTTCTACGTTCCGGGCAACCTAGGCTTCACTCTATGTCGTTCTTCCACTACATCGAATAGCAACGGCCTCAGAAGTCAACGCCTGAAGCATAAAATACAATAAAAATACAACAGTCTTTCCGTCCTATAACAGGAATAATTGCAACCCGTGTGAAAGTGATGGTCATTTGTACATTCCAGGCAACCTAGGCTTCACTCTAGGGCGTTCTTCCACCAGATCGAATTGTTAGGCCCTAAGAAGTCAACGCCAGAAGCATAAGATACAATATAAATATATCAGTTTTTCCATCGTATAGAACGAATAATAGCAACCAGTGTGAAAGTTATGGTCATTTCTACGTTCCGGGCAACCTAGGCTTCACTCTAGGGCGTTGCTCGACCAGATCAAACAGCTGGGGCCTTAGAAGTCAACGCCCGAAGCATAAAATACAATATAAACACAACAGTTTTTATATCGTATAAAACGAATAATTGCAACCAGTATGAATATTAACGACATTTCTACTTTCCGGGCAACCTAGGCTTCACCCTAGGGCGTTGCTCCAACAGATTGAATAGATAGGGCCTTAGAAGTCAACGCCGGAAGCATAAAATGCAATAAAAATACAACAGTTTTTCCATCGTATAAAACGAATAATTGCTACCAGTATGAAAGTTATGGTCATTTCTACGTTGCGGGCAACCTAGGCTTCACTCTATGGCGTTCTTCCTCTACATCGAATGGCAACGGCCTCAGAAGTCAACGCCTGAAGCATAAAATACAATAAAAATACAACAGTCTTTCCGTCCTATAACAGGAATAATTGCAACCCGTGTGAAAGTGATGGTCATTTGTACGTTCTAGGCAACCTAGGCTTCACTGTAGGGCGTTGTTCCACCAGGTCGAATTGTTAGGCCCTAAGAAGTCAACGCCAGAAGCATAAGATACAATATAAATATAACAGTTTTTCCATCGTATAGAACGAATAATAGCAACCAGCGTGAAAGTTATGGTCATTTCTACGTTCCGGTCAACCTAGGCTTCACCCTAGGGCGTTGTTCCACCAGATCGAATAGTTAGGGCCTAAGAAGTGAACGCCAGAAGCATAAAATACAATATAAATACAACAGTTTTTCCATCATACAAAACGAATAATAGCAACCAGTGTGAAAGGTATGGTCATTTCTACGTTCCGTGCAACCTAGGCTTCACTCTAGGGCGTTGCTCCACCAGATCAAATAGCTAGAGCCTTAGAAGTCAACGCCCGAAGCATAAAATACAAAATAAATAAAACAGTTTTTCCATTGTATAAAACGAATAATTGCTACCAGTGTAAAAGTTATGGTCATTTCTACGTTCCGAGCAACCTAGGCTTCACCCTAGGGCGTTGCTGCAACAGATTGAATAGTTAGGGACTTAGAAGTCAGCGCCCCAACCATAAAATGCAAAAAAAATACGAGAGTGTTTCCATCATATAACAGGAATAATTGCAACCAGTTTGAAAGTGATGGCCAATTCTACGTTACGGGTAACCTAGGTTTCACTCCAGGGCGTTGCTCCACCATATCGAATAGTTACGGCCTAAGAAGTCAAAGCCAGAAGCATAAAATACGATATAAATACAACAGCTTTTCCATCGTATAAAACGAATATTTGCAACCAGTGTGAAAGTAATGGTCATTTCTACGTTCCGAGCACCCTAGGCTTCACTCTAGGGCGTTGCTCCACCAGATCGAATAGTTAGTGCCTTAGAAGTCAACGCCAGAAGCATAAAATACAATATAAATACAACAGTTTTTCCATCGTATAAAACGAATAATTGCAACCCGTGTGAAAGTGATGGTCATTTGTACGTTCTAGGCAACCTAGGCTTCACTGTAGGGCGTTGTTCCACCAGATCGAATTGTTAGGCCCTAAGAAGTCAACGCCAGAAGCATAAGATACAATATAAATATAACAGTTTTTCCATCGTATAGAACGAATAATAGCAACCAGCGTGAAAGTTATGGTCATTTCTACGTTCCGGGCAACCTAGGCTACGCTCTAGGGCGTTGCTCCACCAGATCAAACAGCTAGGGCCTTAGAAGTCAACGCCCGAAGCATAAAATACAATATAAATATAACAGTTTTTCCATCGTATAGAACGAATAATTGCTAACAGTGTAAAAGTTATGGTCAGTTCTACGTTCCGTGCAACCTAGGCCTCACTCTAGGTCGTTTTTCCACCAGATCGAATTGTTAGGGCCTAAGAAGTCAACGCCAGAAACATAAGATACAATATAAATATAACAGTTTTTCCATCGTATAGAACGAATAATAGCAACCAGTGTGAAAGTTAGCGTCTTTTCTACTTTCCGGGCAACCTAGGCTTCACCCTCGGTCGTTGCTCCAACATATTGAATAGTTAGGACCTTAGAAGTCAACGCCGGAAGCATAAAATGCAATTAAATACAACAGTTTTTCCATCGTATAAAAGGATTAATTGCAACCAGTTTGAAAGTGATGGTCATTTCTACGTTCCGGGCAACCTAGGCTTCACTCTAGGGCGTTGCTCCACCAGGTCGAATAGCTAGGGCCATAGAAGTCAACGCCAGAAGCATAAAATACAATATAAGTACAACAGTTTTTCCATCGTATAAAATGAATAATTGCAAACATTGCGAAAGTAATGGTCATTCCACGTTCCGGTCAACCTAGGCGTCACTCTAGTGCGTTGCTCCACAACATCTAATAGCTACGGCCTTAGACGTCAACGACAGAAGCATAAAATACAATAAAGATGCAACAGCTTTTCCATCGTATAAAACGAATAATTGCACCCAGTGTGAAAGTTATTGTCATTTCTACTTTCCGCGCATCCTAGGCTTCACCCTAGGGCGTTGCTCCAACAGATTGAAAAGTTAGGACCTTAGTAGTTAATGCCCGAAGCATAAAATGCAATAAAAATACAACAGTTTTTCCATCATATAGCAGGAATAATTGCAACCAGTTTGAAAGTGATGGTCACTTCTACGTTCCGGGCAACCTAGGCTTCACTCTAGGGCGTTGCTCCACCAGATCGAATAGTTAGAGCCTTAGAAGTCAACGCCAGAAGCATAAAATACAATATAAATACAACAGTTTTTCCATCGTATAAAACGAATAATTGCTACCAGTATGGAAGTGATGGTCATTTCTACGTTCCGGGCTACCTAGGCCTCACTCTAGGTCGTTGTTCCACCAGATCGAACAGTTAGTGCCTAAGAAGTGAACGCCAGAAGCATAAAATACAATATAAATATAACAGTTTTTCCATCGTATAAAACGAATAATAGCAACCAGTGTGAAAGTTATGGTCATTTCTACGTTCCGGGCAACCTAGGCTTCATTCTAAGGCGTTGCTTCACCAGAGCAAACAGTTAGGGCCTTAGAAGTCAACGCCCGAAGCATAAAATACAAAATAAATAAAACAGTTTTTCCATTGTATAAAACGAATAATTGCTACCAGTGTAAAAGTTATGGTCATTTCTACGTTCCGAGCAACCTAGGCTTCACCCTAGGGCGTTGCTGCAACAGATTGAATAGTTAGGGACTTAGAAGTCAACGCGCGAAGGATAAAATACGATATAAATACAACAGCTTTTCCATCGTATAAAACGAATAATTGCAACCAGTGTGAAAGTAATGGTCATTTCTACGTTCCGAGCACCCTAGGCGTCACTCTAGGGCGTTGCTCCACCACATCGAATAGCTACGGCCTTAGAAGTCAACGCCAGAAGAAAAAAATACGATATAAATACAACAGCTTTTCCATCGTATAAAAGGAATAATTGCAAACAGTGTGAAAGAAATGGTCATTTCTACGATCCGGGCAACCGAGGCTTCACTCTACGGCGTTGTTCCACCAGATCGAATAGCTACGGCCTCAGAAGTCAACACCTGAAGTCTAAAATACAATAAAAATACAACAGTCTTTCCATCCTATAACAGGAATAGTTGCAACCCGTGTGACGGTGATGGTCATTTCTGCGTTCCAGGCAACCTAGGCTTCACTCTAGGGCGTTGTTCCACCAGATCGAATAGTTAGGGCCTAAGAAGTCAACGCCAGAAGCATAAAATACAATATAAATATAACAGTTTTTCCATCGTATAAAACGAATAATAGCAACCAGTGTGAAAGTTATGGTCATTTCTACGTTCCGGGCAACCTAGGTTTCACTCTAGGGCGTTGCTCCTCCAGATCAAACAGTTAGGGCCTTAGAAGCCAACGCCCGAAGCATTAAATACAAAATAAATAGAACAGTTTTTCCATTGTATAAAACGGATAATTGCTGCCAGTGTAAAAGTTATGGTCATTTCTACGTTCCGGGCAACCTATGCTTCACCCTAGGCCGTTGTTCCACCAGATCGAATAGTTAGGGCCTAAGAAGTGAACGCCAGAAGCATAAAATACATTATAAAGACAACAATTTTTCCATCATATAAAACGAATAATTGCAACCAGTATGAAAGTTATGGTCATTTCTACTTTCCCGCAACCTAGGCTTCACCCTAGGGCGTTGCTCCAACAGACTAAAGTCAATGCCCGAAGCATAAAATGCAATAAAAATACAACATTTTTTCCGTCATATAACAGGAATAATTGCAACCAATTTGAAAGTGATGGTCATTTCTACGTACCGGGCAACCTAGGCTTCACTCGGGGGCGTTGCTCCACTAGATCGAATAGCTAGGGCCTTAGAAGTCAACGCCAGAAGCATAAAATACGATATAAATACAACAGCTTTTCCATCGTATATAATGTATACTTGCAAACACTGTCAAAGTAATGGTCATTTCTACGTACCGGGCAACCTAGGCTCCACTCTAGGGCGTTGTTCCACCAGGTCGTATAGTTAGTGCCTAAGAAGTGAACGCCAGAAGCATAAAATACAATATAAATACAACAGCTTTTCCATCATATAAAACTAATTATTGCAACCAGTATGAAAGTTATGGTCATTTCTACTTTCCGGGCGACCTAGGCTTGACCCTAGGGCGTTGCTCCAACAGATTGAATAGTTAGGGCCTTAGAAGTCAATGCCCGAAGCATAAAATACATTATAAATACAACAGTTTTTCCAGCATATAAAACGAATAATTGCAACTAGTATGAAAGTTATGGTCATTTCTACTTTCCGGGCAACCTAGGCTTCACCCTAGGGCGTTGCTCCAACAGATTGAATAGTTAGGGCCTTAGAAGTCAATGGTCGAAGCATAAAATGCAATAAAAATACAACAGCTTTTCCATCGTATAACAGGATTAATTGCAACCAGTTTGAAAGTGATGGTCATTCCTACGTTCCGGGCAACCTAGGCTTCACTCTAGGGCGCTGCTCCACCAGATCGAATAGTTAGGTCCTTAGCTGTCAACCCTAGAAGCATAAAATACGATATAAATACAACAGCTTTTCCGTTGTATAAAACGAATAATAGCAACCAGTGTGAAAGTTATGGTCATTTCTACGTTCCGGGCAACCTAGGTTTCACTCTAGGGCGTTGCTCCTCCAGATCAAACAGTTAGGGCCTTAGAAGCCAACGCCCGAAGCATTAAATACAAAATAAATAGAACAGTTTTTCCATTGTATAAAACGGATAATTGCTGCCAGTGTAAAAGTTATGGTCATTTCTACGTTCCGGGCAACCTATGCTTCACCCTAGGCCGTTGTTCCACCAGATCGAATAGTTAGGGCCTAAGAAGTGAACGCCAGAAGCATAAAATACATTATAAAGACAACAATTTTTCCATCATATAAAACGAATAATTGCAACCAGTATGAAAGTTATGGTCATTTCTACTTTCCCGCAACCTAGGCTTCACCCTAGGGCGTTGCTCCAACAGACTAAATAGTTAGGGCCTTAAAAGTCAATGCCCGAAGCATAAAATGCAATAAAAATACAACAGTTTTTCCATCGTATAACAGGATTAATTGCAACCAGTTTGAAAGTGATGGTCATTTCTACGTACCGGGCAACCTAGGCTTCACTCGGGGGCGTTGCTCCACTAGATCGAATAGCTAGGGCCTTAGAAGTCAACGCCAGAAGCATAAAATACGATATAAATACAACAGCTTTTCCATCGTATATAATGTATACTTGCAAACAGTGTCAAAGTAATGGTCATTTCTACGTACCGGGCAACCTAGGCTCCACTCTAGGGCGTTGTTCCACCAGGTCGTATAGTTAGTGCCTAAGAAGTGAACGCCAGAAGCATAAAATACAATATAAATACAACAGCTTTTCCATCATATAAAACTAATTATTGCAACCAGTATGAAAGTTATGGTCATTTCTACTTTCCGGGCGACCTAGGCTCCACTCTAGGGCGTTGTTCCACCAGGTCGTATAGTTAGTGCCTAAGAAGTGAACGCCAGAAGCATAAAATACAATATAAATACAACAGCTTTTCCATCGCATATAACGAATAATTGCAACCAGTGCGAAAGTAATGGTCATTTCTACGTTCCGAGCAACCTAGGCGTCACTCTAGGGCGTTGCTCCACCAGATCGAATAGTTAGGTCCTAAGAAGTCAACGCCAGAAACATAAAATACGATATAAATACCACAGCTTTTCCGTCGTATAAAACGAATAATTGCAACCAGTGTGAAAGTAATGGTCATTTCTACGTTCCGGGCAACCTAGGCTTCACTCTGGGGCGTTGATCCACCAGGTAGAATAGTTAGGGCCTTAGAAGTCAACGCCAGAAGCATAAAATTCAATAAAGATGCAACAGTTTTTCCATCGCATAGCAGGAATAATTGCAAACAGTGTGAAAGTACTGGTCATTTCTACGTTCCGGGTAACCTAGGCTTCACTCTAGGGCGTTGTTCCACCAGATCGAACAGTTAGGGCATAAGAAGGCAACGCCAGATGCATAAAATACAATATAAATATAACAGTTTTTCCATCGTATAAAACGAATAATAGTAACCAGTGTGAAAGTTATGGTCATTTCTACGTTCCGGGCAACCTAGGCTTCACCCCAGGTCGTTGTTCCACCAGATCTAATAGTTAGGGCCTAAGAAGTGAACGCCAGCAGCATAAAATACAATATAAATACAACAGTTCTTCCATCATATAAAACGAATAATTGCAACCAGTATGAAAGTTATGGTCATTTCTACGTTCCGGGCAACCTGGGCTTCACTCTATGGCGTTCTTCCACCACATCGAATAGCTGCGGCCTCAGAAGTCAACGCGTGAAGCATAAAATACAATAAAAATACAGCAGCCTTTCCATCCTATAACAGGAATAATTGCAACCCGTGTGGAAGTGATGGTCATTTGTACGTTCCAGGCAACCTAGGCTTCACTCTAGGGCGTTGTTCCACCTGATCGAATTGTTAGGGCCTAAGAAGTCAACGCCAGAAGCATAAGATACAATATAAATATAACAGTTTTTCCATCGTATAAAACGAATAATAGCAACCAGTGTGAAAGTAATGGACATTTCTACGTTCCGGGCAACCTGCGCGTCACTCTACGGCGTTCCTCCACCACATCTAATAGATACGGCCTTAGAAGTCAACGCCAGAAGCATAAAATACAATAAAGATGCAACAGTTTTTCCATCGAATAACAGGAATAACTGCAAACAGTGTGAAAGTACTGGTCATTCCTACGTTCCGGGTGACCTAGGTTTCATTCTAGGGCGTAGCTCCACCAGATCGAATAGCTAGGGACATAGAATTCAACGGCAGAAGAATAAAGTACAATATAAGTACAACAGTTTTTCCATCGTATAAAATGAATAATTGCAAACATTGTGAAAGTAATGGTCATTTCTACGTTCCGGGCAACCTATGCTTCACTCTAGGGCGTTGCTCCACCAGATCGAGTAGTTAGGGCCTTAGAAGTCCACGGCCGAAGCATAAAATACAAAATAAATAGAACAGTTTTTCCATTGTAAAAAGCGAATAATTGCTGCCAGTGTGAAAGTTATGGTCATTTCTACGTTCCGGGCAACCTAGGCGTCACTCTAGGCCGTTCCTCCACCACATCGAATAGTTAGGGCCATAGAAGTCAACGCCCGAAGCATAAAATACAATAAAGATGCAACAGTTTTTCCATCGTATAACAGGAACAATTGCAACCAGTGTGAAAGTAATGGTCAGTTCTACGTTCCGGGCAAACTAGGTTTCACTCTAGGGCGTTGCTCCACCAGATCGAATAGTTAGGGCCTAAGAAGTCAACGCCAGAAGCATAAAATACGATATAAATACCACAGCTATTCCGTCGTATAAAACGAATAATTGCAACCAGTGTGAAAGTTATGGTCATTTCTACGTACCGGGCAACCTAGGCTCCACTCTAGGGCGTTCTTCCACCAGGTCGTATAGTTAGTGCCTAAGAAGTGAACGCCAGAAGCATAAAATACAATATAAATACAACAGCTTTTCCATCATATAAAACTAATTATTGCAACCAGTATGAAAGTTATGGTCATTTCTACTTTCCGGGCGACCTAGGCTTCACTCTGGGGCGTTGATCCACCAGGTAGAATAGTTAGGGCCTTAGAAGTCAACGCCAGAAGCATAAAATTCAATAAAGATGCAACAGTTTTTCCATCGCATAGCAGGAATAATTGCAAACAGTGTCAAAGTAATGGTCATTTCTACGTTCCGGGCAACCTAGGCTTCACCCTATGCCGTTGTTCCACCAGATCGAATAGTCAGGGCCTTAGAAGCCAACGCCCGAAGCACTAAATACAAGATAAATAGAACAGTTTTTCCATTGTATAAAACGAATAATTGCTACCAGTGTAAAAGTTATGGTCATTTCTACGTTCCGGGCAACCTAGGCTTCACCCTAGGCCGTTGTTCCACCAGATGGAATAGTTAGGGCCTAGGAAGTGAACGCCAGAAGCATAAAATGCAATATAAATACAACAGTTTTTCCATCGTATAACAGGATTAATTGCAACCAGTTTGAAAGTGATGGTCATTTCTACGTTCCGGGCAACCTGGGCTTCACTCTATGGCGTTCTTCCACCACATCGAATAGCTGCGGCCTCAGAAGTCAACGCGTGAAGCATAAAATACAATAAAAATACAGCAGCCTTTCCATCCTATAACAGGAATAATTGCAACCCGTGTGGAAGTGATGGTCATTTGTACGTTCCAGGCAACCTAGGCTTCACTCTAGGGCGTTGTTCCACCTGATCGAATTGTTAGGGCCTAAGAAGTCAACGCCAGAAGCATAAGATACAATATAAATATAACAGTTTTTCCATCGTATAAAACGAACAATAGCAGCCAGTGTGAAAGTTATGGTCATTTCTACGTTCCGGGCAACCTAGGCTTCACTCTAGGGCGTTGCTCCACCAGATCAAACAGTTAGGGCCTTAGAAGCCAACGCCCGAAGCACTAAACACAAGATAAATAGAACAGTATTTCCATTGTATAAAACGAATAATTGCTACCAGTGTAAAAGTTATGTTCATTTCTACGTTCCGGGCAACCTAGGCTTCACCCTATGCCGTTGTTCCACCAGATCGAATAGTCAGGGCCTTAGAAGCCAACGCACGAAGCACTAAATACAAGATAAATAGAACAGTTTTTCCATTGTATAAAACGAATAATTGCTACCAGTGTAAAAGTTATGGTCATTTCTACGTTCCGGGCAACCTAGGCTTCACCCTAGGCCGTTGTTCCACCAGATGGAATAGTTAGGGCCTAGGAAGTGAACGCCAGAAGCATAAAATGCAATATAAATACAACAGTTTTTCCATCGTATAACAGGATTAATTGCAACCAGTTTGAAAGTGATGGTCATTTCTACGTTCCGGGCAACCTAGGCATCACTCTAGGGCGTTGCTCCACTAGATCGAATAGCTAGGGCCTTAGAAGTCTACGCCAGAAACATAAAACACAATATAAATCCAACAGTTTTTCCATCGTATAAAACGAATAATTGCTACCAGTATGAAACTTATGGTCATTTCTACTTTCCGAGCAACCTAGGCTTCACTCTAGGGCGTTGCTCCAACAGATTCAATAGTTAGGGCCTTAGAAGTCAACGCCCGAAGCATAAAACGCAATAAAAATACAACAGTGTTTCCATCATACAACAGGAATAATTGCTACCAGTGTGGAAGTTATGGTCATTTCTACTTTCCGGGCAACCTAGGCTTCACCCTAGGGCGTTGTTCCACCAGATGGAATAGTTAGGGCCTAAGAAGTCAACGCCAGAAGCATAAAATACGATATAAATACAACAGGTTTTCCATCGTATAAAACGAATAATTGCAACCAGTTTGAAAGTGATGGTCATTTCTACGTACCAGGCAACCTAGGCTTCACTCCAGGGCGTTGCTCCACCTGATCGAATAGTTAGGGCCTTAGAAGTCAACGCCCGAAGCATAAAATACAAAATAAATAGAACAGTTTTTCCATCGTATAAAACGAATAATTGCTACCAGTGTGAAAGTTATGGTCATTTCTACTTTCCGGGCAACCTACGCTTCTCCCTAGGGCGTTGTTCCACCAGATGGAATAGTTAGGGCCTAAGAAGTCAACTCCAGAAGCATAAAATACGATATAAATACAACAGCTTTTCCATCGTATAAAACGAATAATTGCAACCAGTGTGAAAGTTATGGTCATTTCTATGTTCCGGGCAACCTAGGCTCCACCCTAGGGCGTTGATCCTACAGATTGAATAGTTAGGGCCTTAGAAGTCAATGCCCGAAGCATAAAATGCAATAAAAATACAACAGTTTTTCCATCGTATAGCAGGAATAATTTGCAACCAGTGTGATAGTAGTGGACATTTCTACGTTCCGGGCAACCTAGTCCTCACTCTAGGACGTTGTTCCACCAGATTGAATAGTTAGGGCCTAAGAAATCAACGCCAGAAGCATAAAATACAATATAAATATAACATTTTTTCCATCGTATAAAACGAATAATTTCAACCAGTGTGAATGTTATGGTCATTTCTACATTCCGAGCAACCTAGGCTACACACTAGGGCGTTGATCCACCAGATAGAATAGTTAGGGCCTTAGAAGTCAACGCCAGAAGCATAAAATTCGATAAAGATGCAACAGTTTTTCATCGTATAGCAGGAATAATTGCAAACAGTGTGAAAGTACTGGTCATTTCTACGTTCCGGGAAACCTAGTCTTCACTCTAGGGCGTTGTTCCACCAGATCGAACAGTTAGGGCATAAGAAGGCAACGCCAGAAGCATAAAATACAATATAAATATTACAGTTTTTCCATCGCATAGCAGGAATAATTTGCAACCAGTGTGATAGTAGTGGTCATTTCTGCGTTCCGGGCAACCTAGGTTTCACTCCAGTGCGTTGCTCCACCAGATCGAATAGTTACGGCCTAAGAAGTCAACGCCAGAAGCATAGAATACGATAAAGATGCAACAGTTTTTCCATCGTATAAAACGAATAATTGCAACCAGTGTGAAAGTTATGGTCATTTCTATATTCCGAGCAACCGAGGCTTCACTCTAGGGCGTTGCTCCACCAGATCGAATAGTTAGGGCCTTAGAAGTCAATGCCCGAAGCTTAAAATGCAATAAAAATGCAACAGTTTTTCCATCGTATAGCAGGAATAATTTGCAACGAGTGTGATAGTAATGGTCATTTCTACGTTCCGGGCAACCTAGGCGTCACTCTACGGCGTTGTTCCACGAGATCCAATAGTTAGGGCCTAAGAAGTCAACACCAGAAGAATAAAATACAAAATAAACACAACAGCCTTTACACCGTATAAAACGAGTAATTGCAACCTGTGTGAAGGTTATGGTCATATCCACGTTCCGGGCAACCTAGGCTTCACTGTAGGGTGTTGCTCCACCAGATCGAAATGTTAGGGCCTAAGAAGTCAACGCCAGAAGGATAAAATACAACATAAATAAAACAGTTTTTACATCGAATAAAATGTATAATTGCAAACATTGCGAAAGTAATGGTCATTTCTACGTTCCGGGAAACCTCGGCTTCACTCTAGGTCGTTGCTCCGCCAGATCGAATAGTTCGTGCATTAGAAGTCAACGCCAGAAGCATAAAATACAATATAAATACAACAGTTTTTCCTTCGTATAAAACGAATAATTGCAAACATTGCGAAAGTAATGGTCATCTCTACGTTCCGAGCATCCTAGGCTTCACTCTAGGTCGGTGCTCCACCATATCGAATAGCTACGGCCTTAGAAGCCTACGCCTGAAGCATAAAATACAATACAAATACAACAGCCTTTTCATCGTATAACAGGAATAATTTCAACAAGCGTGAAGGTAATGATCATCTCGGCGTTTCGGGCATCCTAGGCATAACTCTGAGGCATTGCTCCACCTGATCGAATAGTTAGGGCCTAAGAAGTCGACGCCAGAAGCATAAAATACAATATAAATACAACAGTTTTTCCATCGTATAAAACAAATAATTGCAACCAGTATGAAAGTTATGGTCATTTCTACGTTCCCTGCAAGCTAGGCTTCACTCTATGGCGTTCTTCCACCACATCGAATAGCTACGGCCTCAGAAGTCAACGCCTGAAGCATAAAATACATTAAAAATACAACAGTCTTTCCATCCTATAACAGGAATAATTGCAACCCGTGTGAAAGTGATGGTCATTTGTACGTTCCAGGCAACCTAGGCTTCTCTCTAGGGCGTTGTTCCACCAGACCGAATTGTTAGGGCCTAAGAAGTCAACGCCAGAAGCATAAGATACATAATAAATATAACAGTTTTTCCGTCGTATAGAACGAATAATAGCATCCAGTGTGAAAGTTATGGTCATTTGTACGTTCCGGGCAACCTAGGCTTCACTCTAGGGCGTTGCTCCACCAGATCGAGTAGTTAGGGCCTTAGAAGTCCACGGCCGAAGCATAAAATACAAAATAAATAGAACAGTTTTTCCATTGTAAAAAGCGAATAATTGCTGCCAGTGTGAAAGTTATGTTTATTTCTACGTTCCGGGCAACCTAGGCTTCACCCCAGGTCGTTGTTCCACCAGATCGAATAGTTAGGGCCTAAGAAGTGAACGCCAGCAGCATAAAATACAATATAAATACAACAGTTCTTCCATCATATAAAACGAATAATTGCAAACAGTATGAAAGTTATGGTCATTTCTACGTTCCGGGCAACCTGGGCTTCACTCTATGGCGTTCTTCCACCACATCGAATAGCTACGGCCTCAGAAGTCAACGCGTGAAGCATAAAATACAATAAAAATACAGCAGCCTTTCCATCCTATAACAGGAATAATAGCAACCCGTGTGGAAGTGATGGTCATTTGTACGTTCCAGGCAACCTAGGCTTCACTCTAGGGCGTTGCTCCACCTGATCGAATTGTTAGGGCCTAAGAAGTCAACGCCAGAAGCATAAGATACAATATAAATATAACAGTTTTTCCATCGTATAAAACGAATAATAGCAACCAGTGTGAAAGTAATGGACATTTCTACGTTCCGGGCAACCTGGGCGTCACTCTACGGCGTTCCTCCACCACATCTAATAGCTACCGCCTTAGAAGTCAACGCCTGAAGCATAAAATACAATAAAGATGCAACAGTTTTTCCATCGAATAACAGGAATAACTGCAAACAGTGTGAAAGTACTGGTCATTCCTACGTTCCGGGTAACCTAGGTTTCATTCTAGGGCGTAGCTCCACCAGATCGAATAGCTAGGGACATAGAATTCAACGGCAGAAGAATAAAGTACAATATAAATACCACAGCTTTTCCGTCGTATAAAACGAATAATTGCAACCAGTGTGAAAGTTATGGTCATTTCTACGTTCCGGGCAACCTAGGCGTCACTCTAGGCCGTTCCTCCACCACATCGAATAGTTAGGGCCATAGAAGTCAACGCCCGAAGCATAAAATACAATAAAGATGCAACAGTTTTTTCATCGTATAACAGGAACAATTGCAACCAGTGTGAAAGTAATGGTCAGTTCTACGTTCCGGGCAAACTAGGTTTCACTCTAGGGCGTTGCTCCACCAGATCGAATAGTTAGGGCCTAAGAAGTCAACGCCAGAAGCATAAAATACGATATAAATACCACAGCTTTTCCGTCGTATAAAACGAATAATTGCAACCAGTGTGAAAGTTATGGTCATTTCTACGTTCCGGGCAACCTAGGCGTCACTCTAGGCCGTTGCTCCACCACATCGAATAGATAGGGCCTTAGAAGTCAACGCCAGAGGCATAAAATACAATATAAATACAACAGCTCTTCCATCGTATAAAACGAATAATTGCTACCAGTGTAAAAGTTATGGTCATTTCTACGTTCCCGGCAACCTAGGCTTCACCCTAGGGCGTTGTTCCACCAGATCGAATAGTTAGGGCCTAAGAAGTGATCGCCAGAAGCATAAAATGCAATATAAATACAACAGTTTTTCCATCGTATAAAACGAATAATTGCAACCAGTATGAAAGTTATGGTCATTTCTACGTTCCGGGCAACCTAGGCTTCACTATATGGCGTTCTTCCACCACATCGAATAGCTACAGCCTCAGAAGTCGACGCCTGAAGTATAAAATACCATAAAAATACAACAGTCTTTCCATCCTATAACAGGAATAATGGCAACCCGTGTGAAAGTGATGGTCATTTCTACGTTCCAGGATACCTAGGCTTCACTCTAGGGCGTTGTTCCAACAGATCGATTAGTTAGGGCCTAAGAAGTCAACGCCAGAAGCATAAAATACAATATAAATATAACAGTTTTTCCGTCGTATAAAACGAACAATAGCAGCCAGTGTGAAAGTTATGGTCATTTCTACGTTCCGGGCAACCTAGGCTTCACTCTAGGGCGTTGCTCCACCAGATCGAGTAGTTAGGGCCTTAGAAGTCCACGGCCGAAGCATAAAATACAAAATAAATAGAACAGTATTTCCATTGTAAAAAGCGAATAATTGCTGCCAGTGTGAAAGTTATGTTTATTTCTACGTTCCGGGCAACCTAGGCTTCACCCCAGGTCGTTGTTCCACCAGATCGAATAGTTAGGGCCTAAGAAGTGAACGCCAGCAGCATAAAATACAATATAAATACAACAGTTCTTCCATCATATAAAACGAATAATTGCAAACAGTATGAAAGTTATGGTCATTTCTACGTTCCGGGCAACCTGGGCTTCACTCTATGGCGTTCTTCCACCACATCGAATAGCTACGGCCTCAGAAGTCAACGCGTGAAGCATAAAATACAATAAAAATACAGCAGCCTTTCCATCCTATAACAGGAATAATTGCAACCCGTGTGGAAGTGATGGTCATTTGTACGTTCCAGGCAACCTAGGCTTCACTCTAGGGCGTTGCTCCACCTGATCGAATTGTTAGGGCCTAAGAAGTCAACGCCAGAAGCATAAGATACAATATAAATATAACAGTTTTTCCATCGTATAAAACGAATAATAGCAACCAGTGTGAAAGTAATGGACATTTCTACGTTCCGGGCAACCTGGGCGTCACTCTACGGCGTTCCTCCACCACATCTAATAGCTACCGCCTTAGAAGTCAACGCCAGAAGCATAAAATACAATAAAGATGCAACAGTTTTTCCATCGAATAACAGGAATAACTGCAAACAGTGTGAAAGTACTGGTCATTCCTACGTTCCGGGTAACCTAGGTTTCATTCTAGGGCGTAGCTCCACCAGATCGAATAGCTAGGGACATAGAATTCAACGGCAGAAGAATAAAGTACAATATAAATACCACAGCTTTTCCGTCGTATAAAACGAATAATTGCAACCAGTGTGAAAGTTATGGTCATTTCTACGTTCCGGGCAACCTAGGCGTCACTCTAGGCCGTTCCTCCACCACATCGAATAGTTAGGGCCATAGAAGTCAACGCCCGAAGCATAAAATACAATAAAGATGCAACAGTTTTTTCATCGTATAACAGGAACAATTGCAACCAGTGTGAAAGTAATGGTCAGTTCTACGTTCCGGGCAAACTAGGTTTCACTCTAGGGCGTTGCTCCACCAGATCGAATAGTTAGGGCCTAAGAAGTCAACGCCAGAAGCATAAAATACGATATAAATACCACAGCTTTTCCGTCGTATAAAACGAATAATTGCAACCAGTGTGAAAGTTATGGTCATTTCTACGTTCCGGGCAACCTAGGCGTCACTCTAGGCCGTTGCTCCACCACATCGAATAGATAGGGCCTTAGAAGTCAACGCCAGAGGCATAAAATACAATATAAATACAACAGCTCTTCCATCGTATAAAACGAATAATTGCAACCTGTGTGAAGGTTATGGTCATATCCACGTTCCGGGCAACCTAGGCTTCACTGTAGGGTGTTGCTCAACCAGATCGAAATGTTAGGGCCTAAGAAGTCAACGCCAGAAGGATAAAATACAACATAAATAAAACAGTTTTTACATCGAATAAAATGTATAATTGCAAACATTGCGAAAGTAATGGTCATTTCTACGTTCCGAGCATCCTAGGCTTCACTCTAGGTCGGTGCTCCACCATATCGAATAGCTACGCCCTTAGAAGCCTACGCCTGAAGCATAAAATACAATACAAATACAACAGCCTTTTCATCGTATAACAGGAATAATTTCAACAAGCGTGAAGGTAATGATCATCTCGGCGTTTCGGGCATCCTAGGCATAACTCTGAGGCATTGCTCCACCTGATCGAATAGTTAGGGCCTAAGAAGTCGACGCCAGAAGCATAAAATACAATATAAATACAACAGTTTTTCCATCGTATAAAACAAATAATTGCAACCAGTATGAAACTTATGGTCATTTCTACGTTCCGTGCAAGCTAGGCTTCACTCTATGGCGTTCTTCCACCACATCGAATAGCTACGGCCTCAGAAGTCAACGCCTGAAGCATAAAATACATTAAAAATACAACAGTCTTTCCATCCTATAACAGGAATAATTGCAACCCGTGTGAAAGTGATGGTCATTTGTACGTTCCAGGCAACCTAGGCTTCACTCTAGGGCGTTGTTCCACCAGACCGAATTGTTAGGGCCTAAGAAGTCAACGCCAGAAGCATAAGATACATAATAAATATAACAGTTTTTCCGTCGTATAGAACGAATAATAGCATCCAGTGTGAAAGTTATGGTCATTTGTACGTTCCGGGCAACCTAGGCTTCACTCTAGGGCGTTGCTCCACCAGATCGAGTAGTTAGGGCCTTAGAAGTCCACGGCCGAAGCATAAAATACAAAATAAATAGAACAGTTTTTCCATTGTAAAAAGCGAATAATTGCTGCCAGTGTGAAAGTTATGTTTATTTCTACGTTCCGGGCAACCTAGACTTAACTGTAGGGTGTTGCTCCAACAGATCGAATAGGTAGGGCCATGGAAGTCAACGCCCGGAGCATAAAATACAATAAATATACAAGAGTTTTTCCATCGAATAACAGGAATAACTGCAAACAGTGTGAAAGTACAGGTCATTCCTACGTTCCGGGTAACCTAGGTTTCATTCTAGGGCGTAGCTCCACCAGATCGAATAGCTAGGGACATAGAATTCAACGGCAGAAGAATAAAATACAATATAAGTACAACAGTTTTTCCATCGTATAAAATGAATAATTGCAAACATTGTGAAAGTAATGGTCATTTCTACGTTCCGGGCAACCTATGCTTCACTCTAGGGCGTTGCACCACCAGATCGAGTAGTTAGGGCCTTAGAAGTCCACGGCCGAAGCATAAAATACAAAATAAGTAGAACAGTTTTTCCATTGTAAAAAGCGAATAATTGCTGCCAGGGTGAAAGTTATGTTTATTTCTACTTTCCGGGCAACCTAGGCTTAACTGTAGGGTGTTGCTCCAACAGATCGAATAGGTAGGGCCATAGAAGTCAACGCCCGGAGCATAAAATACAATAAATATACAAGAGTTTTTCCATCGTATAACAGGAATAATTGCAACCAGTGTGAAAGTGATGATCATTTCTACGTTCCGGGCAACCTAGGCTTCACTCTAGGGCGTTGCTCCACCAGATCGTATAGTTAGGGCCTTAGAACTCAACGCCAGAAGCATAAAATGCAATAAATATACAAGAGTTTTTCCATCGTATAACAGGAATAATTGCAACCAGTGTGAATGTGGTGGTCATTTCTACGTTCCGGGCAACCTAGGCTTCACTCTAGGGCGTTGTTCCACCAGATAGAATAGTTAGGGCTTAAGAAGTCAACGCCAGAAGCTTAAAATACAATATAAATATAACAGGTTTTCCATCGTATAAAACGAATAAAAGCAACCAGTGTGAAAGTTATGGTTATTTCTCCGTTCCAGGCAACCTAGGCTTCACTCTAGTGCGATGCACCACCAGATCGAATAGTTAGGGGCTTAGAAGTCAACGCCCGAAGCATAAAATACAAAATAAATAGAACAGCTTTTCCATCGTATAAAATGAATAATTGCAAACAGTGTGAAAGTAATGGTCATTTCTACGTTCCGAGCACCCTAGGCGTCACTCTAGGTCGATGCTCCACCACATCTAATAGCTACGGCCTTAGAAGTCAACGCCATAAGAATAAAATACAATATAAGTACAACAGTTTTTCCATCGTATAAAATGAATAATTGGAAACATTGTGAAAGTAATGGTCATTTTTACGTTCCAGGCAACCTAGGCGTCACTCTACGGCGTTGCTCCACCACATCGAATAGCTACGGCCTTAGAAGTCAACGCCCGAAGCATAAAATACATTAAATATACAAGAGCTTTTCCATCGTATAACAGGAGTAATTGCAACCAGTGTGAAAGTGACGGTCATTTCTACGTTCCGGGCAACCTAGGCTTCACTCTAGGGCGTTGTTCCACCAGATCGAAAGGTTAGGGCCTAAGAAATCAACGCCAGAAGCATAAAATACAACATAAATACCACAGCTTTTCCGTCGTATAAAACGAATAATTGCAACCAGTGTGAAAGTTATGGTCATTTCTACGTTCCGGGCAACCTAGGCGTCACTCTAGGCCGTTCCTCCACCACATCGAATAGTTAGGGCCATAGAAGTCAACGCCCGAAGCATAAAATACAATAAAGATGCAACAGTTTTTCCATCGTATAACAGGAACAATTGCAACCAGTGTGAAAGTAATGGTCAGTTCCACGTTCCGGGAAAACTAGGTTTCACTCTAGGGCGTTGCTCCACCTGATCGAATAGTTAGTGCCTAAGAAGTCAACGCCAGAAACATAAAATACGATATAAATACCACAGCTTTTCCGTCGTATAAAACGACTAATTGCAACCAGTGTGAAAGTTATGGTCATTTCTACGTTCCCGGCAACCTAGGCTTCACCCTAGGGCGTTGTTCCACCAGATCGAATAGTTAGGGCCTTAGAAGTCAACGCCAGAAGCATAAAATTCGATAAAGATGCAACAGTTTTTCCATCGTATAGCAGGAATAATTGCAAACAGTGTGAAAGTACTGGTCATTTCTACGTTCCGGGTAACCTAGTCTTCAGTCTAGGGCGTTCTTCCACCAGATCGAACAGTTAGGGCATAAGAAGGCAACGCCAGAAGCATAAAATACAATATAAATATTACAGCTTTTCCATCGCATAGCAGGAATAATTTGCAACCAGTGTGATAGTAGTGGTCATTTCTGCGTTCCGGGCAACCTAGGTTTCACTCCAGGGCGTTGCTCCACCAGATCGAATAGTTACGGCCTAAGAAGTCAACGCCAGAAGCATAGAATACGATAAAGATGCAACAGTTTTTCCATCGTATAAAACGAATAATTGCAACCAGTGTGAAAGTTATGGTCATTTCTACATTCCGAGCAACCTAGGCTTCACTCTAGGGCGTTGCTCCACCAGATCGAATAGTTAGAGCCTTAGAAGTCAACACCAGAAGAATAAAATACAAAATAAACACAACAGCCTTTACACCGTATAAAACGAGTAATTGCAACCTGTGTGAAGGTTATGGTCATATCCACGTTCCGGGCAACCTAGGCTTCACAGTAGGGTGTTGCTCCACCACATCGAAGTGTTAGGGCCTAAGAAGTCAACGCCAGAAGGATAAAATACAACATAA
The DNA here is from genome assembly GCF_051401765.1 of Calliopsis andreniformis. Taxonomy (NCBI): domain Eukaryota; kingdom Metazoa; phylum Arthropoda; class Insecta; order Hymenoptera; family Andrenidae; genus Calliopsis; species Calliopsis andreniformis. The sequence continues at coordinate 23,172,104 of NW_027480423.1, forward strand.
ATACAACAGTTTTTCCATCGTATAAAACGATTAATAGCAACCACTGTGAAAGTAATGGACATTTCTACGTTCCGGGCAACCTGGGCGTCACTCTACGGCGTTGCTCCACCACATCTAATAGCTACGGCCTTAGAAGTCAACGCCAGAAGCATAAAATACAATAAAGATGCAACAGTTTTTCCATCGAATAACAGGAATAACTGCAAACAGTGTGAAAGTACTGGTCATTTCTACGTTCCGGGTAACCTAGGTTTCATTCTAGGGCGTAGCTCCACCAGATCGAATAGTTAGGGACATAGAATTCAACGGCAGAAGAATAAAATACAATATAAGTACAACAGTTTTTCCATCGTATAAGATGAATAATTGCAAACATTGTGAAAGTAATGGTCATTTCTAAGTTCCGGCAACCTAGCCGTCACTCTAGGGCGTTGCTCCACCACAACTAATTGCTACGGCCTTAGAAGTCAACGACAGAAGCATAAAATACAATATAAATACAACAGCTTTGCCATAGTATAACAGGAATAATTGCAACCAGTGTGAAAGTAAAGGTCATTTCTACGTTCTGGGCAACCTATGCTTCACTCTAGGGCGTTGCTCCACCAGATCGAGTAGTTAGGGCCTTAGAAGTCCACGGCCGAAGCATAAAATACAAAATAAATAGAACAGTTTTTCCATTGTAAAAAGCGAATAATTGCTGCCAGTGTGAAAGTTATGTTTATTTCTACGTTCCGGGCAACCTAGGCTTAACTGTAGGGTGTTGCTCCAACAGATCGAATAGGTAGGGCCATGGAAGTCAACGCCCGGAGCATAAAATACAATAAATATACAAGAGTTTTTCCATCGAATAACAGGAATAACTGCAAACAGTGTGAAAGTACAGGTCATTCCTACGTTCCGGGTAACCTAGGTTTCATTCTAGGGCGTAGCTCCACCAGATCGAATAGCTAGGGACATAGAATTCAACGGCAGAAGAATAAAATACAATATAAGTACAACAGTTTTTCCATCGTATAAAATGAATAATTGCAAACATTGTGAAAGTAATGGTCATTTCTACGTTCCGGGCAACCTATGCTTCACTGTAGGGCGTTGCTCCACCAGATCGAGTAGCTAGGGCCTTAGAAGTCCACGGCCGAAGCATAAAATACAAAATAAGTAGAACAGTTTTTCCATTGTAAAAAGCGAATAATTGCTGCCAGTGTGAAAGTTATGTTTATTTCTACTTTCCGGGCAACCTAGGCTTAACTGTAGGGTGTTGCTCCAACAGATCGAATAGGTAGGGCCATAGAAGTCAACGCCCGGAGCATAAAATACAATAAATATACAAGAGTTTTTCCATCGTATAACAGGAATAATTGCAACCAGTGTGAAAGTGATGATCATTTCTACGTTCCGGGCAACCTAGGCTTCACTCTAGGGCGTTGCTCCACCAGATCGTATAGTTAGGGCCTTAGAACTCAACGCCAGAAGCATAAAATGCAATAAATATACAAGAGTTTTTCCATCGTATAACAGGAATAATTGCAACCAGTGTGAATGTGGTGGTCATTTCTACGTTCCGGGCAACCTAGGCTTCACTCTAGGGCGTTGTTCCACCAGATAGAATAGTTAGGGATTAAGAAGTCAACGCCAGAAGCTTAAAATACAATATAAATATAACAGGTTTTCCATCGTATAAAACGAATAAAAGCAACCAGTGTGAAAGTTATGGTTATTTCTCCGTTCCAGGCAACCTAGGCTTCACTCTAGTGCGTTGCACCACCAGATTGAATAGTTAGGGGCTTAGAAGTCAACGCCCGAAGCATAAAATACAAAATAAATAGAACAGCTTTTCCATCGTATAAAATGAATAATTGCAAACAGTGTGAAAGTAATGGTCATTTCTACGTTCCGAGCATCCTAGGCGTCACTCTAGGGCGATGCTCCACCACATCTAATAGCTACGGCCTTAGAAGTCAACGCCATAAGAATAAAATACAATATAAGTACAACAGTTTTTCCATCGTATAAAATGAATAATTGGAAACATTGTGAAAGTAATGGTCATTTTTACGTTCCAGGCAACCTAGGCGTCACTCTAGGGCGTTGCTCCACCACATCGAATAGCTACGGCCTTAGAAGTCAACGCCTGAAGCATAAAATACATTAAATATACAAGAGCTTTTCCATCGTATAACAGGAGTAATTGCAACCAGTGTGAAAGTGACGGTCATTTCTACGTTCCGGGCAACCTAGGCTTCACCCTAGGGCATTGTTCCACCAGATCGAAAGGTTAGGGCCTAAGAAATCAACGCCAGAAACATAAAATACGATATAAATACCACAGCTTTTCCGTCGTATAAAACGAACAATAGCAGCCAGTGTGAAAGTTATGGTCATTTCTACGTTCCGGGCAACCTAGGCTTCACTCTAGGGCGTTGCTCCACCAGATCAAACAGTTAGGGCCTTAGAAGCCAACGCCCGAAGCACTAAATACAAGATAAATAGAACAGTTTTTCCATTGTATAAAACGAATAATTGCTACCAGTGTAAAAGTTATGGTCATTTCTACGTTCCGGGCAACCTAGGCTTCACCCTAGGCCGTTGTTCCACCAGATCGAATAGTTAGGGCCTAGGAAGTGAACGCCAGAAGCATAAAATGCAATATAAATACAACAGTTTTTCCATCGTATAACAGGATTAATTGCAACCATTTTGAAAGTGATGGTCATTTCTACGTTCCGGGCAACCTAGGCTTCACTCTAGGGCGTTCCTCCACTAGATCGAATAGCTAGGGCCTTAGAAGTCAACGCCAGAAGCATAAAATACGATATAAATACAGCAGCTTTTCCATAGTATAAAAGGAATAATTGCAAACAGTGTGAAAGTAATGGTCATTTCTACGTTCCGGGCAACCTAGGCTTCACTTTACGGCGTTGTTCCACGAGGTCGAATAGTTAGGGCCTAAGAAGTCAACACCAGAAGAATAAAATACAAAATAAACACAACAGCCTTTACACCGTATAAAACGAATAATTGCAACCTGTGTGAAGGTTATGGTCATATCTACGTTCCGGGCAACCTAGTCGTCACTCTAGGGCGTTGCTCCAGCAGATCGAATAGTTAGGTCCTTAGAAGTCAGCGCCAGAAGCATAAAATACGATATAAATACAACAGCTTTTCCATAGTATAAAAGGAATAATTGCAAACAGTGTGAAAGTAATGGTCATTTCTACGTTCCGGGCAACCTAGGCTTCACTCTACGGCGTTGTTCCACCAGATCGAATAGTTAGGGCCTAAGAAGTCAACACCAGAATAATAAAATACAAAATAAACACAACAGCCTTTACACCGTATAAAATGAATTATTGCAAACAGTATGAAAGAACTGGTCATTTCTACGTTCCGGGTAACCTAGGTTTCACTCTAGGGCGTTCCTCCACCAGATCAATCACTTAGGGCCTTAGAAGTCAACGCCCGAAGCATAAAATGCAATATAAATAGAACAGTTTTTCCATTGTATAAAACGAATAATTGCTACCAGTGTAAAAGTTATGGTCATATCTACGTTCCGGGCAACCTAGGCTTCACCCTAGGGCGTTGCTCCACCAGATCAAACAGTTAGGGCCTTAGATGTCAACGCCAGAAGCATAAAACACAATAAAGTGCAACAGTTTTTCAATCGTATAACAGGTATAACTGCAACCAGTGTGAAAGTACTGGTCATTTCTACGTTCCGGGTAACCTAGGTTTCACTCTAGGGCGTCGCTCCACGAGATCGAAAAGCTAGGGACTTAGAATTCAACGACAGAAGAATAAAATACAATATAAGTACAACAGTTTTTCCATCGTATAAAATGAATATTTGCAAACATTGTGAAAGTAATGGTCATTTCTACGTTCCGGGCAACCTATGCGCCACGCTAGAGCGTTACTCCACCACATCTAATAGCTACGGCCTTAAAAGTCAACGCCAGAAGAATAAAATGCAATATAAATACAACAGCTTTTCCATCGTATAAAATGAATTATTGCAAACAGTATGAGAGTACTGGCCATTTCTACGTTCCGGGTAACCTAGGTTTCACTCTAGGGCATTGCTCCACCAGATTGAATAGCTAGGGACTTAGAATTCAACGCCATAAGAATAAAATACAATATAAGTACAACAGTTTTGCCATCGTATAAAATGAATAATTGCAACCAGTGTGAAAGTTATGGTCATTTCTACATTTCGAGCAACCTAGGCTTCACTCTAGGGCGTTGCTTCATCTGATCGAATAGTTAGGGCCTTAGAAGTCAACGCTAGAAGCAAAATATACAATAAAGATGCAACAGTTTTTCCATCGTATAACAGGGATAACTGCAAACAGTGTGAAAGTACTGGTCATTTCTACGTTCCGGGTAACCTAGGTTTCACTCTAGGGCGTTGCTCTACCAGATCGAATAGCTAGGGACTTAGAATTCAACGCCATAAGAATAAAATACAATATAAATATAACAGTTTTTCCATCGTATAAAACGAGTATTAGCAACTAGAGTGAAAGTTATGGTCATTTCAACGTTCCGGGCAATCTAGGCTTCACACTAGGGCGTTCCTCCTCCAGATCAATCAGTTAGGGCCTTAGAAGTCAACGCCCGAAGCATAAAATGCAAAATAAATAGAACAGTTTTTCCATTGTATATAATGAATAATTGCTACCAGTGTAAAAGTTATGGTCATATCTACGTTCCGGGCAACCTAGGCTTCACCCTAGGGCGTTGTTCCACCAGATCGAAAAGTTAGGGCCTAAGAAGTGAACGCCAGAAGCATAAAATACAGAATAAATAGAACAGTTTTTCTATTGTATAAAACGAATAATTGCTGCCAGTGTGAAAGTTATGTTCATTTCTACATTCCGAGCAACCTAGGCTTCACCCTAGGGCGTTGTTCCACCAGATGAAATAGTAAGGGCCTAAGAAGTCAACGCCAGAAGCATAAAATACGATATAAATACTACAGCTTTTCCATCGTATAAAACGAATAATTGCTACCAGTGTGAAAGTTATGGTCATATCTACGTTCCGGGCAACCGAGGCTTCACTCTAGGCCGTTGTTCCACCCGATCGAATAGTTAGGACCTTAGAAGTCAACGCCCGAAGCATAAAATACAAAATAAATACAACAGCTTTTCCATCATATAAAACGAATAAGGGTAACCAGTGTGAAAGTTATGGTCATTTCTACGTTCCGGGCAACCTACGTTTCACTCTAGGACGTTGCTCCACCAGATCGAATAGTTAGGGCCTAAGAAGTCAACGCCAGAAACATAAAATACGATATAAATACAACAGCTTTTCCATCATATAAAACGAATAAGGGTAACCAGTGTGAAAGTTATGGTCATTTCTACGTTCCGGGCAACCTACGTTTCACTCTAGGACGTTGCTCCACCAGATCGAATAGTTAGGGCCTAAGAAGTCAACGCCAGAAGCATAAAGTACAATAAAGATGCAACAGTTTTTCCATCGTATAACAGGAATAATTGCAACCAGTGTGAAAGTTATGGTCATTTCCACGTTCCGGGCAACCTAGGCTTCACCCTAGTGCGTTGCTACACCAGATCGAATAGTTAGGGCCTTAGAAGTCATCGCCTGAAGCATACAATACAATAAAAATACAATAGTTTTACCATCGTATAACAGGAATAACTGCAACGATTGTGAAAGATATGGTCATAACCACGTTCCGGGCAACCTAGGCTTAACTCTGAGGCCTTGCTCCACCAAATCGAAGAGATAGGGCCTTAGAAGTCAACGCCAGAAGCATAAAATACAATATAAATACAACAGCTTTTCCATCGTATAAAACGAATAATTGCACCCAATGTGAAAGTTATAGTCATTTCTACGTTCCGGGCAACCTAGGCTTCACTATAGGACGATGTTCCACGAGATCGAATAGTTAGGGCCTAAGAAGTCAACGCCAGAAGCATAAAATGAAATAAAAATACAACAGCTTTTCCATTCTATAACAGGAATAATTGCAACCAGTGTGAAAGTGATGGTCACTTCTACGATCAGGGTTACCCAGGTTTCACTCTAGGGCATTACTCCACAAGATCGAATAGCTACGGCCGTAGAAGTCAACGACTGAAGCATAAAATGCAATAAAAGTACAACAGTTTTTTCATCGTATAACAGGAATAATTGCAGCAAGCGTGAAGGTAATGGTCATTTCTACGTTCCGGGCACCCTAGGCATCACTCTTGGGCGTTGTTCCACCAAATGGAATAGTTAGGGCCTAAGAAGTCAGCGCCAGAAGCATAAAATACAATACAAATACAACAGCTTTCCATCGTATAAAACGAATAATGGTAACCAGTGTGAATATTATGGTCATTTCTACGTTCCGGGCAACCTAGGCTTCACTCCAGGACGATGCTCCACCAGATCGAATAGTTAGGTACTAAGAAGTCAATGCCAGAAGCATAAAATGCAATAAAGATGCAACAGTTGTTCCATCGTATAACAGGAATAGCTGCAAACAGTGTGAAAGTACAGGTCATTTCTACGTTCCGGGTAATCCAGGTTTCACTCTAGGGCGTTGCTCCACCAGATCGAATAGCTAGGGACTTAGAATTCAACGCCAGAAGAATAAAATACAATCTAAGTACAGCAGCTTTTCCACCGAATAAAATGAATAGTTGCATACATTGTGAAAGCAACGGTCATTTCTACGTTCCGGGCAACCTAGGCTGCACTGTACGGCGTTGTTCCACCAGATCGAATAGTTAGGGCCTAAGAAGTCAACACCAGAAGAATACAATACAAAATAAACACAACAGCCTTTACACCGTATAAAATGAATTATTGCAACCAGTGTGAAGGTGATGGTCATTTCTACGTTCCGGGCAACCTAGGCTTCACTCTGGGGCATTGTTCCAACAGATCGAATAATTAGGGCGTAAGAAGTCAACGCCAGAAGCATAAAATACAATATAAATATAACAGTTTTTCCATTGTATAAAACGAATAATAGCAACCAGTGTGAAAGCTATGGTCATTTCTACGTTTCGGGCAACCTAGGCTTCACTCTAGGCCGTTGTTCCACCCGATCGAATAGTTAGGACCTTAGAAGTCAACGCCCGAAGCATAAAATACAAAATAAATAGAACAGCTGTTCCATGTATAAAACGAATAATTGTTTCCAGTGTGAAAGTTATGATCATTTCTACGTTCCGGGCAACCTAGGCTTCACCGTAGGGCGTTGTCCCACCAGATGGAATAGTTGGGGCCTAAGAAGTCAACGCCAGAAGGATAAAATACAACATAAATACAACAGTTTTTCCATCGTATAGATTGAATAATTGCAACCCGTGTGAAAGTTATAGCCATTTCTACATTTCGAGCAACCTAGGCTTCACTCTAGGGCGTTGTTCCACCAGATCGAATAGCTAGGGCCTGAGAAGTGAACGCCAGAAGCATAAAATACGATAAAGATGCAACAGTTTTTCCATCGTATAAAACGAATAATTGCAACCAGTGTGAAAGTTATGGTCATTTCTACATTCCGAGCAACCTAGGCGTCACTCTAGGGCGTTGCTCCAGCAGATCGAATAGTTAGGTCCTTAGAAGTCAACGCCAGAAGCATAAAATACGATATAAATACAACAGCTTTTCCATAGTATAAAAGGAATAATTGCAAACAGTGTGAAAGTAATGGTCATTTCTACGTTCCGGGCAACCTAGGCTTCACTCTACGACGTTGTTCCACCAGATCGAATAGTTAGGGCCTAAGAAGCCAACACCAGAAGAATAAAATACAAAATAAACACAACAGCCTTTACACCGTATAAAATGAATTATTGCAAACAGTATGAAAGTACTGGTCATTTCTACGTTCCGGGTAACCTAGGTTTCACTCTAGGGCGTTGCTCCACCAGATCAATCACTTAGGGCCTTAGAAGTCAACGCCCGAAGCATAAAATGCAAAATAAATAGAACTGTTTTTCCATCGTATAAAACGAATAATTGCTACCAGTGTAAAAGTTATGGTCATATCTACGTTCCGGGCAACCTAGGCTTCACCCTAGGGCGTTGCTCCACCAGATCAAACAGTTAGGGCCTTAGATGTCAACGCCAGAAGCATAAAACACAATAAAGGTGCATCAGTTTTTCAATCGTATAACAGGTATAACTGCAACCAGTGTGAAAGTACTGGTCATTTCTACGTTCCGGGTAACCTAGGTTTCACTCTAGGGCGTTGCTCCACGAGATCGAAAAGCTAGGGACTCAGAATTCAACGACAGAAGAATAAAATGCAATATAAGTACAACAGTTTTTCCATCGCATAAAATGAATATTTGCAAACATTGTGAAAGTAATGGTCATTTCTACGTTCCGGGCAACCTATGCGCCACTCTAGAGCGTTGCTCCACCACATCTAATAGCTACGGCCTTAATAGTCAACGCCAGAAGAATAAAATGCAATATAAATACAACAGCTTTTCCATCGTATAAAATGAATTATTGCTGCCAGTGTGAAAGTTATGTTCATTTCTACATTCCGAGCACCCTAGGCGTCAGTCTAGGGCGTTGCTCCAGCAGATCGAATAGCTAGGGCCTAAGAAGTCAACGCCAGAAGCATAAAATACAATATAAATATAACAGTTTTTCCATCGTATAAAACGAATAATAGCAACCAGTGTGAAAGTTATGGTCACTTCTACGTTCCGGGCAACCTAGGCTTCACTCTAGGGCGTTGCTCCACCAGATCAAACAGTTATGGTCTTAGAAGCCAACGCCCGAAGCATTAAGTACAAAATAAATAGAACAGTTTTTCCATCGTATAAAACGAATAATTGCAACCAGTATGAAAGTTAACGTCATTTCTACTTCCCGGGCAACCTAGGCTTCACCCTATTGCGTTGCTCCAACAGATTGAATAGTTAGGGCCTCAGAAGTCAACGCCCGAAGCATAAAAGGCAATAAAAATACAACAGTTTTTCCATCGTATAACAGGATTAATTGCAACCAGTTTGAAAGTGATGGCCAATTCTACGTTCCGGGCAACCTAGGCTTCACTCTAGGGCGTTGCTCCACCTGATCGAATGGTTAGTGCCTTAGAAGTCAACGCCAGAAGCATAAAATACAATATAAATACAACAGTTTTTCCATCGTATAAAACGAATAATTGCAACCAGTATGAAACTTATGGTCATTTCTACTTTCCGAGCAACCTAGGCTTCACCCTAGGGCGTTGCTCCAACAGATTGAATACTTAGGGCGTTAGAAGTCAATGCCCGAAGCATAAAATGAAATAAAAATACAACAGCTTTTCCATTGTATAACAGGAATAATAGCAACCAGTTTGAAAGTGATGGTCATTTCTACGTTCCGGGTAACCCAGGTTTCACTCTAGGGCATTACTCCACCACATCGAATAGCTACGGCCGTAGAAGTCAACGCCAGAAGCATAAAATACAATAAAGATGCAAAAGTTTTTCCATCGTATTACAGGAATAACTGCAAACAGTATGAAAGTACTGGTCATTTCTACGTTCCGGGTAACCTAGGTTTCACCCTAGGGCGTTGTTCCACCAGATCGAATAGTTAGGGCCTAAGAAGTGAACGCCAGAAGCATAAAATACAATATAAATACAACAGTTTATCCATCATATAAAACGAATAATTGCAACCAGTATGAACGTTATGGTCATTTCTACTTTCCGGGCAACCTGGGCTTCACCCTAGGGCGTTGCACCAACAGATTGAATAGTTAGGGCCTTAGAAGTCATTGCCCGAAGCATAAAATGAAATAAAAATACAATAATTTTTCCATCATATAACAGGAATAATTGCAACCAGTTTGAAAGTGATGGTCATTTCTACGTTCCAGGCATCCTAGGCTTCACTCTAGGGCGTTGTTCCACCAAATCGAATAGCTAGGGCCTAAGAAGTCAACGCCAGAAGCATAAAATACAAAATAAATAGAACAGTTTTTCCATTGTATAAAGCGAATAATTGCTGCCAGTGTGAAAGTTATGTTTATTTCTACGTTCCGGGCAACCTAGGCTTAACTGTAGGCTGTTGCTGCAACAGATCGAATAGGTAGGGCCATAGAAGTCAATGCCCGGAGCATAAAATACAATAAATATACACGAGTTTTTCCATCGTATAACAGGAATAATTGCAACCAGTGTGAAAGTGATGATCATTTCTACGTTCCAGGCAACCTAGGCTTCACTCTAGGGCGTTGCTCCACCAGATCGTATAGTTAGGGCCTTAGAACTCAACGCCAGAAGCATAAAATGCAGTAAATATACAAGAGTTTTTCCATCGTATAACAGGAATAATTGCAACCAGTGTGAATGTGGTGGTCATTTCTACGTTCCGGGCAACCTAGGCTACACTCTAGGACGTTGCTCCACCAGATCGAATAGTTAGGGCCTAAGAAGTCAACGCCTGAAGCTTAAAATACAATATAAATATAACAGGTTTTCCATCGAATAAAACGAATAATAGCAACCAGTGTGAAAGTTATGGTTATTTCTCCGTTCCAGGCAACCTAGGCTTCACTCTAGTGCGTTGCACCACCAGATCGAATAGTTATGGCCTATGAAGTCAACGCCAGAAGCATAAAATACAATATAAATATAACAGTTTTTCCATTGTATAAAACGAATAATAGCAACCAGTGTGTAAGTTATGGTCATTTCTACATTCCGGGCAACCTATGCGACACACTAGAGCGTTGCTCCACCACATCTAATAGCTACGGCCTTAAAAGTCAACGCCAGAAGAATAAAATGCAATATAAATGCAACAGCTTTTCCATCGCATAAAATGAATAATTGCAAACAGTATGCAAGTACTGGTCATTTCTACGTTCCGGGTAACCTAGGTTTCACTCTACGGCGTTGCTCCACCAGATTGAATAGCTAGGGACTTAGAATTCAACGCCATAAGAATAAAATACAATATAAATATAACAGTTTTCCATCGTATAAAACGAATATTAGCAACTAGAGTGAAAGTTATGGTCATTTCAATGTTCCGGGCAATCTAGGCTTCACACTAGGGCGTTGCTCCTCCAGATCAATCAGTTAGGGCCTTAGAAGTCAACGCCCGAAGCATAAAATGCAAAATAAATAGAACAGTTTTTCCATTGTATAAAACGAATAATTGCTACCAGTGTAAAAGTTGTGGTCATTTCTACGTTCCGGGCAACCTAGGTTTCACCCTAGGGCGTTGTTCCACCAGATCGAAAAGTTAGGGCCTAAGAAGTGAACGCCAGAAGCATAAAATACAAAATAAATAGAACAGTTTTTCTATTGTATAAAACGAATAATTGCTGCCAGTGTGAAACTTATGGTCATTTCTACGTTCCGCGCAACCTAGGCTTGACCCTAGGGCGTTGTTCCACCAGATCGAATAGTTAGGGCCTAAGAAGTCAACGCCAGAAGCATAAAATACGATATAAATGCAACAGCTTTTCCATCGTAGAAAACGAATAATGGCAACCAGTGTGAAAGTTATGGTCATTTCTACGTTCCGAGCAACTTAGGCTTCACTCTAGGGACTTGCTCCACTAGATCGAATGGTTAGTGCCTTAGATGTCAACGCTCGAAGCATAAAATGCAAAATAAATAGAACAGTTGTTCCACTGTATAAAACGAATAACTGCAACCAGTGCGAAAGTACTGGTCCTTTCTATGTTCCGGGCAACCTAGGCTTCACTCTAGGGCATTGCTCCACCAGATCGAATAGTTAGGGCCTTAGAAGTCAACGCCCGAAGCATAAAATACAATAAAGATGCAACAGTTTTTCCATCGTACAACAGGAATAACTGCAAACAGTGTGAAACTACTGGTCATTTCTACGTTCCGGGTAACCTAGGTTTCACTCTAGGGCGTTGCTCCACCAGATCGAATAGCTAGGGCCTTAGAAGTCAACGCCGGAAGCATAAAATACAAAAAAATAGTACAGTTTTTCCATGTGTAAAACGAATAATTGCTACCAGTGTAAACGTTATGGTCATTTCTACGTTCCGGGCAACCTAGGCTTGACCCTAGGCCGTTGTTCCACCAGATGGAATAGTTAGGGCCTAAGAAGTCAACGCCAGAAGGATAAAATACAACATAAATACAACAGTTTTTCCATCGTATAGATTGAATAATTGCAACCCGTGTGAAAGTTATAGCCATTTCTACATTTCGAGCAACCTAGGCTTCACTCTAGGGCGTTGTTCCACCAGATCGAATAGCTAGGGCCTGAGAAGTGAACGCCAGAAGCATAAAATACGATAAAGATGCAACAGTTTTTCCATCGTATAAAACGAATAATTGCAACCAGTGTGAAAGTTATGGTCATTTATACATTCCGAGCAACCTAGGCGTCACTCTAGGGCGTTGCTCCAGCAGATCGAATAGTTAGGTCCTTAGAAGTCAACGCCAGAAGCATAAAATACGATATAAATACAACAGCTTTTCCATAGTATAAAAGGAATAATTGCAAACAGTGTGAAAGTAATGGTCATTTCTACGTTCCGGGCAACCTAGGCTTCACTCTACGACGTTGTTCCACCAGATCGAATAGTTAGGGCCTAAGAAGCCAACACCAGAAGAATAAAATACAAAATAAACACAACAGCCTTTACACCGTATAAAATGAATTATTGCAAACAGTATGAAAGTACTGGTCATTTCTACGTTCCGGGTAACCTAGGTTTCACTCTAGGGCGTTGCTCCACCAGATCAATCACTTAGGGCCTTAGAAGTCAACGCCCGAAGCATAAAATGCAAAATAAATAGAACTGTTTTTCCATCGTATAAAACGAATAATTGCTACCAGTGTAAAAGTTATGGTCATATCTACGTTCCGGGCAACCTAGGCTTCACCCTAGGGCGTTGCTCCACCAGATCAAACAGTTATGGTCTTAGAAGCCAACGCCCGAAGCATTAAGTACAAAATAAATAGAACAGTTTTTCCATCGTATAAAACGAATAATTGCAACCAGTATGAAAGTTAACGTCATTTCTACTTCCCGGGCAACCTAGGCTTCACCCTATTGCGTTGCTCCAACAGATTGAATAGTTAGGGCCTCAGAAGTCAACGCCCGAAGCATAAAAGGCAATAAAAATACAACAGTTTTTCCATCGTATAACAGGATTAATTGCAACCAGTTTGAAAGTGATGGCCAATTCTACGTTCCGGGCAACCTAGGCTTCACTCTAGGGCGTTGCTCCACCTGATCGAATGGTTAGTGCCTTAGAAGTCAACGCCAGAAGCATAAAATACAATATAAATACAACAGTTTTTCCATCGTATAAAACGAATAATTGCAACCAGTATGAAACTTATGGTCATTTCTACTTTCCGAGCAACCTAGGCTTCACCCTAGGGCGTTGCTCCAACAGATTGAATACTTAGGGCGTTAGAAGTCAATGCCCGAAGCATAAAATGAAATAAAAATACAACAGCTTTTCCATTGTATAACAGGAATAATAGCAACCAGTTTGAAAGTGATGGTCATTTCTACGTTCCGGGTAACCCAGGTTTCACTCTAGGGCATTACTCCACCACATCGAATAGCTACGGCCGTAGAAGTCAACGCCAGAAGCATAAAATACAATAAAGATGCAAAAGTTTTTCCATCGTATTACAGGAATAACTGCAAACAGTATGAAAGTACTGGTCATTTCTACGTTCCGGGTAACCTAGGTTTCACCCTAGGGCGTTGTTCCACCAGATCGAATAGTTAGGGCCTAAGAAGTGAACGCCAGAAGCATAAAATACAATATAAATACAACAGTTTATCCATCATATAAAACGAATAATTGCAACCAGTATGAACGTTATGGTCATTTCTACTTTCCGGGCAACCTGGGCTTCACCCTAGGGCGTTGCACCAACAGATTGAATAGTTAGGGCCTTAGAAGTCATTGCCCGAAGCATAAAATGAAATAAAAATACAATATTTTTTCCATCATATAACAGGAATAATTGCAACCAGTTTGAAAGTGATGGTCATTTCTACGTTCCAGGCATCCTAGGCTTCACTCTAGGGCGTTGTTCCACCAAATCGAATAGCTAGGGCCTAAGAAGTCAACGCCAGAAGCATAAAATACAAAATAAATAGAACAGTTTTTCCATTGTATAAAGCGAATAATTGCTGCCAGTGTGAAAGTTATGTTTATTTCTACGTTCCGGGCAACCTAGGCTTAACTGTAGGCTGTTGCTGCAACAGATCGAATAGGTAGGGCCATAGAAGTCAATGCCCGGAGCATAAAATACAATAAATATACACGAGTTTTTCCATCGTATAACAGGAATAATTGCAACCAGTGTGAAAGTGATGATCATTTCTACGTTCCAGGCAACCTAGGCTTCACTCTAGGGCGTTGCTCCACCAGATCGTATAGTTAGGGCCTTAGAACTCAACGCCAGAAGCATAAAATGCAGTAAATATACAAGAGTTTTTCCATCGTATAACAGGAATAATTGCAACCAGTGTGAATGTGGTGGTCATTTCTACGTTCCGGGCAACCTAGGCTACACTCTAGGACGTTGCTCCACCAGATCGAATAGTTAGGGCCTAAGAAGTCAACGCCTGAAGCTTAAAATACAATATAAATATAACAGGTTTTCCATCGAATAAAACGAATAATAGCAACCAGTGTGAAAGTTATGGTTATTTCTCCGTTCCAGGCAACCTAGGCTTCACTCTAGTGCGTTGCACCACCAGATCGAATAGTTATGGCCTATGAAGTCAACGCCAGAAGCATAAAATACAATATAAATATAACAGTTTTTCCATTGTATAAAACGAATAATAGCAACCAGTGTGTAAGTTATGGTCATTTCTACATTCCGGGCAACCTATGCGACACACTAGAGCGTTGCTCCACCACATCTAATAGCTACGGCCTTAAAAGTCAACGCCAGAAGAATAAAATGCAATATAAATGCAACAGCTTTTCCATCGCATAAAATGAATAATTGCAAACAGTATGCAAGTACTGGTCATTTCTACGTTCCGGGTAACCTAGGTTTCACTCTACGGCGTTGCTCCACCAGATTGAATAGCTAGGGACTTAGAATTCAACGCCATAAGAATAAAATACAATATAAATATAACAGTTTTCCATCGTATAAAACGAATATTAGCAACTAGAGTGAAAGTTATGGTCATTTCAATGTTCCGGGCAATCTAGGCTTCACACTAGGGCGTTGCTCCTCCAGATCAATCAGTTAGGGCCTTAGAAGTCAACGCCCGAAGCATAAAATGCAAAATAAATAGAACAGTTTTTCCATTGTATAAAACGAATAATTGCTACCAGTGTAAAAGTTGTGGTCATTTCTACGTTCCGGGCAACCTAGGTTTCACCCTAGGGCGTTGTTCCACCAGATCGAAAAGTTAGGGCCTAAGAAGTGAACGCCAGAAGCATAAAATACAAAATAAATAGAACAGTTTTTCTATTGTATAAAACGAATAATTGCTGCCAGTGTGAAACTTATGGTCATTTCTACGTTCCGCGCAACCTAGGCTTGACCCTAGGGCGTTGTTCCACCAGATCGAATAGTTAGGGCCTAAGAAGTCAACGCCAGAAGCATAAAATACGATATAAATGCAACAGCTTTTCCATCGTAGAAAACGAATAATGGCAACCAGTGTGAAAGTTATGGTCATTTCTACGTTCCGAGCAACTTAGGCTTCACTCTAGGGACTTGCTCCACTAGATCGAATGGTTAGTGCCTTTGATGTCAACGCTCGAAGCATAAAATGCAAAATAAATAGAACAGTTGTTCCACTGTATAAAACGAATAATTGCTGCCAGTGTGAAACTTATGGTCATTTCTACGTTCCGCGCAACCTAGGCTTGACCCTAGGGCATTGTTCCATCAGATCGAATAGTTAGGCCCTAAGAAGTGAACGCCAGAAGCATAGAATACAATATAAATACAACAGTTTTTCCATCGTAGAAAACGAATAATTGCAACCAGTGTGAAAGTTATGGTCATTTCTATATTCCGAGCAACCTAGGCTTCACTCTAGGGCGGTGCTCCACCATATCGAATGGCTACGGCCTTAGAAGCCTACGCCTGAAGCATAAAATACAATAAAAATACAACGGTCTTTTCATCGTATAACAGGAATAATTGCAAACAGTGTGAAAGTAATGGTCATTTCTGCGTTCCGGGTAACCTAGGCTTCACTCTACGGCGTTGTTCCACCAGATCGAATGGTTCGGGCCTAAGAATTCAACACCAGAAGAATAAAATACAAAATTAATACAACAGCCTTTACACCGTATAAAACGAATAATTGCAACCTGTGTGAAGGTTATGGTCATATCTACGTTCCGGGCAACCTAGGCTTCACTGTAGGGCGTTGCTCCACCAGATCGAAGTGTTAGGGCCTAAGAAGTCAACGCCCGTAGCATAAAATACGATATAAATACAACAGCTTTTCCATCGTATTAAATAAATAATTGCAAACTGTGTGAAAGTAGTGGTCATTTCTGCGTTCTGAGCAACCTAGGCTTCACTCTAGGGCGGTGCTCCACCATATCGAATAGCTACGGGCTTAGGAGCCTACGCCTGAAGCATAAAATACGATATAAATACAACAGCTTTTCCATCGTATAAAAGGAATAATTGCAAACAGTGTGAAAGTAATGGTCATTTCTACGTTCCGGGCAACCTAGGCTTCACCCTAGGGTGTTGCTCCACCAGATGAAACAGTTAGGGCCTTAGAAGTCAACGCCCGAAGCATAAAATACAAAATAAATAGAACAGTTTTTCCACTGTATAAAACGAGTAATTACTACCAGTGTAAAAGTTATGGTCATTTCGACGTTCCGGGCAACCTAGGCATCACCCTAGGGCGCTGTTCCACCAGATCGAATAGTTAGGGCCTAAGAAGTGAACGCCAGAAGCATAAAATCCTATATAAATACAACAGTTTTTCCATGGTATAAAACGAATAATTGCAGTCAGTATGAAAGTTATGGTCATTTCTACATTCCGAGCAACCTAGGCTTAACTCTAGGGCGTTGCTCCACCAGATCAAACAGTTAGGGCCTTAGAAGTCAACGCCCGAAGCATAAAATACAAAATAAAAAGAACAGTTTTTCCATTGTATAAAACGAATAATTGCTACCAGTGTAAATGTTATGGTCATTTCTACGTTCCGGGCAACCTAGGCTTCACCCTAGGGCGGTGCTCCACCATATCGAATAGCTACTGCCTTAGAAGCCTACGCCTGAAGCATAAAATACAATAAAAATACAACGGCCTTTTCATCGTAAAACAGGAATAATTGCAACAAGCGTGAAAGTAATGATCATTTCGGCGTTTCGGGCATCCTAGACTTAACTCTGAGGCATTGCTCCACCAGATCGAATAGTTAGGGCCTAAGAAGTCAACGCCAGAAGCATAAAATACAATATAAATACAACAGTTTTTCCATCATATAAAACGAATAATTGCAACCAGTATGAAAGTTATGGTCATTTCTACTTTCCGGGCAACCTAGGATACACCCTAGGGCGTTGCTCCAACAGATTGAATAGTTAGCGCCTTAGAAGTCAACGCCCGAAGCGTAAAATGCAAAATAAATACAGCAGCTTTTCCATCGTATAAAACGAATAACTGCAACCAGTTTGAAAGTACTGGTCATTTCTACGTTCCGGGCAACCTAGGCTTCACCCTAGGGCGTTGTTCCACCAGATGGAATAGTTAGGGCCTAAGAAGTCAACGCCAGAAGCATAAAATACGATATAAATTCAACAGCTTTTCCATCGTATAAAACGAATAATGGTAACCAGTGTGAAAGTTATGGTCATTTATACGTTCCGGTCAACCTAGGCTTCACTCTAGGACGTTGCTCCGCCAGATCGAGTAGTTAGGGCCTATGAAGTCAACGCCAGAAGCATAAAATACAATAAAGGTGCAACAGTTTTTCCATCGTATAACAGGAATAAATGCAACCAGTGTGAAGGTAATGGTATGTTCTACGTTCCGGGCCACCTAGGCGTCACTCTAGGGCGTTGCTCCACCACGTCTAATAGCTACGGCCTTAGAAGTCAACGCCAGGAGCATAAAGTACAATATAAATACAACAGCTTTTCCATCGTATAAAATGAATAACTGCAAACACTGTGCAAGTAATGGTCATTTCTACGTTCCGGGCAACCTAGGCTTCACTCTAGGGCGTTGCTCCACTAGATCGAATAGCTAGGGCCTTAGAAGTCAACGCCAGAGTCATAAAATACAATATAAATACAACAGCTTTTCCACCGTAAAAAACGAATAATTGCAACCAGTGTGAAAGATATGGACATTTCTACGTACAGGGCAACCTAGGCTTCACTCTATGGCGTTCTTCCACCACATCGAATAGCTACGGCCTCAGAAGTCAACGCCTGAAACATAAAATACAATATAAATATAACAGTTTTTCCATCGTATAAAACGAATAATAGCAACCGGTGTGAAAGTTATGGTCATTTCTACGTTCCAGGCAACCTAGGCTTCACTCTAGGGCGTTGCTCCACCAGATCAAACAGTTAGGGCCTTAGAAGCCAACGCCCGAAGCATCAAATACAAAATAAATAGAACTGTTTTTCCATTGTATAAAACGAATAATTGCTACCAGTGTAAAAGTTATGGCCATTTCTACGTTGCGGGCAACCTAGGCTTCACCTTGGGCCGTTGTTCAACCAGATCGAATAGTTAGGGCCTAAGAAGTGAACGCCAGAAGCATAAAATACAATATAAATACAACAGTTTTTCCATCCTATAAAACGAGTAATTGCAACCAGTATGAAAGTTATGGTCATTTCTACTTTCCGGGCAACCTAGGATACACCCTAGGGCGTTGCTCCAACTGATTGAATAGTTAGCGCCTTAGAAGTCAGCGCCCGAAGCGTAAAATGCAAAATAAATAGAACAGTTTTTCCATCGTATAAAACGAATAACTGCAACCAGTGTGAAAGTACTGGTTATTTCTACGTTCCGGGCAACCTAGGCTTCACCCTAGGGCGTTGTTCCACCAGATGGAATAGTTAGGGCCTAAGAAGTCAACGCCAGAAGCATAAAATACGATATAAATTCAACAGCTTTTCCATCGTATAAAACGAATAATGGTAACCAGTGTGAAAGTTATGGTCATTTATACGTTCCGGTCAACCTAGGCTTCACTCTAGGACGTTGCTCCGCCAGATCGAGTAGTTAGGGCCTATGAAGTCAACGCCAGAAGCATAAAATACAATAAAGGTGCAACAGTTTTTCCATCGTATAACAGGAATAAATGCAACCAGTGTGAAGGTAATGGTATGTTCTACGTTCCGGGCAACCTACGCGTCACTCTAGGGCGTTGCTCCACCACGTCTAATAGCTACGGCCTTAGAAGTCAACGCCAGGAGCATAAAGTACAATATAAATACAACAGCTTTTCCATCGTATAAAATGAATAACTGCAAACACTGTGCAAGTAATGGTCATTTCTACGTTCCGGGCAACCTAGGCTTCACTCTAGGGCGTTGCTCCACTAGATCGAATAGCTAGGGCCTTAGAAGTCAACGCCAGAGTCATAAAATACAATATAAATACAACAGCTTTTCCACCGTAAAAAACGAATAATTGCAACCAGTGTGAAAGATATGGACATTTCTACGTACAGGGCAACCTAGGCTTCACTCTATGGCGTTCTTCCACCACATCGAATAGCTACGGCCTCAGAAGTCAACGCCTGAAACATAAAATACAATATAAATATAACAGTTTTTCCATCGTATAAAACGAATAATAGCAACCGGTGTGAAAGTTATGGTCATTTCTACGTTCCAAGCAACCTAGGCTTCACTCTAGGGCGTTGCTCCACCAGGTCAAACAGTTAGGGCCTTAGAAGCCAACGCCCGAAGCATCAAATACAAAATAAATAGAACAGTTTTTCCATTGTATAAAACGAATAATTGCTACCAGTGTAAAAGTTATGGCCATTTCTACGTTGCGGGCAACCTAGGCTTCACCATAGGCCGTTGTTCAACCAGATCGAATAGTTAGGGCCTAAGAAGTGAACGCCAGAAGCATAAAATACAATATAAATACAACAGTTTTTCCATCATATAAAACGAGTAATTGCAACCAGTATGAAAGTTATGGTCATTTCTACTTTCCGGGCAACCTAGGATACACCCTAGTGCGTTGCTCGAACAGATTGAATAGTTAGCGCCTTAGAAGTCAACGCCCGAAGCGTAAAATGCAAAATAAATAGAACAGTTTTTCCATCGTATAAAACGAATAACTGCAACCAGTGTGAAAGTACTGGTCATTTCTACGTTCCGGGCAACCTAGGCTTCACCCTAGGGCGTTGTTCCACCAGATGGAATAGTTAGGGCCTAAGAAGTCAACGCCAGAAGCATAAAATACGATATAAATTCAACAGCTTTTCCATCGTATATTGTATATGTGCAAACAGTGTGAAAGTAATGGTCCTTTCTACGTACCGGGCAACCTAGTCTCCACTCTCGGGCGTTGCTCCTGCAAATCGAATAGTTAGGGCCTTAGAAGTCAACGCCAGAAGCATAAAATACAATAAAGGTGCAAAAGTTTTTCCATCGTATAACAGGAATATCTGCAAACAGTGTGAAAGTAATGGTCATTTCCATGTTCCGGGCAACCAGGTCTTCACTCTAGGGCGTTCTTCCACCAGATCGAATAGTTAGGGCCTAAGAAGTCAACGCCAGAAGAATAAAATACAATATAAGTACAAAAGCTTTTCCATCGTATAACATGAATAATTGCAAACATTGTGAAAGTAATGGTCATTTCTACGTTCCGGCCAACCTAGGCGTCACTCTAGGGCGTTGCTCCACCACATCTAATAGCTACGGCCTTAGAAGTCAACCGCAGATGAATAAAATACAATAAAGGTGCCACAGCTTTTCCATCGTATAAAACGAATAATTGCAACCAGTGTGAATGTTATGGTCATTTATACTTTCCGGGCAACCTAGGCTTCACCCTAGGGCGTTGTTCCACCTGATCGAACAGTTAGGGCCTAAGAAGTCAACGCCAGAAGCATCAAATACAATATAAATATAACAGTTTTTCCATCGTATAATACGAATAATTGCTACCAGTGTGAAAGTTATGGTCATTTCTACGTTCCGCGTAACCTACGCTTCACCCTAGGGCGTTGTTCCACCAGATGGAATAGTTAGGGCCTAAGAAGTCAACGCCAGAAGCATAAAATACGATATAAATACAACAGCTTTTCCATCGTATAAAACGAATAATTGCAACCAGTGTGGAAGTTATGGTCATTTCTACGTTCCGGGCAACCTAGGCTTCACTCTAGGGCGTTGCTCGAACAGATAGAATAGCTGGGGCCTTAGAAGTCAACGCCCGAAGCATAAAATACAAAATAAATACAACAGTTTTTCCATCGTATAAAACGAATAATTGCTACCAGTGTGAAAGTTATGGTAATTTCTACCTTCCGGGCAACCTAGGCTTCACCCTAGGACGTTGTTCCACCAGATGGAATAGTTAGGGCCTAAGAAGTCAACGCCAGAAGCATAAAACACTATATAAATACAACAGTTTTTCCATCATATAAAACGAATAATTGCAACCAGGATGAAAGTTATGGTCATTTCTACTTTCCGGGCAACCTAGGCTTCACTCTAGGGCGTTGCTCCACCAGATAGAATTGTTGGGGCCTTAGAAGTCAACGCCCGAAGCATAAAATACAAAATAAATAGAACAGTTTTTCCGTCGTGTAAAACGAATAATTGCTACCAGTGTGAAAGTTATGGTCATTGCTACGTTCCGCGCAACCTAGGCTTCACCCAAGGGCGTTGTTCCACCAGATGGAATAGTTAGGGCCTAAGAAGTCAACGTCAGAAGCATAAAATACGATATAAATACAACAGCTTTTCCATCGTATAAGACGAATAATTGCAACCAGTGTGAATGTAATGGTCATTTCTACGTTCCGGGCAACCTTGGCTTCACTCTAGGGCGTTGCTCCACCAGATCGAATAATTAGGGCCTTAGAAATCAACGCCGGAAGCATAAAATACAATAAAGATGCAACAGTTTATCCATCGTAGAACAGGAATAATTGCAACCAGTGTGAAAGTAATGGTCATTTCCATGTTCCGGGCAACCAGGTCTTCACTCTAGGGCGTTCTTCCACCAGATCGAATAGTTAGGGCCTAAGAAGTCAACGCCAGAAGAATAAAATACAATATAAGTACAAAAGCTTTTCCATCGTATAACATGAATAATTGCAAACATTGTGAAAGTAATGGTCATTTCTACGTTCCGGCCAACCTAGGCGTCACTCTAGGGCGTTGCTCCACCACATCTAATAGCTACGGCCTTAGAAGTCAACCGCAGATGAATAAAATACAATAAAGGTGCCACAGCTTTTCCATCGATTAAACGAATAATTGCAACCAGTGTGAATGTTATGGTCATTTCTACTTTCCGGGCAACCTAGGCTTCACCCTAGGGCGTTGTTCCACCTGATCGAACAGTTAGGGCCTAAGAAGTCAACGCCAGAAGCATCAAATACAATATAAATATAACAGTTTTTCCATCGTATAATACGAATAATTGCTACCAGTGTGAAAGTTATGGTCATTTCTACGTTCCGCGTAACCTACGCTTCACCCTAGGGCGTTGTTCCACCAGATGGAATAGTTAGGGCCTAAGAAGTCAACGCCAGAAGCATAAAATACGATATAAATACAACAGCTTTTCCATCGTATAAAACGAATAATTGCAACCAGTGTGGAAGTTATGGTCATTTCTACGTTCCGGGCAACCTAGGCTTCGCCCTAGGGCGTTGTTCCACCATATCGAATAGTCAGGGCCTAAGAAGTGAACGCCAGAAGCATAAAATGCAATAAAAATACAACAGCCTTTCAATCCTATAACATCAATAATTGCAACCCGTGTGAAAGTGATGGTCATTTGTACGTTCCAGGGAACCTAGGCTTCACTCTAGGGCGTTGTTCCATCAGATCGAATAGTTAGGCCCTAAGAAGTGAACGCCAGAAGCATAGAATACAATATAAATACAACAGTTTTTCCATCGTAGAAAACGAATAATTGCAACCAGTGTGAAAGTTATGGTCATTTCTATATTCCGAGCAACCTAGGCTTCACTCTAGGGCGGTGCTCCACCATATCGAATGGCTACGGCCTTAGAAGCCTACGCCTGAAGCATAAAATACAATAAAAATACAACGGTCTTTTCATCGTATAACAGGAATAATTGCAAACAGTGTGAAAGTAATGGTCATTTCTGCGTTCCGGGTAACCTAGGCTTCACTCTACGGCGTTGTTCCACCAGATCGAATGGTTCGGGCCTAAGAATTCAACACCAGAAGAATAAAATACAAAATAAATACAACAGCCTTTACACCGTATAAAACGAATAATTGCAACCTGTGTGAAGGTTATGGTCATATCTACGTTCCGGGCAACCTAGGCTTCACTGTAGGGCGTTGCTCCACCAGATCGAAGTGTTAGGGCCTAAGAAGTCAACGCCCGTAGCATAAAATACGATATAAATACAACAGCTTTTCCATCGTATTAAATAAATAATTGCAAACTGTGTGAAAGTAGTGGTCATTTCTGCGTTCTGAGCAACCTAGGCTTCACTCTAGGGCGGTGCTCCACCATATCGAATAGCTACGGGCTTAGGAGCCTACGCCTGAAGCATAAAATACGATATAAATACAACAGCTTTTCCATCGTATAAAAGGAATAATTGCAAACAGTGTGAAAGTAATGGTCATTTCTACGTTCCGGGCAACCTAGGCTTCACCCTAGGGCGTTGCTCCACCAGATGAAACAGTTAGGGCCTTAGAAGTCAACGCCCGAAGCATAAAATACAAAATAAATAGAACAGTTTTTCCACTGTATAAAACGAGTAATTACTACCAGTGTAAAAGTTATGGTCATTTCGACGTTCCGGGCAACCTAGGCATCACCCTAGGGCGCTGTTCCACCAGATCGAATAGTTAGGGCCTAAGAAGTGAACGCCAGAAGCATAAAATCCTATATAAATACAACAGTTTTTCCATGGTATAAAACGAATAATTGCAGCCAGTATGAAAGTTATGGTCATTTCTACATTCCGAGCAACCTAGGCTTAACTCTAGGGCGTTGCTCCACCAGATCAAACAGTTAGGGCCTTAGAAGTCAACGCCCGAAGCATAAAATACAAAATAAAAAGAACAGTTTTTCCATTGTATAAAACGAATAATTGCTACCAGTGTAAATGTTATGGTCATTTCTACGTTCCGGGCAACCTAGGCTTCACCCTAGGGCGGTGCTCCACCATATCGAATAGCTACTGCCTTAGAAGCCTACGCCTGAAGCATAAAATACAATAAAAATACAACGGTCTTTTCATCGTAAAACAGGAATAATTGCAACAAGCGTGAAAGTAATGATCATTTCGGCGTTTCGGGCATCCTAGACTTAACTCTGAGGCATTGCTCCACCAGATCGAATAGTTAGGGCCTAAGAAGTCAACGCCAGAAGCATAAAATACAATATAAATACAACAGTTTTTCCATCATATAAAACGAATAATTGCAACCAGTATGAAAGTTATGGTCATTTCTACTTTCCGGGCAACCTAGGATACACCCTAGGGCGTTGCTCCAACAGATTGAATAGTTAGCGCCTTAGAAGTCAACGCCCGAAGCGTAAAATGCAAAATAAATACAGCAGCTTTTCCATCGTATAAAACGAATAACTGCAACCAGTTTGAAAGTACTGGTCATTTCTACGTTCCGGGCAACCTAGGCTTCACCCTAGGGCGTTGTTCCACCAGATGGAATAGTTAGGGCCTAAGAAGTCAACGCCAGAAGCATAAAATACGATATAAATTCAACAGCTTTTCCATCGTATAAAACGAATAATGGTAACCAGTGTGAAAGTTATGGTCATTTATACGTTCCGGTCAACCTAGGCTTCACTCTAGGACGTTGCTCCGCCAGATCGAGTAGTTAGGGCCTATGAAGTCAACGCCAGAAGCATAAAATACAATAAAGGTGCAACAGTTTTTCCATCGTATAACAGGAATAAATGCAACCAGTGTGAAGGTAATGGTATGTTCTACGTTCCGGGCCACCTAGGCGTCACTCTAGGGCGTTGCTCCACCACGTCTAATAGCTACGGCCTTAGAAGTCAACGCCAGGAGCATAAAGTACAATATAAATACAACAGCTTTTCCATCGTATAAAATGAATAACTGCAAACACTGTGCAAGTAATGGTCATTTCTACGTTCCGGGCAACCTAGGCTTCACTCTAGGGCGTTGCTCCACTAGATCGAATAGCTAGGGCCTTAGAAGTCAACGCCAGAGACATAAAATACAATATAAATACAACAGCTTTTCCACCGTAAAAAACGAATAATTGCAACCAGTGTGAAAGATATGGACATTTCTACGTACAGGGCAACCTAGGCTTCACTCTATGGCGTTCTTCCACCACATCGAATAGCTACGGCCTCAGAAGTCAACGCCTGAAACATAAAATACAATATAAATATAACAGTTTTTCCATCGTATAAAACGAATAATAGCAACCGGTGTGAAAGTTATGGTCATTTCTACGTTCCAGGCAACCTAGGCTTCACTCTAGGGCGTTGCTCCACCAGATCAAACAGTTAGGGCCTTAGAAGCCAACGCCAGAAGCACAAAATACGATATAAATACAACTGCTTTTCCATCGTATAAAACGAATAATTGCAACCAGTGTGGAAGTTATGGTCATTTCTACGTTCCGGGCAACCTAGGCTTCACTCTAGGGCGTTGCTCCACCAGATAGAATTGTTGGGGCCTTAGAAGTCAACGCCCGAAGCATAAAATACAAAATAAATAGAACAGTTTTTCCGTCGTGTAAAACGAATAATTGCTACCAGTGTGAAAGTTATGGTCATTGCTACGTTCCGCGCAACCTAGGCTTCACCCAAGGGCGTTGTTCCACCAGATGGAATAGTTAGGGCCTAAGAAGTCAACGTCAGAAGCATAAAATACGATATAAATACAACAGCTTTTCCATCGTATAAGACGAATAATTGCAACCAGTGTGAATGTAATGGTCATTTCTACGTTCTGGGCAACCTTGGCTTCACTCTAGGGCGTTGCTCCACCAGATCGAATAATTAGGGCCTTAGAAATCAACGCCGGAAGCATAAAATACAATAAAGATGCAACAGTTTATCCATCGTAGAACAGGAATAATTGCAACCAGTGTGAAAGTAATGGTCATTTCCATGTTCCGGGCAACCAGGTCTTCACTCTAGGGCGTTCTTCCACCAGATCGAATAGTTAGGGCCTAAGAAGTCAACGCCAGAAGAATAAAATACAATATAAGTACAAAAGCTTTTCCATCGTATAACATGAATAATTGCAAACATTGTGAAAGTAATGGTCATTTCTACGTTCCGGCCAACCTAGGCGTCACTCTAGGGCGTTGCTCCACCACATCTAATAGCTACGGCCTTAGAAGTCAACCGCAGATGAATAAAATACAATAAAGGTGCCACAGCTTTTCCATCGTATAAAACGAATAATTGCAACCAGTGTGAATGTTATGGTCATTTCTACTTTCCGGGCAACCTAGGCTTCACCCTAGGGCGTTGTTCCACCTGATCGAACAGTTAGGGCCTAAGAAGTCAACGCCAGAAGCATCAAATACAATATAAATATAACAGTTTTTCCATCGTATAATACGAATAATTGCTACCAGTGTGAAAGTTATGGTCATTTCTACGTTCCGCGTAACCTACGCTTCACCCTAGGGCGTTGTTCCACCAGATGGAATAGTTAGGGCCTAAGAAGTCAACGCCAGAAGCATAAAATACGATATAAATACAACAGCTTTTCCATCGTATAAAACGAATAATTGCAACCAGTGTGGAAGTTATGGTCATTTCTACGTTCCGGGCAACCTAGGCTTCGCCCTAGGGCGTTGTTCCACCATATCGAATAGTCAGGGCCTAAGAAGTGAACGCCAGAAGCATAAAATGCAATAAAAATACAACAGCCTTTCAATCCTATAACATCAATAATTGCAACCCGTGTGAAAGTGATGGTCATTTGTACGTTCCAGGGAACCTAGGCTTCACTCTAGGGCGTTGCTCCACCAGATCGAATTGTTAGGGCCAAAGAAGTCAACGCCCGAAGCATAAAATACAAAATAAATAGAACAGTTTTTCCATTGTATAAAACGAATAATTGCTACCAGTGTAAAAGTTATGGTCATTTCTACGTTCCGGGCAACCTAGGCTTCACCATAGGGCATTGTTCCATCAGATCGAATAGTTAGGCGCTAAGAAGTGAACGCCAGAAGCATAGAATACAATATAAATACAACAGTTTTTCCATCGTAGAAAACGAATAATTGCAACCAGTGTGAAAGTTATGGTCATTTCTATATTCCGAGCAACCTAGGCTTCACTCTAGGGCGGTGCTCCACCATATCGAATGGCTACGGCCTTAGAAGCCTACGCCTGAAGCATAAAATACAATAAAAATAGAACGGTCTTTTCATCGTATAACAGGAATAATTGCAAACAGTGTGAAAGTAATGGTCATTTCTGCGTTCCGGGTAACCTAGGCTTCACTCTACGGCGTTGTTCCACCAGATCGAATGGTTCGGGCCTAAGAATTCAACACCAGAAGAATAAAATACAAAATAAATACAACAGCCTTTACACCGTATAAAACGAATAATTGCAACCTGTGTGAAGGTTATGGTCATATCTACGTTCCGGGCAACCTAGGCTTCACTGTAGGGGGTTGCTCCACCAGATCGAAGTGTTAGGGCCTAAGAAGTCAACGCCCGTAGCATAAAATACGATATAAATACAACAGCTTTTCCATCGTATTAAATAAATAATTGCAAACTGTGTGAAAGTAGTGGTCATTTCTGCGTTCTGAGCAACCTAGGCTTCACTCTAGGGCGTTGCTCCACCAGATGAAACAGTTAGGGCCTTAGAAGTCAACGCCCGAAGCATAAAATACAAAATAAATAGAACAGTTTTTCCACTGTATAAAACGAGTAATTACTACCAGTGTAAAAGTTATGGTCATTTCGACGTTCCGGGCAACCTAGGCATCACCCTAGGGCGCTGTTCCACCAGATCGAATAGTTAGGGCCTAAGAAGTGAACGCCAGAAGCATAAAATCCTATATAAATACAACAGTTTTTCCATGGTATAAAACGAATAATTGCAGCCAGTATGAAAGTTATGGTCATTTCTACATTCCGAGCAACCTAGGCTTAACTCTAGGGCGTTGCTCCACCAGATCAAACAGTTAGGGCCTTAGAAGTCAACGCCCGAAGCATAAAATACAAAATAAAAAGAACAGTTTTTCCATTGTATAAAACGAATAATTGCTACCAGTGTAAATGTTATGGTCATTTCTACGTTCCGGGCAACCTAGGCTTCACCCTAGGGCGGTGCTCCACCATATCGAATAGCTACTGCCTTAGAAGCCTACGCCTGAAGCATAAAATACAATAAAAATACAACGGTCTTTTCATCGTAAAACAGGAATAATTGCAACAAGCGTGAAAGTAATGATCATTTCGGCGTTTCGGGCATCCTAGACTTAACTCTGAGGCATTGCTCCACCAGATCGAATAGTTAGGGCCTAAGAAGTCAACGCCAGAAGCATAAAATACAATATAAATACAACAGTTTTTCCATCATATAAAACGAATAATTGCAACCAGTATGAAAGTTATGGTCATTTCTACTTTCCGGGCAACCTAGGATACACCCTAGGGCGTTGCTCCAACAGATTGAATAGTTAGCGCCTTAGAAGTCAACGCCCGAAGCGTAAAATGCAAAATAAATACAGCAGCTTTTCCATCGTATAAAACGAATAACTGCAACCAGTTTGAAAGTACTGGTCATTTCTACGTTCCGGGCAACCTAGGCTTCACCCTAGGGCGTTGTTCCACCAGATGGAATAGTTAGGGCCTAAGAAGTCAACGCCAGAAGCATAAAATACGATATAAATTCAACAGCTTTTCCATCGTATAAAACGAATAATGGTAACCAGTGTGAAAGTTATGGTCATTTATACGTTCCGGTCAACCTAGGCTTCACTCTAGGACGTTGCTCCGCCAGATCGAGTAGTTAGGGCCTATGAAGTCAACGCCAGAAGCATAAAATACAATAAAGGTGCAACAGTTTTTCCATCGTATAACAGGAATAAATGCAACCAGTGTGAAGGTAATGGTATGTTCTACGTTCCGGGCCACCTAGGCGTCACTCTAGGGCTTTGCTCCACCACGTCTAATAGCTACGGCCTTAGAAGTCAACGCCAGGAGCATAAAGTACAATATAAATACAACAGCTTTTCCATCGTATAAAATGAATAACTGCAAACACTGTGCAAGTAATGGTCATTTCTACGTTCCGGGCAACCTAGGCTTCACTCTAGGGCGTTGCTCCACTAGATCGAATAGCTAGGGCCTTAGAAGTCAACGCCAGAGACATAAAATACAATATAAATACAACAGCTTTTCCACCGTAAAAAACGAATAATTGCAACCAGTGTGAAAGATATGGACATTTCTACGTACAGGGCAACCTAGGCTTCACTCTATGGCGTTCTTCCACCACATCGAATAGCTACGGCCTCAGAAGTCAACGCCTGAAACATAAAATACAATATAAATATAACAGTTTTTCCATCGTATAAAACGAATAATAGCAACCGGTGTGAAAGTTATGGTCATTTCTACGTTCCAGGCAACCTAGGCTTCACTCTAGGGCGTTGCTCCACCAGATCAAACAGTTAGGGCCTTAGAAGCCAACGCCCGAAGCATCAAATACAAAATAAATAGAACAGTTTTTCCATTGTATAAAACGAATAATTGCTACCAGTGTAAAAGTTATGGCCATTTCTACGTTGCGGGCAACCTAGGCTTCACCTTGGGCCGTTGTTCAACCAGATCGAATAGTTAGGGCCTAAGAAGTGAACGCCAGAAGCATAAAATACAATATAAATACAACAGTTTTTCCATCCTATAAAACGAGTAATTGCAACCAGTATGAAAGTTATGGTCATTTCTACTTTCCGGGCAACCTAGGATACACCCTAGGGCGTTGCTCCAACTGATTGAATAGTTAGCGCCTTAGAAGTCAGCGCCCGAAGCGTAAAATGCAAAATAA
The DNA here is from genome assembly GCF_051401765.1 of Calliopsis andreniformis. NCBI lineage: Eukaryota > Metazoa > Arthropoda > Insecta > Hymenoptera > Andrenidae > Calliopsis > Calliopsis andreniformis. The sequence continues at coordinate 23,202,305 of NW_027480423.1, forward strand.
ATAGAACAGTTTTTCCATCGTATAAAACGAATAACTGCAACCAGTGTGAAAGTACTGGTTATTTCTACGTTCCGGGCAACCTAGGCTTCACCCTAGGGCGTTGTTCCACCAGATGGAATAGTTAGGGCCTAAGAAGTCAACGCCAGAAGCATAAAATACGATATAAATTCAACAGCTTTTCCATCGTATAAAACGAATAATGGTAACCAGTGTGAAAGTTATGGTCATTTATACGTTCCGGTCAACCTAGGCTTCACTCTCGGACGTTGCTCCGCCAGATCGAGTAGTTAGGGCCTATGAAGTCAACGCCAGAAGCATAAAATACAATAAAGGTGCAACAGTTTTTCCATCGTATAACAGGAATAAATGCAACCAGTGTGAAGGTAATGGTATGTTCTACGTTCCGGGCAACCTAGGCGTCACTCTAGGGCGTTGCTCCACCACGTCTAATAGCTACGGCCTTAGAAGTCAACGCCAGGAGCATAAAGTACAATATAAATACAACAGCTTTTCCATCGTATAAAATGAATAACTGCAAACACTGTGCAAGTAATGGTCATTTCTACGTTCCGGGCAACCTAGGCTTCACTCTAGGGCGTTGCTCCACTAGATCGAATAGCTAGGGCCTTAGAAGTCAACGCCAGAGTCATAAAATACAATATAAATACAACAGCTTTTCCACCGTAAAAAACGAATAATTGCAACCAGTGTGAAAGATATGGACATTTCTACGTACAGGGCAACCTAGGCTTCACTCTATGGCGTTCTTCCACCACATCGAATAGCTACGGCCTCAGAAGTCAACGCCTGAAACATAAAATACAATATAAATATAACAGTTTTTCCATCGTATAAAACGAATAATAGCAACCGGTGTGAAAGTTATGGTCATTTCTACGTTCCAGGCAACCTAGGCTTCACTCTAGGGCGTTGCTCCACCAGATCAAACAGTTAGGGCCTTAGAAGCCAACGCCCGAAGCATCAAATACAAAATAAATAGAACAGTTTTTCCATTGTATAAAACGAATAATTGCTACCAGTGTAAAAGTTATGGCCATTTCTACGTTGCGGGCAACCTAGGCTTCACCATAGGCCGTTGTTCAACCAGATCGAATAGTTAGGGCCTAAGAAGTGAACGCCAGAAGCATAAAATACAATATAAATACAACAGTTTTTCCATCATATAAAACGAGTAATTGCAACCAGTATGAAAGTTATGGTCATTTCTACTTTCCGGGCAACCTAGGATACACCCTAGTGCGTTGCTCGAACAGATTGAATAGTTAGCGCCTTAGAAGTCAACGCCCGAAGCGTAAAATGCAAAATAAATAGAACAGTTTTTCCATCGTATAAAACGAATAACTGCAACCAGTGTGAAAGTACTGGTCATTTCTACGTTCCGGGCAACCTAGGCTTCACCCTAGGGCGTTGTTCCACCAGATGGAATAGTTAGGGCCTAAGAAGTCAACGCCAGAAGCATAAAATACGATATAAATTCAACAGCTTTTCCATCGTATATTGTATATGTGCAAACAGTGTGAAAGTAATGGTCATTTCTACGTACCGGGCAACCTAGGCTCCACTCTCGGGCGTTGCTCCTGCAAATCGAATAGTTAGGGCCTTAGAAGTCAACGCCAGAAGCATAAAATACAATAAAGGTGCAAAAGTTTTTCCATCGTATAACAGGAATATCTGCAAACAGTGTGAAAGTAATGGTCATTTCCATGTTCCGGGCAACCAGGTCTTCACTCTAGGGCGTTCTTCCACCAGATCGAATAGTTAGGGCCTAAGAAGTCAACGCCAGAAGAATAAAATACAATATAAGTACAAAAGCTTTTCCATCGTATAACATGAATAATTGCAAACATTGTGAAAGTAATGGTCATTTCTACGTTCCGGCCAACCTAGGCGTCACTCTAGGGCGTTGCTCCACCACATCTAATAGCTACGGCCTTAGAAGTCAACCGCAGATGAATAAAATACAATAAAGGTGCCACAGCTTTTCCATCGTATAAAACGAATAATTGCAACCAGTGTGAATGTTATGGTCATTTCTACTTTCCGGGCAACCTAGGCTTCACCCTAGGGCGTTGTTCCACCTGATCGAACAGTTACGGCCTAAGAAGTCAACGCCAGAAGAATCAAATACAATATAAATATAACAGTTTTTCCATCGTATAATACGAATAATTGCTACCAGTGTGAAAGTTATGGTCATTTCTACGTTCCGCGTAACCTACGCTTCACCCTAGGGCGTTGTTCCACCAGACGGAATAGTTAGGGCCTAAGAAGTCAACGCCAGAAGCATAAAATACGATATAAATACAACAGCTTTTCCATCGTATAAAACGAATAATTGCAACCAGTGTGGAAGTTATGGTCATTTCTACGTTCCGGGCAACCTAGGCTTCACTCTAGTGCGTTGCTCGAACAGATAGAATAGCTGGGGCCTTAGAAGTCAACGCCCGAAGCATAAAATACAAAATAAATACAACAGTTTTTCCATCGTATAAAACGAATAATTGCTACCAGTGTGAAAGTTATGGTAATTTCTACCTTCCGGGCAACCTAGGCTTCACCCTAGGACGTTGTTCCACCAGATGGAATAGTTAGGGCCTAAGAAGTCAACGCCAGAAGCATAAAACACTATATAAATACAACAGTTTTTCCATCATATAAAACGAATAATTGCAACCAGGATGAAAGTTATGGTCATTTCTACTTTCCGGGCAACCTAGGCTTCACTCTAGGGCGTTGCTCCACCAGATCGAATAGTTAGGTCCTTAGAAGTCAACGCCAGAAGCACAAAATACGATATAAATACAACTGCTTTTCCATCGTATAAAACGAATAATTGCAACCAGTATGGAAGTAATGGTCATTTCTATGTTCCGGGCAACCTAGGCTTCACTCTAGGGCGTTGCTCCACCAGATAGAATTGTTGGGGCCTTAGAAGTCAACGCCCGAAGCATAAAATACAAAATAAATAGAACAGTTTTTCCGTCGTGTAAAACGAATAATTGCTACCAGTGTGAAAGTTATGGTCATTGCTACGTTCCGCGCAACCTAGGCTTCACCCAAGGGCGTTGTTCCACCAGATGGAATAGTTAGGGCCTAAGAAGTCAACGTCAGAAGCATAAAATACGATATAAATACAACAGCTTTTCCATCGTATAAGACGAATAATTGCAACCAGTGTGAATGTAATGGTCATTTCTACGTTCCGGGCAACCTTGGCTTCACTCTAGGGCGTTGCTCCACCAGATCGAATAATTAGGGCCTTAGAAATCAACGCCGGAAGCATAAAATACAATAAAGATGCAACAGTTTATCCATCGTAGAACAGGAATAATTGCAACCAGTGTGAAAGTAATGGTCATTTCCATGTTCCGGGCAACCAGGTCTTCACTCTAGGGCGTTCTTCCACCAGATCGAATAGTTAGGGCCTAAGAAGTCAACGCCTGAAACATAAAATACAATATAAATATAACAGTTTTTCCATCGTATAAAACGAATAATAGCAACCGGTGTGAAAGTTATGGTCATTTCTACGTTCCAGGCAACCTAGGCTTCACTCTAGGGCGTTGCTCCACCAGATCAAACAGTTAGGGCCTTAGAAGCCAACGCCCGAAGCATCAAATACAAAATAAATAGAACAGTTTTTCCATTGTATAAAACGAATAATTGCTACCAGTGTAAAAGTTATGGCCATTTCTACGTTGCGGGCAACCTAGGCTTCACCATAGGCCGTTGTTCAACCAGATCGAATAGTTAGGGCCTAAGAAGTGAACGCCAGAAGCATAAAATACAATATAAATACAACAGTTTTTCCATCATATAAAACGAGTAATTGCAACCAGTATGAAAGTTATGGTCATTTCTACTTTCCGGGCAACCTAGGATACACCCTAGTGCGTTGCTCGAACAGATTGAATAGTTAGCGCCTTAGAAGTCAACGCCCGAAGCGTAAAATGCAAAATAAATAGAACAGTTTTTCCATCGTATAAAACGAATAACTGCAACCAGTGTGAAAGTACTGGTCATTTCTACGTTCCGGGCAACCTAGGCTTCACCCTAGGGCGTTGTTCCACCAGATGGAATAGTTAGGGCCTAAGAAGTCAACGCCAGAAGCATAAAATACGATATAAATTCAACAGCTTTTCCATCGTATATTGTATATGTGCAAACAGTGTGAAAGTAATGGTCATTTCTACGTACCGGGCAACCTAGGCTCCACTCTCGGGCGTTGCTCCTGCAAATCGAATAGTTAGGGCCTTAGAAGTCAACGCCAGAAGCATAAAATACAATAAAGGTGCAAAAGTTTTTCCATCGTATAACAGGAATATCTGCAAACAGTGTGAAAGTAATGGTCATTTCCATGTTCCGGGCAACCAGGTCTTCACTCTAGGGCGTTCTTCCACCAGATCGAATAGTTAGGGCCTAAGAAGTCAACGCCAGAAGAATAAAATACAATATAAGTACAAAAGCTTTTCCATCGTATAACATGAATAATTGCAAACATTGTGAAAGTAATGGTCATTTCTACGTTCCGGCCAACCTAGGCGTCACTCTAGGGCGTTGCTCCACCACATCTAATAGCTACGGCCTTAGAAGTCAACCGCAGATGAATAAAATACAATAAAGGTGCCACAGCTTTTCCATCGTATAAAACGAATAATTGCAACCAGTGTGAATGTTATGGTCATTTCTACTTTCCGGGCAACCTAGGCTTCACCCTAGGGCGTTGTTCCACCTGATCGAACAGTTACGGCCTAAGAAGTCAACGCCAGAAGAATCAAATACAATATAAATATAACAGTTTTTCCATCGTATAATACGAATAATTGCTACCAGTGTGAAAGTTATGGTCATTTCTACGTTCCGCGTAACCTACGCTTCACCCTAGGGCGTTGTTCCACCAGACGGAATAGTTAGGGCCTAAGAAGTCAACGCCAGAAGCATAAAATACGATATAAATACAACAGCTTTTCCATCGTATAAAACGAATAATTGCAACCAGTGTGGAAGTTATGGTCATTTCTACGTTCCGGGCAACCTAGGCTTCACTCTAGTGCGTTGCTCGAACAGATAGAATAGCTGGGGCCTTAGAAGTCAACGCCCGAAGCATAAAATACAAAATAAATACAACAGTTTTTCCATCGTATAAAACGAATAATTGCTACCAGTGTGAAAGTTATGGTAATTTCTACCTTCCGGGCAACCTAGGCTTCACCCTAGGACGTTGTTCCACCAGATGGAATAGTTAGGGCCTAAGAAGTCAACGCCAGAAGCATAAAACACTATATAAATACAACAGTTTTTCCATCATATAAAACGAATAATTGCAACCAGGATGAAAGTTATGGTCATTTCTACTTTCCGGGCAACCTAGGCTTCACTCTAGGGCGTTGCTCCACCAGATCGAATAGTTAGGTCCTTAGAAGTCAACGCCAGAAGCACAAAATACGATATAAATACAACTGCTTTTCCATCGTATAAAACGAATAATTGCAACCAGTATGGAAGTAATGGTCATTTCTACGTTCCGGGCAACCTAGGCTTCACTCTAGGGCGTTGCTCCACCAGATAGAATTGTTGGGGCCTTAGAAGTCAACGCCCGAAGCATAAAATACAAAATAAATAGAACAGTTTTTCCGTCGTGTAAAACGAATAATTGCTACCAGTGTGAAAGTTATGGTCATTGCTACGTTCCGCGCAACCTAGGCTTCACCCAAGGGCGTTGTTCCACCAGATGGAATAGTTAGGGCCTAAGAAGTCAACGTCAGAAGCATAAAATACGATATAAATACAACAGCTTTTCCATCGTATAAGACGAATAATTGCAACCAGTGTGAATGTAATGGTCATTTCTACGTTCCGGGCAACCTTGGCTTCACTCTAGGGCGTTGCTCCACCAGATCGAATAATTAGGGCCTTAGAAATCAACGCCGGAAGCATAAAATACAATAAAGATGCAACAGTTTATCCATCGTAGAACAGGAATAATTGCAACCAGTGTGAAAGTAATGGTCATTTCCATGTTCCGGGCAACCAGGTCTTCACTCTAGGGCGTTCTTCCACCATATCGAATAGTTAGGGCCTAAGAAGTCAACGCCTGAAACATAAAATACAATATAAATATAACAGTTTTTCCATCGTATAAAACGAATAATAGCAACCGGTGTGAAAGTTATGGTCATTTCTACGTTCCTGGCAACCTAGGCTTCACTCTAGGGCGTTGCTCCACCAGATCAAACAGTTAGGGCCTTAGAAGCCAACGCCCGAAGCATCAAATACAAAATAAATAGAACAGTTTTTCCATTGTATAAAACGAATAATTGCTACCAGTGTAAAAGTTATGGCCATTTCTACGTTGCGGGCAACCTAGGCTTCACCATAGGCCGTTGTTCAACCAGATCGAATAGTTAGGGCCTAAGAAGTGAACGCCAGAAGCATAAAATACAATATAAATACAACAGTTTTTCCATCATATAAAACGAGTAATTGCAACCAGTATGAAAGTTATGGTCATTTCTACTTTCCGGGCAACCTAGGATACACCCTAGTGCGTTGCTCGAACAGATTGAATAGTTAGGGCCTTAGAAATCAACGCCGGAAGCATAAAATACAATAAAGATGCAACAGTTTATCCATCGTAGAACAGGAATAATTGCAACCAGTGTGAAAGTAATGGTCATTTCCATGTTCCGGGCAACCAGGTCTTCACTCTAGGGCGTTCTTCCACCAGATCGAATAGTTAGGGCCTAAGAAGTCAACGCCAGAATCATAAAATACAATAAAGATGCAACAGCTTTACCATCGTATTAAACGAATACTTTCAACCAGTGTGAATGTTATGGTCATTTCTACATTCCGAGCAACCTAGGCTTCACTCTAGGGCGTTGATCCAACAGATTGAATAGTCAGGGCCTTAGAAGTCAACGCCCGAAGCGTAAAATGCAAAATAAATAGAACAGTTTTTCCATCGTATAAAACGAATAACTGCAACCAGTGTGAAAGTACTGGTCATTTCTACGTTCCGGGCAACCTAGGCTTCACCCTAGGGCGTTGTTCCACCAGATGGAATAGTTAGGGCCTAAGAAGTCAACGCCAGAAGCATAAAATACGATATAAATTCAACAGCTTTTCCATCGTATATTGTATATGTGCAAACAGTGTGAAAGTAATGGTCATTTCTACGTACCGGGCAACCTAGGCTCCACTCTCGGGCGTTGCTCCTGCAAATCGAATAGTTAGGGCCTTAGAAGTCAACGCCAGAAGCATAAAATACAATAAAGGTGCAAAAGTTTTTCCATCGTATAACAGGAATATCTGCAAACAGTGTGAAAGTAATGGTCATTTCCATGTTCCGGGCAACCAGGTCTTCACTCTAGGGCGTTCTTCCACCAGATCGAATAGTTAGGGCCTAAGAAGTCAACGCCAGAAGAATAAAATACAATATAAGTACAAAAGCTTTTCCATCGTATAACATGAATAATTGCAAACATTGTGAAAGTAATGGTCATTTCTACGTTCCGGCCAACCTAGGCGTCACTCTAGGGCGTTGCTCCACCACATCTAATAGCTACGGCCTTAGAAGTCAACCGCAGATGAATAAAATACAATAAAGGTGCCACAGCTTTTCCATCGTATAAAACGAATAATTGCAACCAGTGTGAATGTTATGGTCATTTCTACTTTCCGGGCAACCTAGGCTTCACCCTAGGGCGTTGTTCCACCTGATCGAACAGTTACGGCCTAAGAAGTCAACGCCAGAAGAATCAAATACAATATAAATATAACAGTTTTTCCATCGTATAATACGAATAATTGCTACCAGTGTGAAAGTTATGGTCATTTCTACGTTCCGCGTAACCTACGCTTCACCCTAGGGCGTTGTTCCACCAGACGGAATAGTTAGGGCCTAAGAAGTCAACGCCAGAAGCATAAAATACGATATAAATACAACAGCTTTTCCATCGTATAAAACGAATAATTGCAACCAGTGTGGAAGTTATGGTCATTTCTACGTTCCGGGCAACCTAGGCTTCACTCTAGTGCGTTGCTCGAACAGATAGAATAGCTGGGGCCTTAGAAGTCAACGCCCGAAGCATAAAATACAAAATAAATACAACAGTTTTTCCATCGTATAAAACGAATAATTGCTACCAGTGTGAAAGTTATGGTAATTTCTACCTTCCGGGCAACCTAGGCTTCACCCTAGGACGTTGTTCCACCAGATGGAATAGTTAGGGCCTAAGAAGTCAACGCCAGAAGCATAAAACACTATATAAATACAACAGTTTTTCCATCATATAAAACGAATAATTGCAACCAGGATGAAAGTTATGGTCATTTCTACTTTCCGGGCAACCTAGGCTTCACTCTAGGGCGTTGCTCCACCAGATCGAATAGTTAGGTCCTTAGAAGTCAACGCCAGAAGCACAAAATACGATATAAATACAACTGCTTTTCCATCGTATAAAACGAATAATTGCAACCAGTATGGAAGTAATGGTCATTTCTACGTTCCGGGCAACCTAGGCTTCACTCTAGGGCGTTGCTCCACCAGATAGAATTGTTGGGGCCTTAGAAGTCAACGCCCGAAGCATAAAATACAAAATAAATAGAACAGTTTTTCCGTCGTGTAAAACGAATAATTGCTACCAGTGTGAAAGTTATGGTCATTGCTACGTTCCGCGCAACCTAGGCTTCACCCAAGGGCGTTGTTCCACCAGATGGAATAGTTAGGGCCTAAGAAGTCAACGTCAGAAGCATAAAATACGATATAAATACAACAGCTTTTCCATCGTATAAGACGAATAATTGCAACCAGTGTGAATGTAATGGTCATTTCTACGTTCCGGGCAACCTTGGCTTCACTCTAGGGCGTTGCTCCACCAGATCGAATAATTAGGGCCTTAGAAATCAACGCCGGAAGCATAAAATACAATAAAGATGCAACAGTTTATCCATCGTAGAACAGGAATAATTGCAACCAGTGTGAAAGTAATGGTCATTTCCATGTTCCGGGCAACCAGGTCTTCACTCTAGGGCGTTCTTCCACCAGATCGAATAGTTAGGGCCTAAGAAGTCAACGCCAGAAGAATAAAATACAATATAAGTACAAAAGCTTTTCCATCGTATAACATGAATAATTGCAAACATTGTGAAAGTAATGGTCATTTCTACGTTCCGGCCAACCTAGGCGTCACTCTAGGGCGTTGCTCCACCACATCTAATAGCTACGGCCTTAGAAGTCAACCGCAGATGAATAAAATACAATAAAGGTGCCACAGCTTTTCCATCGTATAAAACGAATAATTGCAACCAGTGTGAATGTTATGGTCATTTCTACTTTCCGGGCAACCTAGGCTTCACCCTAGGGCGTTGTTCCACCTGATCGAACAGTTAGGGCCTAAGAAGTCAACGCCAGAAGCATCAAATACAATATAAATATAACAGTTTTTCCATCGTATAATACGAATAATTGCTACCAGTGTGAAAGTTATGGTCATTTCTACGTTCCGCGTAACCTACGCTTCACCCTAGGGCGTTGTTCCACCAGATGGAATAGTTAGGGCCTAAGAAGTCAACGCCAGAAGCATAAAATACGATATAAATACAACAGCTTTTCCATCGTATAAAACGAATAATTGCAACCAGTGTGGAAGTTATGGTCATTTCTACGTTCCGGGCAACCTAGGCTTCACTCTAGGGCGTTGCTCGAACAGATAGAATAGCTGGGGCCTTAGAAGTCAACGCCCGAAGCATAAAATACAAAATAAATACAACAGTTTTTCCATCGTATAAAACGAATAATTGCTACCAGTGTGAAAGTTATGGTAATTTCTACCTTCCGGGCAACCTAGGCTTCACCCTAGGACGTTGTTCCACCAGATGGAATAGTTAGGGCCTAAGAAGTCAACGCCAGAAGCATAAAATACAACATAAATACAACAGATTTTCCATCGTATATTGTATATTTGCAAACAGTGTGAAAGTAATGGTCATTTCTACGTACCGGGCAACCTAGGCTCCACTCTCGGGCGTTGCTCCTGCAAATCGAATAGTTAGGGCCTTAGAAGTCAACGCCAGAAGCATAAAATACAATAAAGGTGCAAAAGTTTTTCCATCGTATAACAGGAATATCTGCAAACAGTGTGAAAGTAATGGTCATTTCCATGTTCCGGGCAACCAAGTCTTCACTCTAGGGCGTTCTTCCACCAGATCGAATAGTTAGGGCCTAAGAAGTCAACGCCAGAAGAATAAAATACAATATAAGTACAAAAGCTTTTCCATCGTATAACATGAATAATTGCAAACATTGTGAAAGTAATGGTCATTTCTACGTTCCGGCCAACCTAGGCGTCACTCTAGGGCGTTGCTCCACCACATCTAATAGCTACGGCCTTAGAAGTCAACCGCAGATGAATAAAATACAATAAAGGTGCCACAGCTTTTCCATCGTATAAAACGAATAATTGCAACCAGTGTGAATGTTATGGCCATTTCTACTTTCCGGGCAACCTAGGCTTCACCCTAGGGCGTTGTTCCACCTGGTCGAACAGTTAGGGCCTAAGAAGTCAACGCCAGAAGCATCAAATACAATATAAATATAACAGTTTTTCCATCGTATAATACGAATAATTGCTACCAGTGTGAAAATTATGGTCATTTCTACGTTGCGCGCAACCTACGCTTCACCCTAGGGCGTTGTTCCACCAGATGGAATAGTTAGGGCCTAAGAAGTCAACGCCAGAAGCATAAAATACGATATAAATACAACAGCTTTTCCATCGTATAAAACGAATAATTGCAACCAGTGTGGAAGTTATGGTCATTTCTACGTTCCGGGCAACCTAGGCTTCACTCTAGGGCGTTGCTCGAACAGATAGAATAGCTGGCGCCTTAGAAGTCAACGCCCGAAGCATAAAATACAAAATAAATAAAACAGTTTTTCCATTTTATAAAACGGATAATTGCAACCAGTGTGAAAGTTGTGGTCATTCCTACGTTCCGGGCAACATAGGGATCACTCTTGGACGTTACCCCACCATATTGAGTAGCTAGGGCCTTAGAAGTCGACGCCAGAAGCATACAATACAATATAAATACAACAGTTTTTCCATTGAATAAAACGAATAATTGCAATCAGTGTGAAAGTAATTGTCGTTTCTACGTTCCGGGAAACATAGGCTTCACTCTAGGGCGTTGCTCCACCAGGTCGAATAGTTAGGGCCTATGAATTCAACGCCTGAAGCATAAAATACAATAAAACTACAACAGTTTTTCCATCGTATAACAGGAATAATTGCAACCAGTGTTAAGGTTATGGTCATTTCTACGTTCAGGGCAACCTAGGCTGCATTCTAGGGCGTTGCTCCACTAGATCGAATAGTTAGGGCCTTAGAAGTCAACGCCAGAAGCATAAAATACCATTTAGATACATCAGTTTTTCCATCGTATAAAACGAATAATTGCAACCAGTGTGAAAGTAAAGGCCATTTCTACGTTCCGGGCAACACAGGCTTCACTCTAGGGCGTTGTTCCACCAGATCGAACAGTTAGGGCCTAAGAAGTCAACGCCAGAAGCATAAAATACAATAAAAATGGAACAGTTTTTCCATCACATAGAATGAATAATTGCAATCAGTGTGAAAGCAATGATCATTTCGACGTTTCGGGCATCCTAGATTTAACTCTGAGGCATTGCTCCACCAGATCGAATACGTAGGGCCTTGGAAGTCAACGCCAGAAGCATAAAGTACAATAAAAATGCAACAGTTTGTCCATCGTATAACAGGAATAATTGCACCCAGTGTGAAAGTGATAGTCATTTCTACGTTTCGGGCAACCTAGGCTTCACTGTAGGGCGTTGCTCCGCCAGATCGAATAGTTAGGGCCTGAGAAGTCTGCGCCAGAAGCATAAAATAGAATATACATCCAACAGTTTTTCCATCGTATAAAACGAATAATAGCAACCAGTTTGAAAGTTAAGGTAATTTCTACATTCCGGGCAACCTAGGCTTCACTCTAGGGCGTTGCTCCACTGGATCGAATAGCTAGGGCTTTGGAAGCCAACGCCAGAAGCATAAAATACAAAATAAGGGCAACAGCTTTTCCGTCGTATAAAACGAATAATTGCAACCAGTGCGAATGTAATGGTCATTTCTACGTTTCGGGCAACATACGCTTCACTCTTGGACGCTGCCCCCGGTATCGAATAGTTAGGGCCTAAGAATTCAACGAGAGAAGCATAGAGTACAATAAAAATGCAACAGTTTTTCCATCGTATAGCATGAATAATTGCAACCAGTGTGACAGTAATAGTCATTTCATCGTTTCGGCATCCTAGACTTAACTGTGAGGCATTGCTCCACCAGATCGAATACAAAGGGCCTTAGTAGTCAAAGCCAGAAGTATAAAGTACAGAACAATCCAACTGTTTGTCCATCGTATAACAGGAATATTGCAAACACTGTGAAAGTAATGGTCATTTCTACGTACCGGGCAACCTAGGCTCCACTCTCGGGCGTTGCTCCTGCAAATCGAATAGTTAGGGCCTTAGAAGTCAACGCCCGAAGCATAAAATACAAAATAAATAGAACAGTTTTTCCATCGTATAAAACGAATAATTGCTACCAGTGTGAAGGTTATGGTCATTGCTACGTTCTGCGCAACCTAGGCTACACCCAAGGGCGTTGTTCCACCAGGTGGAATAGTTAGGGCCTAAGAAGTCAACGTCAGAAGCATAATATACGATATAAATACAACAGCTTTTCCATCGTATAAGACGAATAATTGCAACCAGTGTGAATGTAATGGTCATTTCTACGTTCCGGGCAACCTAGGCTTCACTCTAGGGCGTTGCTCCACCAGATCGAATAATTAGGGCCTTAGAAATCAACGCCAGAAGCATAAAATACAATAAAGATGCAACAGTTTTTCCGTCGTAAAACAGGAATAATTGCAACCAGTGTGAAGGCAATGGTCTTTTCTACGTTCCGGGCAACCTATGCTTCTCTCTAGGGCGGTGCACCACAAGATCAAATAGTTAGGGCCTAAGAAGTCAACGCCAGAAGCATAAAATACAACATAAATACAACAGATTTTCCATCGTATATTGTATATTTGCAAACAGTGTGAAAGTAATGGTCATTTCTACGTACCGGGCAACCTAGGCTCCACTCTCGGGCGTTGCTCCTGCAAATCGAATAGTTAGGGCCTTAGAAGTCAACGCCAGAAGCATAAAATACAATAAAGGTGCAAAAGTTTTTCCATCGTATAACAGGAATATCTGCAAACAGTGTGAAAGTAATGGTCATTTCCATGTTCCGGGCAACCAAGTCTTCACTCTAGGGCGTTCTTCCACCAGATCGAATAGTTAGGGCCTAAGAAGTCAACGCCAGAAGAATAAAATACAATATAAGTACAAAAGCTTTTCCATCGTATAACATGAATAATTGCAAACATTGTGAAAGTAATGGTCATTTCTACGTTCCGGCCAACCTAGGCGTCACTCTAGGGCGTTGCTCCACCACATCTAATAGCTACGGCCTTAGAAGTCAACCGCAGATAAATAAAATACAATAAAGGTGCCACAGCTTTTCCATCGTATAAAACGAATAATTGCAACCAGTGTGAATGTTATGGTCATTTCTACTTTCCGGGCAACCTAGGCTTCACCCTAGGGCGTTGTTCCACCTGGTCGAACAGTTAGGGCCTAAGAAGTCAACGCCAGAAGCATCAAATACAATATAAATATAACAGTTTTTCCATCGTATAATACGAATAATTGCTACCAGTGTGAAAGTTATGGTCATTTCTACGTTGCGCGCAACCTACGCTTCACCCTAGGGCGTTGTTCCACCAGATGGAATAGTTAGGGCCTAAGAAGTCAACGCCAGAAGCATAAAATACGATATAAATACAACAGCTTTTCCATCGTATAAAACGAATAATTGCAACCAGTGTGGAAGTTATGGTCATTTCTACGTTCCGGGCAACCTAGGCTTCACTCTAGGGCGTTGCTCGAACAGATAGAATAGCTGGCGCCTTAGAAGTCAACGCCCGAAGCATAAAATACAAAATAAATAAAACAGTTTTTCCATTTTATAAAACGGATAATTGCAACCAGTGTGAAAGTTGTGGTCATTTCTACGTTCCGGGCAACATAGGGTTCACTCTTGGACGTTACCCCACCATATTGAGTAGCTAGGGCCTTAGAAGTCGACGCCAGAAGCATACAATACAATATAAATACAACAGTTTTTCCATTGAATAAAACGAATAATTGCAATCAGTGTGAAAGTAATTGTCGTTTCTACGTTCCGGGAAACATAGGCTTCACTCTTGGACGTTGCCCCACCAGACCGAATAGCTAGGACCTTAGAAGTCAAAGCCAGAAGCAGAAAATAAAATAAAAATGCAACAGTATCTCTACCGTATAGCATGAGTAATTGCAACCAGTGTGAAAGTAATGAACATTTCGACGTTTCAGGCATCCTAGACTTAACTCTGAGGCATTGATCCACCAGATCGAAGAGTTAGGGCCTCAGAAGTCAACGCCAGAAGCATAAAATACAAAATAAAACAACATTCTTTCCATCGTATAAAACGAAAAATTGCAACCACTGTGAAAGTGATGGTCATATCCACGTTCCGGGCAACCTCAGCTTGACTCTAGGGCGTTGCTCCACCAGATCGAATAGTTAGGGTCTTAGAAGTCAACGCCCGAAGCATAAAATACAATAAAGGTACAACAGTTTTTCCATCGAATAACAGGAATATTTGCAACCAGAGTGAAGGTGATGGTCATTTCTACGTTCCGGGCAACCTAGGCTCCACTCTAGGGTGTTGGTCCACCAAATCCAATAGTTAGGGCCTAAGAAGTCAGCGCCAGAAGCACCAAATGCAAAATAAATACAACAGTTTTTCCATCGTATAAAACGAATAATTGCAACCAGTGTGAAGGTAATGGTCATTTCTACGTTCCGGGCAACCTAGGCTTCAGTCTAGGGCGTTGCTCAACTACATCGAATAGCTGCGGCCTTAGAAGTCAACACCAGAAGCATAAAGTACAATATAAATACAACAGTTTTTCCATTGAATAAAACGAATAATTGCTATCAGTGTGAAAGTGATGGTCATTTCTTCGTTCCGGGCAAAATAGGCTACACCCTTGGATGTTGCCCCACCAGATGGAATAGCTAGGACCTTAGAAGTCAAAGCCAGAAGCAGAAAATACAATAAAAATGCAACAGTATTTCTACCGTATAGCATGAATAATTGCAACCACTGTGAAAGTTATGGTCATATCTACGTTCCGGGCAGCCTAGGCTTCACGCTAGGGCGTTGCTCCACCACATCGAATAGCTACGACCTTAGAAGTCAACGACTGAGGCATAAAATACAAAATAAGGACAACAGCTTTTCCATCGTATAGAACGAATAATTGCAACCAGTGTGAAAGTTATGGTCTTTTCTCCGATCCGGGCAACCGAGGCTTCACTCTAGGGCGTTGCTCCACCAGGTCGAATAGTTAGGGCCTATGAATTCAACGCCTGATGCATAAAATACAATAAAACTAAAACAGTTTTTCCATCGTATAACAGGAATTATTGCAACCAGTGTTAATATTATGGTCATTTCTACGTTCAGGGCAACCTAGGCTTCATTCTAGGGCGTTGCTCCACTAGATCGAATAGTTAGGGCCTTAGAAGTCAACGCCAGAAGCATAAAATACCATTTAGATACAACAGTTTTTCCACCGTATAAAACGAATAATTGCAACCAGTGTGAAAGTAAAGGCCATTTCTACGTTCCGGGCACCCTAGGCTTCGCCCTAGGGCGTTGCTCCACCAGATCGAATAGCTAGGGACCTGAAGGTCAACGCCAAGGGCATAAAATACACTAAAAATACAACAGTCTTTCCATCGTATAACAGAAATAATTGCAACCAGTGTGAAAGTAATGGTAATTACTACGTTCCGGGTAACCTAGGATACACTCTAGGGCGTTGCTCCACCAGAGCGAACAGTTAGGGCCTAAGAAGTCAACGCCAGAAGCATTAAATGCTATAAAAATACAACAGCCCTTCCATCGTATAACAGGAATAATTGCAACCAGTGTGAAAGTAATGGTCATTTCTACGTCATCGGGCAACATGGGCTTCACTCTTGGACGTTGCCCCACGAGATCGCATAGCTAGGACCTTAGAAGTCAACGCCCGGAGCATTAAATACAAAATAAATAGAACAGTTTTCCATTGTATAAAACGAATAATTGCAACCAGTGTGAAAGTTATGGTAATTTCTACGTTCCGGGCAACCTAGGCTTAATTCTAGGGCGTTGTTCCAACAGATCGAATAGTTAGGGCCTAAGAAGTCAACGCCAGAAGCATAAAAAACAATATAAATACAACACCTTACCCATCGTATAAAACGAATAATTGCAATCAGAATGAAAGTTATGTCATTTCTACGTTTCGGGCATCCTACACTTAACTCTGAGGCATTGCTCCACCAGATCGTATACACAGGGCCTTAGACGTCAAATCCAGGAGCGTAAAGTACAATATAAATCCAACAGGTTGTCCATCGTATAACAGGAATAATTGCAACCAGTGTTAAAGTTATGGTCATTTCTACGTTCCGGACAACCTAGGCTTCATTCTAGGGCGTTGCTCCACTAGATCGAATAGTTAGGGCCTTAGAAGTCAACGCCAGGAGCATAAAATACGATATAGATACACCAGTTTTTCCATCGTATAAAACGAATATTTTCAAACAGTGTGAAAGGAATGGCCATTTCTACGTACCGGGCAAACTAGGCTTTACTCTAGGGCGTTGCTTCACCAGATCGAATAGTTAGGGACTTAGAATTCGACGCCAGAAGCATAAAATATTCTAAAAATACAACAGTCCTTCAATCGCATAACAGGAATAATTGCAACCAGTGTGAAAGTAATGGTCACTTCTACGTTCCGGGCAACCTAGGCTTCCCTCTAGGATGTTGCTCCACCCGATCGAATAGCTAGGGACTAGGAGGTCAGCGCCAGAAGCATAAAGTACAATAAAAATACAACAGTTTTTCCATCGTGTAACAGGAATAATTGCAACCAGTGTGAAGGATATGGTCATTTCAATGTTCCGGGCAAACCTAGGCTTCACTCTAGGGCGTTCCTCCACCAGATCGAATAGTCAGGGCCTAAGAAGTCAACGCCAGAGGCATAAAATACAATAAATATACAACAGCTTTTCCATCGTGTAACAGGAATAATTGCAACCAGTGTGAAAGATATGGCCATTTCTACGTTCCGGGCAACCTAGGCTCCACCCTAGGGCGTTGCTCCACCACATCGAATAGCTACGGCCTTAGAAGTCAACGCCAGAAGCATAAAATACAAAATAAATACAACAGTTTTTCCATCGTATAAAACGGATAATTGAAACTGGTTTGATAGTTAGGGTCATTTCTACGTTCCGGGCAACCTAGGGTTCACTCAAGGGCGTTGCTCCTCCAGATCGAATAGCCGGGGCCAGAGAAGTCTATGCCCGGAGCATAAAATACAATATAAATACAACAGCTTTTCCATTGTATAAAACGAATAATTGCAACCAGTGTGAAAGTTATGGTCATTTCTACGTTCCGGGCGACATAGGATTGACTCTTGGACGTTGCGCCACCAGATAGAATAGTTTGGGCCTTAGAAGTCAACGCTCGAATCAAAAAATACAAAATAAATAGAACTGTTTTTCCATTGTATAAAACGAATAACTGCACCAGTATGAAAGTTATGGTCATTTCTACGTTCCCGGCAACATAGGCTTCACTCTAGGGCGTTGCTCCACCATATCGAATGGCTACGGACTTAGAAGTCAACTCCAGGAGCATAAAATACAAAATAAATAAAACAGTTTTTCTATCGTATAAAACGAATAATTGCAACCGGTGTGAAAGTTATGGTCATTTCTACGTTCCGGGCAACCTAGGCTACACTCTATGGCGTTTCTCCACCAGACCGAATAGTTCGGGCCTAAGAAGTCAACTCCAGAGGCATAAAACACAATAAAAATAAAAGAGTTTTTCCATCGTATAAGACGAATATTTGCAACCGGTGTGAAAGTTATGGTCATTTCTATGTTCCGGGCAAACCTAAGCTTCACTCTAGGGCATTGCTCCACCAGGTCGAATAGTTAGGGCCTATGAATTCAACGCCTGAAGCATAAAATACAATAAAACTACAACAGTTTTTCCATCGTATAACAGGAATAATTGCAACCAGTGTTAAGGTTATGGTCATTTCTACGTTCAGGGCAATCTAGGCTGCATTCTAGGGCGTTGCTCCACTAGATCGAATAGTTAGGGCCTTAGAAGTCAACGCCAGAAGCATAAAATACCATTTAGATACAACAGTTTTTCCATCGTATAAAACGAATAATTGCAACCAGTGTGAAAGTAAAGGCCATTTCTACGTTCCGGGCAACACAGGCTTCACTCTAGGGCGTTGTTCCACCAGATCGAATAGTTAGGGCTTAAGAAGTCAACGCCAGAAGCATAAAATACAATAAAAATGGAACAGTTTTTCCATCACATAGAATGAATAATTGCAATCAGTGTGAAAGCAATGATCATTTCGACGTTTCGGGCATCCTAGATTTAACTCTGAGGCATTGCTCCACCAGATCGAATACGTAGGGCCTTGGAAGTCAACGCCAGAAGCATAAAGTACAATAAAAATGCAACAGTTTGTCCATCGTATAACAGGAATAATTGCACCCAGTGTGAAAGTGATAGTCATTTCTACGTTTCGGGCAACCTAGGCTTCACTGTAGGGCGTTGCTCCGCCAGATCGAATAGTTAGGGCCTGAGAAGTCAGCGCCAGAAGCATAAAATAGAATATACATCCAACAGTTTTTCCATCGTATAAAACGAATAATAGCAACCAGTTTGAAAGTTAAGGTAATTTCTACATTCCGGGCAACCTAGGCTTCACTCTAGGGCGTTGCTCCACCAGATCGAATAGATAGGGCCTATGAATTCAACGCCTGAAGCATAAAATACAATAATACTACAACAGTTTTTCCATCGTATAAAATGAATAATTGCAAACAGTGTGAAAGCGATGGTCATTTCTAGGTCCCGGTCAACCTAGACTCCGCTCTAGGGCGTTGCTCCACCAGATCGAATAGCTACGGCCTAGAAGTCAACGCCAGAGGCATAAAATACACCATAAATACAACAGTTTTTCCATTTTGTAAAACGGATAATTGCAAGCAGTGTGAAAGTTGTGGTCATTTCTACGTTCCGGGCAACATAGGGTTCACTCTTGGACGTTACCCCACCATATTGAGTAGCTAGGGCCTTAGAAGTCCACGCCAGAAGCATACAATACAATATAAATACAACAGTTTTTCCATTGAATAAAACGAATAATTGCAATAAGTGTGAAAGTAATTGTCATTTCTACGTTCCGGGAAACATAGGCTTCACTCTTGGAGGTTGCCCCACCAGACCGAATAGCTAGGACCTTAGAAGTCAAAGCCAGAAGCAGAAAATAAAATAAAAATGCAACAGTATCTCTACCGTATAGCATGAATAATTGCAACCAGTGTGAAAGTAATGAACATTTCGACGTTTCAGGCATCCTAGACTTAACTCTGAGGCATTGATCCACCAGATCGAAGAGTTAGGGCCTCAGAAGTCAACGCCAGAAACATAAAATACAAAATAAAACAACATTCTTTCCATCGTATAAAACGAAAAATTGCAACCACTGCAAAAGTGATGGTCATATCCACGTTCCGGGCAACCTCAGCTTGACTCTAGGGCGCTGCTCCACCAGATCGAATGGCTAGGGTCTTAGAAGTCAACGCCCGAAGCATAAAATACGATAAAGATACAACTGTTTTTCCATCGTACAGCAGGAATAATTGCATCAAGCGTGAAGGAAATGGTCATTTCTACGTTTCGGGCAACCTAGGCTTTACTCTAGGGCGCTGCTCCACCAGATCGAATAGTTAGGGTCTTAGAAGTCAACGCCCGAAGCGTAAACTACAATAAAGGTACAACAGTTTTGCCATCGAATAACAGGAATATTTGCAACCAGAGTGAAGGTGATGGTCATTTCTACGTTCCGGGCAACCTAGGCTCCACTCTAGGGTGTTGGTCCACCAAATCCAATAGTTCGGCCTAAGAAGTCAGCGCCAGAAGCACCAAATGCAAAATAAATACAACAGTTTTTCCATCGTATAAAACGAATAATTGCAACCAGTGTGAAGGTAATGGTCATTTCTACGTTCCGGGCAACCTAGGCTTCAGTCTAGGGCGTTGCTCAACTACATCGAATAGCTGCGGCCTTAGAAGTCAACGCCAGAAGCATAACGTACAATATAAATACAACAGTTTTTTCATTGAATAAAACGAATAATTGCTATCAGTGTGAAAGTGATGGTCATTTCTACGTTCCGGGCAACATAGGCTACACCCTTGGATGTTGCCCCACCAGATGGAATAGCTAGGACCTTAGAAGTCAAAGCCAGAAGCAGAAAATACAATAAAAATGCAACAGTATTTCTACCGTATAGCATGAATAATTGCAACCACTGTGAAAGTTATGGTCATATCTACGTTCCGGGCAACCTAGGCTTGACTCTAGGGCGTTGCTCCACCACATCTAATAGCTACGACCTTAGCAGTCAACGCCAGAAGCATAAAATACAATATAAATACAACAGCTTATGCAACGTAAAGAATGAATAATTGCAAACAGTGAGAAAGTAATGGTCACATCTACGTTCCGGGCAACCGAGGCTTCACTCTAGGGCGTTGCTCCACCAGATCGAATAGTTAGGGCCTATGAATTCAACGCCTGAAGCATAAAATACAATAAAACTACAACAGTTTTTCCATCGTATAAAAGGGATAATTGCAACCAGTGTTAAGGTTATGGTCATTTCTACGTTCCGGGCAATACAGGCTTCACTCTAGGGCGTTGTTCCACCAGATCGAATAGTTAAGGCCTAAGAAGTCAACGCCAGAAGCATAAAATACAATAAAAACGGAACTGCTTTTCCATCATATAGAATGAATAATTGCAATCAGTGTGAAAGTAATGACCATTTCGACGTTTTGGGCATCCTAGATTTAACTCTGAGGCATTGCTCCACCAGATCGAATACGTAGGGCCTTGGAAGTCAACGCCAGAAGCATAAAGTACAATAAAAATGCAACAGTTTGTCCATCGTATAACAGGAATAATTGCAACCAGTGTGAAAGTGATAGTCATTTCTACGTTTCGGGCAACCTAGGCTTCACTGTAGGGCGTTGCTCCGCCAGATCGAATAGTTGGGGCCTGAGAAGTCAGCGCCAGAAGCATAAAATAGAATATAAATGCAACAGTTTTTCCATCGTATAAAACGAATAATAGCAACCAGTTTGAAAGTTAAGGTAATTTCTACGTTCCGGGCAACCTAGGCTTCACTCTAGGGCGTTGCTCCACCAGATCGAATAGTTATGGCATTGGAAGTCGACGCCCGAAGCATAAAATACAAAATAAAAAGAACAGTTTTTCCATTGTATAAAACGAATAATTGCAACCGGAGTGAAAGTTATGGTCATTTCTACGTTCCGGGCAACCTATGCTTCACACTAGGGCGTTGCACCACTGGATCGAATAGTTAGGGCCTTGGAAGCCAACGCCAGAAGCATAAAATACAAAATAAGGACAACAGCTTTTCCATCGTATAAAACGAATAATTGCAACCAGTGCGAATGTAATGGTCATTTCTACGTTTCGGGCAACATACGCTTCACTCTTGGACGCTGCCCCCGGGATCGAATAGTTAGGGCCTAAGAATTCAACGCCAGAAGCATAGAGTACAATAAAAATGCAACAGTTTTTCCATCGTATAGCATGAATAATTGCAACCAGTGTGACAGTAATGAACATTTCGACGTTTCAGGCATCCTAGACTTAACTCTGAGGCATTGATCCACCAGATCGAAGAGTTAGGGCCTCAGAAGTCAACGCCAGAAACATAAAATACAAAATAAAACAACATTCTTTCCATCGTATAAAACGAAAAATTGCAACCACTGCAAAAGTGATGGTCATATCCACGTTCCGGGCAACCTCAGCTTGACTCTAGGGCGCTGCTCCACCAGATCGAATGGCTAGGGTCTTAGAAGTCAACGCCCGAAGCATAAAATACGATAAAGATACAACTGTTTTTCCATCGTACAGCAGGAATAATTGCATCAAGCGTGAAGGAAATGGTCATTTCTACGTTTCGGGCAACCTAGGCTTTACTCTAGGGCGCTGCTCCACCAGATCGAATAGTTAGGGTCTTAGAAGTCAACGCCCGAAGCGTAAAATACAATAAAGGTACAACAGTTTTGCCATCGAATAACAGGAATATTTGCAACCAGAGTGAAGGTGATGGTCATTTCTACGTTCCGGGCAACCTAGGCTCCACTCTAGGGTGTTGGTCCACCAAATCCAATAGTTCGGCCTAAGAAGTCAGCGCCAGAAGCACCAAATGCAAAATAAATACAACAGTTTTTCCATCGTATAAAACGAATAATTGCAACCAGTGTGAAGGTAATGGTCATTTCTACGTTCCGGGCAACCTAGGCTTCAGTCTAGGGCGTTGCTCAACTACATCGAATAGCTGCGGCCTTAGAAGTCAACGCCAGAAGCATAACGTACAATATAAATACAACAGTTTTTTCATTGAATAAAACGAATAATTGCTATCAGTGTGAAAGTGATGGTCATTTCTACGTTCCGGGCAACATAGGCTACACCCTTGGATGTTGCCCCACCAGATGGAATAGCTAGGACCTTAGAAGTCAAAGCCAGAAGCAGAAAATACAATAAAAATGCAACAGTATTTCTACCGTATAGCATGAATAATTGCAACCACTGTGAAAGTTATGGTCATATCTACGTTCCGGGCAACCTAGGCTTGACTCTAGGGCGTTGCTCCACCACATCTAATAGCTACGACCTTAGCAGTCAACGCCAGAAGCATAAAATACAATATAAATACAACAGCTTATGCAACGTAAAGAATGAATAATTGCAAACAGTGAGAAAGTAATGGTCACATCTACGTTCCGGGCAACCGAGGCTTCACTCTAGGGCGTTGCTCCACCAGATCGAATAGTTAGGGCCTATGAATTCAACGCCTGAAGCATAAAATACAATAAAACTACAACAGTTTTTCCATCGTATAAAAGGGATAATTGCAACCAGTGTTAAGGTTATGGTCATTTCTACGTTCCGGGCAATACAGGCTTCACTCTAGGGCGTTGTTCCACCAGATCGAATAGTTAAGGCCTAAGAAGTCAACGCCAGAAGCATAAAATACAATAAAAATGGAACTGCTTTTCCATCATATAGAATGAATAATTGCAATCAGTGTGAAAGTAATGACCATTTCGACGTTTCGGGCATCCTAGATTTAACTCTGAGGCATTGCTCCACCAGATCGAATACGTAGGGCCTTGGAAGTCAACGCCAGAAGCATAAAGTACAATAAAAATGCAACAGTTTGTCCATCGTATAACAGGAATAATTGCAACCAGTGTGAAAGTGATAGTCATTTCTACGTTTCGGGCAACCTAGGCTTCACTGTAGGGCGTTGCTCCGCCAGATCGAATAGTTGGGGCCTGAGAAGTCAGCGCCAGAAGCATAAAATAGAATATAAATGCAACAGTTTTTCCATCGTATAAAACGAATAATAGCAACCAGTTTGAAAGTTAAGGTAATTTCTACGTTCCGGGCAACCTAGGCTTCACTCTAGGGCGTTGCTCCACCAGATCGAATAGTTATGGCATTGGAAGTCGACGCCCGAAGCATAAAATACAAAATAAAAAGAACAGTTTTTCCATTGTATAAAACGAATAATTGCAACCGGAGTGAAAGTTATGGTCATTTCTACGTTCCGGGCAACCTATGCTTCACACTAGGGCGTTGCACCACTGGATCGAATAGTTAGGGCCTTGGAAGCCAACGCCAGAAGCATAAAATACAAAATAAGGACAACAGCTTTTCCATCGTATAAAACGAATAATTGCAACCAGTGCGAATGTAATGGTCATTTCTACGTTTCGGGCAACATACGCTTCACTCTTGGACGCTGCCCCCGGGATCGAATAGTTAGGGCCTAAGAATTCAACGCCAGAAGCATAGAGTACAATAAAAATGCAACAGTTTTTCCATCGTATAGCATGAATAATTGCAACCAGTGTGACAGTAATAGTCATTTCATCGTTTCGGCATCCTAGACTTAACTGTGAGGCATTCCTCCACCAGATCGAATACAAAGGGCCTTAGTAGTCAAAGCCACAAGTATAAAGTACAGAACAATCCAACAGTTTGTCCATCGTATAACAGGAATCTTGCAAACACTGTGAAAGTAATGGTCATTTCTACGTTCCGGGCAGCCTAGGCTTCACGCTAGGGCGTTGCTCCACCACATCGAATTGCTACGACCTTAGAAGTCAACGACTGAAGCATAAAATACAAAATAAGGACAACAGCTTTTCCATCGTATAAAACGAATAATTGCAACCAGTGTGAAAGTTATGGTCTTTTCTACGTTCCGGGCAACCGAGGCTTCACTCTAGGGCGTTGCTGCACCAGATCGAATAGTTAGGGCCTATGAATTCAACGCCTGAAGCATAAAATACAATAAAACTACAACAGTTTTTCCATCGTATAACAGGAATAATTGCAACCAGTGTGCAGGTAATGGTCATTTCTACGTTCCGGGCAATACAGGCTTCACTCTAGGGCGTTGTTCCACCAGATCGAATAGTTAAGGCCTAAGAAGTCAACGCCAGAAGCATAAAATACAATAAAAATGGAACTGTTTTTCCATCATATAGAATGAATAATTGCAATCAGTGTGAAAGTAATGACCATTTCGACGTTTCGGGCATCCTAGATTTAACTCTGAGGCATTGCTCCACCAGATCGAATACGTAGGGCCTTGGAAGTCAACGCCAGAAGCATAAAGTACAATAAAAATGCAACAGTTTGTCCATCGTATAACAGGAATAATTGCAACCAGTGTGAAAGTGATAGTCATTTCTACGTTTCGGGCAACCTAGGCTTCACTGTAGGGCGTTGCTCCGCCAGATCGAATAGTTGGGGCCTGAGAAGTCAGCGCCAGAAGCATAAAATAGAATATAAATGCAACAGTTTTTCCATCGTATAAAGCGAATAATAGCAACCAGTTTGAAAGTTAAGGTAATTTCTACGTTCCGGGCAACCTAGGCTTCACTCTAGGGCGTTGCTCCACCAGATCGAATAGTTATGGCATTGGAAGTCGACGCCCGAAGCATAAAATACAAAATAAAAAGAACAGTTTTTCCATTGTATAAAACGAATAATTGCAACCGGAGTGAAAGTTATGGTCATTTCTACGTTCCGGGCAACCTATGCTTCACACTAGGGCGTTGCACCACTGGATCGAATAGTTAGGGCCTTGGAAGCCAACGCCAGAAGCATAAAATACAAAATAAGGACAACAGCTTTTCCATCGTATAAAACGAATAATTGCAACCAGTGCGAATGTAATGGTCATTTCTACGTTTCGGGCAACATACGCTTCACTCTTGGACGCTGCCCCCGGGATCGAATAGTTAGGGCCTAAGAATTCAACGCCAGAAGCATAGAGTACAATAAAAATGCAACAGTTTTTCCATCGTATAGCATGAATAATTGCAACCAGTGTGACAGTAATAGTCATTTCATCGTTTCGGCATCCTAGACTTAACTGTGAGGCATTCCTCCACCAGATCGAATACAAAGGGCCTTAGTAGTCAAAGCCACAAGTATAAAGTACAGAACAATCCAACAGTTTGTCCATCGTATAACAGGAATCTTGCAAACACTGTGAAAGTAATGGTCATTTCTACGTTCCGGGCAGCCTAGGCTTCACGCTAGGGCGTTGCTCCACCACATCGAATTGCTACGACCTTAGAAGTCAACGACTGAAGCATAAAATACAAAATAAGGACAACAGCTTTTCCATCGTATAAAACGAATAATTGCAACCAGTGTGAAAGTTATGGTCTTTTCTACGTTCCGGGCAACCGAGGCTTCACTCTAGGGCGTTGCTGCACCAGATCGAATAGTTAGGGCCTATGAATTCAACGCCTGAAGCATAAAATACAATAAAACTACAACAGTTTTTCCATCGTATAACAGGAATAATTGCAACCAGTGTGCAGGTAATGGTCGTTTCTACGTTCCGGGCAACCTAGGCTTCACTCTAGGGCGTTGTTCCTCCAGATCCAATTGTTAGGGCCTTAGAAGTCAGCGCCAGAAGCATAAAATACAAAATAAAAAGAACAGTTTTTCCATTGCATAGAACGAATAATTCCAACCGGAGTGAAAGTTATGGTCATTTCTACGTTCCGAGCAACCTAGGCTTGACTCTAGGGCGTTGCTCCACCACATCTAATAGCTACGACCTTAGAAGTCAACGCCAGAAGCATAAAATACAATATAAATACAACAGCTCTTCCATCGTATAAAACGAACAATTGCAACCAGTGTGAAAGGTATGGTCTTTTCTACGTTCCGGGCAACCGAGGCTTCACTCTAGGGCGTTGCTCCACCAGATCGAATAGTTAGGGCCTATGAATTCAACGCCTGAAGCATAAAATACAATAAAACTACAACAGTTTTTCCATCGTATAAAAGGGATAATTGCAACCAGTGTTAAGGTTATGGTCATTTCTACGTTCCGGGCAACACAGGCTTCACTCTGGGGCGTTGTTCCACCAGATCGAATAGTTAAGGCCTAAGAAGTCAACGCCAGAAGCATAAAATAAAATAAAAATGGAACAGTTTTTCCATCATATAGAATGAATAATTGCAATCAGTGTGAAAGTAATGACCATTTCGACGTTTCGGGCATCCTAGATTTAACTCTGAGGCATTGCTCCACCAGATCGAATACGTAGGGCCTTGGAAGTCAACGCCAGAAGCATAAAGTACAATAAAAATGCAACAGTTTGTCCATCGTATAACAGGAATAATTGCAACCAGTGTGAAAGTGATAGTCATTTCTACGTTTCGGGCAACCTAGGCTTCACTGTAGGGCGTTGCTCCGCCAGATCGAATAGTTGGGGCCTGAGAAGTCAGCGCCAGAAGCATAAAATAGAATATAAATGCAACAGTTTTTCCATCGTATAAAACGAATAATAGCAACCAGTTTGAAAGTTAAGGTAATATCTACGTTCCGGGCTACCTAGGCTTCACTCTAGGGCGTTGCTCCACCAGATCGAATAGTTAGGGCATTGGAAGTCCACGCCCGAAGCATAAAATACAAAATAAAGAGAACAGTTTTTCCGTTGTATAAAACGAATAATTGCAACCGGAGTGAAAGTTATGGTCATTTCTACGTTCCGGGCAACCTAGGCTTCACACTAGGGCGTTGCTCCACTGGATCGTATAGTTAGGGCCTTGGAAGCCAACGCCAGAAGCATAAAATACAATATAAATACAACACCTTTTCCATCGTATTACAGGAATAATTGCAACCAGTGTTAAGGTTATGGTCATTTCTACGTTCAGGGCAACCTAGGCTTCATTCTAGGGCGTTGCTCCACTAGATCGAATAGTCAGGGCCTTAGAAGTCAACGCCAGAGGCATAAAATACACAATAAATACAACAGTTTTTCCATTTTATAAAACGGATAATTGCAACCAGTGTGAAAGTTGTGGTCATTTCTACTTTCCGGGCAACATAGGGTTCACTCTTGGACGTTAGCCCACCATATTGAGTAGCTAGGGCCTTAGAAGTCGACGCCAGAAGCATACAATACAATATAAATACAACAGTTTTTCCATTGAATAAAACGAATAATTGCAATCAGTGTCAAAGTAATTGTCATTTCTACGTTCCGGGAAACATCGGCTTCACTCTTGGACGTTGCCCCACCAGACCGAATAGCTAGGACCTTAGAAGTCAAAGCCGGAAGCAGAAAATAACAAAAAATGCAACAGTATCTCTACCGTATAGCATGAATAATTGCAACCAGTGTGAAAGTAATGAACATTTCGACGTTTCAGGCATCCTAGACTTAACTCTGAGGCATTGATCCACCATATCGAAGAGTTAGGGCCTCAGAAGTCAACGCCAGAAGCATAAAATACAAAATAAAACAACATTCTTTCCATCGCATAAAACGAAAAATTGCAACCACTGTGAAAGTGATGGTCATATCCACGTTCCGGGCAACCTCAGCTTGACTCTAGGGCGTTGCTCCACCAGATCGAATGGTTAGGGTCTTAGAAGTTAACGCCCGAAGCATAAAATACAATAAAGATACAACAGTTTTTCCATCGTATAGCAGGAATAATTGCAACAAGCGTGAAGGAAATTGTCATTTCTACGTTTCGGGCAACCTAGGCTTTACTCTAGGGCGCTGCTCCACCAGATCGAATAGTTAGGGTCTTAGAAGTCAACGCCCGAAGCATAAAATACGATAAAGGTACAACTGTTTTTCCATCGAATAACAGGAATATTTGCAACCAGAGTGAAGGTGATGGTCATTTCTACGTTCCGGGCAACCTAGGCTCCACTCTAGGGTGTTGGTCCAGCAAATCCAATAGTTAGGGCCTAAGAAGTCAGCGCCAGAGGCACCAAATGCAGGATAAATACAGCAGTTTTTCCATCGTATAAAACGAATAATTGCAACCAGTGTGAAGGTAATGGTCATTTCTACGTTCAGGGCAACCTAGGCTTCAGTCTAGGGCGTTGCTCAACTACATCGAATAGCTGCGGCCTTAGAAGTCAACGCCAGAAGCATAAAGTACAATATAAATACAACAGTTTTTCCATTGAATAAAACGAATAATTGCTATCAGTGTGAAAGTGATGGTCATTTCTACGTTCCGGGCAACATAGGCTACACCCTTGGATGTTGCCCCACCAGATGGAGTAGCTAGGACCTTAGGAGTCAAAGCCAGAAGCAGAAAATACAATAAAAATGCAACAGTATTTCTACCGTATAGCATGAATAATTGCAACCACTGTGAAAGTTATGGTCATATCTACGTTCCGGGCAACCTAGGCTTGACTCTAGGGCGTTGCTCCACCACATCTAACAGCTACGACCTTAGCAGTCAACGCCAGAAGCATAAAATACAATATAAATACAACAGCTTATCCAACGTAAAGAATGAATAATTGCAAACAGTGAGAATGTAATGGTCACATCTACGTTCCGGGCAACCGAGGCTTCACTCTAGGGCGTTGATCCACCAGATCGAATAGTTAGGGCCTATGAATTCAACGCCTGAAGCATAAAATACAATAAAACTACAACAGTTTTTCCATCGTATAAAAGGGATAATTGCAACCAGTGTTAAGGTTATGGTCATTTCTACGTTCCGGGCAACACAGGCTTCACTCTAGGGCGTTGTTCCACCAGATCGAATAGTTAAGGCCTAAGAAGTCAACGCCAGAAGCATAAAATACAATAAAAATGGAACTGTTTTTCCATCATATAGAATGAATAATTGCAATCAGTGTGAAAGTAATGACCATTTCGACGTTTCGGGCATCCTAGATTTAACTCTGAGGCATTGCTCCACCAGATCGAATACGTAGGGCCTTGGAAGTCAACGCCAGAAGCATAAAGTACAATAAAAATGCAACAGTTTGTCCATCGTATAACAGGAATAATTGCAACCAGTGTGAAAGTGATAGTCATTTCTACGTTTCGGGCAACCTAGGCTTCACTGTAGGGCGTTGCTCCGCCAGATCGAATAGTTGGGGCCTGAGAAGTCAGCGCCAGAAGCATAAAATAGAATATAAATGCAACAGTTTTTCCATCGTATAAAACGAATAATAGCAACCAGTTTGAAAGTTAAGGTAATATCTACGTTCCGGGCTACCTAGGCTTCACTCTAGGGCGTTGCTCCACCAGATCGAATAGTTAGGGCATTGGAAGTCCACGCCCGAAGCATAAAATACAAAATAAAGAGAACAGTTTTTCCGTTGTATAAAACGAATAATTGCAACCGGAGTGAAAGTTATGGTCATTTCTACGTTCCGGGCAACCTAGGCTTCACACTAGGGCGTTGCTCCACTGGATCGTATAGTTAGGGCCTTGGAAGCCAACGCCAGAAGCATAAAATACAATATAAATACAACACCTTTTCCATCGTATTACAGGAATAATTGCAACCAGTGTTAAGGTTATGGTCATTTCTACGTTCAGGGCAACCTAGGCTTCATTCTAGGGCGTTGCTCCACTAGATCGAATAGTCAGGGCCTTAGAAGTCAACGCCAGAGGCATAAAATACACAATAAATACAACAGTTTTTCCATTTTATAAAACGGATAATTGCAACCAGTGTGAAAGTTGTGGTCATTTCTACTTTCCGGGCAACATAGGGTTCACTCTTGGACGTTAGCCCACCATATTGAGTAGCTAGGGCCTTAGAAGTCGACGCCAGAAGCATACAATACAATATAAATACAACAGTTTTTCCATTGAATAAAACGAATAATTGCAATCAGTGTCAAAGTAATTGTCATTTCTACGTTCCGGGAAACATCGGCTTCACTCTTGGACGTTGCCCCACCAGACCGAATAGCTAGGACCTTAGAAGTCAAAGCCGGAAGCAGAAAATAACAAAAAATGCAACAGTATCTCTACCGTATAGCATGAATAATTGCAACCAGTGTGAAAGTAATGAACATTTCGACGTTTCAGGCATCCTAGACTTAACTCTGAGGCATTGATCCACCATATCGAAGAGTTAGGGCCTCAGAAGTCAACGCCAGAAGCATAAAATACAAAATAAAACAACATTCTTTCCATCGCATAAAACGAAAAATTGCAACCACTGTGAAAGTGATGGTCATATCCACGTTCCGGGCAACCTCAGCTTGACTCTAGGGCGTTGCTCCACCAGATCGAATGGTTAGGGTCTTAGAAGTTAACGCCCGAAGCATAAAATACAATAAAGATACAACAGTTTTTCCATCGTATAGCAGGAATAATTGCAACAAGCGTGAAGGAAATTGTCATTTCTACGTTTCGGGCAACCTAGGCTTTACTCTAGGGCGCTGCTCCACCAGATCGAATAGTTAGGGTCTTAGAAGTCAACGCCCGAAGCATAAAATACGATAAAGGTACAACTGTTTTTCCATCGAATAACAGGAATATTTGCAACCAGAGTGAAGGTGATGGTCATTTCTACGTTCCGGGCAACCTAGGCTCCACTCTAGGGTGTTGGTCCAGCAAATCCAATAGTTAGGGCCTAAGAAGTCAGCGCCAGAGGCACCAAATGCAGGATAAATACAGCAGTTTTTCCATCGTATAAAACGAATAATTGCAACCAGTGTGAAGGTAATGGTCATTTCTACGTTCAGGGCAACCTAGGCTTCAGTCTAGGGCGTTGCTCAACTACATCGAATAGCTGCGGCCTTAGAAGTCAACGCCAGAAGCATAAAGTACAATATAAATACAACAGTTTTTCCATTGAATAAAACGAATAATTGCTATCAGTGTGAAAGTGATGGTCATTTCTACGTTCCGGGCAACATAGGCTACACCCTTGGATGTTGCCCCACCAGATGGAGTAGCTAGGACCTTAGGAGTCAAAGCCAGAAGCAGAAAATACAATAAAAATGCAACAGTATTTCTACCGTATAGCATGAATAATTGCAACCACTGTGAAAGTTATGGTCATATCTACGTTCCGGGCAACCTAGGCTTGACTCTAGGGCGTTGCTCCACCACATCTAACAGCTACGACCTTAGCAGTCAACGCCAGAAGCATAAAATACAATATAAATACAACAGCTTATCCAACGTAAAGAATGAATAATTGCAAACAGTGAGAATGTAATGGTCACATCTACGTTCCGGGCAACCGAGGCTTCACTCTAGGGCGTTGATCCACCAGATCGAATAGTTAGGGCCTATGAATTCAACGCCTGAAGCATAAAATACAATAAAACTACAACAGTTTTTCCATCGTATAACAGGAATAATTGCAACCAGTGTGCAGGTAATGGTCATTTCTACGTTCCGGGCAATACAGGCTTCACTCTAGGGCGTTGTTCCACCAGATCGAATAGTTAAGGCCTAAGAAGTCAACGCCAGAAGCATAAAATACAATAAAAATGGAACTGTTTTTCCATCATATAGAATGAATAATTGCAATCAGTGTGAAAGTAATGACCATTTCGACGTTTCGGGCATCCTAGATTTAACTCTGAGGCATTGCTCCACCAGATCGAATACGTAGGGCCTTGGAAGTCAACGCCAGAAGCATAAAGTACAATAAAAATGCAACAGTTTGTCCATCGTATAACAGGAATAATTGCAACCAGTGTGAAAGTGATAGTCATTTCTACGTTTCGGGCAACCTAGGCTTCACTGTAGGGCGTTGCTCCGCCAGATCGAATAGTTGGGGCCTGAGAAGTCAGCGCCAGAAGCATAAAATAGAATATAAATGCAACAGTTTTTCCATCGTATAAAGCGAATAATAGCAACCAGTTTGAAAGTTAAGGTAATTTCTACGTTCCGGGCAACCTAGGCTTCACTCTAGGGCGTTGCTCCACCAGATCGAATAGTTATGGCATTGGAAGTCGACGCCCGAAGCATAAAATACAAAATAAAAAGAACAGTTTTTCCATTGTATAAAACGAATAATTGCAACCGGAGTGAAAGTTATGGTCATTTCTACGTTCCGGGCAACCTATGCTTCACACTAGGGCGTTGCACCACTGGATCGAATAGTTAGGGCCTTGGAAGCCAACGCCAGAAGCATAAAATACAAAATAAGGACAACAGCTTTTCCATCGTATAAAACGAATAATTGCAACCAGTGCGAATGTAATGGTCATTTCTACGTTTCGGGCAACATACGCTTCACTCTTGGACGCTGCCCCCGGGATCGAATAGTTAGGGCCTAAGAATTCAACGCCAGAAGCATAGAGTACAATAAAAATGCAACAGTTTTTCCATCGTATAGCATGAATAATTGCAACCAGTGTGACAGTAATAGTCATTTCATCGTTTCGGCATCCTAGACTTAACTGTGAGGCATTCCTCCACCAGATCGAATACAAAGGGCCTTAGTAGTCAAAGCCACAAGTATAAAGTACAGAACAATCCAACAGTTTGTCCATCGTATAACAGGAATCTTGCAAACACTGTGAAAGTAATGGTCATTTCTACGTTCCGGGCAGCCTAGGCTTCACGCTAGGGCGTTGCTCCACCACATCGAATTGCTACGACCTTAGAAGTCAACGACTGAAGCATAAAATACAAAATAAGGACAACAGCTTTTCCATCGTATAAAACGAATAATTGCAACCAGTGTGAAAGTTATGGTCTTTTCTACGTTCCGGGCAACCGAGGCTTCACTCTAGGGCGTTGCTGCACCAGATCGAATAGTTAGGGCCTATGAATTCAACGCCTGAAGCATAAAATACAATAAAACTACAACAGTTTTTCCATCGTATAACAGGAATAATTGCAACCAGTGTGCAGGTAATGGTCGTTTCTACGTTCCGGGCAACCTAGGCTTCACTCTAGGGCGTTGTTCCTCCAGATCCAATTGTTAGGGCCTTAGAAGTCAGCGCCAGAAGCATAAAATACAAAATAAAAAGAACAGTTTTTCCATTGCATAGAACGAATAATTCCAACCGGAGTGAAAGTTATGGTCATTTCTACGTTCCGAGCAACCTAGGCTTGACTCTAGGGCGTTGCTCCACCACATCTAATAGCTACGACCTTAGAAGTCAACGCCAGAAGCATAAAATACAATATAAATACAACAGCTCTTCCATCGTATAAAACGAACAATTGCAACCAGTGTGAAAGGTATGGTCTTTTCTACGTTCCGGGCAACCGAGGCTTCACTCTAGGGCGTTGCTCCACCAGATCGAATAGTTAGGGCCTATGAATTCAACGCCTGAAGCATAAAATACAATAAAACTACAACAGTTTTTCCATCGTATAAAAGGGATAATTGCAACCAGTGTTAAGGTTATGGTCATTTCTACGTTCCGGGCAACACAGGCTTCACTCTGGGGCGTTGTTCCACCAGATCGAATAGTTAAGGCCTAAGAAGTCAACGCCAGAAGCATAAAATAAAATAAAAATGGAACAGTTTTTCCATCATATAGAATGAATAATTGCAATCAGTGTGAAAGTAATGACCATTTCGACGTTTCGGGCATCCTAGATTTAACTCTGAGGCATTGCTCCACCAGATCGAATACGTAGGGCCTTGGAAGTCAACGCCAGAAGCATAAAGTACAATAAAAATGCAACAGTTTGTCCATCGTATAACAGGAATAATTGCAACCAGTGTGAAAGTGATAGTCATTTCTACGTTTCGGGCAACCTAGGCTTCACTGTAGGGCGTTGCTCCGCCAGATCGAATAGTTGGGGCCTGAGAAGTCAGCGCCAGAAGCATAAAATAGAATATAAATGCAACAGTTTTTCCATCGTATAAAACGAATAATAGCAACCAGTTTGAAAGTTAAGGTAATATCTACGTTCCGGGCTACCTAGGCTTCACTCTAGGGCGTTGCTCCACCAGATCGAATAGTTAGGGCATTGGAAGTCCACGCCCGAAGCATAAAATACAAAATAAAGAGAACAGTTTTTCCGTTGTATAAAACGAATAATTGCAACCGGAGTGAAAGTTATGGTCATTTCTACGTTCCGGGCAACCTAGGCTTCACACTAGGGCGTTGCTCCACTGGATCGTATAGTTAGGGCCTTGGAAGCCAACGCCAGAAGCATAAAATACAATATAAATACAACACCTTTTCCATCGTATTACAGGAATAATTGCAACCAGTGTTAAGGTTATGGTCATTTCTACGTTCAGGGCAACCTAGGCTTCATTCTAGGGCGTTGCTCCACTAGATCGAATAGTCAGGGCCTTAGAAGTCAACGCCAGAGGCATAAAATACACAATAAATACAACAGTTTTTCCATTTTATAAAACGGATAATTGCAACCAGTGTGAAAGTTGTGGTCATTTCTACTTTCCGGGCAACATAGGGTTCACTCTTGGACGTTAGCCCACCATATTGAGTAGCTAGGGCCTTAGAAGTCGACGCCAGAAGCATACAATACAATATAAATACAACAGTTTTTCCATTGAATAAAACGAATAATTGCAATCAGTGTCAAAGTAATTGTCATTTCTACGTTCCGGGAAACATCGGCTTCACTCTTGGACGTTGCCCCACCAGACCGAATAGCTAGGACCTTAGAAGTCAAAGCCGGAAGCAGAAAATAACAAAAAATGCAACAGTATCTCTACCGTATAGCATGAATAATTGCAACCAGTGTGAAAGTAATGAACATTTCGACGTTTCAGGCATCCTAGACTTAACTCTGAGGCATTGATCCACCATATCGAAGAGTTAGGGCCTCAGAAGTCAACGCCAGAAGCATAAAATACAAAATAAAACAACATTCTTTCCATCGCATAAAACGAAAAATTGCAACCACTGTGAAAGTGATGGTCATATCCACGTTCCGGGCAACCTCAGCTTGACTCTAGGGCGTTGCTCCACCAGATCGAATGGTTAGGGTCTTAGAAGTTAACGCCCGAAGCATAAAATACAATAAAGATACAACAGTTTTTCCATCGTATAGCAGGAATAATTGCAACAAGCGTGAAGGAAATTGTCATTTCTACGTTTCGGGCAACCTAGGCTTTACTCTAGGGCGCTGCTCCACCAGATCGAATAGTTAGGGTCTTAGAAGTCAACGCCCGAAGCATAAAATACGATAAAGGTACAACTGTTTTTCCATCGAATAACAGGAATATTTGCAACCAGAGTGAAGGTGATGGTCATTTCTACGTTCCGGGCAACCTAGGCTCCACTCTAGGGTGTTGGTCCAGCAAATCCAATAGTTAGGGCCTAAGAAGTCAGCGCCAGAGGCACCAAATGCAGGATAAATACAGCAGTTTTTCCATCGTATAAAACGAATAATTGCAACCAGTGTGAAGGTAATGGTCATTTCTACGTTCAGGGCAACCTAGGCTTCAGTCTAGGGCGTTGCTCAACTACATCGAATAGCTGCGGCCTTAGAAGTCAACGCCAGAAGCATAAAGTACAATATAAATACAACAGTTTTTCCATTGAATAAAACGAATAATTGCTATCAGTGTGAAAGTGATGGTCATTTCTACGTTCCGGGCAACATAGGCTACACCCTTGGATGTTGCCCCACCAGATGGAGTAGCTAGGACCTTAGGAGTCAAAGCCAGAAGCAGAAAATACAATAAAAATGCAACAGTATTTCTACCGTATAGCATGAATAATTGCAACCACTGTGAAAGTTATGGTCATATCTACGTTCCGGGCAACCTAGGCTTGACTCTAGGGCGTTGCTCCACCACATCTAACAGCTACGACCTTAGCAGTCAACGCCAGAAGCATAAAATACAATATAAATACAACAGCTTATCCAACGTAAAGAATGAATAATTGCAAACAGTGAGAATGTAATGGTCACATCTACGTTCCGGGCAACCGAGGCTTCACTCTAGGGCGTTGATCCACCAGATCGAATAGTTAGGGCCTATGAATTCAACGCCTGAAGCATAAAATACAATAAAACTACAACAGTTTTTCCATCGTATAAAAGGGATAATTGCAACCAGTGTTAAGGTTATGGTCATTTCTACGTTCCGGGCAACACAGGCTTCACTCTAGGGCGTTGTTCCACCAGATCGAATAGTTAAGGCCTAAGAAGTCAACGCCAGAAGCATAAAATACAATAAAAATGGAACTGTTTTTCCATCATATAGAATGAATAATTGCAATCAGTGTGAAAGTAATGACCATTTCGACGTTTCGGGCATCCTAGATTTAACTCTGAGGCATTGCTCCACCAGATCGAATACGTAGGGCCTTGGAAGTCAACGCCAGAAGCATAAAGTACAATAAAAATGCAACAGTTTGTCCATCGTATAACAGGAATAATTGCAACCAGTGTGAAAGTGATAGTCATTTCTACGTTTCGGGCAACCTAGGCTTCACTGTAGGGCGTTGCTCCGCCAGATCGAATAGTTGGGGCCTGAGAAGTCAGCGCCAGAAGCATAAAATAGAATATAAATGCAACAGTTTTTCCATCGTATAAAACGAATAATAGCAACCAGTTTGAAAGTTAAGGTAATATCTACGTTCCGGGCTACCTAGGCTTCACTCTAGGGCGTTGCTCCACCAGATCGAATAGTTAGGGCATTGGAAGTCCACGCCCGAAGCATAAAATACAAAATAAAGAGAACAGTTTTTCCGTTGTATAAAACGAATAATTGCAACCGGAGTGAAAGTTATGGTCATTTCTACGTTCCGGGCAACCTAGGCTTCACACTAGGGCGTTGCTCCACTGGATCGTATAGTTAGGGCCTTGGAAGCCAACGCCAGAAGCATAAAATACAATATAAATACAACACCTTTTCCATCGTATTACAGGAATAATTGCAACCAGTGTTAAGGTTATGGTCATTTCTACGTTCAGGGCAACCTAGGCTTCATTCTAGGGCGTTGCTCCACTAGATCGAATAGTCAGGGCCTTAGAAGTCAACGCCAGAGGCATAAAATACACAATAAATACAACAGTTTTTCCATTTTATAAAACGGATAATTGCAACCAGTGTGAAAGTTGTGGTCATTTCTACTTTCCGGGCAACATAGGGTTCACTCTTGGACGTTAGCCCACCATATTGAGTAGCTAGGGCCTTAGAAGTCGACGCCAGAAGCATACAATACAATATAAATACAACAGTTTTTCCATTGAATAAAACGAATAATTGCAATCAGTGTCAAAGTAATTGTCATTTCTACGTTCCGGGAAACATCGGCTTCACTCTTGGACGTTGCCCCACCAGACCGAATAGCTAGGACCTTAGAAGTCAAAGCCGGAAGCAGAAAATAACAAAAAATGCAACAGTATCTCTACCGTATAGCATGAATAATTGCAACCAGTGTGAAAGTAATGAACATTTCGACGTTTCAGGCATCCTAGACTTAACTCTGAGGCATTGATCCACCATATCGAAGAGTTAGGGCCTCAGAAGTCAACGCCAGAAGCATAAAATACAAAATAAAACAACATTCTTTCCATCGCATAAAACGAAAAATTGCAACCACTGTGAAAGTGATGGTCATATCCACGTTCCGGGCAACCTCAGCTTGACTCTAGGGCGTTGCTCCACCAGATCGAATGGTTAGGGTCTTAGAAGTTAACGCCCGAAGCATAAAATACAATAAAGATACAACAGTTTTTCCATCGTATAGCAGGAATAATTGCAACAAGCGTGAAGGAAATTGTCATTTCTACGTTTCGGGCAACCTAGGCTTTACTCTAGGGCGCTGCTCCACCAGATCGAATAGTTAGGGTCTTAGAAGTCAACGCCCGAAGCATAAAATACGATAAAGGTACAACTGTTTTTCCATCGAATAACAGGAATATTTGCAACCAGAGTGAAGGTGATGGTCATTTCTACGTTCCGGGCAACCTAGGCTCCACTCTAGGGTGTTGGTCCAGCAAATCCAATAGTTAGGGCCTAAGAAGTCAGCGCCAGAGGCACCAAATGCAGGATAAATACAGCAGTTTTTCCATCGTATAAAACGAATAATTGCAACCAGTGTGAAGGTAATGGTCATTTCTACGTTCAGGGCAACCTAGGCTTCAGTCTAGGGCGTTGCTCAACTACATCGAATAGCTGCGGCCTTAGAAGTCAACGCCAGAAGCATAAAGTACAATATAAATACAACAGTTTTTCCATTGAATAAAACGAATAATTGCTATCAGTGTGAAAGTGATGGTCATTTCTACGTTCCGGGCAACATAGGCTACACCCTTGGATGTTGCCCCACCAGATGGAGTAGCTAGGACCTTAGGAGTCAAAGCCAGAAGCAGAAAATACAATAAAAATGCAACAGTATTTCTACCGTATAGCATGAATAATTGCAACCACTGTGAAAGTTATGGTCATATCTACGTTCCGGGCAACCTAGGCTTGACTCTAGGGCGTTGCTCCACCACATCTAACAGCTACGACCTTAGCAGTCAACGCCAGAAGCATAAAATACAATATAAATACAACAGCTTATCCAACGTAAAGAATGAATAATTGCAAACAGTGAGAATGTAATGGTCACATCTACGTTCCGGGCAACCGAGGCTTCACTCTAGGGCGTTGATCCACCAGATCGAATAGTTAGGGCCTATGAATTCAACGCCTGAAGCATAAAATACAATAAAACTACAACAGTTTTTCCATCGTATAAAAGGGATAATTGCAACCAGTGTTAAGGTTATGGTCATTTCTACGTTCCGGGCAACACAGGCTTCACTCTAGGGCGTTGTTCCACCAGATCGAATAGTTAAGGCCTAAGAAGTCAACGCCAGAAGCATAAAATACAATAAAAATGGAACTGTTTTTCCATCATATAGAATGAATAATTGCAATCAGTGTGAAAGTAATGACCATTTCGACGTTTCGGGCATCCTAGATTTAACTCTGAGGCATTGCTCCACCAGATCGAATACGTAGGGCCTTGGAAGTCAACGCCAGAAGCATAAAGTACAATAAAAATGCAACAGTTTGTCCATCGTATAACAGGAATAATTGCAACCAGTGTGAAAGTGATAGTCATTTCTACGTTTCGGGCAACCTAGGCTTCACTGTAGGGCGTTGCTCCGCCAGATCGAATAGTTGGGGCCTGAGAAGTCAGCGCCAGAAGCATAAAATAGAATATAAATGCAACAGTTTTTCCATCGTATAAAACGAATAATAGCAACCAGTTTGAAAGTTAAGGTAATTTCTACGTTCCGGGCAACCTAGGCTTCACTCTAGAGCGTTGCTCCACCAGATCCAATGGTTAGGGCATTGGAAGTCCACGCCCGAAGCATAAAATACAAAATAAAGAGAACAGTTTTTCCGTTGTATAAAACGAATAATTGCAACCGGAGTGAAAGTTATGGTCATTTCTAAGTTCCGGGCAACCTAGGCTTCACACTAGGGCGTTGCTCCTCTGGATCGTATAGTTAGGGCCTTGGAAGCCAACGCCAGAAGCATAAAATACAATATAAATACAACACCTTTTCCATCGTATTACAGGAATAATTGCAACCAGTGGTAAGGTTATGGTCATTTCTACGTTCCGGGCAACCTAGGCTTCATTCTGGGGCGTTGCTCCACTAGATCGAATAGTTAGGGCCTTAGAAGTCAACGCCAGAAGCATAAAATACTCTATAGATACAACAGTCTTTCCATCGTATAAAAAGAATAATTGCAACCAGTGCGAATGTAATGGTCATTTCTACGTTTCGGGCAACATACGCTTCTCTCGTGGACCCTGTCCCCGGGATCGAATAGTTAGGGCCTAAGAAGTCAACGCCAGAAGCATAGAGTACAATAAAAATGCAACAGTTTTTCCATCGTATAGCATGAATAATTGCAACCAGTGTGACAGTAATAATCATTTCATCGTTTCGGCATCCTAGACTTAACTGTGAGGCATTGCTCCACCAGATCGAATACAAAGGGCCTTAGTAGACAAAGCCAGAAGTATAAAGTACAGAACAAACCAACAGTTTGCCCATCGTATAACAGGAATATTGCAAACACTGTGAAAGTAATGGTCATTTTACGTTCCGGGCAGCCTAGGCTTCACGCTAGGGCGTTGCTCCACCACATCGAATAGCTACGACCTTAGAAGTCAACGACTGAGGCATAAAATGCAAAATAAGGACAACAGCTTTTCCATCGTATAAAACGACTAATTGCAACCAGTGTGAAAGTTATGGTCTTTTCTACGTTCCGGGCAACCGAGGCTTCACTCTAGGGCGTTGCTCCACCAGGTCGAATAGTTAGGGCCTATGAATTCAACGCCTGAAGCATAAAATACAATAAAACTACAACAGTTTTTCCATCGTATAACAGGAATAATTGCAACCAGTGTTAAGGTTATGGTCATTTCTACGTTCAGGGCAACCTAGGCTTCATTCTAGGGCGTTCATCCACTAGATCGAATAGTTAGAGCCTTAGAAGTCAACGCCAGAAGCATAAAATACCATTTCGATACAACAGTTTTTCCATCGTATAAAACGAATAATTGCAACCAGTGTGAAAGTAAAGGCCATTTCTACGTTCCGGGCAACACAGGCTTCACTCTAGGGCGTTGTTCCACCAGATCGAATAGTTAGGGCCTAAGAAGTCAACGCCAGAAGCATAAAATACAATGAAAATGGAACAGTTTTTCCATCATATAGAATGAATAATTGCAATCAGTGTGAAAGTAATGACCATTTCGACGTTTCGGGCATCCTAGATTTAACTCTGAGGCATTGCTCCACCAGATCGAATACGTAGGGCCTTGGAAGTCAACGCCAGAAGCATAAAGTACAATAAAAATGCAACAGTTTGTCCATCGTATAACAGGAATAATTGCAACCAGTGTGAAAGTGATAGTCATTTCTACGTTTCGGGCAACCTAGGCTTCACTGTAGGGCGTTGCTCCGCCAGATCGAATAGTTGGGGCCTGAGAAGTCAGCGCCAGAAGCATAAAATAGAATATAAATGCAACAGTTTTTCCATCGTATAAAACGAATAATAGCAACCAGTTTGAAAGTTAAGGTAATTTCTACGTTCCGGGCAACCTAGGCTTCACTCTAGAGCGTTGCTCCACCAGATCGAATGGTTAGGGCATTGGAAGTCCACGCCCGAAGCATAAAATACAAAA
The DNA here is from genome assembly GCF_051401765.1 of Calliopsis andreniformis. Taxonomy (NCBI): domain Eukaryota; kingdom Metazoa; phylum Arthropoda; class Insecta; order Hymenoptera; family Andrenidae; genus Calliopsis; species Calliopsis andreniformis. Next base: position 23,244,088 of record NW_027480423.1, read on the forward strand.
TAAAGAGAACAGTTTTTCCGTTGTATAAAACGAATAATTGCAACCGGAGTGAAAGTTATGGTCATTTCTAAGTTCCGGGCAACCTAGGCTTCACACTAGGGCGTTGCTCCACTGGATCGTATAGTTAGGGCCTTGGAAGCCAACGCCAGAAGCATAAAATACAATATAAATACAACACCTTTTCCATCGTATTACAGGAATAATTGCAACCAGTGGTAAGGTTATGGTCATTTCTACGTTCCGGGCAACCTAGGCTTCATTCTGGGGCGTTGCTCCACTAGATCGAATAGTTAGGGCCTTAGAAGTCAACGCCAGAAGCATAAAATACTCTATAGATACAACAGTCTTTCCATCGTATAAAAAGAATAATTGCAACCAGTGCGAATGTAATGGTCATTTCTACGTTTCGGGCAACATACGCTTCTCTCGTGGACCCTGTCCCCGGGATCGAATAGTTAGGGCCTAAGAAGTCAACGCCAGAAGCATAGAGTACAATAAAAATGCAACAGTTTTTCCATCGTATAGCATGAATAATTGCAACCAGTGTGACAGTAATAATCATTTCATCGTTTCGGCATCCTAGACTTAACTGTGAGGCATTGCTCCACCAGATCGAATACAAAGGGCCTTAGTAGACAAAGCCAGAAGTATAAAGTACAGAACAAACCAACAGTTTGTCCATCGTATAACAGGAATATTGCAAACACTGTGAAAGTAATGGTCATTTCTACGTTCCGGGCAGCCTAGGCTTCACGCTAGGGCGTTGCTCCACCACATCGAATAGCTACGACCTTAGAAGTCAACGACTGAGGCATAAAATGCAAAATAAGGACAACAGCTTTTCCATCGTATAAAACGACTAATTGCAACCAGTGTGAAAGTTATGGTCTTTTCTACGTTCCGGGCAACCGAGGCTTCACTCTAGGGCGTTGCTCCACCAGGTCGAATAGTTAGGGCCTATGAATTCAACGCCTGAAGCATAAAATACAATAAAACTACAACAGTTTTTCCATCGTATAACAGGAATAATTGCAACCAGTGTTAAGGTTATGGTCATTTCTACGTTCAGGGCAACCTAGGCTTCATTCTAGGGCGTTCATCCACTAGATCGAATAGTTAGAGCCTTAGAAGTCAACGCCAGAAGCATAAAATACCATTTCGATACAACAGTTTTTCCATCGTATAAAACGAATAATTGCAACCAGTGTGAAAGTAAAGGCCATTTCTACGTTCCGGGCAACACAGGCTTCACTCTAGGGCGTTGTTCCACCAGATCGAATAGTTAGGGCCTAAGAAGTCAACGCCAGAAGCATAAAATACAATGAAAATGGAACAGTTTTTCCATCATATAGAATGAATAATTGCAATCAGTGTGAAAGTAATGATCATTTCGACGTTTCGGGCATCCTAGATTTAACTCTGAGGCATTGCTCCACCAGATCGAATACGTAGGGCCTTGGAAGTCAACGCCAGAAGCATAAAGTACAATAAAAATGCAACAGTTTGTCCATCGTATAACAGGAATAATTGCAACCAGTGTGAAAGCGATAGTCATTTCTACGTTTCGGGCAACCTAGGCTTCACTGTAGGGCGTTGCTCCGCCAGATCGAATAGTTAGGGCCTGAGAAGTCTGCGCCAGAAGCATAAAATAGAATATAAATGCAACAGTTTTTCCATCGTATAAAACGAATAATAGCAACCAGTTTGAAAGTTAAGGTAATTTCTACGTTCCGGGCAACCTAGGCTTCACTCTAGGGCGTTGCTCCACCAGATCGAATAGTTAGGGCATTGCAAGTCGACGCCCGAAGCGTAAAATACAAAATAAAAAGAACAGCTTTTCCATTGTATAAAACGAATAATTGCAACCGGAGTGAAAGTTATGGTCATTTCTACGTTCCGGGCAACCTATGCTTCACACTAGGGCGTTGCTCCACTGGATCGAATAGTTAGGGCCTTGGAAGCCAACGCCAGAAGCATAAAATACAAAATAAGGACAACAGCTTTTCCATCGTATAAAACGAATAATTGCAACCAGTGCGAATATAATGGTCATTTCTACGTTCCGGGCGACATAGGATTGACTCTTGGACGTTGCGCCACCAGATAGAATAGTTTGGGCCTTAGAAGTCAACGCTCGAATCAAAAAATACAAAATAAATAGAACTGTTTTTCCATTGTATAAAACGAATAACTGCACCAGTATGAAAGTTATGGTCATTTCTACGTTCCCGGCAACATAGGCTTCACTCTAGGGCGTTGCTCCACCATATCGAATGGCTACGGACTTAGAAGTCAACTCCAGGAGCATAAAATACAAAATAAATACAACAGTTTTTCTATCGTATAAAACGAATAATTGCAACCGGTGTGAAAGTTATGGTCATTTCTACGTTCCGGGCAACCTAGGCTACACTCTATGGCGTTTCTCCACCAGACCGAATAGTTCGGGCCTAAGAAGTCAACTCCAGAGGCATAAAACACAATAAAAATAAAAGAGTTTTTCCATCGTAAAAAACAAATAATAGTAACCGGTGTGAAAGAGATGGTCATTTCTACCTTCCGGGCAACCTAGCCTACACTCTAGGGCGTTGCTCCACCAGATCGAAAAGTTAGGGCCTTAGAAGTCCACACCCGGAGCATAAAGTACAATAAAAATACAACAGTTTTTCCATCGTATAAAATGAATAATTGCAACCAGTGTGAAAGTGATAGTCATTTCTACGATCCGGGCAACGTCTGCCTCACTCTACGGAGTTGTTCCACCAGATCGAATAGTTAGGGCATAGGAAGTCAAGGCCAGAAGCACCAAATACAAAATAAATAAAACAGCTTTTCCATCGTAAAAAACGAATAATTGAAACCGGTGTGAAAGATATGGTCATTTCTACGTTCCGGGCAACCTAGGCTCCACTCTAGGGCGTTGCTCCACCACATCGAATAGCTACGGCCTTAGAAGTCAAGACCAGAAGCATAAAGTACAGTAAAATACAACAGTTCTTCACTCGTATAGAATGAATAACTGAAACCTGTGTGAAGGTAATGGTCATTTCTACGTTCCCGCCAACCTAGGCTTCACTCTAGGGCGCTGCTCCACCAGATCGTACAGCTAGGGACTTAGAAGTCAACGCCAGAGGCATAAAATACAATAAAAATGCAACAGTTTTTCCATGGTGTAACAAGAATAATTGCAACCAGTGTGAACGATATGGTCATTTCTACCTTCCTGGCAACCTAGATTTCGCTCTAGGGCGTTGCTCCACCACATCGAATAGTTAGGGCCTTAGGAGTCAATGCCCGAAGCATAAAATACAATATAGATACAGCAGCTTTTGCATCGTGTAACAGTAGTAATTGCAACCAGTGTGAAGGTAATGGTCATTTCTACGTTCCGGGAAACCTAGGCTCCACTCTAGGGCGCTGCTCCACCAGATCGTATAGCTAGGGACTTAGAAGTCAACGCCAGAAGCATAAAATACAATATAAATACAACAGCTTTTCCACCGTATAAAACGAATAATTGCAACCAGTGTGAAAGTTATGGTTATTTCTACGTTCCGGACAACCTAGGCTACACTCTATGGCGTTGCTCCACCAGATCGAATAGTTAGGGCCTAAGAAGTCAACTCCAGAGGCACAAAACACAATATAAATAAAACAGTTTTTCCATCGTATAAAACGAATATTTGCAACCGGTGTGAAGATTATGGTCATATCCATGTTCCGGGCAAACCTAGGCTTCACTCTAGGGCGTTGCTCCACCAGATCGAATAGTTAGGGCCTAAGAAGTCAACGCCAGAGGCATAAAATACAATAAAAATACAACAGTTTTTCCATCGTGTAACAGGAATAATTGCAACCTGTGTGGAGGATATGGTCATTTGTACGTTACGGGCAACCTAGGCTTCACTCTAGGGCGTTGCTCCACCAGATCGAATAGGTGTGGCCCTCGAAGTCAACGCCGGAAGCATAAAATACAAAATAAAAAGAACAGTTTTTCCATTGTATAAAACGAATAATTGAAACCAGTATGATAGCTATGGTCATTTCTACGTTCCGGGCATCCTAGACTTCACCCTAGGGCGTTGCTCCACCAAATCGAATATCTAGGGCCTTAGAAGTCAACGCCCGAAGCATAAAATACAATAAAAAAACAACAGTTTTTCCATCGTATAAGACAAATAATTGCAACGAGTGTGAAAGGTATGGTCATTTCTACGTTCCGGGCAACCTAGGTTTCGCTCTAGGGCGTTGTTACACCAGATCGAATACTTAGAGCCTAAGAAGTGAACGCCAGAAGCATAAAATACAATATATATACAACAGTTTTCCATCGTATAAAACGAATTATTGCATCCAGTGTGAATGTTATGGTCATACGTACGTTCCGGGCAACCTAGGCTTGACTCTAGGGCGTTGCTCCACCAGATGGAATAGGTAGGGACATAGAAGTCAACGCCCGAAGCCTAAAATACAGTAAAGATACAACAGTTTTTCCATCGTGTAACAGGAATAATTGCAGCCAGTGTGAAAGTCATGGTCATTTCTACGTTCCGGGCAACCTAGGCTTCACTCTAGGGCGTTGTTACACCAGATCGAAAAGTTAGGGCCTAAGAAGTCAACTCCAGAGGCATAAAACACAATATAAATACAACAGTCTTTCCATCGTAAAAAACAAATAATAGTAACCGGTGTGAAAGAGATGGTCATTTCTACCTTCCGGGCAACCTAGCCTACACTCTAGGGCGTTGCTCCACCAGATCGAATAGTTAGGGCCTTAGAAGTCTACGCCCGGAGCATAAAGTACAATAAAAATACAACAGTTTTTCCATCGTATAAAATGAATAATTGCAACGAGTGTGATGGTAATGGTCATTTCCACATTTTGGGCAACCTGGGCTTCACTCTAGGGCGTTGCTCAACCAGATCGAATAGTTAGGGCCTAAGAAGTCAACCCCAGAAGCATAAAATATAATATAAATACAACAGCTTTTCCATCGTATAGAACGAATAATTGCAACCAGTGTGAAAGTTATGGTCATTTCTACATGCCGGGCAACCTAGACATCACCCTAGCGCGTTGCCCAACCAGATCGAATAGTTAGGGCCTTAGAAGTCAACGCCCAAAGCTTAAAATACAGTATAAATACACCAGCTTTTCCATCGTATAACAGGAATAACTGCAACCTGTGTGAAGGTACTGGTCATTTCTACGTTCCGGGCAACCTAGGCTTCACTCTAGGGCGTTGCTCCGCCAGCTCGAATAGCTACCGCCTTAGAAGTCAACGCCAGAAGCATAAAATACAATATAAATGCAACAGTTTTTGCATCGTATAACAGCAGTTATTGCAACCACTGTGAAGGTAATGGTCATTCCTACGTTTCGGGCAACCTAGGCTTCACTCTAGGGCGTTACTTCACCAGATCGAATAGTTAGGGCCTTAGAAGTCATCGCCAGAAGCATAAAATACAAAATAAATACAACAGTTTTTCCATCGTATAAAACGGATAATTGAAACTCGTTTGAAAGATAGAGTCATTTCTACGTTCCAGGCTACCTAGGCTTCACTCTAGGGCGTTGCTCCACCAGATCGAATAGTTAGGGACTTAGAAGGCTACGCACGAAGCATATAATAAGATAAAAATGCAACAGTTTTTCCATCGTATAACACGAGTAATTGCAACCAGTGTGAAGGATATGGTCATTTCTACGTTCCGGGCAACCTAGGCTTCACTATAGGGCGTTGCTCCGCCAGATCGAATAGGTATGGCCTTAGAAGTCAACGCCCGAAGCATAAAATACAAAATAAAAAGAACAGTTTTTCCATTGTATAAAACGAATAATTGCAACCAGTGTGAAAGTTATGGTCATTTCTACTTTCTGGGCAACCTAGGCTTCACTCTAGGGCGTTGCTCCACCAGATCGAATAGTTAGGGCCTAAGAAGTCAACGCCAGAGGCATAAAATACAATAAAAATACAACAGTTTTTCCATCGTGTAACAGGAATAATTGCAACCTGTGTGAAGGATATGGTCATTTCTACGTTCCGGGCAACCTAGGCTTCACTCTAGGGCGTTGCTCCACCAGATCGAATAGGTATGGCCTTAGAAGACAACGCCGGAAGCATAAAATACGAAATAAAAAGAACAGTTTTTCCATTGTATAAAACGAATAATTGCAACCAGTGTGAAAGTTATGGTCATTTCTATGTTCCGGGCAAACCTAGGCTTCACTCTATGGCGTTGCTCCACCACATCGAATAGCTACGGCCTTAGAAGTCAACGTCAGAGGCATAAAATACAATAAAATACAACACTTCTTCCCTCGTATAGAATGAATAATTGTAAACAGTGTGAAAGTAATGGTCATTTCTATGTTGCGGGCAACCTAGACTTGACTCTAGGGCGTTGCTCCACCAGATGGAATAGGTAGGGACATAGAAGTCAACGCCCGAAGCCTAAAATACAGTAAAGATACAACAGTTTTTCCATCGTGTAACAGGAATAATTGCAGCCAGTGTGAAAGTCATTGTCATTTCTACGTTCCGGGCAACCAAGGCTTCACTCTAGGGCGTTGTTACACCAGATCGAAAAGTTAGGGCCTAAGAAGTCAACTCCAGAGGCATAAAACACAATATAAATACAACAGTCTTTCCATCGTAAAAAACAAATAATAGTAACCGGTGTGAAAGAGATGGTCATTTCTACCTTCCGGGCAACCTAGCCTACACTCTAGGGCGTTGCTCCACCAGATTTGAATGGTTAGGGCCTTAGAAGTCTACGCCCGGAGCATAAAGTACAATAAAAATACAACAGTTTTTCCATCGTATAAAATGAATAATTGCAACCAGTGTGATGGTAATGGTCATTTCCACATTTTGGGCATCCTGGGCTTCACTCTAGGGCGTTGCTCAACCAGATCGAATAGTTAGGGCCTATGAAGTCAACCCCAGAAGCATAAAATATAATATAAATACAACAGCTTTTCCATCGTATAGAACGAATAATTGCAACCAGTGTGAAAGTAATGGTCATTTCAACGTTCCGGGCAACCTAGGTTTCGCTCTAGGGCGATGCACCTCCACATCGAATACTTAGGGCCTTAGAAGTCAACGACCGAAGCATAAAATACAAAATAAATAGAACAGTTTTTCCATTGTATAAAACGAATAATTGCAACCAGTGTGAAAGTTATGGTCATTTCTACGATCCGAGCTGCCTAGGCTTCACTCTAGGGCGTTGCTCCACCACATTGAATAGCTACGGCCTTAGAAGTCAACGGCAGAAGCATAATATACAATATAAATACAACAGCTTTCCATCGTATAAGACGAATGTTTGCAAATATTGTGAAAGTAACGGTCATTTCTATGTTCCGGGCAACCTAGGCCTCACTCTAGGGCGTTGCTCCGCCGGATCGAATAGTTAGGGCCTAAGAAGTCAACGCCAGAAGCATAAGATACAAAAATACAACAGTCTTTCCATCGTGTGACAGGAATAATTCCAACCAGTTTGAAGGTAATAGTCATTTCTACGTTCTGGGCAACCTTGGCTTCACTCTAGGGCGTTGGTCCACCAGATCGAATAGTTAGGGCCTAAGAAGTCGACGCCAGAAGCATAAAATACAATAAAAATACAACAGTTTTTCCATCGTATAGCATGAATAATTGCAGCCAGTGTGAAAGTCATGGTCATTTCTACGTTCCGGGCAACCTAGGCTTCACTCTAGGCCGTTGTTACACCAGATCGAAAAGTTAGGGCCTAAGAAGTCAACTCCAGAGGCATAATACACAATATAAATACAACAGTCTTTCCATCGTAAAAAACGAATAATTGCAACCAGTGTGAAAGTGATGGTCATTTCTACATTCCGGGCAACCCTGGCTTCACTCTAGGGCGTTGTTCCACCAGATCGAATAGTTAGGGCCGAAGAAGTCAACGCCCGAAGCATAAAATACAAAATAAAGAGAACAGTTTTTCCATTGTATAAAACGAATAATTGCAACCGGAGTGAAAGTTATGGTCATTTCTACGTTCCGGGCAACCTAGGCTTCACACTAGGGCGTTGCTCCACTGGATCGTATAGTTAGGGCCTTGGAAGCCTACGCCAGAAGCATAAAATACAATATAAATACAACACCTTTTCCATCGTATTACAGGAATAATTGCAACCAGTGTTAAGGTTATGGTCATTTCTACGTTCCGGGCAACCTAGGCTTCACTCTAGGGCGTTGCTCCACCAGATCGAATAGTTAGGGCCTAAGAAGCCAACGCCAGAAGCATAAAGTACAATAAAAATGCAACAGTTTTTCCATCATATGGCATGAATAATTGCAACCACTGTGACAGTAATGATCATTTCTACGTTTCGGGCAACATACGCTTCACTCTTGAACGTTGCCCCACGAGATCGAATAGCTAGGACCTTAGAAGTCAATGCCAGAAGCAGAAAATACAATAAAGATACAACAGCTTTTCCATCATATAAAATGAACAATTGCAAACAGTGTGAAGGTGATGGTCATTTCTACGTTTCGGGCAACCTAGGCTTTACTCTAGGGCGCTGCTCCACCAGATCGAATAGCTGGGGTCTTAGAAGTCAACGCCCGAAGCATAAAATACAATAGAGATACAACACCTTTTCCATCGTATTACAGGAATAATTGCAACCAGTGTTAAGGTTATGGTCATTTCTACGTTCCGGGCAACCTAGGCTTCACTCTAGGGCGTTGCTCCACCAGATCGAATAGTTAGGGCCTAAGAAGCCAACGCCAGAAGCATAAAGTACAATAAAAATGCAACAGTTTTTCCATCATATGGCATGAATAATTGCAACCACTGTGACAGTAATGATCATTTCTACGTTTCGGGCAACATACGCTTCACTCTTGAACGTTGCCCCACGAGATCGAATAGCTAGGACCTTAGAAGTCAATGCCAGAAGCAGAAAATACAATAAAGATACAACAGCTTTTCCATCATATAAAATGAACAATTGCAAACAGTGTGAAGGTGATGGTCATTTCTACGTTTCGGGCAACCTAGGCTTTACTCTAGGGCGCTGCTCCACCAGATCGAATAGCTGGGGTCTTAGAAGTCAACGCCCGAAGCATAAAATACAATAGAGATACAACAGTTTTTCCATCGAATTACAGGAATATTTGCTACCAGAGTGAAGGAGATGGTCATTTCTACGTTGCGGGCAACCTAGGCTCCACTCTAGGGCGTTGTTCCACCAGATCGAATAGTTAGGGCCTAAGAAGTCAACGCCAGAAGCATAAAATACAAAATAAATACAACAGTTTTTCCATCGTATAAAACGGATAATTGAAACTGGTTTGAAAGTTAGGGTCATTTCTACGTTCCGGGCAACCTAGGCTTCACTCAAGGGCGTTGCTCCTCAAGATCGAATAGCCAGGGCCTTAGAAGTCTATGCCCGGAGCATAAAATACAATATAAATACAACAGCTTTTCCATTGTATAAAACGAATAATTGCAACCAGTGTGAAAGTTATGGTCATTTCTACGTTCCGGGCGACATAGGATTGACCCTTGGACGTTGCGCCACCAGATAGAATAGTTTGAGCCTTAGAAGTCAACGCTCGAATCAAAAAATACAAAATAAATAGAACTGTTTTTCCATTGTATAAAACGAATAACTGCACCAGTATGAAAGTTATGGTCATTTCTACGTTCCGGGCAGCCTAGGCTTCACTCTAGGGCGCTGCTCCACCACATCGAATAGCTACGACCTTAGAAGTCAACGACTGAAGCATAAAATACAATATAAAGACAACAGCTTTTCCATCGTATAAAACGAATAATTGCAACCAGTGTGAAAGTGATGGTCATTTCTACATTCCGGGCAACCCTGGCTTCACTCTAGGGCGTTGTTCCACCAGATCGAATAGTTAGGGCCGAAGAAGTCAACGCCAGAAGCATAAAATACAATAAAAATGGAACAGTTTTTCCATCATATAGAATGAATAATTGCAATCAGTGTGAAAGTAATGATCATTTCGACGTTTCGGGCATCCTAGATTTAACTCTGAGGCATTGCTCCACCAGATCGAATACGTAGGGCCTTGGAAGTCAACGCCAGAAGCATAAAGTACAATAAAAATGCAACAGTTTGTCCATCGTATAACAGGAATAATTGCAACCAGTGTGAAAGTGATAGTCATTTCTAGGTTTCGGGCAACCTAGTCTTCACTCTAGGGCGTTGCTCCGTGAGATCGAATAGTTAGGGCCTGAGAAGTCAGCGCCAGAAACATAAAATACAATATAAATACAACAGCCTTTTCCATCGTATAACAGGAATAAATGCAACCAGTGTTAAGGTTATGGTCATTTCTACGTTCCGGGCAACCTAGGCCTCATTCTAGGGCGTTGCTCCACTAAATCGAATAGTTAGGGCCTTAGAAGTCAACGCCAGAAGCATAAAATACCATATAGATACAACGGTTTTACCATCGTATAAAACGAGTAATTGCAACCAGTGTGAAAGTAATGGCCATTTCTACGTTCCGGGCAGCCTAGGCTTCGCCCTAGGCCGTTGCTCCACCAGATCGAATAGCTAGGGACTTGGAGGTCAACGCCAAGAGCATAAAATACAATAAAAATACAACTGTCATTCCATCGTATAACAGGAATAATTGCAACCATCGTGAAAGTAATGGTCGTTTCTACTTTTCGGGCAACATAGGCTACACTCTTGGACGTTGCCCCACGAGATCGAATAGCTAGGACCTTAGAAGTCAACGCCAGAAGCATAAAATACAGTAAAAATACAACAGTTTTTCCATCGTATAACAGCAATAACTGCAACCAGTGTGAAAGTACTGGTCATTTCTACGTTTCAGGCAACCTAGACTTAACTCTAGGGCGTTGCTCCACCAAATCGAATAGCTAGAGCCTTAGAAGTCAACGCCCAAAGCATAAAATACAATAAAAGTACAACAGTTTTTCCATCGTATAGCATGAATAATTGCAACCAGTGTGACAGTAATGATCATTTCAACGTTTCGGGAATCCTAGACTTAACTGTGAGTCATTGCTCAACCAGATCGAAAACGTAGGGCCTTAGAAGTCAAATCCAGAAGCAAAAAGTACAAAAAAAACCAACAGTTTGTCCATCGTATAACAGGAATAATTGCAACCAGTGTTAAAATAATGGTCATTTCTACTTTCGGGACAACCTAGGCTTCACTCTAGGGCGTTGCTCCACCAGATCGAATAGTTAGGGCCTAAGAAGCCAACGCCAGAAGCATAAAGTACAATAAAAATGCAACAGTTTTTCCATCATATAGCATGAATAATTGCAACCACTGTGACAGTAATGATCATTTCTACGTTTCGGGCAACATACGCTTCACTCTTGAACGTTGCCCCACGAGATCGAATAGCTAGGACCTTAGAAGTCAACGCCAGAAACATAGAATACTATAAAAATGCAACAGTTTTTCCATCGTATAGCAGGAATAACTGCAACCAGTGTGAAAGTACTGGTCATTTCTACGTTTCGGGTAACCTAGACTTTACTCTAGGGCGTTGCCCCACCAAATCGAATAGCTAGGGCCTTAGAAGTCAACGCCCAAAGCATAAAACACAATAAAAGTACAACAGTTTTTCCATCGTATAAAAAGAATAATTGCAACCAGTGTGAATGTAATGGTCATTTCTACGTTTCGGGCAACATACGCTTCACTCTTGGACGCTGCCCCCGAGATCGAATAGCTAGGATCTTAGAAGTCAATGCCAGAAGCATAAAATACAATAAAAATACAGCAGTTTTTCCATCGTATAGCATGAATAATTATATCCAGTGCGATAGTAATGGTCATTTTGACGTGTCGGTCAATCTAGGCTTCACTCTAGGGCGTTCCCCCGCCAGATCGAATAGTTAGAGCCTAAGAAGTCAACGCCAGAAGCATAAAATGGAATAAAAATACAACAGTTTTACCATCGTAAAAAAAGAATAATTGCAACCAGTGTGAAACTAATGGCCATTTCTACGTTTCGGGCATCACACTCTTCACTCGTGGACGTTGCCCATCGAAATCGAATAGCTAGGACCTTAGAAGTAAACGCCAGAAGCATAAAATACAAAATAAATAGAAGAGTTTTCCATTGTATAAAACGAATAATTGCAACCAGTGTGAAAGTTATGGTAATTTCTACGTTCCAGGCAACCTAGGCTTCACTCTAGGGCGTTCCCCCGCCAGATCGAATAGTTAGGGCCTAAGAAGTCAAAGCTAGAAGCATAAAGTACAAAATAAATAGAACAGCTTTCCATTGTATAAAACGATTAATTGCAACCAGTGTGGAAGTTATGGTCATTTCTACGTTCCGGGCAGCCTAGGCTTCACGCTAGGGCGTTGCTCCACCACATCGAATAGCTACGACCTTAGAAGTCAACGACTGAGGCATAAAATACAAAATAAGGACAACAGCTTTTCCATCGTATAAAACGAATAATTGCAACCGGTGTGAAAGTTATGGTCTTTTCTACGTTCCGGGCAACCGAGGCTTCACTCTAGGACGTTGCTCCACCAGATCAAATAGTTAGGGCCTATGAATTCAACGCCTGAAGCATAAAATACAATAAAACTACAACAGTTTTTCCATCGTATAACAGGAATAATTGCAACCAGTGTTAAGGTTAGGGTCATTTCAACGTTCCGGGCAACCTAGGCTTCATTCTAGGGCGTTGCTCCACTAGATCGAATAGTTAGGGCCTTAGAAGTCAGCGTCAGAAGCATAGAATACAATATAAACACAACAGCTTTTCGATCGTCTAAAACGAATAATTGCAAACATTGTGAAAGTAACGGTTGTTTGTGCGCTCCCGGCAACCTAAGCTTCACTCTCGGGCGTTACTGCACCAGATCGAATATTTAGGGCCTAAGAAGTCAACGCCGGAAGCATAAAATACAATAAAAATATAACGGTTTTTCCATCGTGTAATGGGAACAATTGCAGCCAGTGTCAAGGTGATGGTCATTTCTACGTTCCGGGCAACCTAGGTTCCACTGTAGGGCGTTGGTCCACCAAATCGAATAGTTAGAGCCTAAAAACTCAGCGCCAGAAGCACCAAATACAACATAAATACAACTGTTTTTCCATCGTATAAAACGAACAATTGCAACCAGTGTGAAAGTAATTGTCATTTCAACGTTCCGGGCAACCTAGGCTTCACTGTATGGGGTTGCTCCACCACATCGAATAGCTACGGCCTTAGAAGTCAACGCCAGAGGCATAAAATACACCATAAATACAAATGTTTTTCCATTGTATAAAACGAATAATTGCAACTAGTGTGAAAGTTGTGGTCACTTCTACGTTCCGGGCAACATAGGGTTCACACTTGGACGTTGTCCCACCAGATTGAATAGCTAGGACCTTAGAAGTCAATGCCAGAAGCAGAAAATACGATAAAAATACAACAGCTTTTCCATCATATAAAATGAACAATTGCAAACCGTGTGAAGGTGATGGTCATTTCTACGTTTCGGGCAACCTAGGCTTTACTCTAGGGCGCTGCTCCACCAGATCGAATAGCTGGGGTCTTAGAAGTCAACGCCCGAAACATAAAATACAATAAAGATACAAGAGTTTTTCCATCGTATAACAGGAATAATTGCAACCAGAGTAAAAGTGAAGGTCGTTTCTACGTTCCGAGCGGCCTAGGCTTCACTCTGGGGCGTTGCTCCACGAGATCGAATAGTTAGGGACTTAGAATTCGACGCTAGAAGCATAAAATACAATAAAAATGCCACAGTTTTTCCATCGTATAACAGGAATAACTGCAACCAGTGTGAAAGTACTTGTCATTTCTACGTTCCGTGTAACCTAGGCTTCACTCTAAGGCGTAGCTCCACCAGATCGGACAACTAGGGACTTAGAAGTCAACGCCAGAAGCATGAAATACAATATAAATACAGCAGTCTTTCCATTGCATAAAATGAATAATTGCAAACAGTGTGACGGTAATGGTCTTTTCTACGTTCCGGGCAATCTAGGCTTCTCCCTAGGGCGTCGCTCCACCAGATCGAGTAGTTAATGCCTTAGAAGTCAACGCCAGAAGCAGAAATACAATATAAATACAACAGTTTTTCCATCATATAACAGGAGTAATTGCAACAAGTCTGAAAGATATGGTCAGTTCTACGTTCCGGGTCACCTAGGCTTCACTCTAGGGTGTTCGTCCGCCAGATCCAATAGCTAGGGCCTCAGAAGTCAACGCCAGAAGCACCAAATAGAAAACAAATACAACAGTTTATCCATCGTATAAACCGGATAATTGTAACCAGTGTGAAAGTAATGGTCATTTCTACGTTCCGGGCAGCCTAGGTTTCGCTCTAGACCGCTGCTCCACCAGATCAAATAGTTAAGGCCTTAGAAGTCAACGCCAGAAGCAGCAAATACAAAATAAATACAACAGTTTTCCATCGTATAAAACGAATAATTGCAAACAGTTTGGAGGGAATGGTAATTTCTACGTTCCGGGCAACCTAGGCTTCACTGTAGGGCGTTGCTCCACCACATCGAATAGCTACGGCCATAGAAGTCAACGCCTGAGGCATAAAATACACCATAAATACAAAAGTTTTTCCATTGTATAAAACGAATAATTGCAACCAGTGTGAAAGTTGTGGTCATTTCTACGTTCCGGGCAACATAGGGTTCACTCTTGGACGTTGCCCCACCAGATTGAATAGGTAGGACCTTAGAAGTCAATGCCAGAAGCAGAAAATACGATAAAGATACAACAGCGTTTCCATCATATAAAATGAACAATTGCAAACAGTGTGAAGGTGATGGTCATTTCTACGTTTCGGGCAACCTAGGCTCTACTCTAGGGCGTTGCTGCACCAGATCGAATATTTAGGTCCTAAGAAGTCAACGCCGGAAGCATAAAATACAATAAAAATATAACAGTTCTTCCATCGTGTAATGGGAACAATTGCAGCCAGTGTCAAGGTGATGGTCATTTCTACGTTCCGGGCAACCTAGGCTTCACTCTAGGGCGTTGGTCCACCAAATCGAATAGTTAGAGCCTAAGAAGTCAACGCCAGAAGCACCAAATACAAAATAAATACAACTGTTTTTCCATCGTATAAAACGAATAATTGCAACCAGTGTGAAAGTAATTGTCATTTCTACGTTCCGGGCAACCTAGGCTTCACTATAGGGCGTTCCTCCACCACATCGAATAGATACGGCCTTAGAAGTCAACGCCAGAGGCATAAAATACACCATAAATACAAAAGTTTTTCCATTGTATAAAACGAATAATTGCAACCAGTGTGAAAGTTGTGGTCATTTCTACGTTCCGGGCAACATAGGGTTCACTCTTGGACGTTGCCCCGCCAGATTGAATAGCTAGGACCTTAGAAGTCAATGCCAGAAGCAGAAAATACAATAAAGATACAACAGCTTTTCCATCATATAAAATGAACAATTGCAAACAGTGTGAAGGTGATGGTCATTTCTACGTTTCGGGCAACCTAGGCTTTACTCTAGGGCGCTGCTCCACCAGATCGAATAGCTGGGGTCTTAGAAGTCAACGCCCGAAGCATAAAATACAATAAAGATACAACAGTTTTTCCATCGAATTACAGGAATATTTGCTACCAGAGTGAAGGAGATGGTCATTTCTACGTTCCGGGCAACCTAGGCTCCACTCTAGGGCGTTGCTCCACCAAATCCAATAGTTAGGGCCTAAGAAGTCAACGCCAGAAGCACCGAATGCAAAATAAATACAACAGTTTTTCCATCGTATAATACGAATAATTGCAACCAGTGTGAAGGTAATGGTCAATTCCACGTTCCGGGCAACCTAGGCTTCAGTCTAGGGCGTTGCTCAGCTACATCGAATAGCTGCGGCCTTAGAAGTCAACGCCAGAAGCATAAGGTACAATATAAATGCAACATTTTTTCCATTGAATAAAACGAATAATTGCTATCAGTGTGAAAGTGATGGTCATTTCTACGTTCCGGGCAACATAGGCTTCACTGTTGGTCGTTTCCCCACCAGACGGAATAGCTAGGTCCTTAGAAGTCAAAGCCAGAATCAGAAAATACAATGTAAATGTAACAGTATTTCTACCGTATAGCATGAATAATTGCAACCACTGTGAAAGTTGTGGCCATATCTACGTTCCGGGCAACCTAGGCTTGACTCTAGGGCGTTGCTCCACCACATCTAATAGCTACGACCGTAGAAGTTATCGCCAGAAGCATAAAATACATTATAAATACAACAGCTTTTCCAACGTAAAGAATGAATAAATGCAAACAGTGAGAAAGTGATGGTCATTTCTACGTTCCGGGCAACCTAGGCTACACTCTAGGGCGTTGCTTCACCAGATAGAATGGCTAGGGCCTTAGAAGTCTACGCCCGGAGCATAAAATACAATAAAAATACAACAGATTTTCCATCGTATAAAATGAATAATTGCAACCAGTGTGATGGTAATGGTCATTTTTACGTTCCGGGCAACATAGGCTTCACTCATGGACGTTGCCCTACCAGATCGAATAGCTAGGGCATTAGAGGTCAGCGCCAGAAGCATAAAATAAAATAAAATTACAACGGTTTTTCCATCGTATAACAGGAGTAATTGCAACGAGTGTGAAGGAAATGGTCATTTCTACGTTCCGGGCAACCGATGCTTCATTCTAGGGCGTTGCTCCACCATATCGAAAAGTTAGGGCCTAAGAAGTCAACGCCAGGAGCATATAATAAAATAAAATTACAACAGTTTTTACATCGCATAACAGGAATAATTGCAACCAGTGTGACAGGAATTGTCATTTCTACGCTACGGGCAACCTCGTCTTCACTCTAGGACGTTGCTGCACCACATCTGAACAGCTACGGCCTTAGAAGTCAACGCCAGAAGCAGAAAATACAATATAAATACAACAGTTCTTCCATCGTATAAAATGAGTAATTGCAACCAGTGTGAAAGTAATGGGCCTTTCTACGTTCCGTGCAACCTAGGCTTCACTCTAGGGCGTTGCTCCACCAGGTCGAATAGTTAGTGCTTTAGAAAACAACTCCAGACGCATAAAATACAATATAAATACAACAGTTTTTCCATCGTATAAAACGAATAATTGAAACCAGTATGAAAGCTATGGTCATTTCTACGTTCCGGGCATCCTAGACTTCACCCTAGGGCGTTGCTCCACCAGACCGAATAGTTAGGGCCTTAGAAGTCAACGCCCGAAGCATAAAATACAAAATAAATAGAGCAGATTTTCCATTGTATAATCTGAATACTTGCAACCAGTGTGAAAGTTATGGTCATTTCGACGTTCCGGGCAACCTAGGCGTCACTCTACAGCGTTCATCCACCAGATCGAATAGCCAGGGCCTTAGAAGTCAACGCCAGAAGCATAAAATACAATATAAATACAACAGCTTTTCCATTGTATAAAACGAATAATTGCAACCAGTGTGAAAGTTATGGTCATTTCTACGTTCCGGGCGACATAGGATTGACTCTTGGACGTTGCGCCACCAGATAGAATAGTTTGGGCCTTAGAAGTCAACGCTCGAATCAAAAAATACAAAATAAATAGAACTGTTTTTCCATTGTATAAAACGAATAACTGCACCAGTATGAAAGTTATGGTCATTTCTACGTTCCGGGCAGCCTAGGCTTCACTCTAGGGCGCTGCTCCACCACATCGAATAGCTACGACCTTAGAAGTCAACGCCCGAAACATAAAATACAATAAAGATACAAGAGTTTTTCCATCGTATAACAGGAATAATTGCAACCAGAGTAAAAGTGAAGGTCGTTTCTACGTTCCGAGCGGCCTAGGCTTCACTCTGGGGCGTTGCTCCACGAGATCGAATAGTTAGGGACTTAGAATTCGACGCTAGAAGCATAAAATACAATAAAAATGCCACAGTTTTTCCATCGTATAACAGGAATAACTGCAACCAGTGTGAAAGTACTTGTCATTTCTACGTTCCGTGTAACCTAGGCTTCACTCTAAGGCGTAGCTCCACCAGATCGGACAACTAGGGACTTAGAAGTCAACGCCAGAAGCATGAAATACAATATAAATACAGCAGTCTTTCCATTGCATAAAATGAATAATTGCAAACAGTGTGACGGTAATGGTCTTTTCTACGTTCCGGGCAATCTAGGCTTCTCCCTAGGGCGTCGCTCCACCAGATCGAGTAGTTAATGCCTTAGAAGTCAACGCCAGAAGCAGAAATACAATATAAATACAACAGTTTTTCCATCATATAACAGGAGAAATTGCAACAAGTCTGAAAGATATGGTCAGTTCTACGTTCCGGGTCACCTAGGCTTCACTCTAGGGTGTTCGTCCGCCAGATCCAATAGCTAGGGCCTCAGAAGTCAACGCCAGAAGCACCAAATAGAAAACAAATACAACAGTTTATCCATCGTATAAACCGGATAATTGTAACCAGTGTGAAAGTAATGGTCATTTCTACGTTCCGGGCAGCCTAGGTTTCGCTCTAGACCGCTGCTCCACCAGATCAAATAGTTAAGGCCTTAGAAGTCAACGCCAGAAGCAGCAAATACAAAATAAATACAACAGTTTTCCATCGTATAAAACGAATAATTGCAAACAGTTTGGAGGGAATGGTAATTTCTACGTTCCGGGCAACCTAGGCTTCACTGTAGGGCGTTGCTCCACCACATCGAATAGCTACGGCCATAGAAGTCAACGCCTGAGGCATAAAATACACCATAAATACAAAAGTTTTTCCATTGTATAAAACGAATAATTGCAACCAGTGTGAAAGTTGTGGTCATTTCTACGTTCCGGGCAACATAGGGTTCACTCTTGGACGTTGCCCCACCAGATTGAATAGGTAGGACCTTAGAAGTCAATGCCAGAAGCAGAAAATACGATAAAGATACAACAGCGTTTCCATCATATAAAATGAACAATTGCAAACAGTGTGAAGGTGATGGTCATTTCTACGTTTCGGGCAACCTAGGCTCTACTCTAGGGCGTTGCTGCACCAGATCGAATATTTAGGTCCTAAGAAGTCAACGCCGGAAGCATAAAATACAATAAAAATATAACAGTTCTTCCATCGTGTAATGGGAACAATTGCAGCCAGTGTCAAGGTGATGGTCATTTCTACGTTCCGGGCAACCTAGGCTTCACTCTAGGGCGTTGGTCCACCAAATCGAATAGTTAGAGCCTAAGAAGTCAACGCCAGAAGCACCAAATACAAAATAAATACAACTGTTTTTCCATCGTATAAAACGAATAATTGCAACCAGTGTGAAAGTAATTGTCATTTCTACGTTCCGGGCAACCTAGGCTTCACTATAGGGCGTTCCTCCACCACATCGAATAGATACGGCCTTAGAAGTCAACGCCAGAGGCATAAAATACACCATAAATACAAAAGTTTTTCCATTGTATAAAACGAATAATTGCAACCAGTGTGAAAGTTGTGGTCATTTCTACGTTCCGGGCAACATAGGGTTCACTCTTGGACGTTGCCCCGCCAGATTGAATAGCTAGGACCTTAGAAGTCAATGCCAGAAGCAGAAAATACAATAAAGATACAACAGCTTTTCCATCATATAAAATGAACAATTGCAAACAGTGTGAAGGTGATGGTCATTTCTACGTTTCGGGCAACCTAGGCTTTACTCTAGGGCGCTGCTCCACCAGATCGAATAGCTGGGGTCTTAGAAGTCAACGCCCGAAGCATAAAATACAATAAAGATACAACAGTTTTTCCATCGAATTACAGGAATATTTGCTACCAGAGTGAAGGAGATGGTCATTTCTACGTTCCGGGCAACCTAGGCTCCACTCTAGGGCGTTGCTCCACCAAATCCAATAGTTAAGGCCTAAGAAGTCAACGCCAGAAGCACCGAATGCAAAATAAATACAACAGTTTTTCCATCGTATAATACGAATAATTGCAACCAGTGTGAAGGTAATGGTCAATTCCACGTTCCGGGCAACCTAGGCTTCAGTCTAGGGCGTTGCTCAGCTACATCGAATAGCTGCGGCCTTAGAAGTCAACGCCAGAAGCATAAGGTACAATATAAATGCAACATTTTTTCCATTGAATAAAACGAATAATTGCTATCAGTGTGAAAGTGATGGTCATTTCTACGTTCCGGGCAACATAGGCTTCACTGTTGGTCGTTTCCCCACCAGACGGAATAGCTAGGTCCTTAGAAGTCAAAGCCAGAATCAGAAAATACAATGTAAATGTAACAGTATTTCTACCGTATAGCATGAATAATTGCAACCACTGTGAAAGTTGTGGCCATATCTACGTTCCGGGCAACCTAGGCTTGACTCTAGGGCGTTGCTCCACCACATCTAATAGCTACGACCGTAGAAGTTATCGCCAGAAGCATAAAATACATTATAAATACAACAGCTTTTCCAACGTAAAGAATGAATAAATGCAAACAGTGAGAAAGTGATGGTCATTTCTACGTTCCGGGCAACCTAGGCTACACTCTAGGGCGTTGCTTCACCAGATAGAATGGCTAGGGCCTTAGAAGTCTACGCCCGGAGCATAAAATACAATAAAAATACAACAGATTTTCCATCGTATAAAATGAATAATTGCAACCAGTGTGATGGTAATGGTCATTTTTACGTTCCGGGCAACATAGGCTTCACTCATGGACGTTGCCCTACCAGATCGAATAGCTAGGGCATTAGAGGTCAGCGCCAGAAGCATAAAATAAAATAAAATTACAACGGTTTTTCCATCGTATAACAGGAGTAATTGCAACGAGTGTGAAGGAAATGGTCATTTCTACGTTCCGGGCAACCGATGCTTCATTCTAGGGCGTTGCTCCACCATATCGAAAAGTTAGGGCCTAAGAAGTCAACGCCAGGAGCATATAATAAAATAAAATTACAACAGTTTTTACATCGCATAACAGGAATAATTGCAACCAGTGTGACAGGAATTGTCATTTCTACGCTACGGGCAACCTCGTCTTCACTCTAGGACGTTGCTGCACCACATCTGAACAGCTACGGCCTTAGAAGTCAACGCCAGAAGCAGAAATACAATATAAATACAACACTTCTTCCATCGTATAAAATGAGTAATTGCAACCAGTGTGAAAGTAATGGGCCTTTCTACGTTCCGTGCAACCTAGGCTTCACTCTAGGGCGTTGCTCCACCAGGTCGAATAGTTAGTGCTTTAGAAAACAACTCCAGACGCATAAAATACAATATAAATACAACAGTTTTTCCATCGTATAAAACGAATAATTGAAACCAGTATGAAAGCTATGGTCATTTCTACGTTCCGGGCATCCTAGACTTCACCCTAGGGCGTTGCTCCACCAGACCGAATAGTTAGGGCCTTAGAAGTCAACGCCCGAAGCATAAAATACAAAATAAATAGAGCAGATTTTCCATTGTATAATCTGAATACTTGCAACCAGTGTGAAAGTTATGGTCATTTCGACGTTCCGGGCAACCTAGGCGTCACTCTACAGCGTTCATCCACCAGATCGAATAGCCAGGGCCTTAGAAGTCAACGCCAGAAGCATAAAATACAATATAAATACAACAGCTTTTCCATTGTATAAAACGAATAATTGCAACCAGTGTGAAAGTTATGGTCATTTCTACGTTCCGGGCGACATAGGATTGACTCTTGGACGTTGCGCCACCAGATAGAATAGTTTGGGCCTTAGAAGTCAACGCTCGAATCAAAAAATACAAAATAAATAGAACTGTTTTTCCATTGTATAAAACGAATAACTGCACCAGTATGAAAGTTATGGTCATTTCTACGTTCCGGGCAGCCTAGGCTTCACTCTAGGGCGCTGCTCCACCACATCGAATAGCTACGACCTTAGAAGTCAACGACTGAAGCATAAAATACAATATAAAGACAACAGCTTTTCCATCGTATAAAACGAATAATTGCAACCAGTGTGAAAGTGATGGTCATTTCTACATTCCGGGCAACCCTGGCTTCACTCTAGGGCGTTGGTCCACCAGATCGAATAGTTAGGGCCGAAGAAGTCAACGCCAGAAGCATAAAATACAATAAAAATGGAACAGTTTTTCCATCATATAGAATGAGTAATTGCAATCAGTGTGAAAGTACTGGTCATTTCTACGTTTCAGGCAACCTAGACTTAACTCTAGGGCGTTGCTCCACCAAATCGAATAGCTAGAGCCTTAGAAGTCAACGCCCAAAGCATAAAATACAAAAAAAGTACAACAGTTTTTCCATCGTATAGCATGAATAATTGCAACCAGTGTGACAGTAATGATCATTTCAACGTTTCGGGAATCCTAGACTTAACTGTGAGGCATTGCTCAACCAGATCGAAAACGTAGGGCCTTAGAAGTCAAATCCAGAAGCAAAAAGTACAAAAAAAACCAACAGTTTGTCCATCGTATAACAGGAATAATTGCAACCAGTGTTAAAATAATGGTCATTTCTACTTTCGGGACAACCTAGGCTTCACTCTAGGGCGTTGCTCCACCAGATCGAATAGTTAGGGCCTAAGAAGCCAACGCCAGAAGCATAAAGTACAATAAAAATGCAACAGTTTTTCCATCATATAGCATGAATAATTGCAACCACTGTGACAGTAATGATCATTTCTACGTTTCGGGGACCATACGCTTCACTCTTGAACGTTGCCCCACGAGATCGAATAGCTAGGACCTTAGAAGTCAACGCCAGAAACATAGAATACTATAAAAATGCAACAGTTTTTCCATCGTATAGCAGGAATAACTGCAACCAGTGTGAAAGTACTGGTCATTTCTACGTTTCGGGCAACCTAGACTTTACTCTAGGGCGTTGCCCCACCAAGTCGAATAGCTAGGGCCTTAGAAGTCAACGCCCAAAGCATAAAACACAATAAAAGTACAACAGTTTTTCCATCGTATAAAAAGAATAATTGCAACCAGTGTGAATGTAATGGTCATTTCTACGTTTCGGGCAACATACGCTTCACTCTTGGACTCTGCCCCCGAGATCGAATAGCTAGGATCTTAGAAGTCAATGCCAGAAGCATAAAATACAATAAAAATACAGCAGTTTTTCCATCGTATAGCATGAATAATTGCATCCAGTGTGATAGTAATGGTCATTTTTACGTGTCGGTCAATCTAGGCTTCACTCTAGGGCGTTCCCCCGCCAGATCGAATAGTTAGGGCCTAAGAAGTCAACGCCAGAAGCATAAAATGGAATAAAAATACAACAGCTTTACCATCGTAAAAAAAGAATAATTGCAACCAGTGTGAAACTAATGGCCATTTCTACGTTTCGGGCAACATACTCTTCACTCATGGACGTTGCCCAACGACATCGAATAGCTAGGACCTCAGAAGTCAACGCCAGAAGCATAAAATACAAAATAAATAGAAGAGTTTTCCATTGTATAAAACAAATAATTGCAACCAGTGTGAAAGTTATGGTAATTTCTACGTTCCGGGCAACCTAGGCTTCACTCTAGGGCGTTCCCCCGCCAGATCGAATAGTTAGGGCCTAAGAAGTCAAAGCTAGAAGCATAAAGTACAAAATAAGTAGAACAGCTTTCCATTGTATAAAACGATTAATTGCAACCAGTGTGAAAATTATGGTCATTTCTACGTTCCGGGCTACCTAGGCTTCACCCTAGGTCGTTGCTCCACCACATCGAGTAGCTACGGCCTTAGAAGTCAGCGTCAGAAGCATAGAATACAATATAAACACAACAGCTTTTCGATCGTCTAAAACGAATAATTGCAAACATTGTGAAAGTAACGGTTGTTTGTGCGCTCCCGGCAACCTAAGCTTCACTCTCGGGCGTTACTGCACCAGATCGAATATTTAGGGCCTAAGAAGTCAACGCCGGAAGCATAAAATACAATAAAAATATAACGGTTTTTCCATCGTGTAATGGGAACAATTGCAGCCAGTGTCAAGGTGATGGTCATTTCTACGTTCCGGGCAACCTAGGTTCCACTGTAGGGCGTTGGTCCACCAAATCGAATAGTTAGAGCCTAAAAACTCAGCGCCAGAAGCACCAAATACAACATAAATACAACTGTTTTTCCATCGTATAAAACGAACAATTGCAACCAGTGTGAAAGTAATTGTCATTTCTACGTTCCGGGCAACCTAGGCTTCACTGTATGGGGTTGCTCCACCACATCGAATAGCTACGGCCTTAGAAGTCAACGCCAGAGGCATAAAATACACCATAAATACAAATGTTTTTCCATTGTATAAAACGAATAATTGCAACCAGTGTGAAAGTTGTGGTCACTTCTACGTTCCGGGCAACATAGGGTTCACACTTGGACGTTGTCCCACCAGATTGAATAGCTAGGACCTTAGAAGTCAATGCCAGAAGCAGAAAATACGATAAAAATACAACAGCTTTTCCATCATATAAAATGAACAATTGCAAACCGTGTGAAGGTGATGGTCATTTCTACGTTTCGGGCAACCTAGGCTTTACTCTAGGGCGCTGCTCCACCAGATCGAATAGCTGGGGTCTTAGAAGTCAACGCCCGAAACATAAAATACAATAAAGATACAAGAGTTTTTCCATCGTATAACAGGAATAATTGCAACTAGAGTAAAAGTGAAGGTCGTTTCTACGTTCCGAGCGGCCTAGGCTTCACTCTGGGGCGTTGCTCCACGAGATCGAATAGTTAGGGACTTAGAATTCGACGCTAGAAGCATAAAATACAATAAAAATGCCACAGTTTTTCCATCGTATAACAGGAATAACTGCAACCAGTGTGAAAGTACTTGTCATTTCTACGTTCCGTGTAACCTAGGCTTCACTCTAAGGCGTAGCTCCACCAGATCGGACAACTAGGGACTTAGAAGTCAACGCCAGAAGCATGAAATACAATATAAATACAGCAGTCTTTCCATTGCATAAAATGAATAATTGCAAACAGTGTGACGGTAATGGTCTTTTCTACGTTCCGGGCAATCTAGGCTTCTCCCTAGGGCGTCGCTCCACCAGATCGAGTAGTTAATGCCTTAGAAGTCAACGCCAGAAGCAGAAATACAATATAAATACAACAGTTTTTCCATCATATAACAGGAGTAATTGCAACAAGTCTGAAAGATATGGTCAGTTCTACGTTCCGGGTCACCTAGGCTTCACTCTAGGGTGTTCGTCCGCCAGATCCAATAGCTAGGGCCTCAGAAGTCAACGCCAGAAGCACCAAATAGAAAACAAATACAACAGTTTATCCATCGTATAAACCGGATAATTGTAACCAGTGTGAAAGTAATGGTCATTTCTACGTTCCGGGCAGCCTAGGTTTCGCTCTAGACCGCTGCTCCACCAGATCAAATAGTTAAGGCCTTAGAAGTCAACGCCAGAAGCAGCAAATACAAAATAAATACAACAGTTTTCCATCGTATAAAACGAATAATTGCAAACAGTTTGGAGGGAATGGTAATTTCTACGTTCCGGGCAACCTAGGCTTCACTGTAGGGCGTTGCTCCACCACATCGAATAGCTACGGCCATAGAAGTCAACGCCTGAGGCATAAAATACACCATAAATACAAAAGTTTTTCCATTGTATAAAACGAATAATTGCAACCAGTGTGAAAGTTGTGGTCATTTCTACGTTCCGGGCAACATAGGGTTCACTCTTGGACGTTGCCCCACCAGATTGAATAGGTAGGACCTTAGAAGTCAATGCCAGAAGCAGAAAATACGATAAAGATACAACAGCGTTTCCATCATATAAAATGAACAATTGCAAACAGTGTGAAGGTGATGGTCATTTCTACGTTTCGGGCAACCTAGGCTCTACTCTAGGGCGTTGCTGCACCAGATCGAATATTTAGGTCCTAAGAAGTCAACGCCGGAAGCATAAAATACAATAAAAATATAACAGTTCTTCCATCGTGTAATGGGAACAATTGCAGCCAGTGTCAAGGTGATGGTCATTTCTACGTTCCGGGCAACCTAGGCTTCACTCTAGGGCGTTGGTCCACCAAATCGAATAGTTAGAGCCTAAGAAGTCAACGCCAGAAGCACCAAATACAAAATAAATACAACTGTTTTTCCATCGTATAAAACGAATAATTGCAACCAGTGTGAAAGTAATTGTCATTTCTACGTTCCGGGCAACCTAGGCTTCACTATAGGGCGTTCCTCCACCACATCGAATAGATACGGCCTTAGAAGTCAACGCCAGAGGCATAAAATACACCATAAATACAAAAGTTTTTCCATTGTATAAAACGAATAATTGCAACCAGTGTGAAAGTTGTGGTCATTTCTACGTTCCGGGCAACATAGGGTTCACTCTTGGACGTTGCCCCGCCAGATTGAATAGCTAGGACCTTAGAAGTCAATGCCAGAAGCAGAAAATACAATAAAGATACAACAGCTTTTCCATCATATAAAATGAACAATTGCAAACAGTGTGAAGGTGATGGTCATTTCTACGTTTCGGGCAACCTAGGCTTTACTCTAGGGCGCTGCTCCACCAGATCGAATAGCTGGGGTCTTAGAAGTCAACGCCCGAAGCATAAAATACAATAAAGATACAACAGTTTTTCCATCGAATTACAGGAATATTTGCTACCAGAGTGAAGGAGATGGTCATTTCTACGTTCCGGGCAACCTAGGCTCCACTCTAGGGCGTTGCTCCACCAAATCCAATAGTTAAGGCCTAAGAAGTCAACGCCAGAAGCACCGAATGCAAAATAAATACAACAGTTTTTCCATCGTATAATACGAATAATTGCAACCAGTGTGAAGGTAATGGTCAATTCCACGTTCCGGGCAACCTAGGCTTCAGTCTAGGGCGTTGCTCAGCTACATCGAATAGCTGCGGCCTTAGAAGTCAACGCCAGAAGCATAAGGTACAATATAAATGCAACATTTTTTCCATTGAATAAAACGAATAATTGCTACCAGTGTAAATGTTATGGTCATTTCTACGTTCCGGGCAACATAGGCTTCACCCTAGGGCGGTGCTCCACCATATCGAATAGCTACTGCCTTAGAAGCCTACGCCTGAAGCATAAAATACAATAAAAATACAACGGTCTTTTCATCGTAAAACAGGAATAATTGCAACAAGCGTGAAAGTAATGATCATTTCGGCGTTTCGGGCATCCTAGACTTAACTCTGAGGCATTGCTCCACCAGTTCGAATAGTTAGGGCCTAAGAAGTCAACGCCAGAAGCATAAAATACAATATAAATACAACAGTTTTTCCATCATATAAAACGAATAATTGCAACCAGTATGAAAGTTATGGTCATTTCTACTTTCCGGGCAACCTAGGATACACCCTAGGGCGTTGCTCCAACAGATTGAATAGTTAGCGCCTTAGAAGTCAACGCCCGAAGCGTAAAATGCAAAATAAATACAGCAGCTTTTCCATCGTATAAAACGAATAACTGCAACCAGTTTGAAAGTACTGGTCATTTCTACGTTCCGGGCAACCTAGGCTTCACCCTAGGGCGTTGTTCCACCAGATGGAATAGTTAGGGCCTAAGAAGTCAACGCCAGAAGCATAAAATACGATATAAATTCAACAGCTTTTCCATCGTATAAAACGAATAATGGTAACCAGTGTGAAAGTTATGGTCATTTATACGTTCCGGTCAACCTAGGCTTCACTCTAGGACGTTGCTCCGCCAGATCGAGTAGTTAGGGCCTATGAAGTCAACGCCAGAAGCATAAAATACAATAAAGGTGCAACAGTTTTTCCATCGTATAACAGGAATAAATGCAACCAGTGTGAAGGTAATGGTATGTTCTACGTTCCGGGCCACCTAGGCGTCACTCTAGGGCGTTGCTCCACCACGTCTAATAGCTACGGCCTTAGAAGTCAACGCCAGGAGCATAAAGTACAATATAAATACAACAGCTTTTCCATCGTATAAAATGAATAACTGCAAACACTGTGCAAGTAATGGTCATTTCTACGTTCCGGGCAACCTAGGCTTCACTCTAGGGCGTTGCTCCACTAGATCGAATAGCTAGGGCCTTAGAAGTCAACGCCAGAGACATAAAATACAATATAAATACAACAGCTTTTCCACCGTAAAAAACGAATAATTGCAACCAGTGTGAAAGATATGGACATTTCTACGTACAGGGCAACCTAGGCTTCACTCTATGGCGTTCTTCCACCACATCGAATAGCTACGGCCTCAGAAGTCAACGCCTGAAACATAAAATACAATATAAATATAACAGTTTTTCCATCGTATAAAACGAATAATAGCAACCGGTGTGAAAGTTATGGTCATTTCTACGTTCCAGGCAACCTAGGCTTCACTCTAGGGCGTTGCTCCACCAGATCAAACAGTTAGGGCCTTAGAAGCCAACGCCCGAAGCATCAAATACAAAATAAATAGAACAGTTTTTCCATTGTATAAAACGAATAATTGCTACCAGTGTAAAAGTTATGGCCATTTCTACGTTGCGGGCAACCTAGGCTTCACCTTGGGCCGTTGTTCAACCAGATCGAATAGTTAGGGCCTAAGAAGTGAACGCCAGAAGCATAAAATACAATATAAATACAACAGTTTTTCCATCCTATAAAACGAGTAATTGCAACCAGTATGAAAGTTATGGTCATTTCTACTTTCCGGGCAACCTAGGATACACCCTAGGGCGTTGCTCCAACTGATTGAATAGTTAGCGCCTTAGAAGTCAGCGCCCGAAGCGTAAAATGCAAAATAAATAGAACAGTTTTTCCATCGTATAAAACGAATAACTGCAACCAGTGTGAAAGTACTGGTTATTTCTACGTTCCGGGCAACCTAGGCTTCACCCTAGGGCGTTGTTCCACCAGATGGAATAGTTAGGGCCTAAGAAGTCAACGCCAGAAGCATAAAATACGATATAAATTCAACAGCTTTTCCATCGTATAAAACGAATAATGGTAACCAGTGTGAAAGTTATGGTCATTTATACGTTCCGGTCAACCTAGGCTTCACTCTCGGACGTTGCTCCGCCAGATCGAGTAGTTAGGGCCTATGAAGTCAACGCCAGAAGCATAAAATACAATAAAGGTGCAACAGTTTTTCCATCGTATAACAGGAATAAATGCAACCAGTGTGAAGGTAATGGTATGTTCTACGTTCCGGGCAACCTAGGCGTCACTCTAGGGCGTTGCTCCACCACGTCTAATAGCTACGGCCTTAGAAGTCAACGCCAGGAGCATAAAGTACAATATAAATACAACAGCTTTTCCATCGTATAAAATGAATAACTGCAAACACTGTGCAAGTAATGGTCATTTCTACGTTCCGGGCAACCTAGGCTTCACTCTAGGGCGTTGCTCCACTAGATCGAATAGCTAGGGCCTTAGAAGTCAACGCCAGAGTCATAAAATACAATATAAATACAACAGCTTTTCCACCGTAAAAAACGAATAATTGCAACCAGTGTGAAAGATATGGACATTTCTACGTACAGGGCAACCTAGGCTTCACTCTATGGCGTTCTTCCACCACATCGAATAGCTACGGCCTCAGAAGTCAACGCCTGAAACATAAAATACAATATAAATATAACAGTTTTTCCATCGTATAAAACGAATAATAGCAACCGGTGTGAAAGTTATGGTCATTTCTACGTTCCAGGCAACCTAGGCTTCACTCTAGGGCGTTGCTCCACCAGATCAAGCAGTTAGGGCCTTAGAAGCCAACGCCCGAAGCATCAAATACAAAATAAATAGAACAGTTTTTCCATTGTATAAAACGAATAATTGCTACCAGTGTAAAAGTTATGGCCATTTCTACGTTGCGGGCAACCTAGGCTTCACCATAGGCCGTTGTTCAACCAGATCGAATAGTTAGGGCCTAAGAAGTGAACGCCAGAAGCATAAAATACAATATAAATACAACAGTTTTTCCATCATATAAAACGAGTAATTGCAACCAGTATGAAAGTTATGGTCATTTCTACTTTCCGGGCAACCTAGGATACACCCTAGTGCGTTGCTCGAACAGATTGAATAGTTAGCGCCTTAGAAGTCAACGCCCGAAGCGTAAAATGCAAAATAAATAGAACAGTTTTTCCATCGTATAAAACGAATAACTGCAACCAGTGTGAAAGTACTGGTCATTTCTACGTTCCGGGCAACCTAGGCTTCACCCTAGGGCGTTGTTCCACCAGATGGAATAGTTAGGGCCTAAGAAGTCAACGCCAGAAGCATAAAATACGATATAAATTCAACAGCTTTTCCATCGTATATTGTATATGTGCAAACAGTGTGAAAGTAATGGTCATTTCTACGTACCGGGCAACCTAGGCTCCACTCTCGGGCGTTGCTCCTGCAAATCGAATAGTTAGGGCCTTAGAAGTCAACGCCAGAAGCATAAAATACAATAAAGGTGCAAAAGTTTTTCCATCGTATAACAGGAATATCTGCAAACAGTGTGAAAGTAATGGTCATTTCCATGTTCCGGGCAACCAGGTCTTCACTCTAGGGCGTTCTTCCACCAGATCGAATAGTTAGGGCCTAAGAAGTCAACGCCAGAAGAATAAAATACAATATAAGTACAAAAGCTTTTCCATCGTATAACATGAATAATTGCAAACATTGTGAAAGTAATGGTCATTTCTACGTTCCGGCCAACCTAGGCGTCACTCTAGGGCGTTGCTCCACCACATCTAATAGCTACGGCCTTAGAAGTCAACCGCAGATGAATAAAATACAATAAAGGTGCCACAGCTTTTCCATCGTATAAAACGAATAATTGCAACCAGTGTGAATGTTATGGTCATTTCTACTTTCCGGGCAACCTAGGCTTCACCCTAGGGCGTTGTTCCACCTGATCGAACAGTTACGGCCTAAGAAGTCAACGCCAGAAGAATCAAATACAATATAAATATAACAGTTTTTCCATCGTATAATACGAATAATTGCTACCAGTGTGAAAGTTATGGTCATTTCTACGTTCCGCGTAACCCACGCTTCACCCTAGGGCGTTGTTCCACCAGACGGAATAGTTAGGGCCTAAGAAGTCAACGCCAGAAGCATAAAATACGATATAAATACAACAGCTTTTCCATCGTATAAAACGAATAATTGCAACCAGTGTGGAAGTTATGGTCATTTCTACGTTCCGGGCAACCTAGGCTTCACTCTAGTGCGTTGCTCGAACAGATAGAATAGCTGGGGCCTTAGAAGTCAACGCCCGAAGCATAAAATACAAAATAAATACAACAGTTTTTCCATCGTATAAAACGAATAATTGCTACCAGTGTGAAAGTTATGGTAATTTCTACCTTCCGGGCAACCTAGGCTTCACCCTAGGACGTTGTTCCACCAGATGGAATAGTTAGGGCCTAAGAAGTCAACGCCAGAAGCATAAAACACTATATAAATACAACAGTTTTTCCATCATATAAAACGAATAATTGCAACCAGGATGAAAGTTATGGTCATTTCTACTTTCCGGGCAACCTAGGCTTCACTCTAGGGCGTTGCTCCACCAGATCGAATAGTTAGGTCCTTAGAAGTCAACGCCAGAAGCACAAAATACGATATAAATACAACTGCTTTTCCATCGTATAAAACGAATAATTGCAACCAGTATGGAAGTAATGGTCATTTCTACGTTCCGGGCAACCTAGGCTTCACTCTAGGGCGTTGCTCCACCAGATAGAATTGTTGGGGCCTTAGAAGTCAACGCCCGAAGCATAAAATACAAAATAAATAGAACAGTTTTTCCGTCGTGTAAAACGAATAATTGCTACCAGTGTGAAAGTTATGGTCATTGCTACGTTCCGCGCAACCTAGGCTTCACCCAAGGGCGTTGTTCCACCAGATGGAATAGTTAGGGCCTAAGAAGTCAACGTCAGAAGCATAAAATACGATATAAATACAACAGCTTTTCCATCGTATAAGACGAATAATTGCAACCAGTGTGAATGTAATGGTCATTTCTACGTTCCGGGCAACCTTGGCTTCACTCTAGGGCGTTGCTCCACCAGATCGAATAATTAGGGCCTTAGAAATCAACGCCGGAAGCATAAAATACAATAAAGATGCAACAGTTTATCCATCGTAGAACAGGAATAATTGCAACCAGTGTGAAAGTAATGGTCATTTCCATGTTCCGGGCAACCAGGTCTTCACTCTAGGGCGTTCTTCCACCAGATCGAATAGTTAGGGCCTAAGAAGTCAACGCCTGAAACATAAAATACAATATAAATATAACAGTTTTTCCATCGTATAAAACGAATAATAGCAACCGGTGTGAAAGTTATGGTCATTTCTACGTTCCAGGCAACCTAGGCTTCACTCTAGGGCGTTGCTCCACCAGATCAAACAGTTAGGGCCTTAGAAGCCAACGCCCGAAGCATCAAATACAAAATAAATAGAACAGTTTTTCCATTGTATAAAACGAATAATTGCTACCAGTGTAAAAGTTATGGCCATTTCTACGTTGCGGGCAACCTAGGCTTCACCATAGGCCGTTGTTCAACCAGATCGAATAGTTAGGGCCTAAGAAGTGAACGCCAGAAGCATAAAATACAATATAAATACAACAGTTTTTCCATCATATAAAACGAGTAATTGCAACCAGTATGAAAGTTATGGTCATTTCTACTTTCCGGGCAACCTAGGATACACCCTAGTGCGTTGCTCGAACAGATTGAATAGTTAGCGCCTTAGAAGTCAACGCCCGAAGCGTAAAATGCAAAATAAATAGAACAGTTTTTCCATCGTATAAAACGAATAACTGCAACCAGTGTGAAAGTACTGGTCATTTCTACGTTCCGGGCAACCTAGGCTTCACCCTAGGGCGTTGTTCCACCAGATGGAATAGTTAGGGCCTTAGAAGTCAACGCCAGAAGCATAAAATACAATAAAGGTGCCACAGCTTTTCCATCGTATAAAACGAATAATTGCAACCAGTGTGAATGTTATGGTCATTTCTACTTTCCGGGCAACCTAGGCTTCACCCTAGGGCGTTGTTCCACCTGATCGAACAGTTACGGCCTAAGAAGTCAACGCCAGAAGAATCAAATACAATATAAATATAACAGTTTTTCCATCGTATAATACGAATAATTGCTACCAGTGTGAAAGTTATGGTCATTTCTACGTTCCGCGTAACCTACGCTTCACCCTAGGGCGTTGTTCCACCAGACGGAATAGTTAGGGCCTAAGAAGTCAACGCCAGAAGCATAAAATACGATATAAATACAACAGCTTTTCCATCGTATAAAACGAATAATTGCAACCAGTGTGGAAGTTATGGTCATTTCTACGTTCCGGGCAACCTAGGCTTCACTCTAGTGCGTTGCTCGAACAGATAGAATAGCTGGGGCCTTAGAAGTCAACGCCCGAAGCATAAAATACAAAATAAATACAACAGTTTTTCCATCGTATAAAACGAATAATTGCTACCAGTGTGAAAGTTATGGTAATTTCTACCTTCCGGGCAACCTAGGCTTCACCCTAGGACGTTGTTCCACCAGATGGAATAGTTAGGGCCTAAGAAGTCAACGCCAGAAGCATAAAACACTATATAAATACAACAGTTTTTCCATCATATAAAACGAATAATTGCAACCAGGATGAAAGTTATGGTCATTTCTACTTTCCGGGCAACCTAGGCTTCACTCTAGGGCGTTGCTCCACCAGATCGAATAGTTAGGTCCTTAGAAGTCAACGCCAGAAGCACAAAATACGATATAAATACAACTGCTTTTCCATCGTATAAAACGAATAATTGCAACCAGTATGGAAGTAATGGTCATTTCTACGTTCCGGGCAACCTAGGCTTCACTCTAGGGCGTTGCTCCACCAGATAGAATTGTTGGGGCCTTAGAAGTCAACGCCCGAAGCATAAAATACAAAATAAATAGAACAGTTTTTCCGTCGTGTAAAACGAATAATTGCTACCAGTGTGAAAGTTATGGTCATTGCTACGTTCCGCGCAACCTAGGCTTCACCCAAGGGCGTTGTTCCACCAGATGGAATAGTTAGGGCCTAAGAAGTCAACGTCAGAAGCATAAAATACGATATAAATACAACAGCTTTTCCATCGTATAAGACGAATAATTGCAACCAGTGTGAATGTAATGGTCATTTCTACGTTCCGGGCAACCTTGGCTTCACTCTAGGGCGTTGCTCCACCAGATCGAATAATTAGGGCCTTAGAAATCAACGCCGGAAGCATAAAATACAATAAAGATGCAACAGTTTATCCATCGTAGAACAGGAATAATTGCAACCAGTGTGAAAGTAATGGTCATTTCCATGTTCCGGGCAACCAGGTCTTCACTCTAGGGCGTTCTTCCACCAGATCGAATAGTTAGGGCCTAAGAAGTCAACGCCAGAAGAATAAAATACAATATAAGTACAAAAGCTTTTCCATCGTATAACATGAATAATTGCAAACATTGTGAAAGTAATGGTCATTTCTACGTTCCGGCCAACCTAGGCGTCACTCTAGGGCGTTGCTCCACCACATCTAATAGCTACGGCCTTAGAAGTCAACCGCAGATGAATAAAATACAATAAAGGTGCCACAGCTTTTCCATCGTATAAAACGAATAATTGCAACCAGTGTGAATGTTATGGTCATTTCTACTTTCCGGGCAACCTAGGCTTCACCCTAGGGCGTTGTTCCACCTGATCGAACAGTTAGGGCCTAAGAAGTCAACGCCAGAAGCATCAAATACAATATAAATATAACAGTTTTTCCATCGTATAATACGAATAATTGCTACCAGTGTGAAAGTTATGGTCATTTCTACGTTCCGCGTAACCTACGCTTCACCCTAGGGCGTTGTTCCACCAGATGGAATAGTTAGGGCCTAAGAAGTCAACGCCAGAAGCATAAAATACGATATAAATACAACAGCTTTTCCATCGTATAAAACGAATAATTGCAACCAGTGTGGAAGTTATGGTCATTTCTACGTTCCGGGCAACCTAGGCTTCACTCTAGGGCGTTGCTCGAACAGATAGAATAGCTGGGGCCTTAGAAGTCAACGCCCGAAGCATAAAATACAAAATAAATACAACAGTTTTTCCATCGTATAAAACGAATAATTGCTACCAGTGTGAAAGTTATGGTAATTTCTACCTTCCGGGCAACCTAGGCTTCACCCTAGGACGTTGTTCCACCAGATGGAATAGTTAGGGCCTAAGAAGTCAACGCCAGAAGCATAAAATACAACATAAATACAACAGATTTTCCATCGTATATTGTATATTTGCAAACAGTGTGAAAGTAATGGTCATTTCTACGTACCGGGCAACCTAGGCTCCACTCTCGGGCGTTGCTCCTGCAAATCGAATAGTTAGGGCCTTAGAAGTCAACGCCAGAAGCATAAAATACAATAAAGGTGCAAAAGTTTTTCCATCGTATAACAGGAATATCTGCAAACAGTGTGAAAGTAATGGTCATTTCCATGTTCCGGGCAACCAAGTCTTCACTCTAGGGCGTTCTTCCACCAGATCGAATAGTTAGGGCCTAAGAAGTCAACGCCAGAAGAATAAAATACAATATAAGTACAAAAGCTTTTCCATCGTATAACATGAATAATTGCAAACATTGTGAAAGTAATGGTCATTTCTACGTTCCGGCCAACCTAGGCGTCACTCTAGGGCGTTGCTCCACCACATCTAATAGCTACGGCCTTAGAAGTCAACCGCAGATGAATAAAATACAATAAAGGTGCCACAGCTTTTCCATCGTATAAAACGAATAATTGCAACCAGTGTGAATGTTATGGTCATTTCTACTTTCCGGGCAACCTAGGCTTCACCCTAGGGCGTTGTTCCACCTGGTCGAACAGTTAGGGCCTAAGAAGTCAACGCCAGAAGCATCAAATACAATATAAATATAACAGTTTTTCCATCGTATAATACGAATAATTGCTACCAGTGTGAAAATTATGGTCATTTCTACGTTGCGCGCAACCTACGCTTCACCCTAGGGCGTTGTTCCACCAGATGGAATAGTTAGGGCCTAAGAAGTCAACGCCAGAAGCATAAAATACGATATAAATACAACAGCTTTTCCATCGTATAAAACGAATAATTGCAACCAGTGTGGAAGTTATGGTCATTTCTACGTTCCGGGCAACCTAGGCTTCACTCTAGGGCGTTGCTCGAACAGATAGAATAGCTGGCGCCTTAGAAGTCAACGCCCGAAGCATAAAATACAAAATAAATAAAACAGTTTTTCCATTTTATAAAACGGATAATTGCAACCAGTGTGAAAGTTGTGGTCATTCCTACGTTCCGGGCAACATAGGGATCACTCTTGGACGTTACCCCACCATATTGAGTAGCTAGGGCCTTAGAAGTCGACGCCAGAAGCATACAATACAATATAAATACAACAGTTTTTCCATTGAATAAAACGAATAATTGCAATCAGTGTGAAAGTAATTGTCGTTTCTACGTTCCGGGAAACATAGGCTTCACTCTTGGACGTTGCCCCACCAGACCGAATAGCTAGGACCTTAGAAGTCAAAGCCAGAAGCAGAAAATAAAATAAAAATGCAACAGTATCTCTACCGTATAGCATGAATAATTGCAACCAGTGTGAAAGTAATGAACATTTCGACGTTTCAGGCATCCTAGACTTAACTCTGAGGCATTGATCCACCAGATCGAAGAGTTAGGGCCTCAGAAGTCAACGCCAGAAGCATAAAATACAAAATAAAACAACATTCTTTCCATCGTATAAAACGAAAAATTGCAACCACTGTGAAAGTGATGGTCATATCCACGTTCCGGGCAACCTCAGCTTGACTCTAGGGCGTTGCTCCACCAGATCGAATGGCTAGGGTCTTAGAAGTCAACGCCCGAAGCATAAAATACAATAAAGATACAACAGTTTTTCCATCGCATAGCAGGAATAATTGCAACAAGCGTGAAGGAAATGGTCATTTCTACGTTTCGGGCAACCTAGGCTTTACTCTTGGTCGCTGCTCCACCAGATCGAATAGTTAGGGTCTTAGAAGTCAACGCCCGAAGCATAAAATACAATAAAGGTACAACAGTTTTTCCATCGAATAACAGGAATATTTGCAACCAGAGTGAAGGTGATGGTCATTTCTACGTTCCGGGCAACGTAGGCTCCACTCTAGGGTGTTGGTCCACCAAATCCAATAGTTAGGGCCTAAGAAGTCAGCGCCAGAAGCACCAAATGCAAAATAAATACAACAGTTTTTCCATCGTATAAAACGAATAATTGCAACCAGTGTGAAGGTAATGGTCATTTCTACGTTCCGGGCAACCTAGGCTTCAGTCTAGGGCGTTGCTCAACTACATCGAATAGCTGCGGCCTTAGAAGTCAACACCAGAAGCATAAAGTACAATATAAATACAACAGTTTTTCCATTGAATAAAACGAATAATTGCTATCAGTGTGAAAGTGATGGTCATTTCTACGTTCCGGGCAAAATAGGCTACACCCTTGGATGTTGCCCTACCAGATGGAATAGCTAGGACCTTAGAAGTCAAAGCCAGAAGCAGAAAATACAATAAAAATGCAACAGTATTTCTACCGTATAGCATGAATAATTGCAACCACTGTGAAAGTTATGGTCATATCTACGTTCAGGGCAGCCTAGGCTTCACGCTAGGGCGTTGCTCCACCACATCGAATAGCTACGACCTTAGAAGTCAACGACTGAGGCATAAAATACAAAATAAGGACAACAGCTTTTCCATCGTATAAAACGAATAATTGCAACCAGTGTGAAAGTTATGGTCTTTTCTACGTTCCGGGCAACCGAGGCTTCACTCTAGGGCGTTGCTCCACCAGGTCGAATAGTTAGGGCCTATGAATTCAACGCCTGAAGCATAAAATACAATAAAACTACAACAGTTTTTCCATCGTATAACAGGAATAATTGCAACCAGTGTTAAGGTTATGGTCATTTCTACGTTCAGGGCAACCTAGGCTGCATTCTAGGGCGTTCCTCCACTAGATCGAATAGTTAGGGCCTTAGAAGTCAACGCCAGAAGCATAAAATACCATTTAGATACATCAGTTTTTCCATCGTATAAAACGAATAATTGCAACCAGTGTGAAAGTAAAGGCCATTTCTACGTTCCGGGCAACACAGGCTTCACTCTAGGGCGTTGTTCCACCAGATCGAACAGTTAGGGCCTAAGAAGTCAACGCCAGAAGCATAAAATACAATAAAAATGGAACAGTTTTTCCATCACATAGAATGAATAATTGCAATCAGTGTGAAAGCAATGATCATTTCGACGTTTCGGGCATCCTAGATTTAACTCTGAGGCATTGCTCCACCAGATCGAATACGTAGGGCCTTGGAAGTCAACGCCAGAAGCATAAAGTACAATAAAAATGCAACAGTTTGTCCATCGTATAACAGGAATAATTGCACCCAGTGTGAAAGTGATAGTCATTTCTACGTTTCGGGCAACCTAGGCTTCACTGTAGGGCGTTGCTCCGCCAGATCGAATAGTTAGGGCCTGAGAAGTCAGCGCCAGAAGCATAAAATAGAATATACATCCAACAGTTTTTCCATCGTATAAAACGAATAATAGCAACCAGTTTGAAAGTTAAGGTAATTTCTACATTCCGGGCAACCTAGGCTTCACTCTAGGGCGTTGCTCCACTGGATCGAATAGCTAGGGCTTTGGAAGCCAACGCCAGAAGCATAAAATACAAAATAAGGGCAACAGCTTTTCCGTCGTATAAAACGAATAATTGCAACCAGTGCGAATGTAATGGTCATTTCTACGTTTCGGGCAACATACGCTTCACTCTTGGACGCTGTCCCCGGTATCGAATAGTTAGGGCCTAAGAATTCAACGAGAGAAGCATAGAGTACAATAAAAATGCAACAGTTTTTCCATCGTATAGCATGAATAATTGCAACCAGTGTGACAGTAATAGTCATTTCATCGTTTCGGCATCCTAGACTTAACTGTGAGGCATTGCTCCACCAGATCGAATACAAAGGGCCTTAGTAGTCAAAGCCAGAAGTATAAAGTACAGAACAATCCAACTGTTTGTCCATCGTATAACAGGAATATTGCAAACACTGTGAAAGTAATGGTCATTTCTACGTACCGGGCAACCTAGGCTCCACTCTCGGGCGTTGCTCCTGCAAATCGAATAGTTAGGGCCTTAGAAGTCAACGCCCGAAGCATAAAATACAAAATAAATAGAACAGTTTTTCCATCGTATAAAACGAATAATTGCTACCAGTGTGAAGGTTATGGTCATTGCTACGTTCTGCGCAACCTAGGCTACACCCAAGGGCGTTGTTCCACCAGGTGGAATAGTTAGGGCCTAAGAAGTCAACGTCAGAAGCATAATATACGATATAAATACAACAGCTTTTCCATCGTATAAGACGAATAATTGCAACCAGTGTGAATGTAATGGTCATTTCTACGTTCCGGGCAACCTAGGCTTCACTCTAGGGCGTTGCTCCACCAGATCGAATAATTAGGGCCTTAGAAATCAACGCCAGAAGCATAAAATACAATAAAGATGCAACAGTTTTTCCGTCGTAAAACAGGAATAATTGCAACCAGTGTGAAGGCAATGGTCTTTTCTACGTTCCGGGCAACCTATGCTTCTCTCTAGGGCGGTGCACCACAAGATCAAATAGTTAGGGCCTAAGAAGTCAACGCCAGAAGCATAAAATACAACATAAATACAACAGATTTTCCATCGTATATTGTATATTTGCAAACAGTGTGAAAGTAATGGTCATTTCTACGTACCGGGCAACCTAGGCTCCACTCTCGGGCGTTGCTCCTGCAAATCGAATAGTTAGGGCCTTAGAAGTCAACGCCAGAAGCATAAAATACAATAAAGGTGCAAAAGTTTTTCCATCGTATAACAGGAATATCTGCAAACAGTGTGAAAGTAATGGTCATTTCCATGTTCCGGGCAACCAAGTCTTCACTCTAGGGCGTTCTTCCACCAGATCGAATAGTTAGGGCCTAAGAAGTCAACGCCAGAAGAATAAAATACAATATAAGTACAAAAGCTTTTCCATCGTATAACATGAATAATTGCAAACATTGTGAAAGTAATGGTCATTTCTACGTTCCGGCCAACCTAGGCGTCACTCTAGGGCGTTGCTCCACCACATCTAATAGCTACGGCCTTAGAAGTCAACCGCAGATAAATAAAATACAATAAAGGTGCCACAGCTTTTCCATCGTATAAAACGAATAATTGCAACCAGTGTGAATGTTATGGTCATTTCTACTTTCCGGGCAACCTAGGCTTCACCCTAGGGCGTTGTTCCACCTGGTCGAACAGTTAGGGCCTAAGAAGTCAACGCCAGAAGCATCAAATACAATATAAATATAACAGTTTTTCCATCGTATAATACGAATAATTGCTACCAGTGTGAAAATTATGGTCATTTCTACGTTGCGCGCAACCTACGCTTCACTCTAGGGCGTTGCTCGAACAGATAGAATAGCTGGCGCCTTAGTAGTCAACGCCCGAAGCATAAAATACAAAATAAATAAAACAGTTTTTCCATTTTATAAAACGGATAATTGCAACCAGTGTGAAAGTTGTGGTCATTTCTACGTTCCGGGCAACATAGGGTTCACTCTTGGACGTTACCCCACCATATTGAGTAGCTAGGGCCTTAGAAGTCGACGCCAGAAGCATACAATACAATATAAATACAACAGTTTTTCCATTGAATAAAACGAATAATTGCAATCAGTGTGAAAGTAATTGTCGTTTCTACGTTCCGGGAAACATAGGCTTCACTCTTGGACGTTGCCCCACCAGACCGAATAGCTAGGACCTTAGAAGTCAAAGCCAGAAGCAGAAAATAAAATAAAAATGCAACAGTATCTCTACCGTATAGCATGAGTAATTGCAACCAGTGTGAAAGTAATGAACATTTCGACGTTTCAGGCATCCTAGACTTAACTCTGAGGCATTGATCCACCAGATCGAAGAGTTAGGGCCTCAGAAGTCAACGCCAGAAGCATAAAATACAAAATAAAACAACATTCTTTCCATCGTATAAAACGAAAAATTGCAACCACTGTGAAAGTGATGGTCATATCCACGTTCCGGGCAACCTCAGCTTGACTCTAGGGCGTTGCTCCACCAGATCGAATGGCTAGGGTCTTAGAAGTCAACGCCCGAAGCATAAAATACAATAAAGATACAACAGTTTTTCCATCGCATAGCAGGAATAATTGCAACAAGCGTGAAGGAAATGGTCATATCTACGTTTCGGGCAACCTAGGCTTTACTCTAGGGCGCTGCTCCACCAGATCGAATAGTTAGGGTCTTAGAAGTCAACGCCCGAAGCATAAAATACAATAAAGGTACAACAGTTTTTCCACCGTATAAAACGAATAATTGCAACCAGTGTGAAAGTAAAGGCCATTTCTACGTTCCGGGCACCCTAGGCTTCGCCCTAGGGCGTTGCTCCACCAGATCGAATAGCTAGGGACCTGAAGGTCAACGCCAAGGGCATAAAATACACTAAAAATACAACAGTCTTTCCATCGTATAACAGAAATAATTGCAACCAGTGTGAAAGTAATGGTAATTACTACGTTCCGGGTAACCTAGGATACACTCTAGGGCGTTGCTCCACCAGAGCGAACAGTTAGGGCCTAAGAAGTCAACGCCAGAAGCATTAAATGCTATAAAAATACAACAGCCCTTCCATCGTATAACAGGAATAATTGCAACCAGTGTGAAAGTAATGGTCATTTCTACGTCATCGGGCAACATGGGCTTCACTCTTGGACGTTGCCCCACGAGATCGCATAGCTAGGACCTTAGAAGTCAACGCCCGGAGCATTAAATACAAAATAAATAGAACAGTTTTCCATTGTATAAAACGAATAATTGCAACCAGTGTGAAAGTTATGGTAATTTCTACGTTCCGGGCAACCTAGGCTTAATTCTAGGGCGTTGTTCCAACTGATCGAATAGTTAGGGCCTAAGAAGTCAACGCCAGAAGCATAAAAAACAATATAAATACAACACCTTACCCATCGTATAAAACGAATAATTGCAATCAGAATGAAAGTTATGTCATTTCTACGTTTCGGGCATCCTACACTTAACTCTGAGGCATTGCTCCACCAGATCGTATACACAGGGCCTTAGACGTCAAATCCAGGAGCGTAAAGTACAATATAAATCCAACAGGTTGTCCATCGTATAACAGGAATAATTGCAACCAGTGTTAAAGTTATGGTCATTTCTACGTTCCGGACAACCTAGGCTTCATTCTAGGGCGTTGCTCCACTAGATCGAATAGTTAGGGCCTTAGAAGTCAACGCCAGGAGCATAAAATACGATATAGATACACCAGTTTTTCCATCGTATAAAACGAATATTTTCAAACAGTGTGAAAGGAATGGCCATTTCTACGTACCGGGCAAACTAGGCTTTACTCTAGGGCGTTGCTCCACCAGATCGAATAGTTAGGGACTTACAATTCGACGCCAGAAGCATAAAATATTCTAAAAATACAACAGTCCTTCAATCGCATAAAAGGAATAATTGCAACCAGTGTGAAAGTAATGGTCACTTCTACGTTCCGGGCAACCTAGGCTTCCCTCTAGGATGTTGCTCCACCCGATCGAATAGCTAGGGACTAGGAGGTCAGCGCCAGAAGCATAAAGTACAATAAAAATACAACAGTTTTTCCATCGTGTAACAGGAATAATTGCAACCAGTGTGAAGGATATGGTCATTTCAATGTTCCGGGCAAACCTAGGCTTCACTCTAGGGCGTTCCTCCACCAGATCGAATAGTCAGGGCCTAAGAAGTCAACGCCAGAGGCATAAA
This sequence comes from Calliopsis andreniformis, assembly GCF_051401765.1. Lineage (NCBI taxonomy): Eukaryota > Metazoa > Arthropoda > Insecta > Hymenoptera > Andrenidae > Calliopsis > Calliopsis andreniformis. The sequence continues at coordinate 23,286,872 of NW_027480423.1, forward strand.
ATACAATAAATATACAACAGCTTTTCCATCGTGTAACAGGAATAATTGCAACCAGTGTGAAAGATATGGCCATTTCTACGTTCCGGGCAACCTAGGCTCCACCCTAGGGCGTTGCTCCACCACATCGAATAGCTACGGCCTTAGAAGTCAACGCCAGAAGCATAAAATACAAAATAAATACAACAGTTTTTCCATCGTATAAAACGGATAATTGAAACCGGTGTGAAAGTTATGGTCATTTCTACGTTCCGGGCAACCTAGGCTACACTCTATGGCGTTTCTCCACCAGACCGAATAGTTCGGGCCTAAGAAGTCAACTCCAGAGGCATAAAACACAATAAAAATAAAAGAGTTTTTCCATCGTATAAGACGAATATTTGCAACCGGTGTGAAAGTTATGGTCATTTCTATGTTCCGGGCAAACCTAAGCTTCACTCTAGGGCATTGCTCCACCAGGTCGAATAGTTAGGGCCTATGAATTCAACGCCTGAAGCATAAAATACAATAAAACTACAACAGTTTTTCCATCGTATAACAGGAATAATTGCAACCAGTGTTAAGGTTATGGTCATTTCTACGTTCAGGGCAATCTAGGCTGCATTCTAGGGCGTTGCTCCACTAGATCGAATAGTTAGGGCCTTAGAAGTCAACGCCAGAAGCATAAAATACCATTTAGATACAACAGTTTTTCCATCGTATAAAACGAATAATTGCAACCAGTGTGAAAGTAAAGGCCATTTCTACGTTCCGGGCAACACAGGCTTCACTCTAGGGCGTTGTTCCACCAGATCGAATAGTTAGGGCCTAAGAAGTCAACGCCAGAAGCATAAAATACAATAAAAATGGAACAGTTTTTCCATCACATAGAATGAATAATTGCAATCAGTGTGAAAGCAATGATCATTTCGACGTTTCGGGCATCCTAGATTTAACTCTGAGGCATTGCTCCACCAGATCGAATACGTAGGGCCTTGGAAGTCAACGCCAGAAGCATAAAGTACAATAAAAATGCAACAGTTTGTCCATCGTATAACAGGAATAATTGCACCCAGTGTGAAAGTGATAGTCATTTCTACGTTTCGGGCAACCTAGGCTTCACTGTAGGGCGTTGCTCCGCCAGATCGAATAGTTAGGGCCTGAGAAGTCAGCGCCAGAAGCATAAAATAGAATATACATCCAACAGTTTTTCCATCGTATAAAACGAATAATAGCAACCAGTTTGAAAGTTAAGGTAATTTCTACATTCCGGGCAACCTAGGCTTCACTCTAGGGCGTTGCTCCACCAGATCGAATAGATAGGGCCTATGAATTCAACGCCTGAAGCATAAAATACAATAATACTACAACAGTTTTTCCATCGTATAAAATGAATAATTGCAAACAGTGTGAAAGCGATGGTCATTTCTAGGTCCCGGTCAACCTAGACTCCGCTCTAGGGCGTTGCTCCACCAGATCGAATAGCTACGGCCTAGAAGTCAACGCCAGAGGCATAAAATACACCATAAATACAACAGTTTTTCCATTTTGTAAAACGGATAATTGCAAGCAGTGTGAAAGTTGTGGTCATTTCTACGTTCCGGGCAACATAGGGTTCACTCTTGGACGTTACCCCACCATATTGAGTAGCTAGGGCCTTAGAAGTCCACGCCAGAAGCATACAATACAATATAAATACAACAGTTTTTCCATTGAATAAAACGAATAATTGCAATAAGTGTGAAAGTAATTGTCATTTCTACGTTCCGGGAAACATAGGCTTCACTCTTGGAGGTTGCCCCACCAGACCGAATAGCTAGGACCTTAGAAGTCAAAGCCAGAAGCAGAAAATAAAATAAAAATGCAACAGTATCTCTACCGTATAGCATGAATAATTGCAACCAGTGTGAAAGTAATGAACATTTCGACGTTTCAGGCATCCTAGACTTAACTCTGAGGCATTGATCCACCAGATCGAAGAGTTAGGGCCTCAGAAGTCAACGCCAGAAACATAAAATACAAAATAAAACAACATTCTTTCCATCGTATAAAACGAAAAATTGCAACCACTGCAAAAGTGATGGTCATATCCACGTTCCGGGCAACCTCAGCTTGACTCTAGGGCGCTGCTCCACCAGATCGAATGGCTAGGGTCTTAGAAGTCAACGCCCGAAGCATAAAATACGATAAAGATACAACTGTTTTTCCATCGTACAGCAGGAATAATTGCATCAAGCGTGAAGGAAATGGTCATTTCTACGTTTCGGGCAACCTAGGCTTTACTCTAGGGCGCTGCTCCACCAGATCGAATAGTTAGGGTCTTAGAAGTCAACGCCCGAAGCGTAAAATACAATAAAGGTACAACAGTTTTGCCATCGAATAACAGGAATATTTGCAACCAGAGTGAAGGTGATGGTCATTTCTACGTTCCGGGCAACCTAGGCTCCACTCTAGGGTGTTGGTCCACCAAATCCAATAGTTCGGCCTAAGAAGTCAGCGCCAGAAGCACCAAATGCAAAATAAATACAACAGTTTTTCCATCGTATAAAACGAATAATTGCAACCAGTGTGAAGGTAATGGTCATTTCTACGTTCCGGGCAACCTAGGCTTCAGTCTAGGGCGTTGCTCAACTACATCGAATAGCTGCGGCCTTAGAAGTCAACGCCAGAAGCATAACGTACAATATAAATACAACAGTTTTTTCATTGAATAAAACGAATAATTGCTATCAGTGTGAAAGTGATGGTCATTTCTACGTTCCGGGCAACATAGGCTACACCCTTGGATGTTGCCCCACCAGATGGAATAGCTAGGACCTTAGAAGTCAAAGCCAGAAGCAGAAAATACAATAAAAATGCAACAGTATTTCTACCGTATAGCATGAATAATTGCAACCACTGTGAAAGTTATGGTCATATCTACGTTCCGGGCAACCTAGGCTTGACTCTAGGGCGTTGCTCCACCACATCTAATAGCTACGACCTTAGCAGTCAACGCCAGAAGCATAAAATACAATATAAATACAACAGCTTATGCAACGTAAAGAATGAATAATTGCAAACAGTGAGAAAGTAATGGTCACATCTACGTTCCGGGCAACCGAGGCTTCACTCTAGGGCGTTGCTCCACCAGATCGAATAGTTAGGGCCTATGAATTCAACGCCTGAAGCATAAAATACAATAAAACTACAACAGTTTTTCCATCGTATAAAAGGGATAATTGCAACCAGTGTTAAGGTTATGGTCATTTCTACGTTCCGGGCAATACAGGCTTCACTCTAGGGCGTTGTTCCACCAGATCGAATAGTTAAGGCCTAAGAAGTCAACGCCAGAAGCATAAAATTCAATAAAAATGGATCTGTTTTTCCATCATATAGAATGAATAATTGCAATCAGTGTGAAAGTAATGACCATTTCGACGTTTCGGGCATCCTAGATTTAACTCTGAGGCATTGCTCCACCAGATCGAATACGTAGGGCCTTGGAAGTCAACGCCAGAAGCATAAAGTACAATAAAAATGCAACAGTTTGTCCATCGTATAACAGGAATAATTGCAACCAGTGTGAAAGTGATAGTCATTTCTACGTTTCGGGCAACCTAGGCTTCACTGTAGGGCGTTGCTCCGCCAGATCGAATAGTTGGGGCCTGAGAAGTCAGCGCCAGAAGCATAAAATAGAATATAAATGCAACAGTTTTTCCATCGTATAAAACGAATAATAGCAACCAGTTTGAAAGTTAAGGTAATTTCTACGTTCCGGGCAACCTAGGCTTCACTCTAGGGCGTTGCTCCACCAGATCGAATAGTTATGGCATTGGAAGTCGACGCCCGAAGCATAAAATACAAAATAAAAAGAACAGTTTTTCCATTGTATAAAACGAATAATTGCAACCGGAGTGAAAGTTATGGTCATTTCTACGTTCCGGGCAACCTATGCTTCACACTAGGGCGTTGCACCACTGGATCGAATAGTTAGGGCCTTGGAAGCCAACGCCAGAAGCATAAAATACAAAATAAGGACAACAGCTTTTCCATCGTATAAAACGAATAATTGCAACCAGTGCGAATGTAATGGTCATTTCTACGTTTCGGGCAACATACGCTTCACTCTTGGACGCTGCCCCCGGGATCGAATAGTTAGGGCCTAAGAATTCAACGCCAGAAGCATAGAGTACAATAAAAATGCAACAGTTTTTCCATCGTATAGCATGAATAATTGCAACCAGTGTGACAGTAATAGTCATTTCATCGTTTCGGCATCCTAGACTTAACTGTGAGGCATTCCTCCACCAGATCGAATACAAAGGGCCTTAGTAGTCAAAGCCACAAGTATAAAGTACAGAACAATCCAACAGTTTGTCCATCGTATAACAGGAATCTTGCAAACACTGTGAAAGTAATGGTCATTTCTACGTTCCGGGCAGCCTAGGCTTCACGCTAGGGCGTTGCTCCACCACATCGAATTGCTACGACCTTAGAAGTCAACGACTGAAGCATAAAATACAAAATAAGGACAACAGCTTTTCCATCGTATAAAACGAATAATTGCAACCAGTGTGAAAGTTATGGTCTTTTCTACGTTCCGGGCAACCGAGGCTTCACTCTAGGGCGTTGCTGCACCAGATCGAATAGTTAGGGCCTATGAATTCAACGCCTGAAGCATAAAATACAATAAAACTACAACAGTTTTTCCATCGTATAACAGGAATAATTGCAACCAGTGTGCAGGTAATGGTCATTTCTACGTTCCGGGCAATACAGGCTTCACTCTAGGGCGTTGTTCCACCAGATCGAATAGTTAAGGCCTAAGAAGTCAACGCCAGAAGCATAAAATACAATAAAAATGGAACTTTTTTTCCATCATATAGAATGAATAATTGCAATCAGTGTGAAAGTAATGACCATTTCGACGTTTCGGGCATCCTAGATTTAACTCTGAGGCATTGCTCCACCAGATCGAATACGTAGGGCCTTGGAAGTCAACGCCAGAAGCATAAAGTACAATAAAAATGCAACAGTTTGTCCATCGTATAACAGGAATAATTGCAACCAGTGTGAAAGTGATAGTCATTTCTACGTTTCGGGCAACCTAGGCTTCACTGTAGGGCGTTGCTCCGCCAGATCGAATAGTTGGGGCCTGAGAAGTCAGCGCCAGAAGCATAAAATAGAATATAAATGCAACAGTTTTTCCATCGTATAAAGCGAATAATAGCAACCAGTTTGAAAGTTAAGGTAATTTCTACGTTCCGGGCAACCTAGGCTTCACTCTAGGGCGTTGCTCCACCAGATCGAATAGTTATGGCATTGGAAGTCGACGCCCGAAGCATAAAATACAAAATAAAAAGAACAGTTTTTCCATTGTATAAAACGAATAATTGCAACCGGAGTGAAAGTTATGGTCATTTCTACGTTCCGGGCAACCTATGCTTCACACTAGGGCGTTGCACCACTGGATCGAATAGTTAGGGCCTTGGAAGCCAACGCCAGAAGCATAAAATACAAAATAAGGACAACAGCTTTTCCATCGTATAAAACGAATAATTGCAACCAGTGCGAATGTAATGGTCATTTCTACGTTTCGGGCAACATACGCTTCACTCTTGGACGCTGCCCCCGGGATCGAATAGTTAGGGCCTAAGAATTCAACGCCAGAAGCATAGAGTACAATAAAAATGCAACAGTTTTTCCATCGTATAGCATGAATAATTGCAACCAGTGTGACAGTAATAGTCATTTCATCGTTTCGGCATCCTAGACTTAACTGTGAGGCATTCCTCCACCAGATCGAATACAAAGGGCCTTAGTAGTCAAAGCCACAAGTATAAAGTACAGAACAATCCAACAGTTTGTCCATCGTATAACAGGAATCTTGCAAACACTGTGAAAGTAATGGTCATTTCTACGTTCCGGGCAGCCTAGGCTTCACGCTAGGGCGTTGCTCCACCACATCGAATTGCTACGACCTTAGAAGTCAACGACTGAAGCATAAAATACAAAATAAGGACAACAGCTTTTCCATCGTATAAAACGAATAATTGCAACCAGTGTGAAAGTTATGGTCTTTTCTACGTTCCGGGCAACCGAGGCTTCACTCTAGGGCGTTGCTGCACCAGATCGAATAGTTAGGGCCTATGAATTCAACGCCTGAAGCATAAAATACAATAAAACTACAACAGTTTTTCCATCGTATAACAGGAATAATTGCAACCAGTGTGCAGGTAATGGTCGTTTCTACGTTCCGGGCAACCTAGGCTTCACTCTAGGGCGTTGTTCCTCCAGATCCAATTGTTAGGGCCTTAGAAGTCAGCGCCAGAAGCATAAAATACAAAATAAAAAGAACAGTTTTTCCATTGCATAGAACGAATAATTCCAACCGGAGTGAAAGTTATGGTCATTTCTACGTTCCGAGCAACCTAGGCTTGACTCTAGGGCGTTGCTCCACCACATCTAATAGCTACGACCTTAGAAGTCAACGCCAGAAGCATAAAATACAATATAAATACAACAGCTCTTCCATCGTATAAAACGAACAATTGCAACCAGTGTGAAAGGTATGGTCTTTTCTACGTTCCGGGCAACCGAGGCTTCACTCTAGGGCGTTGCTCCACCAGATCGAATAGTTAGGGCCTATGAATTCAACGCCTGAAGCATAAAATACAATAAAACTACAACAGTTTTTCCATCGTATAAAAGGGATAATTGCAACCAGTGTTAAGGTTATGGTCATTTCTACGTTCCGGGCAACACAGGCTTCACTCTGGGGCGTTGTTCCACCAGATCGAATAGTTAAGGCCTAAGAAGTCAACGCCAGAAGCATAAAATAAAATAAAAATGGAACAGTTTTTCCATCATATAGAATGAATAATTGCAATCAGTGTGAAAGTAATGACCATTTCGACGTTTCGGGCATCCTAGATTTAACTCTGAGGCATTGCTCCACCAGATCGAATACGTAGGGCCTTGGAAGTCAACGCCAGAAGCATAAAGTACAATAAAAATGCAACAGTTTGTCCATCGTATAACAGGAATAATTGCAACCAGTGTGAAAGTGATAGTCATTTCTACGTTTCGGGCAACCTAGGCTTCACTGTAGGGCGTTGCTCCGCCAGATCGAATAGTTGGGGCCTGAGAAGTCAGCGCCAGAAGCATAAAATAGAATATAAATGCAACAGTTTTTCCATCGTATAAAACGAATAATAGCAACCAGTTTGAAAGTTAAGGTAATATCTACGTTCCGGGCTACCTAGGCTTCACTCTAGGGCGTTGCTCCACCAGATCGAATAGTTAGGGCATTGGAAGTCCACGCCCGAAGCATAAAATACAAAATAAAGAGAACAGTTTTTCCGTTGTATAAAACGAATAATTGCAACCGGAGTGAAAGTTATGGTCATTTCTACGTTCCGGGCAACCTAGGCTTCACACTAGGGCGTTGCTCCACTGGATCGTATAGTTAGGGCCTTGGAAGCCAACGCCAGAAGCATAAAATACAATATAAATACAACACCTTTTCCATCGTATTACAGGAATAATTGCAACCAGTGTTAAGGTTATGGTCATTTCGACGTTCAGGGCAACCTAGGCTTCATTCTAGGGCGTTGCTCCACTAGATCGAATAGTCAGGGCCTTAGAAGTCAACGCCAGAGGCATAAAATACACAATAAATACAACAGTTTTTCCATTTTATAAAACGGATAATTGCAACCAGTGTGAAAGTTGTGGTCATTTCTACTTTCCGGGCAACATAGGGTTCACTCTTGGACGTTAGCCCACCATATTGAGTAGCTAGGGCCTTAGAAGTCGACGCCAGAAGCATACAATACAATATAAATACAACAGTTTTTCCATTGAATAAAACGAATAATTGCAATCAGTGTCAAAGTAATTGTCATTTCTACGTTCCGGGAAACATCGGCTTCACTCTTGGACGTTGCCCCACCAGACCGAATAGCTAGGACCTTAGAAGTCAAAGCCGGAAGCAGAAAATAACAAAAAATGCAACAGTATCTCTACCGTATAGCATGAATAATTGCAACCAGTGTGAAAGTAATGAACATTTCGACGTTTCAGGCATCCTAGACTTAACTCTGAGGCATTGATCCACCATATCGAAGAGTTAGGGCCTCAGAAGTCAACGCCAGAAGCATAAAATACAAAATAAAACAACATTCTTTCCATCGCATAAAACGAAAAATTGCAACCACTGTGAAAGTGATGGTCATATCCACGTTCCGGGCAACCTCAGCTTGACTCTAGGGCGTTGCTCCACCAGATCGAATGGTTAGGGTCTTAGAAGTTAACGCCCGAAGCATAAAATACAATAAAGATACAACAGTTTTTCCATCGTATAGCAGGAATAATTGCAACAAGCGTGAAGGAAATTGTCATTTCTACGTTTCGGGCAACCTAGGCTTTACTCTAGGGCGCTGCTCCACCAGATCGAATAGTTAGGGTCTTAGAAGTCAACGCCCGAAGCATAAAATACGATAAAGGTACAACTGTTTTTCCATCGAATAACAGGAATATTTGCAACCAGAGTGAAGGTGATGGTCATTTCTACGTTCCGGGCAACCTAGGCTCCACTCTAGGGTGTTGGTCCAACAAATCCAATAGTTAGGGCCTAAGAAGTCAGCGCCAGAGGCACCAAATGCAGGATAAATACAGCAGTTTTTCCATCGTATAAAACGAATAATTGCAACCAGTGTGAAGGTAATGGTCATTTCTACGTTCAGGGCAACCTAGGCTTCAGTCTAGGGCGTTGCTCAACTACATCGAATAGCTGCGGCCTTAGAAGTCAACGCCAGAAGCATAAAGTACAATATAAATACAACAGTTTTTCCATTGAATAAAACGAATAATTGCTATCAGTGTGAAAGTGATGGTCATTTCTACGTTCCGGGCAACATAGGCTACACCCTTGGATGTTGCCCCACCAGATGGAGTAGCTAGGACCTTAGGAGTCAAAGCCAGAAGCAGAAAATACAATAAAAATGCAACAGTATTTCTACCGTATAGCATGAATAATTGCAACCACTGTGAAAGTTATGGTCATATCTACGTTCCGGGCAACCTAGGCTTGACTCTAGGGCGTTGCTCCACCACATCTAACAGCTACGACCTTAGCAGTCAACGCCAGAAGCATAAAATACAATATAAATACAACAGCTTATCCAACGTAAAGAATGAATAATTGCAAACAGTGAGAAAGTAATGGTCACATCTACGTTCCGGGCAACCGAGGCTTCACTCTAGGGCGTTGCTCCACCAGATCGAATAGTTAGGGCCTATGAATTCAACGCCTGAAGCATAAAATACAATAAAACTACAACAGTTTTTCCATCGTATAAAAGGGATAATTGCAACCAGTGTTAAGGTTATGGTCATTTCTACGTTCCGGGCAACACAGGCTTCACTCTAGGGCGTTGTTCCACCAGATCGAATAGTTAAGGCCTAAGAAGTCAACGCCAGAAGCATAAAATACAATAAAAATGGAACTGTTTTTCCATCATATAGAATGAATAATTGCAATCAGTGTGAAAGTAATGACCATTTCGACGTTTCGGGCATCCTAGATTTAACTCTGAGGCATTGCTCCACCAGATCGAATACGTAGGGCCTTGGAAGTCAACGCCAGAAGCATAAAGTACAATAAAAATGCAACAGTTTGTCCATCGTATAACAGGAATAATTGCAACCAGTGTGAAAGTGATAGTCATTTCTACGTTTCGGGCAACCTAGGCTTCACTGTAGGGCGTTGCTCCGCCAGATCGAATAGTTGGGGCCTGAGAAGTCAGCGCCAGAAGCATAAAATAGAATATAAATGCAACAGTTTTTCCATCGTATAAAACGAATAATAGCAACCAGTTTGAAAGTTAAGGTAATTTCTACGTTCCGGGCAACCTAGGCTTCACTCTAGAGCGTTGCTCCACCAGATCGAATGGTTAGGGCATTGGAAGTCCACGCCCGAAGCATAAAATACAAAATAAAGAGAACAGTTTTTCCGTTGTATAAAACGAATAATTGCAACCGGAGTGAAAGTTATGGTCATTTCTAAGTTCCGGGCAACCTAGGCTTCACACTAGGGCGTTGCTCCTCTGGATCGTATAGTTAGGGCCTTGGAAGCCAACGCCAGAAGCATAAAATACAATATAAATACAACACCTTTTCCATCGTATTACAGGAATAATTGCAACCAGTGGTAAGGTTATGGTCATTTCTACGTTCCGGGCAACCTAGGCTTCATTCTGGGGCGTTGCTCCACTAGATCGAATAGTTAGGGCCTTAGAAGTCAACGCCAGAAGCATAAAATACTCTATAGATACAACAGTCTTTCCATCGTATAAAAAGAATAATTGCAACCAGTGCGAATGTAATGGTCATTTCTACGTTTCGGGCAACATACGCTTCTCTCGTGGACCCTGTCCCCGGGATCGAATAGTTAGGGCCTAAGAAGTCAACGCCAGAAGCATAGAGTACAATAAAAATGCTACAGTTTTTCCATCGTATAGCATGAATAATTGCAACCAGTGTGACAGTAATAATCATTTCATCGTTTCGGCATCCTAGACTTAACTGTGAGGCATTGCTCCACCAGATCGAATACAAAGGGCCTTAGTAGACAAAGCCAGAAGTATAAAGTACAGAACAAACCAACAGTTTGTCCATCGTATAACAGGAATATTGCAAACACTGTGAAAGTAATGGTCATTTCTACGTTCCGGGCAGCCTAGGCTTCACGCTAGGGCGTTGCTCCACCACATCGAATAGCTACGACCTTAGAAGTCAACGACTGAGGCATAAAATACAAAATAAGGACAACAGCTTTTCCATCGTATAAAACGACTAATTGCAACCAGTGTGAAAGTTATGGTCTTTTCTACGTTCCGGGCAACCGAGGCTTCACTCTAGGGCGTTGCTCCACCAGGTCGAATAGTTAGGGCCTATGAATTCAACGCCTGAAGCATAAAATACAATAAAATTACAACAGTTTTTCCATCGTATAACAGGAATAATTGCAACCAGTGTTAAGGTTATGGTCATTTCTACGTTCAGGGCAACCTAGGCTTCATTCTAGGGCGTTCCTCCACTAGATCGAATAGTTAGAGCCTTAGAAGTCAACGCCAGAAGCATAAAATACCATTTCGATACAACAGTTTTTCCATCGTATAAAACGAATAATTGCAACCAGTGTGAAAGTAAAGGCCATTTCTACGTTCCGGGCAACACAGGCTTCACTCTAGGGCGTTGTTCCACCAGATCGAATAGTTAGGGCCTAAGAAGTCAACGCCAGAAGCATAAAATACAATGAAAATGGAACAGTTTTTCCATCATATAGAATGAATAATTGCAATCAGTGTGAAAGTAATGACCATTTCGACGTTTCGGGCATCCTAGATTTAACTCTGAGGCATTGCTCCACCAGATCGAATACGTAGGGCCTTGGAAGTCAACGCCAGAAGCATAAAGTACAATAAAAATGCAACAGTTTGTCCATCGTATAACAGGAATAATTGCAACCAGTGTGAAAGTGATAGTCATTTCTACGTTTCGGGCAACCTAGGCTTCACTGTAGGGCGTTGCTCCGCCAGATCGAATAGTTGGGGCCTGAGAAGTCAGCGCCAGAAGCATAAAATAGAATATAAATGCAACAGTTTTTCCATCGTATAAAACGAATAATAGCAACCAGTTTGAAAGTTAAGGTAATTTCTACGTTCCGGGCAACCTAGGCTTCAGTCTAGAGCGTTGCTCCACCAGATCGAATGGTTAGGGCATTGGAAGTCCACGCCCGAAGCATAAAATACAAAATAAAGAGAACAGTTTTTCCGTTGTATAAAACGAATAATTGCAACCGGAGTGAAAGTTATGGTCATTTCTAAGTTCCGGGCAACCTAGGCTTCACACTAGGGCGTTGCTCCACTGGATCGTATAGTTAGGGCCTTGGAAGCCAACGCCAGAAGCATAAAATACAATATAAATACAACACCTTTTCCATCGTATTACAGGAATAATTGCAACCAGTGGTAAGGTTATGGTCATTTCTACGTTCCGGGCAACCTAGGCTTCATTCTGGGGCGTTGCTCCACTAGATCGAATAGTTAGGGCCTTAGAAGTCAACGCCAGAAGCATAAAATACTCTATAGATACAACAGTCTTTCCATCGTATAAAAAGAATAATTGCAACCAGTGCGAATGTAATGGTCATTTCTACGTTTCGGGCAACATACGCTTCTCTCGTGGACCCTGTCCCCGGGATCGAATAGTTAGGGCCTAAGAAGTCAACGCCAGAAGCATAGAGTACAATAAAAATGCAACAGTTTTTCCATCGTATAGCATGAATAATTGCAACCAGTGTGACAGTAATAATCATTTCATCGTTTCGGCATCCTAGACTTAACTGTGAGGCATTGCTCCACCAGATCGAATACAAAGGGCCTTAGTAGACAAAGCCAGAAGTATAAAGTACAGAACAAACCAACAGTTTGTCCATCGTATAACAGGAATATTGCAAACACTGTGAAAGTAATGGTCATTTCTACGTTCCGGGCAGCCTAGGCTTCACGCTAGGGCGTTGCTCCACCACATCGAATAGCTACGACCTTAGAAGTCAACGACTGAGGCATAAAATGCAAAATAAGGACAACAGCTTTTCCATCGTATAAAACGACTAATTGCAACCAGTGTGAAAGTTATGGTCTTTTCTACGTTCCGGGCAACCGAGGCTTCACTCTAGGGCGTTGCTCCACCAGGTCGAATAGTTAGGGCCTATGAATTCAACGCCTGAAGCATAAAATACAATAAAACTACAACAGTTTTTCCATCGTATAACAGGAATAATTGCAACCAGTGTTAAGGTTATGGTCATTTCTACGTTCAGGGCAACCTAGGCTTCATTCTAGGGCGTTGCTCCACTAGATCGAATAGTTAGAGCCTTAGAAGTCAACGCCAGAAGCATAAAATACCATTTCGATACAACAGTTTTTCCATCGTATAAAACGAATAATTGCAACCAGTGTGAAAGTAAAGGCCATTTCTACGTTCCGGGCAACACAGGCTTCACTCTAGGGCGTTGTTCCACCAGATCGAATAGTTAGGGCCTAAGAAGTCAACGCCAGAAGCATAAAATACAATGAAAATGGAACAGTTTTTCCATCATATAGAATGAATAATTGCAATCAGTGTGAAAGTAATGATCATTTCGACGTTTCGGGCATCCTAGATTTAACTCTGAGGCATTGCTCCACCAGATCGAATACGTAGGGCCTTGGAAGTCAACGCCAGAAGCATAAAGTACAATAAAAATGCAACAGTTTGTCCATCGTATAACAGGAATAATTGCAACCAGTGTGAAAGCGATAGTCATTTCTACGTTTCGGGCAACCTAGGCTTCACTGTAGGGCGTTGCTCCGCCAGATCGAATAGTTAGGGCCTGAGAAGTCTGCGCCAGAAGCATAAAATAGAATATAAATGCAACAGTTTTTCCATCGTATAAAACGAATAATAGCAACCAGTTTGAAAGTTAAGGTAATTTCTACGTTCCGGGCAACCTAGGCTTCACTCTAGGGCGTTGCTCCACCAGATCGAATAGTTAGGGCATTGCAAGTCGACGCCCGAAGCGTAAAATACAAAATAAAAAGAACAGCTTTTCCATTGTATAAAACGAATAATTGCAACCGGAGTGAAAGTTATGGTCATTTCTACGTTCCGGGCAACCTATGCTTCACACTAGGGCGTTGCTCCACTGGATCGAATAGTTAGGGCCTTGGAAGCCAACGCCAGAAGCATAAAATACAAAATAAGGACAACAGCTTTTCCATCGTATAAAACGAATAATTGCAACCAGTGCGAATATAATGGTCATTTCTACGTTCCGGGCGACATAGGATTGACTCTTGGACGTTGCGCCACCAGATAGAATAGTTTGGGCCTTAGAAGTCAACGCTCGAATCAAAAAATACAAAATAAATAGAACTGTTTTTCCATTGTATAAAACGAATAACTGCACCAGTATGAAAGTTATGGTCATTTCTACGTTCCCGGCAACATAGGCTTCACTCTAGGGCGTTGCTCCACCATATCGAATGGCTACGGACTTAGAAGTCAACTCCAGGAGCATAAAATACAAAATAAATACAACAGTTTTTCTATCGTATAAAACGAATAATTGCAACCGGTGTGAAAGTTATGGTCATTTCTACGTTCCGGGCAACCTAGGCTACACTCTATGGCGTTTCTCCACCAGACCGAATAGTTCGGGCCTAAGAAATCAACTCCAGAGGCATAAAACACAATAAAAATAAAAGAGTTTTTCCATCGTAAAAAACAAATAATAGTAACCGGTGTGAAAGAGATGGTCATTTCTACCTTCCGGGCAACCTAGCCTACACTCTAGGGCGTTGCTCCACCAGATCGAAAAGTTAGGGCCTTAGAAGTCCACACCCGGAGCATAAAGTACAATAAAAATACAACAGTTTTTCCATCGTATAAAATGAATAATTGCAACCAGTGTGAAAGTGATAGTCATTTCTACGATCCGGGCAACGTCTGCCTCACTCTACGGAGTTGTTCCACCAGATCGAATAGTTAGGGCATAGGAAGTCAAGGCCAGAAGCACCAAATACAAAATAAATAAAACAGCTTTTCCATCGTAAAAAACGAATAATTGAAACCGGTGTGAAAGATATGGTCATTTCTACGTTCCGGGCAACCTAGGCTCCACTCTAGGGCGTTGCTCCACCACATCGAATAGCTACGGCCTTAGAAGTCAACACCAGAAGCATAAAGTACAGTAAAATACAACAGTTCTTCACTCGTATAGAATGAATAACTGAAACCTGTGTGAAGGTAATGGTCATTTCTACGTTCCCGCCAACCTAGGCTTCACTCTAGGGCGCTGCTCCACCAGATCGTACAGCTAGGGACTTAGAAGTCAACGCCAGAGGCATAAAATACAATAAAAATGCAACAGTTTTTCCATGGTGTAACAAGAATAATTGCAACCAGTGTGAACGATATGGTCATTTCTACCTTCCTGGCAACCTAGATTTCGCTCTAGGGCGTTGCTCCACCACATCGAATAGTTAGGGCCTTAGGAGTCAATGCCCGAAGCATAAAATACAATATAGATACAGCAGCTTTTGCATCGTGTAACAGTAGTAATTGCAACCAGTGTGAAGGTAATGGTCATTTCTACGTTCCGGGAAACCTAGGCTTCACTCTAGGGCGCTGCTCCACCAGATCGTATAGCTAGGGACTTAGAAGTCAACGCCAGAAGCATAAAATACAATATAAATACAACAGCTTTTCCACCGTATAAAACGAATAATTGCAACCAGTGTGAAAGTTATGGTTATTTCTACGTTCCGGACAACCTAGGCTACACTCTATGGCGTTGCTCCACCAGATCGAATAGTTAGGGCCTAAGAAGTCAACTCCAGAGGCACAAAACACAATATAAATAAAACAGTTTTTCCATCGTATAAAACGAATATTTGCAACCGGTGTGAAGATTATGGTCATATCCATGTTCCGGGCAAACCTAGGCTTCACTCTAGGGCGTTGCTCCACCAGATCGAATAGTTAGGGCCTAAGAAGTCAACGCCAGAGGCATAAAATACAATAAAAATACAACAGTTTTTCCATCGTGTAACAGGAATAATTGCAACCTGTGTGGAGGATATGGTCATTTGTACGTTACGGGCAACCTAGGCTTCACTCTAGGGCGTTGCTCCACCAGATCGAATAGGTGTGGCCCTCGAAGTCAACGCCGGAAGCATAAAATACAAAATAAAAAGAACAGTTTTTCCATTGTATAAAACGAATAATTGAAACCAGTATGATAGCTATGGTCATTTCTACGTTCCGGGCATCCTAGACTTCACCCTAGGGCGTTGCTCCACCAAATCGAATATCTAGGGCCTTAGAAGTCAACGCCCGAAGCATAAAATACAATAAAAAAACAACAGTTTTTCCATCGTATAAGACAAATAATTGCAACGAGTGTGAAAGGTATGGTCATTTCTACGTTCCGGGCAACCTAGGTTTCGCTCTAGGGCGTTGTTACACCAGATCGAATACTTAGAGCCTAAGAAGTGAACGCCAGAAGCATAAAATACAATATATATACAACAGTTTTTCCATCGTATAAAACGAATTATTGCATCCAGTGTGAATGTTATGGTCATACGTACGTTCCGGGCAACCTAGGCTTGTCTCTAGGGCGTTGCTCCACCAGATGGAATAGGTAGGGACATAGAAGTCAACGCCCGAAGCCTAAAATACAGTAAAGATACAACAGTTTTTCCATCGTGTAACAGGAATAATTGCAACAAGTCTGAAAGATATGGTCAGTTCTACGTTCCGGGTCACCTAGGCTTCACTCTAGGGTGTTCGTCCGCCAGATCCAATAGCTAGGGCCTCAGAAGTCAACGCCAGAAGCACCAAATAGAAAACAAATACAACAGTTTATCCATCGTATAAACCGGATAATTGTAACCAGTGTGAAAGTAATGGTCATTTCTACGTTCCGGGCAGCCTAGGTTTCGCTCTAGACCGCTGCTCCACCAGATCAAATAGTTAAGGCCTTAGAAGTCAACGCCAGAAGCAGCAAATACAAAATAAATACAACAGTTTTCCATCGTATAAAACGAATAATTGCAAACAGTTTGGAGGGAATGGTAATTTCTACGTTCCGGGCAACCTAGGCTTCACTGTAGGGCGTTGCTCCACCACATCGAATAGCTACGGCCATAGAAGTCAACGCCTGAGGCATAAAATACACCATAAATACAAAAGTTTTTCCATTGTATAAAACGAATAATTGCAACCAGTGTGAAAGTTGTGGTCATTTCTACGTTCCGGGCAACATAGGGTTCACTCTTGGACGTTGCCCCACCAGATTGAATAGGTAGGACCTTAGAAGTCAATGCCAGAAGCAGAAAATACGATAAAGATACAACAGCGTTTCCATCATATAAAATGAACAATTGCAAACAGTGTGAAGGTGATGGTCATTTCTACGTTTCGGGAAACCTAGGCTCTACTCTAGGGCGTTGCTGCACCAGATCGAATATTTAGGTCCTAAGAAGTCAACGCCGGAAGCATAAAATACAATAAAAATATAACAGTTCTTCCATCGTGTAATGGGAACAATTGCAGCCAGTGTCAAGGTGATGGTCATTTCTACGTTCCGGGCAACCTAGGCTTCACTCTAGGGCGTTGGTCCACCAAATCGAATAGTTAGAGCCTAAGAAGTCAACGCCAGAAGCACCAAATACAAAATAAATACAACTGTTTTTCCATCGTATAAAACGAATAATTGCAACCAGTGTGAAAGTAATTGTCATTTCTACGTTCCGGGCAACCTAGGCTTCACTATAGGGCGTTCCTCCACCACATCGAATAGATACGGCCTTAGAAGTCAACGCCACAGGCATAAAATACACCATAAATACAAAAGTTTTTCCATTGTATAAAACGAATAATTGCAACCAGTGTGAAAGTTGTGGTCATTTCTACGTTCCGGGCAACATAGGGTTCACTCTTGGACGTTGCCCCGCCAGATTGAATAGCTAGGACCTTAGAAGTCAATGCCAGAAGCAGAAAATACAATAAAGATACAACAGCTTTTCCATCATATAAAATGAACAATTGCAAACAGTGTGAAGGTGATGGTCATTTCTACGTTTCGGGCAACCTAGGCTTTACTCTAGGGCGCTGCTCCACCAGATCGTATAGCTGGGGTCTTAGAAGTCAACGCCCGAAGCATAAAATACAATAAAGATACAACAGTTTTTCCATCGAATTACAGGAATATTTGCTACCAGAGTGAAGGAGATGGTCATTTCTACGTTCCGGGCAACCTAGGCTCCACTCTAGGGCGTTGCTCCACCAAATCCAATAGTTAAGGCCTAAGAAGTCAACGCCAGAAGCACCGAATGCAAAATAAATACAACAGTTTTTCCATCGTATAATACGAATAATTGCAACCAGTGTGAAGGTAATGGTCAATTCCACGTTCCGGGCAACCTAGGCTTCAGTCTAGGGCGTTGCTCAGCTACATCGAATAGCTGCGGCCTTAGAAGTCAACGCCAGAAGCATAAGGTACAATATAAATGCAACATTTTTTCCATTGAATAAAACGAATAATTGCTATCAGTGTGAAAGTGATGGTCATTTCGACGTTCCGGGCAACATAGGCTTCACTGTTGGACGTTTCCCCACCAGACGGAATAGCTAGGTCCTTAGAAGTCAAAGCCAGAATCAGAAAATACAATGTAAATGTAACAGTATTTCTACCGTATAGCATGAATAATTGCAACCACTGTGAAAGTTGTGGCCATATCTACGTTCCGGGCAACCTAGGCTTGACTCTAGGGCGTTGCTCCACCACATCTAATAGCTACGACCGTAGAAGTTATCGCCAGAAGCATAAAATACATTATAAATACAACAGCTTTTCCAACGTAAAGAATGAATAAATGCAAACAGTGAGAAAGTGATGGTCATTTCTACGTTCCGGGCAACCTAGGCTACACTCTAGGGCGTTGCTTCACCAGATAGAATGGCTAGGGCCTTAGAAGTCTACGCCCGGAGCATAAAATACAATAAAAATACAACAGATTTTCCATCGTATAAAATGAATAATTGCAACCAGTGTGATGGTAATGGTCATTTTTACGTTCCGGGCAACATAGGCTTCACTCATGGACGTTGCCCTACCAGATCGAATAGCTAGGGCATTAGAGGTCAGCGCCAGAAGCATAAAATAAAATAAAATTACAACGGTTTTTCCATCGTATAACAGGAGTAATTGCAACGAGTGTGAAAGAAATGGTCATTTCTACGTTCCGGGCAACCGATGCTTCATTCTAGGGCGTTGCTCCACCATATCGAAAAGTTAGGGCCTAAGAAGTCAACGCCAGGAGCATATAATAAAATAAAATTACAACAGTTTTTACATCGCATAACAGGAATAATTGCAACCAGTGTGACAGGAATTGTCATTTCTACGCTACGGGCAACCTCGTCTTCACTCTAGGACGTTGCTGCACCACATCTGAACAGCTACGGCCTTAGAAGTCAACGCCAGAAGCAGAAAATACAATATAAATACAACAGTTCTTCCATCGTATAAAATGAGTAATTGCAACCAGTGTGAAAGTAATGGGCCTTTCTACGTTCCGTGCAACCTAGGCTTCACTCTAGGGCGTTGCTCCACCAGGTCGAATAGTTAGTGCTTTAGAAAACAACTCCAGACGCATAAAATACAATATAAATACAACAGTTTTTCCATCGTATAAAACGAATAATTGAAACCAGTATGAAAGCTATGGTCATTTCTACGTTCCGGGCATCCTAGACTTCACCCTAGGGCGTTGCTCCACCAGACCGAATAGTTAGGGCCTTAGAAGTCAACGCCCGAAGCATAAAATACAAAATAAATAGAGCAGATTTTCCATTGTATAATCTGAATACTTGCAACCAGTGTGAAAGTTATGGTCATTTCGACGTTCCGGGCAACCTAGGCGTCACTCTACAGCGTTCATCCACCAGATCGAATAGCCAGGGCCTTAGAAGTCAACGCCAGAAGCATAAAATACAATATAAATACAACAGCTTTTCCATTGTATAAAACGAATAATTGCAACCAGTGTGAAAGTTATGGTCATTTCTACGTTCCGGGCGACATAGGATTGACTCTTGGACGTTGCGCCACCAGATAGAATAGTTTGGGCCTTAGAAGTCAACGCTCGAATCAAAAAATACAAAATAAATAGAACTGTTTTTCCATTGTATAAAACGAATAACTGCACAAGTATGAAAGTTATGGTCATTTCTACGTTCCGGGCAGCCTAGGCTTCACTCTAGGGCGCTGCTCCACCACATCGAATAGCTACGACCTTAGAAGTCAACGACTGAAGCATAAAATACAATATAAAGACAACAGCTTTTCCATCGTATAAAACGAATAATTGCAACCAGTGTGAAAGTGATGGTCATTTCTACATTCCGGGCAACCCTGGCTTCACTCTAGGGCGTTGGTCCACCAGATCGAATAGTTAGGGCCGAAGAAGTCAACGCCAGAAGCATAAAATACAATAAAAATGGAACAGTTTTTCCATCATATAGAATGAGTAATTGCAATCAGTGTGAAAGTACTGGTCATTTCTACGTTTCAGGCAACCTAGACTTAACTCTAGGGCGTTGCTCCACCAAATCGAATAGCTGGAGCCTTAGAAGTCAACGCCCAAAGCATAAAATACAAAAAAAGTACAACAGTTTTTCCATCGTATAGCATGAATAATTGCAACCAGTGTGACAGTAATGATCATTTCAACGTTTCGGGAATCCTAGACTTAACTGTGAGGCATTGCTCAACCAGATCGAAAACGTAGGGCCTTAGAAGTCAAATCCAGAAGCAAAAAGTACAAAAAAAACCAACAGTTTGTCCATCGTATAACAGGAATAATTGCAACCAGTGTTAAAATAATGGTCATTTCTACTTTCGGGACAACCTAGGCTTCACTCTAGGGCGTTGCTCCACCAGATCGAATAGTTAGGGCCTAAGAAGCCAACGCCAGAAGCATAAAGTACAATAAAAATGCAACAGTTTTTCCATCATATAGCATGAATAATTGCAACCACTGTGACAGTAATGATCATTTCTACGTTTCGGGGACCATACGCTTCACTCTTGAACGTTGCCCCACGAGATCGAATAGCTAGGACCTTAGAAGTCAACGCCAGAAACATAGAATACTATAAAAATGCAACAGTTTTTCCATCGTATAGCAGGAATAACTGCAACCAGTGTGAAAGTACTGGTCATTTCTACGTTTCGGGCAACCTAGACTTTACTCTAGGGCGTTGCCCCACCAAGTCGAATAGCTAGGGCCTTAGAAGTCAACGCCCAAAGCATAAAACACAATAAAAGTACAACAGTTTTTCCATCGTATAAAAAGAATAATTGCAACCAGTGTGAATGTAATGGTCATTTCTACGTTTCGGGCAACATACGCTTCACTCTTGGACTCTGCCCCCGAGATCGAATAGCTAGGATCTTAGAAGTCAATGCCAGAAGCATAAAATACAATAAAAATACAGCAGTTTTTCCATCGTATAGCATGAATAATTGCATCCAGTGTGATAGTAATGGTCATTTTTACGTGTCGGTCAATCTAGGCTTCACTCTAGGGCGTTCCCCCGCCAGATCGAATAGTTAGGGCCTAAGAAGTCAACGCCAGAAGCATAAAATGGAATAAAAATACAACAGTTTTACCATCGTAAAAAAAGAATAATTGCAACCAGTGTGAAACTAATGGCCATTTCTACGTTTCGGGCAACATACTCTTCACTCATGGACGTTGCCCAACGACATCGAATAGCTAGGACCTCAGAAGTCAACGCCAGAAGCATAAAATACAAAATAAATAGAAGAGTTTTCCATTGTATAAAACAAATAATTGCAACCAGTGTGAAAGTTATGGTAATTTCTACGTTCCGGGCAACCTAGGCTTCACTCTAGGGCGTTGCTCCACCAGACCGAATAGTTAGGGCCTTAGAAGTCAACGCCCGAAGCATAAAATACAAAATAAATAGAGCAGATTTTCCATTGTATAATCTGAATACTTGCAACCAGTGTGAAAGTTATGGTCATTTCGACGTTCCGGGCAACCTAGGCGTCACTCTACAGCGTTCATCCACCAGATCGAATAGTTAGGGCCTAAGAAGTCAACGCCAGAAGCATAAAATACAAAATAAATACAACAGTTTTTCCACAGTATAAAACGGATAATTGAAACTGGTTTGAAAGTTAGGGTCA
The DNA here is from genome assembly GCF_051401765.1 of Calliopsis andreniformis. Classification (NCBI taxonomy): domain Eukaryota; kingdom Metazoa; phylum Arthropoda; class Insecta; order Hymenoptera; family Andrenidae; genus Calliopsis; species Calliopsis andreniformis. The sequence continues at coordinate 23,308,665 of NW_027480423.1, forward strand.
TTTCTACGTTCCGGGCAACCTAGGCTTCACTCAAGGGCGTTGCTCCTCCAGATCGAATAGCCAGCGCCTTAGAAGTCTATGCCCGGAGCATAAAATAGAATATAAATACAACAGCTTTTCCATTGTATAAAACGAATAATTGCAACCAGTGTGAAAGTTATGGTCATTTCTACGTTCCGGGCGACATATACTTGACTCTTGGACGTTGCCCCACCAGATAGAATAGTTTGGGCCTTAGAAGTCGACGCTCGAATCATAAAATACAAAATACATAGAACTGTTTTTCCATTGTATAAAACGAATAACTGCACCAGTATGAAAGTTATGGTCATTTCTACGTTCCCGGCAACATAGGCTTCACTCTATGGCGTTGCTCCACCAGATCGAATGGCTACGGACTTAGAAGTCAACTCCAGGAGCATAAAATACGAAATAAATACAACAGTTTTTCTATCGTATAAAACGAATAATTGCAACCGGTGTGAAAGTTATGGTCATTTCTACGTTCCGGGCAACCTAGGCTACACTCTATGGCGTTTCTCCACCAGACCGAATAGTTAGGGCCTAAGAAGTCAACTCCAGAGGCATAAAACACAATAAAAATAAAAGAGTTTTTCCATCGTATAAGACGAATATTTGCAACCGGTGTGAAAGTTATGGTCATTTCTATGTTCCGGGCAAACCTAGGCTTCACTCTAGGGCGTTGCTCCACCAGATCGAATAGTTAGGGCCTAAGAAGTCAACGCCAGAGGCATAAAATACAATAAATATACAACAGCTTTTCCATCGTGTAACAGGAATAACTGCAACCAGTGTGAAAGTAATGGCCATTTCTACGTTCCGGGCAACCTAGGCTCCACCCTAGGGCGTTGATCCACCACATCGAATAGCTACGGCCTTAGAAGTCAACACCAGAAGCATAAATTACATTAAAATACAACAGTTCTTCCCTCGTATAGAATGAATAATTGCAAACAGTGTGAAAGTAATGGCCATTTCTATGTTGCGGGCAACCTAGTCTTGGCTCTAGGGCGTTGCTCCACCAGATGGAATAGGTAGGGCCATAGAAGTCAACGCCCGAAGCCTAAAATACACTAAAGATACAACAGTTTTTCCATCGTGTAACAGGAATAATTGCAGCCAGTGTGAAAGTCATGGTCATTTCTACGTTCCGGGCAACCTAGGCTTCACTCTAGGGCGTTGTTACACCAGATCGAATAGTTCGGGCATAAGAAGTCAACGCCAGAAGCATAAAATACAAAATAAATACAACAGTTTTTCCGTCGTATAAAACGAATTATTGAAACCAGTTTGAATATTACGGTCATATCTACGTTCCGTGCAACCTAGGCTACACTCTAGGGCGTTGGTCAACCAGATCGAATAGTTAGGGCCTTCGAAGTCGTACGCAAGAAGCATAAAATACAATAAAATATAACAGTTCTTCCCTCGTATAGAATGAATAACTGCAAACAGTGTGAAAGTTATGGTCATTTCTACATTCCGGGCAACCTGGGCTTCACTCTTGGGTGTTGCTCCATCAGATCGAATAGTTAGGGCCTTAGAAGTCAAAGGCAGAAGCATAAAATACAAAATAAGTACAACAGTTTTTCCATTGTATAAAACGAATAATTAAATCCGGTGTGAAGGTTATGGTCATTTCTACGTTCCCGGCAACCTAGGCTTCACTATAGACTGTTGCTCCATCAGGACGAATAGTTAGTGCCTAAGAAGTCAACACCAGAAGCATAAAACACAATATAAATACAACAGCTTTTCCATCCTATAAAACGAATAATTGCAACCAGTGTGAAAGTTATGGTCATTTCTACGTTCCGGGCAACCTAGGCTACACTCTATGGCGTTTCTCCACCAGACCGAATAGTTAGGGCCTAAGAAGTCAACTCCAGAGGCATAAAACATAATAAAAATAAAAGAGTTTTTCCATCGTATAAGACGAATATTTGCACCCGGTGTGAAAGTTATGGTCATTTCTATGTTCCGGGCAAACCTAGGCTTCGCTCTAGGGCGTTGCTCCACCAGATCGAATGGCTACGGACTTAGAAGTCAACTCCAGGAGCATAAAATACAAAATAAATCCAACAGTTTTTCCAACGTATAAAACGAATAATTGCAACCGGTGTGAAAGTTATGGTCATTTCTACGTTCCGGGCAACCTAGGCTACACTGTATGGCGTTTCTCCACCAGACCGAATAGTTAGGGCCTAAGAAGTCAACGCCAGAAGCATAAAATACAATAAAAATGCAACGGATTTCCGATCGTATAAAACGAATAATTGCAACCAGCGTGAAAGTTACGATCATTTCTACGTTTCGGGCAACCTAGGCTTCACTCTAGGGCGTTGCTCGACCAGTTAGAATAGCTAGATCCTTAGAAGTCAACGCCCGAAGCATAAAATACAAAATAAATAGAACAGTTTTTCCATCGCATAAAACGAATAATTGCTTCCAGTGTGAAGGTAATGGTCTTTTCTACGTTCCGGGCAACCTAGGCTTCACTCTAGGGCGGTGCACCACCAGATCAAATAGTTAGGGCCTAAGAAGTCAACGCCAGAAGCATAAACTACAAAATAAATACAGCAGCCTTTCCATCGTATAAAACGAATAATTGCAGCCTGTGTGAAGGTTATGGTCATATCTACGTTCCGGGCAACCTAGGCTTCACTGTAGGGTGTTGCTCCAGCAGATCGAATAGATAGGGCCATAGAAGACAACGCACGAAGCATAAAATACAATAAATAAACAAGAGTTTTTCCATCGTATAACAGGAATAATTGCAACCAGAGAGAAAGTAATGGTCATTTCTACGTTCCGGGCAACCTAGGCTTCACTCTAGGGCGTTGTTCCACCAGACCGAATAGTTAGGGCCTAAGAAGTCAACGCCAGAAGCATAAAATACAATAAAAATGCAACAGATTTCCGATCGTATAAAACGAATAATTGCAACCAGCGTGAAAGTTACGATCATTTCTACGTTTCGGGCAACCTAGACTTCACTCTAGGGCGTTGCTCGACCAGTTAGAATAGCTAGGGCCTTAGAAGTCAACGCCCGAAGCATAAAATACAAAATAAATAGAACAGTTTTTCCATCGCATAAAACGAATAATTGCTACCAGTGTGAAGGTAATGGTCTTTTCTACGTTCCGGGCAACCTAGACTTCACTCTAGGGCGGTGCACCACCAGATCAAATAGTTAGGGCCTAAGAAGTCAACGCCAGAAGCATAAAATACAATATAAATACAACAGCTTTTCAATCGTATAAAATGAATAATTGCAAACAGTGTGAAAGTAATGGTCAATTCTACGTTCCGGGCAAGCTAGGCTTCACTCTAGGGCGTTGCTCCACCAGACCGAATAGCTAGGGACTTAGAATTCAACGCCAGAAGCATAAAATACGATATAAATACAACAGCTTTTCCACCGTATAAAACGAATAATTGCAAACAGTCTGGAGGTAATGGTAATTTCTACGTTTCGAGCAACCTAGGCTTCACTCTAGGGCGTTGCTCCACCACATCGAATAGCTACGGTCTTAGAAGTCAACGCCAGAATCATAAAATACAATATAAATACAACAGCTTTTCCATCATATAAAATGAATAATTGCAAACAGTGTGAAAATTATGGTCATTTCTACGTTCCGGGCTACCTAGGCTTCACCCTAGGTCGTTGCTCCACCACATCGAGTAGCTACGGCCTTAGAAGTCAGCGTCAGAAGCATAGAATACAATATAAACACAACAGCTTTTCGGTCGTATAAAACGAATAATTGCAACCAGTGTGAAAGTTATAGACATTTCTACATTCCGAGCAACCTGGGCTTCACTCTAGGGCATTGCTCCATCAGATAGAATACCTAGGCCCTTAGAAGTCACCGTCAGAAGCATAAAATACAATATAAATACATCAGTCTTTCCATTGCATAAAATGAATAATTGCAAACAGTGTGACGGTAATGGTCTTTTCTACGGTCCGGGCAATCTAGGCTTCACCCTAGGGCGTCGCTCCACCAGATCGAATAGTTAATGCCTTAGAAGTCAACGCCAGAAGCAGAAATACAATATAAATGCAACAGTTTTTCCATCATACAACAGGAGTAATTGCAACAAGTCTGAAAGATATGGTCAGTTCTACGTTCCGGGTCACCTAGGCTTCACTCTAGGGTGTTCGTCCGCCAGATCCAATAGCTAGGGCCTCAGAAGTCAACGCCAGAAGCACCAAATAGAAAACAAATACAACAGTTTATCCATCGTATAAAACGGATAATTGTAACCAGTGTGAAAGTAATGGTCATTTCTACGTTCCGGGCAGCCTAGGTTTCGCTCTAGACCGTTGCTCCACCAGATCAAATAGTTAAGGCCTTAGAAGTCAACGCCAGAAGCAGCAAATACAAAATAAATACAACAGTTTTCCATCGTATAAAACGAATAATTGCAAACAGTTTGGAGGGAATGGTAATTTCTACGTTCCGGGCAACCTAGGCTTCACTGTAGGGCGTTGCTCCACCACATCGAATAGCTACGGCCTTAGAAGTCAACGCCAGATGCATAAAATACAATATAAATACAACAGCTTTTCCGTCGTACATAATGTATATTTGCAAACAGTGTGAAAGTAATGGTCATTTCTACGTTCCGGGCAACATAGGGTTCACTCTTGGACGTTGCCCCACCAGATTGAATAGCTAGGACCTTAGAAGTCACTGCCAGAAGCAGAAAATACGATAAAAATACAACAGCTTTTCCATCGTATAGAATGAATAATTGCAAACAGTGTGAAAGTAATGGTCATTTCTACCTTCCGTGCAACCTAGGCTTCACTCTAGGGCGTTGCTACACCAGATCGAATAGGTAGGGCCATAGAAGTCAACGCACGATACAAAAATACAATATAAGTACAACAGCTTTTCCATCATATAAAATGAACAATTGCAAACAGTGTGAAAGTTATGGTGATTTCTACGATCCGGGCAAACTAGGCTTCACTCTAGTGCGTTGTGCCACCAGATCGAACAGCTAGCGCCTGTGAAGTCAATGCCCGAAGCAAAAAATACAATAAAAATACACAATCTTTCCATAGTATAACAGGAATAATTGCAACCAGTGTGAAAGTAATGGGCATTTCTACGTTCCGTGCAACCTAGGCTTCACTCTAGGGCGTTGCCCCGCCAGATCGAATAGTTAGGGCCTAAGAAGTCAACGCCAGAAGCATAAAATACAATAAAAATACAACAATTTTTCCATCGTATAACAGGAGTAATTGCAACTAGTGTGAAAGTGCTGGTCATTTCTACGTTCCGGGTAACCTAGGCTTCACTCTAGGGCGTTGCTCCGCCAGATCGAATAGTTAGGGCCTAACAAGTCAACGCCAGAACCATAAAATGCAATATAAATAGAACAGTTTTTCCATTCCATATAGCGAATAATGCAACCAGTGTGAAAGTTAAGGTCATTTCTACGTTCCGTGCAGCCTAGGCTTCACTCTAGGGCGTTGGTCCAACAGACCGAATTGTTTGGACCTAAGAAGTCAACGCCAGAAGCATAAAATACAATATAAATACAACAGCTTTTCCATCGTATAAAACGAATAATTGCAAACAGTGTGAAAGTAATGGCCATTTCTACGTTCCGGCCAACCTAAGCTTCACTCAAGGGCGTTGCTCCGCCACATCGAATAGCTACGGCCTTAGAAGTCAACGCCTGAAGCATAAAACGCAATAAGAAATACAACAGCTTTTCATCGAGTAACAGGAATAATTGCAACAAGCGTGAAGGTAATGGTCATTTCTACGTAACGGGCAACCTAGGCTTCACTCTAGGGCGTTGCTCCACCAGATCGCATAGTAAGGGGCTTAGAAGTCAACGCCAGAAGCATAAAATACAATAAAGATGCAACAGGTTTTCCATAGTATAAAATGAATAATTGCAAACAGTGTGAAAGTAATGGTCATTTCTACGTTCCGGCCAACTTAGGCGTCACTCTAGGGCGTTGCTCCACCACATCCAATAGCTACAGCCTTAGAAGTCAACGCCAGAAGCATAAAATACAATATAAGTACAACAGTTTTTCCATTGTATAAAACGAGTAATTGCAACCAGTGTGAAGGTTATGGTCATTTCTACGTTCCGGGCAACCTACGTATCACTCTATGGCGTTGCTCCACCAGATGGAATAGTTATGGCCTAAGAAGTCAAAGCCACAAGCACAAAATACATAATAAATACAACAGTTTTTCCACCGTATAACAGGATTAATTGCAACCAGTTTGAATGTGATGGTCATTTCTACGTTCCGGGCAACCTAGGCTTCAGTCTATGGCGTTGCTCCACCAGATCGAATAGTTAGGGACTTACAATTCAACGCCAGAAGCATAAAATACAATAAAAATACAACAGTTTTTCCATCGTATAACTGGAATAATTGCAACCAGTGTGAATGTAATGGACGTTTCTATGTTCCGGGCAACCTACGTTTCACTCTATGGCGTTGCTCCACCAGATCGAATAGTTACTGCCTAAGAAGTCAACGCCAGAAGCACCAAATACAAAATAAGTACTACAGTTTTTCCATCGTATTAAACGAATAATTGCAACCAGTGTGAAGGTAATGGTCTTTTCTACGTTCCGGGCAACCTACGCGTCACTCTAGGGCGTTGCTCCACCACATCGAATAGGTACGGCCTTAGAATTCAAAGCCAGAAGCGTAAAATACAATATAAATACAACAGTTTTTCGATCGTATAAAACGAATAATTGCAACCAGTATGAAAGTTATGGTCATTTCTACTTTCCGGGCAACCCAGGTTTCACCCTAGGGCGCTGCTCCAACAGATTAAGTAGTTAGGGCCTTAGAAGTCAACGCCCGAAGCATAAAATGCAATAAAAATACAACAGTTTTTCCACCGTATAACAGGATTAATTGCAACCAGTTTGAATGTGATGGTCAGTTCTACGTTCCGGCCAACCTAGGCTTCCCTCTATTGCGTTGCTCCTCCAGATCGAATAGTTAGGGCCTTAGAAGTCAACGCCAGAAGCACAAAATACAATATAAATACAACTGTTTTTCCATTGTATAGCATGGATCACTGCAACCAGTGCGAAGGTAATGATCATTTCGGCGTTTCGGGCATCCAAATCTTAACTCTGAGGCGTTGCTACACCAGATCAAACAGTTAGGGCCTTAGAAGTCAACGCCCGAAGCATAAAACACAAAATATATAGAACGGTTTTTCCATTGTATAAAACGAATAATTGCTACCAGCGTAAAAGGTATGGTCATTTCTACGTTCCGGGCAACCTAGGATTCACCCTAGGGCGTTGTTCCACCAGATCGAATAGTTAGGGCCTAAGAAGTGAACGCCAGAAGCATAAAATACAATATAAATACAACAGTTTTTCCATCGTATATAATGTATATATGCATACAGTGTGAAAGTAATGGTCATTTCCATGTTCCGGGCAACCTAGTCTTCACTCTAGGGCGTTGTTCCACCATATCGCATAGTTAGGGCCTAACAAGTCAACGCCGGAAGAATAAAATACGATATAAGTACAAAAGTTTTTCCATCGTATAAAATGAATAATTGCAAACATTGTGAGAGTAATGGTCATTTGTACGTTCCGGGCAACCTAGGCGTCACTCTAGGGCGTTGCTCCACCACACTTAATAGCTAGGGCCTTAGAAGTCAACCCCAGAAGAATAAAATACAATAAAGATGCCACAGCTTTTCCATCGTATAAAACGAATAATTGCAACCAGTGTGAAAGTTATGGTCATTTCTACATTACGAGCAACCTAGGCTTCACTCTAGGGCGTTGCTCCTCCAGATCGAATAGTTAGGTCCTTAGAAGTCAACGCCAGAAGCATAAAATACGATATAAATACAACAGCATTTCTATCGTATAAGACGAATAATTGCAACCAGTGTGAATGTAATGGTCATTTCTACGTTCCGGGCAACCTGTGCTTCACTCTACGGCGTTGCTCCACCAGATCGAGTAGTTAGGGCCTTAGAAGTCTTCGCCAGAAGCATAAAATACAATAAAGATGCAAAAGTTTTTCCATCGTATAACAGGAATAACTGTAAACAGTGTGAAAGTAATGGTCATTTCTACGTTCCAGGCAACCTATGCTTCACTCTAGGGCGGTGCTCTACCAGATTAAATAGTTAGGGCCTAAGAAGTCAACGCCAGAGGCATAAAACACAATATAAATACAACAGCTTTTCCATCGTATATAATGTATATTTGCATACAGTGTGAAAGTAATGGTCATTTCCATGATCCGGGCAACCTAGTCTTCACTCTAGGGCGTTGTTCCACCAGATCGCATAGTTAGGGCCTAAGAAGTCAACGCCAGAAGAATAAAATACAATATAAGTACAAAAGTTTTTCCATCGTATAAAATGAATAATTGCAAACATTGTGAAAGTAATGGTCATTTCTACATACCGAGCAACCTAGGCTTCACTCTAGGGCGTTGCTCCACCAGATCGAATAGTGAGGTCCTTAGAAGTCAACGCCAGAAGCATAAAATACGATATAAATACAACAGCTTTTCCATCGTATAAAAGGAACAATTGCAGACAGTGTGAAAGTTATGGTCATTTCTACATTCCGAGCAACCTAGGCTTCACTCTAGGGCGTTGCTCCACCTGATCGAATAGTTAGGGCCTTAGAAGTCAACGCCAGAAGCATAAAATACAATAAAGATGCAACAGCTTTTCCATCGTATAGCAGGAATAATTTGCAACAAGCGTGATAGTAATGATCATTTCGGCGTTTCGTGCATCCTAGACTTATCTCTGAGGCATTGCTCCACCAGGTCGAATAGTTAGGGCCTAAGAAGTCAACGCCAGAAGCATAAAATACAACATAAATACAATAGATTTTCCATCGTATATAATGTATATCTGCAAACAGTGTGAAAGTAATGGTCATTTCTACGTAGCGGGCAACCTAGGCTCCACTCTCGGGCGTTGCTCCACGAAATCAAATGGCTAGGGCCTAAGAAGTCAACGCCAGAAGCATAAAATACAATATAAATACAACAGCTTTTCCATCGTATAAGACGAATAATTGCAACCAGTGTGAAAGCAATGGTCATTTCTACGTTCCGGCCAACCTAGGCGTCACTCTAGGGCGTTGCTCCACCACATCTAATAGCTACGGCCGTAGAAGTCAACCGCAGATGAATAAAATACGATAAAGGTGCAACAGTTTTTCCATCGTATAACAGGAATAATTGCAACCAGTGTGATTGTAATGATCATTTCGAGGTTTCGGGCATTCTACACTTATCTCTGAGGCATTGCTCCACCAGATCGAATAGTTAGGGCCTAAGATGTCAACGCCAGAAGCATAAAATACAATATAAATACAACAGCTTTGCCATCGTATAAAATGAATAATTGCAAACAGTGCGAAAGATATGGACATTTCTACGTTCCGGGCTACCTAGGCTTCACTCTATGGGGTTCTTCCACCACATCGAATAGCAACGGCCTCAGAGGTCAACGCCAGAAGCATAAAATACAATATAAATATAACAGTTTTTCCATCGTATAGAACGAATAATAGCAACCAGTGTGAAAGTTATGGTCATTTCTAGGTTCCCGGCAACCTAGGCTTCACTCTAGGGCGTTGTTCCACCAGATCAAACAGTTAGGGCCTTAGAAGTCAACGCCCGAAGCATAAAACACAAAATATATAGAACGGTTTTTCCATTGTATAAAACGAATAATTGCTACCAGCGTAAAAGGTATGGTCATTTCTACGTTCCGGGCAACCTAGGATTCACCCTAGGGCGTTGTTCCACCAGATCGAATAGTTAGGGCCTAAGAAGTGAACGCCAGAAGCATAAAATACAATATAAATACAACAGTTTTTCCATCGTATATAATGTATATATGCATACAGTGTGAAAGTAATGGTCATTTCCATGTTCCGGGCAACCTAGTCTTCACTCTAGGGCGTTGTTCCACCATATCGCATAGTTAGGGCCTAACAAGTCAACGCCAGAAGAATAAAATACGATATAAGTACAGAAGTTTTTCCATCGTATAAAATGAATAATTGCAAACATTGTGAGAGTAATGGTCATTTGTACGTTCCGGGCAACCTAGGCGTCACTCTAGGGCGTTGCTCCACCACACTTAATAGCTAGGGCCTTAGAAGTCAACCCCAGAAGAATAAAATACAATAAAGATGCCACAGCTTTTCCATCGTATAAAACGAATAATTGCAACCAGTGTGAAAGTTATGGTCATTTCTACATTACGAGCAACCTAGGCTTCACTCTAGGGCGTTGCTCCACCTGATCGAATAGTTAGGGCCTTAGAAGTCAACGCCAGAAGCATAAAATACAATAAAGATGCAACAGCTTTTCCATCGTATAGCAGGAATAATTTGCAACAAGCGTGATAGTAATGATCATTTCGGCGTTTCGTGCATCCTAGACTTATCTCTGAGGCATTGCTCCTCCAGGTCGAATAGTTAGGGCCTAAGAAGTCAACGCCAGAAGCATAAAATACAACATAAATACAATAGATTTTCCATCGTATATAATGTATATCTGCAAACAGTGTGAAAGTAATGGTCATTTCTACGTTCCGAGCAACCTAGGCTTCACTCTGGGGCGGTGCTCCAACATATCGAATAGCTACGGCCTTAGAAGTCTACGACTGAAGCATAAAATACAATAAAAATACAACAGTCTTTCCATACTAGAACAGGAATAATTGCAACCCGTGTGAACGTGATGGTCATTTCTACATTCCAGGCAACCTAGGCTACACTCTAGGGCGTTGTTCCACAAGACCGAATAGTTAGGGCATTAGAAGTCAGCGCCAGAAGCATAAAATACAATAAAGATGCAAAAGTTTTTCCATGGTATAACAGGAATAACTGTAAACAGTTTGAAAGTAATGGTCATTTCTACGTTCCAGGCAACCTAGGCTTCACTCTAGGTCGTTGTTCCACCAGATCGAATAGTTAGGGCCTAAGAAGTCAACGCCAGAAGCATAAAATACAATATAAATATAACAGTTTTTCCATCGTATACAGAGAATCATAGCAACCAGAGTGAAAGTTATGGTCATTTCTACGTTCCGGGCAGCCTAGGCTTCACTCTAGGGCGTTGCTCCACCAGATCAAACAGTTAGGGCCTTAGAAGTCAACGCCCGAAGCATTAAATACAAAATAATTAGAACAGTTTTTCCTGTGTATAAAACGAATAATTGGTACCAGTGTGAAAGTTATGGTCATTGCTACGTTCCGCGCAACCTAGGTTTCACTCCAGGGCGTTGCTCCACCAGATCGAATAGATACGGCCTAAGAAGTCAACGCCAGAATCGTGAAATACGATAAAGGTGCAACAGTTTTTCCATCGTACAAAACGAATAATTGCAACCAGTGTAAAAGTTATGGTCATTTCTACATTCCGAGCAACCTAGGCTTCACTCTAGGGCGTTGCTCCACCAGATCGAATAGTTAGGTCCTTAGAAGTCAACGCCAGAAGCATAAAATACGATATAAATACAACAGCATTTCCATCGTATAAGACGAATAATTGCAACCAGTGTGAATGTAATGGTCATTTCTACGTTCCGGGCAACCTGGGCTTCACTCTACGGCGTTGCTCCACCAGATCGAGTAGTTAGGGCCTTAGAAGTCTTCGCCAGAAGCATAAAATACAATAAAGATGCAAAAGTTTTTCCATCGTATAACAGGAATAACTGTAAACAGTGTGAAAGTAATGGTCATTTCTACGTTCCAGGCAACCTATGCTTCACGCTAGGGCGGTGCTCTACCAGATTAAATAGTTAGGGCCTAAGAAGTCAACGCCAGAAGCATAAAACACAATATAAATACAACAGCTTTTCCATCGTATATAATGTATATCTGCATACAGTGTGAAAGTAATGGTCATTTCCATGTTCCGGGCAACCTAGTCTTCACTCTAGGGCGTTGTTCCACCAGATCGCATAGTTAGGGCCTAAGAAGTCAACGCCAGAAGAATAAAATACAATATAAGTACAAAAGTTTTTCCATCGTATAAAATGAATAATTGCAAACATTGTGAAAGTAATGGTCATTTCTACGTTCCGGGCAACCTAGGCGTCACTCTAGGGCGTTGCTCCACCACACCTAATAGCTAGGTCCTTAGAAGTCAACCCCAGATGGATAAAATACAATAAAGATGCCACAGCTTTTCCACCGTATAAAACGAATAATTGCAACCAGTGTGAAAGTTATGGTCATTTCTACATTCCGAGCAACCTAGGCTTCACTCTAGGGCGTTGCTCCACCAGATCGAATAGTTAGGTCCTTAGAAGTCAACGCCAGAAGCATAAAATACGATATAAATACAACAGCATTTCCACCGTATTAAATGAATAATTGCAAACAGTGTGAAAGTAGTGGTCATTTCTACGTTCCGAGCAACCTAGGCTTCACTCTGGGGCGGTGCTCCAGCATATCGAATAGCTACGGCCTTAGAAGTCTACGACTGAAGCATAAAATACAATAAAAATACAACAGTCTTTTCATCGTATAACAGGAATAATTGCAACAAGCGTGATAGTAATGATCATTTCGGCGTTTCGGGCATCCTAAACTTATCTCTGAAGCATTGCTCCACCAGATCGAATAGTTAGGGCCTAAGAAGTCAACGCCAGAAGCATAAAATACAATAAAAATACAACAGTCTTTCCATACTAGAACAGGAATAATTGCAACCCGTGTGAAAGTGATGGTCATTTCTAGGTTCCAGGCAACCTAGGCTTCACTCTAGGGCGTTGTTCCACAAGATGGAATAGTTAGGGCATTAGAAGTCAGCGCCAGAAGCATAAAATACAATAAAGATGCAAAAGTTTTATCATGGTATAACAGGAATAACTGTAAACAGTGTGAAAGTAATGGTCATTTCTACGTTCCAGGCAACCTAGGCTTCACTCTAGGTCGTTGTTCCACCAGATCGAATAGTTAGGGCCTAAGAAGTCAACGCCAGAAGCATAAAATACAATATAAATATAACAGTTTTTCCATCGTATACAGAGAATCATAGCAACCAGTGTGAAAGTTATGGTCATTTCTACGTTCCGGGCAGCCTAGGCTTCACTCTAGGGCGTTGCTCCACCAGATGGAATAGTTTGCGCCTTAGAAGTCAACGCCAGAAGCATAAAATACAATAAAGATGCAACAGTTTTTCCATCGTATAACAGGAATAATTGCAACCAGTGTGATTGTAATGATCATTTCGGCGTTTCGGGCATCCTAGACTTATCTCTGAGGCATTGCTCCACCAGATCGAATAGTTAGGGCCTAAGATGTCAACGCCAGAAGCATAAAATACAATATAAATACAACAGCTTTGCCATCGTATAAAATGAATAATTGCAAACAGTGCGAAAGATATGGACATTTCTACGTTCCGGGCTACCTAGGCTTCACTCTATGGGGTTCTTCCACCACATCGAATAGCAACGGCCTCAGAGGTCAACGCCAGAAGCATAAAATACAATATAAATATAACAGTTTTTCCATCGTATAGAACGAATAATAGCAACCAGTGTGAAAGTTATGGTCATTTCTAGGTTCCCGGCAACCTAGGCTTCACTCTAGGGCGTTGTTCCACCAGATCAAACAGTTAGGGCCTTAGAAGTCAACGCCCGAAGCATAAAACACAAAATATATAGAACGGTTTTTCCATTGTATAAAACGAATAATTGCTACCAGCGTAAAAGGTATGGTCCTTTCTACGTTCCGGGCAACCTAGGATTCACCCTAGGGCGTTGTTCCACCAGATCGAATAGTTAGGGCCTAAGAAGTGAACGCCAGAAGCATAAAATACAATATAAATACAACAGTTTTTCCATCGTATATAATGTATATATGCATACAGTGTGAAAGTAATGGTCATTTCCATGTTCCGGGCAACCTAGTCTTCACTCTAGGGCGTTGTTCCACCATATCGCATAGTTAGGGCCTAACAAGTCAACGCCAGAAGAATAAAATACGATATAAGTACAAAAGTTTTTCCATCGTATAAAATGAATAATTGCAAACATTGTGAGAGTAATGGTCATTTGTACGTTCCGGGCAACCTAGGCGTCACTCTAGGGCGTTGCTCCACCACACTTAATAGCTAGGGCCTTAGAAGTCAACCCCAGAAGAATAAAATACAATAAAGGTGCCACAGCTTTTCCATCGTATAAAACGAATAATTGCAACCAGTGTGAAAGTTATGGTTATTTCTACTTTCCGGGCAACCTAGGCTTCACCCTAGGGCGTTGTTCAACCAGACCGAACAGTTAGGGCCTAAGAAGTCAACGCCAGAAGCATAAAATACAATATAAATATAACAGTTTTTCTATCGTATAAAACGAATGATAGCAACCAGTGTGAAATTTATGGTCACTTCTACGTTCCGGGCATCCTAGACTTCACTCTAGGGCGTTGCTCCACCAGATCGAATAGTTAGGGCCTTAGAAGTCAACGCTAGAAGCATAAAATACAATAAAGATGCAACAGTTTTTCCATCGTATAAAACGAATAATTGCAACCAGTGTGAAAGTTATGGTCATTTCTACATACCGAGCAACCTAGGCTTCACTCTAGGGCGTTGCTCCACCAGATCGAATAGTGAGGTCCTTAGAAGTCAACGCCAGAAGCATAAAATACGATATAAATACAACAGCTTTTCCATCGTATAAAAGGAACAATTGCAGACAGTGTGAAAGTTATGGTCATTTCTACATTCCGAGCAACCTAGGCTTCACTCTAGGTCGTTGCTCCACCTGATCGAATAGTTAGGGCCTTAGAAGTCAACGCCAGAAGCATAAAATACAATAAAGATGCAACAGCTTTTCCATCGTATAGCAGGAATAATTTGCAACCAGTGTGGTAGTAGTGGTCATTTCTACGTACCGGGCAACCTAGGCTTCACTCTAGGGCGGTGCTCCAACATATCGAATAGCTACGGCCTTAGAAGTCTACGACTGAAGCATAAAATACAATAAAAATACAACAGTCTTTTCATCGTATAACAGGAATAATTGCAACAAGCGTGATAGTAATGAACATTTCGGCGTTTCGTGCATCCTAGACTTATCTCTGAGGCATTGCTCCACCAGGTCGAATAGTTAGGGCCTAAGAAGTCAACGCCAGAAGCATAAAATACAACATAAATACAATAGATTTTCCATCGTATATAATGTATATCTGCAAACAGTGTGAAAGTAATGGTCATTTCTACGTAGCGGGCAACCTAGGCTCCACTCTCGGGCGTTGCTCCACGAAATCAAATGGCTAGGGCCTTAGAAGTCAGCGCCAGAAGCATAAAATACAATAAAGATGCAAAGGTTTTTCCATCGTATAACAGGAATAACTGCAAACAGTGTGAAAGTAATGGTCATTTCTACGTTCCAGGCAACCTAGGCTTCACTCTAGGTCGTTGCTCCACCAGACCGAATAGTGAGGTCCTTAGAAGTCAACGCCAGAAGCATAAAATACGATATAAATACAACAGCTTTTCCATCGTATAAAAGGAACAATTGCAGACAGTGTGAAAGTTATGGTCATTTCTACATTCCGAGCAACCTAGGCTTCACTCTAGGGCGTTGCTCCAACATATCGAATAGCTACGGCCTTAGAAGTCTACGACTGAAGCATGAAATACAATAAAAATACAACAGTCTTTTCATCGTATAACAGGAATAATTGCAACAAGCGTGATAGTAATGATCATTTCGGCGTTTCGTGCATCCTAGACTTATCTCTGAGGCATTGCTCCACCAGGTCGAATAGTTAGGGCCTAAGAAGTCAACGCCAGAAGCATAAAATACAACATAAATACAATAGATTTTCCATCGTATATAATGTATATCTGCAAACAGTGTGAAAGTAATGGTCATTTCTACGTAGCGGGCAACCTAGGCTCCACTCTCGGGCGTTGCTCCACGAAATCAAATGGCTAGGGCCTTAGAAGTCAGCGCCAGAAGCATAAAATACAATAAAGATGCAAAAGTTTTTCCATCGTATAACAGGAATAACTGCAAACAGTGTGAAAGTAATGGTCATTTCTACGTTCCAGGCAACCTAGGCTTCACTCTAGGTCGTTGTTCCACCAGATCGAATAGTTAGGGCCTAAGAAGTCAACGCCAGAAGCATAAAATACAATATAAATATAACAGTTTTTCCATCGTATAAAGAGAATAATAGCAACCAGTGTGAAAGTTATGGTCATTTCTACGTTCCGGGCAGCCTAGGCTTCACTCTAGGGCGTTGCTCCACCAGATCAAACAGTTAGGGCCTTAGAAGTCAACGCCCGAAGCATTAAATACAAAATAAATAGAACAGTTTTTCCTGTGTATAAAACGAATAATTGGTACCAGTGTGAAAGTTATGGTCATTGCTACGTTCCGCGCAACCTAGGTTTCACTCCAGGGCGTTGCTCCACCAGATCGAATAGATACGGCCTAAGAAGTCAACGCCAGAATCATGAAATACGATAAAGATGCAACAGTTTTTCCATCGTACAAAACGAATAATTGCAACCAGTGTGAAAGTTATGGTCATTTCTACATTACGAGCAACCTAGGCTTCACTCTAGGGCGTTGCTCCTCCAGATCGAATAGTTAGGTCCTTAGAAGTCAACGCCAGAAGCATAAAATACGATATAAATACAACAGCATTTCTATCGTATAAGACGAATAATTGCAACCAGTGTGAATGTAATGGTCATTTCTACGTTCCGGGCAACCTGGGCTTCACTCTACGGCGTTGCTCCACCAGATCGAGTAGTTAGGGCCTTAGAGGTCTTCGCCAGAAGCATAAAATACAATAAAGATGCAAAAGTTTTTCCATCGTATAACAGGAATAACTGTAAACAGTGTGAAAGTAATGGTCATTTCTACGTTCCAGGCAACCTATGCTTCACTCTAGGGCGGTGCTCTACCAGATTAAATAGTTAGGGCCTAAGAAGTCAACGCCAGAAGCATAAAACACAATATAAATACAACAGCTTTTCCATCGTATATAATGTATATTTGCATACAGTGTGAAAGTAATGGTCATTTCCATGTTCCGGGCAACCTAGTCTTCACTCTAGGGCGTTGTTCCACCAGATCGCATAGTTAGGGCCTAAGAAGTCAACGCCAGAAGAATAAAATACAATATAAGTACAAAAGTTTTTCCATCGTATAAAATGAATAATTGCAAACATTGTGAAAGTAATGGTCATTTCTACATACCGAGCAACCTAGGCTTCACTCTAGGGCGTTGCTCCACCAGATCGAATAGTGAGGTCCTTAGAAGTCAACGCCAGAAGCATAAAATACGATATAAATACAACAGCTTTTCCATCGTATAAAAGGAACAATTGCAGACAGTGTGAAAGTTATGGTCATTTCTACATTCCGAGCAACCTAGGCTTCACTCTAGGGCGTTGCTCCAACATATCGAATAGCTACGGCCTTAGAAGTCTACGACTGAAGCATAAAATACAATAAAAATACAACAGTCTTTTCATCGTATAACAGGAATAATTGCAACAAGCGTGATAGTAATGATCATTTCGGCGTTTCGTGCATCCTAGACTTATCTCTGAGGCATTGCTCCACCAGGTCGAATAGTTAGGGCCTAAGAAGTCAACGCCAGAAGCATAAAATACAACATAAATGCAATAGATTTTCCATCGTATATAATGTATATCTGCAAACAGTGTGAAAGTAATGGTCATTTCTACGTAGCGGGCAACCTAGGCTCCACTCTCGGGCGTTGCTCCACGAAATCAAATGGCTAGGGCCTTAGAAGTCAGCGCCAGAAGCATAAAATACAATAAAGATGCAAAAGTTTTTCCATCGTATAACAGGAATAACTGCAAACAGTGTGAAAGTAATGGTCATTTCTACGTTCCAGGCAACCTATGCTTCACTCTAGGGCGGTGCTCTACCAGATTAAATAGTTAGGGCCTAAGAAGTCAACGCCAGAAGCATAAAACACAATATAAATACAACAGCTTTTCCATCGTATATAATGTATATTTGCATACAGTGTGAAAGTAATGGTAATTTCCATGTTCCGGGCAACCTAGTCTTCACTCTAGGGCGTTGTTCCACCAGATCGCATAGTTAGGGCCTAAGAAGTCAACGCCAGAAGCATAATATACAATAAAGATGCAACAGTTTTTTCTTCGTAAAACAGGAATAATTGCAACCAGTGTGACGGTAATGGTCTTTTCTACGTTCCGGGCAACCTAGGTTTCACTCCAGGGCGTTGCTCCACCAGATCGAATGGTTACGGCCTTAGAAGTCAACGCCAGAAGCATAAAATACAATAAAGATGCAACAGTTTTTCCATCGTATAAAACGAATAATTGCAACCAGTGTGAAAGTTATGGTCATTTCTACGTTCCGGGCAACATAGGCTTCACTCTAGGGCGTTGCTCCACCAGATCAAACAGTTAGGTCCTTAGAAGTCAACGCCCGAAGCATTAAATACAAAATAAATAGAACAGTTTTTCCTGTGTATAAAACGAATAATTGCTATCAGTGTGAAAGTTATGGTCATTTCTACGTTCCGGGCAACCTAGGCTTCACCCTGCGGCGTCGTTCCACCAGATCGAATAGTTAGGGCCTAAGAAGTGAACGCCACAAGCATAAAATACAATATAAATACAACAGTTTTTCCATCGTATAAAACGAATAATTGCTATCAGTGTGAAAGTTATGGTCATTTCTACATTCCGAGCAACCTAGGCTTCACTCTAGGGCGTTGCTCCACCAGATCGAATAGTTATTTCCTTAGAAGTCAACGCCAGAAGCATAAAATACGATATAAATACAACAGCATTTCCACCGTATTAAATGAATAATTGCAACCAGTGTGAAAGTTATGGTCATTTCTACGTTCCGAGCAACCTAGGCGTCACTCTAGGGCGTTGCTCCACCGGATCGAATAGCTAGGGATTTAGAATTCAACGCCATAAGAATAAAACACAATATAAGTCCAACAGTTTTTCCATCGTATAAAACGAATAATTGCAACCAGTGTGAAAGTTATGGTCATTCCTACATACCGAGCAACCTAGGCTTCACTCTAGGGCGTTCCTCCACCAGATCGAATAGTGAGGTCCTCAGAAGTCAACGCCAGAAGCATAAAATACGATATAAATACAACAGCTTTTCCATCGTATAAAAGGAACAATTGCAGACAGTGTGAAAGTTATGGTCATTTCTACATTCCGAGCAACCTAGGCTTCACTCTAGGGCGTTGCACCACCTGATCGAATAGTTAGGGCCTTAGAAGCCAACGCCAGAAGCATAAAATACGATATAAATACAACAGCATTTCCACCGTATTAAATGAATAATTGCAAACAGTGTGAAGGTAGTGGTCATTTCTACGTTCCGAGCAACCTAGGCTTCACTCTAGGGCGGTGCTCCAACATATCGAATAGCTACGGCCTTAGAAGTCAACGCCAGAAGCATAAAATAAGATATAAATACAACAGCTTTTCCATCGTATAAAAGGAACAATTGCAGACAGTGTGAAAGTTATGGTCATTTCTACGTTCCGGGCAACATAGGCTTCACTCTAGGGCGTTGCTCCACCAGATCAAACAGTTAGGGCCTTAGAAGTCAACGCCCGAAGCATTAAATACAAAATAAATAGAACAGTTTTTCCTGTGTATAAAACGAATAATTGCTACCAGTGTGAAAGTTATGGTCATTTCTACGTTCCGGGCAACCTAGGCTTCACCCTACGGCGTCGTTCCACCAGATCGAATAGTTAGGGCCTAAGAAGTGAACGCCAGAAGCATAAAATACAATATAAATACAACAGTTTTTCCATCGTATAAAACGAATAATTGCAACCAGTATGAAACTTATGGTCATTTCTACGTTCCGGGCAACCTAGGCTTCACTGTATGGCGTTCTTCCACCACATCGAATAGCTACGGCCTCAGAAGTCAACGCCTGAAGTATAAAATACAATAAAAATACAACAGTCTTTCCATCCTAGAACAGGAATAATTGCAACCCGTGTGAAAGTGATGGTCATTTCTACGTTCCAGGCAACCTAGGCTTCACTCTAGGGCGTTGTTCCACAAGATCGAATAGTTAGGTCCTTAGAAGTCAACGCCAGAAGCATAAAATACGATATAAATACAACAGCATTTCCACCGTATTAAATGAATAATTGCAAACAGTGTGAAGGTAGTGGTCATTTCTACGTTCCGAGCAACCTAGGCTTCACTCTAGGGCGGTGCTCCAACATATCGAATAGCTACGGCCTTAGAAGTCTACGACTGAAGCATAAAATACAATAAAAATACAACAGTCTTTTCATCGTATAACAGGAATAATTGCAACAAGCGTGATAGTAATGATCATTTCGGCGTTTCGGGCATCCTAGACTTATCTCTGAAGCATTGCTCCACCAGATCGAATAGTTAGGGCCTAAGAAGTCAACGCCAGAAGCATAAAATACAATATAAATACAACAGTTTTGCCATCGTATAAAATGAATAATTGCAAACAGTGCGAAAGATATGGACATTCCTACGTTCCGGGCTACCTAGGCTTCACTCTATGGCGTCCTTCCACCACATCGAATAGCAACGGCCTCAGAAGTCAACGCCAGAAGCATAAAATGCAATATAAATATAACAGTTTTTCCATCGTATAAAGAGAATAATAGCAACCAGTGTGAAAGTTATGGTCATTTCTACGTTCCGAGCAACCTAGGCCTCACTCTAGCGCGTTGCTCCACCGGATCGAATAGCTAGGGACTTAGAATTCAACGCCATAAGTATAAAACACAATATAAGTACAACAGTTTTTCCATCGTATAAAATGAATAATTGCAACCAGTGTGAAAGTTATGGTCATTTCTACATTCCGAGCAACCTAGGCTTCACTCTAGGCTGTTGCTCCACCAGATCAAATAGTTAGGGCCTAAGAAGTCAACGCCAGAAGCATAAAATACAACATAAATACAATAGATTTTCCATCGCATATAATGTATATCTGCAAACAGTGTGAAAGTAATGGTCATTTCTACGTAGCGGGCAACCTAGGCTCCACTCTCGGGCGTTGCTCCACGAAATCAAATGGCTAGGGCCTTAGGAGTCAGCGCCAGAAGCATAAAATACAATAAAGATGCAAAAGTTTTTCCATCGTATAACAGGAATAACTGTAAACAGTGTGAAAGTAATGGTCATTTCTACGTTCCAGGCAACCTAGGCTTCACTCTAGGGCGTTGCTCGACCAGTTAGAATAGCTAGGGCCTTAGAAGTCAACGCCCGAAGCATAAAATACAAAATAAATAGAACAGTTTTTCCATCGCATAAAACGAATAATTGCAGCCTGTGTGAAGGTTATGGTCATATCTACGTTCCGGGCAACCTAGGCTTCACTGTAGGGTGTTGCTCCACCAGATCGAATAGTTAGGGCGTAAGAAGTCAACGCCAGAAGCATAAAATACAATATAAATATAACAGTTTTTCCATCGTATAAAGAGAATAATAGCAACCAGTGTGAAAGTTATGGTCATTTCTACGTTCCGGGCAGCCTAGGCTTCACTCTAGGGCGTTGCTCCACCAGATCAAACAGTTAGGGCCTTAGAAGTCAACGCCCGAAGCATTAAATACAAAATAATTAGAACAGTTTTTCCTGTGTATAAAACGAGTAATTGGTACCAGTGTGAAAGTTATGGTCATTGCTACGTTCCGCGCAACCTAGGTTTCACTCCAGGGCGTTGCTCCACCAGATCGAATAGATACGGCCTAAGAAGTCAACGCCAGAATCGTGAAATACGATAAAGATGCAACAGTTTTTCCATCGTACAAAACGAATAATTGCAACCAGTGTGAAACTTATGGTCATTTCTACATTCCGAGCAACCTAGGCTTCACTCTAGGGCGTTGCTCCACCAGATCGAATAGTTAGGTCCTTAGAAGTCAACGCCAGAAGCATAAAATACAACATAAATACAATAGATTTTCCATCGTATATAATGTATATCTGCAAACAGTGTGAAAGTAATGGTCATTTCTACGTAGCGGGCAACCTAGGCTCCACTCTCGGGCGTTGCTCCATGAAATCAAATGGCTAGGGCCTTAGAAGTCAGCGCCAGAAGCATAAAATACAATAAAGATGCAAAAGTTTTTCCATCGTATAACAGGAATAACTGCAAACAGTGTGAAAGTAATGGTCATTTCTACGTTCCAGGCAACCTAGGCTTCACTCTAGGTCGTTGTTCCACCAGATCGAATAGTTAGGGCCTAAGAAGTCAACGCCAGAAGCATAAAATACAATATAAATATAACAGTTTTTCCATCGTATAAAGAGAATAATAGCAACCAGTGTGAAAGTTATGGTCATTTCTACGTTCCGGGCAGCCTAGGCTTCACTCTAGGGCGTTGCTTCACCAGATCAAACAGTTAGGGCCTTAGAAGTCAACGCCCGAAGCATTAAATACAAAATAAATAGAACAGTTTTTCCTGTGTATAAAACGAATAATTGGTACCAGTGTGAAAGTTATGGTCATTGCTACGTTCCGCGCAACCTAGGTTTCACTCCAGGGCGTTGCTCCACCAGATCGAATAGTTAGGGCCTAAGAAGTGAACGCCAGAAGCATAAAATACAATATAAATACAACAGTTTTTCCATCGTATAAAACGAATAATTGCAACCAGTATGAAACTTATGGTCATTTCTACGTTCCGGGCAACATAGGCTTCACTCTAGGGCGTTGCTCCACCAGATCAAACAGTTAGGGCCTTAGAAGTCAACGCCCGAAGCATTAAATACAAAATAAATAGAACAGTTTTTCCTGTGTATAAAACGAATAATTGCTACCAGTGTGAAAGTTATGGTCATTTCTACGTTCCGGGCAACCTAGGCTTCACCCTACGGCGTCGTTCCACCAGATCGAATAGTTAGGGCCTAAGAAGTCAACGCCAGAAGCATAAAACACAATATAAATACAACAGCTTTTCCATCGTATATAATGTATATTTGCATACTGTGTGAAAGTAATGGTCATTTCCATGTTCCGGGCAACCTAGTCTTCACTCTAGGGCGCTGTTCCACCGGATCGAATAGCTTTGGCCTGAGAAGTCAACGCCAGAAGAATAAAATACAATATAAGTAGAAAAGTGTTTCCATCGTGTAAAATGAATAATTGCAAACATTGTGAAAGTAATGGTCATTTCTACGTTCCGGGCAACCTAGGCGTCACTCTAGGGCATTGCTCCGCCACACCTAATAGCTACGGCCTTGGAAGTCAACCCCAGATGAATAAAATACAATACAGATGCCACAGCTTTTCCATCGTATAAAACGAATAATTGCAACCAGTGTGAAAGTTATGGTCATTTCTACTTTCCGGGCAACCTAGGCTTCACCCTAGGGCGTTGTTCCACCAGACCGAACAGTTAGGGCCTAAGAAGTCAACGCCAGAAGCATAAAATACAATATAAATATAACAGTTTTTCTATCGTATAAAACGAATGATAGCAACCAGTGTGAAATTTATGGTCACTTCTACGTTCCGGGCATCCTAGACTTCACTCTAGGGCGTTGCTCCACCAGATCGAATAGTTAGGGCCTTAGAAGTCAACGCTAGAAGCATAAAATACAATAAAGATGCAACAGTTTTTCCATCGTATAACAGGAATAATTGCAACCAGCGTGAAGGTAATGGTATGTTCTACGTTCCGGGCAACCTATGCTTCACTCTAGGGCTGTGCTCTACCAGATTAAATAGTTAGGGCCTAAGAAGTCAACGCCAGAAGCATAAAACACAATATAAATACAACAGCTTTTCCATCGTATATAATGTATATTTGCAAACAGTGTGAAAGTAGTGGTAATTTCCATGTTCCGGGCAACCTAGTCGTCACTCTAGGGCGTTGTTCCACCAGATCGAATAGTTAGGGCGTAAGAAGTCAACGCCAGAAGAATAAAATACAATATAAGTACAAAAGTTTTTTCATCGTATAAAATGAATAATTGCAAACATTGTGAAAGTAATGGTCATTTCTACTTTCCGGGCAACCTAGGCTTCACTCTAGGGCGTTGCTCCACCAGATCGAATTGTTAGGGCCTTAGAAATCAACGCCACAAGCATAATATACAATAAAGCTGCAACAGTTTTTTCTTCGTAAAACAGGAATAATTGCAACCAGTGTGAAGGTAATGGTCTTTTCTACGTTCCGGGAAACCTAGGCTTCACTCTAGGGCGGTGCTCCACCAGATCAAATAGTTAGGGCCTAAGAAGTCCACGCCAGAAGCATAAAATACAACATAAATACAATAGATTTTCCATCGTATATAATGTATTTCTGCAAACAGTGTGAAAGTAATGGTCATTTCTACATATCGGGCAACCTAGGCTCCACTCTCGGGCGTTGCTCCACCAAATCAAATAGCTAGGGCCTTAGAAGTCAACGCCAGAAGCATAAAATACAATAAAGATGCAAAAGTTTTTCCATCGTATAACAGGAATAATAGCAACCAGTGTGAAATTTATGGTCATTTCTACGTTCCGGGCAGCCTAGGCTTCACTCTAGGGCGTTGCTCCACCAGATGGAATAGTTTGTGCGTTAGAAGTCAACGCCAGAAGCATAAAATACAATAAAGATGCAACAGTTTTTCCATCGTATAAAACGAATAATTGCAACCAGTGTGAAAGTTATGGTCATTTCTACGTTCCGGGCAACATAGGCTCCACTCTAGGGCGTTGCTCCACCAGATCAAACAGTTAGGTCCATAGAAGTCAACGCCCGAAGCATTAAATACAAAATAAATAGAACAGTTTTTCCTGTGTATAAAACGAATAATTGCTATCAGTGTGAAAGTTATGGTCATTTCTACGTTCCGGGCAACCTAGGCTTCACCCTGCGGCGTCGTTCCACCAGATCGAATAGTTAGGGCCTAAGAAGTGAACGCCAGAAGCATAAAATACAATATAAATACAACAGTTTTTCCATCGTATAAAACGAATAATTGCTATCAGTGTGAAAGTTATGGTCATTTCTACATTCCGAGCAACCTAGGCTTCACTCTAGGGCGTTGCTCCACCAGATCGAATAGTTATTTCCTTAGAAGTCAACGCCAGAAGCATAAAATACGATATAAATACAACAGCATTTCCACCGTATTAAATGAATTATTGCAAACAGTGTGAAGGTAGTGTTCATTTCTACGTTCCGGGCAACCTAGGCTTCACTCTAGGGCGGTGCTCCAACATATCGAATAGCTACGGCCTTAGAAGTCTACGACTGAAGCATAAAATACAATAAAAATACAACAGTCTTTTCATCGTATAACAGGAATAATTGCAACAAGCGTAATAGTAATGATCATTTCGGCGTTTCGGGCATCCTAGACTTATCTCTGAAGCATTGCTCCACCAGATCGAATAGTTAGGGCCTAAGAAGTCAACGCCAGAAGCATAAAATACAATATAAATACAACAGTTTTGCCATCGTATAAAATGAATAATTGCAAACAGTGCGAAAGATATGGACATTTCTACGTTCCGCGCTACCTAGGCTTCACTCTATGGCGTTCTTCCACCACATCGAATAGCAACGGCCTCAGAAGTCAACGCCAGAAGCATAAAATACAATATAAATATAACAGTTTTTCCATCGTATAAAGAGAATAATAGCAACCAGTGTGAAAGTTATGGTCATTTCTACGTTCCGAGCAACCTAGGCCTCACTCTAGCGCGTTGCTCCACCGGATCGAATAGCTAGGGACTTAGAATTCAACGCCATAAGTATAAAACACAATATAAGTACAACAGTTTTTCCATCGTATAAAATGAATAATTGCAACCAGTGTGAAAGTTATGGTCATTTCTACATTCCGAGCAACCTAGGCTTCACTCTAGGCTGTTGCTCCACCAGATCAAATAGTTAGGGCCTAAGAAGTCAACGCCAGAAGCATAAAATACAACATAAATACAATAGATTTTCCATCGTATATAATGTATATCTGCAAACATTGTGAAAGTAATGGTCATTTCTACGTAGCGGGCAACCTAGGCTCCACTCTCGGGCGTTGCTCCACCAAATCAAATGGCTAGGGCCTTAGAAGTCAGCGCCAGAAGCATAAAATACAATAAAGATGCAAAAGTTTTTCCATCGTATAACAGGAATAACTGTAAACAGTGTGAAAGCAATGGTCATTTCTACGTCCCAGGCAACCTAGGCTTCACTCTAGGTCGTTGTTCCACCAGATCGAATAGTTAGGGCCTAAGAAGTCAACACCAGAAGCATAAAATACAATATAAACATAACAGTTTTTCCATCGTATAAAGAGAATAATAGCAACCAGTGTGAAAGTTATGGTCATTTCTACGTTCCGGGCAGCCTAGGCTTCACTCTAGGGCGTTGCTCCACCAGATGGAATAGTTTGCGCCTTAGAAGTCAACGCCAGAAGCATAAAATACAATAAAGATGCAACAGTTTTTCCATCGTATAACAGGAATAATTGCAACCAGTGTGATAGTAGTGGTCATTTCCACGTACCGCGCAACCTAGGCTTCACTCTAGGGCGGTGCTCCAACATATCGAATAGCTACGGCCTTAGAAGTCTACGACTGAAGCATAAAATACAATAAAAATACAACAGTCTTTTCATCGTATAACAGGAATAATTGCTACAAGCGTGATAGTAATGATCATTTCGGCGTGTCGTGCATCCTAGACTTATCTCTGAGGCATTGCTCCACCAGGTCGAATAGTTAGGGCCTAAGAAGTCAACGCCAGAAGCATAAAATACAACATAAATACAATAGATTTTCCATCGTATATATTGTATATCTGCAAACAGTGTGAAAGTAATGGTCATTTCTACGTAGCGGGCAACCTAGGCTCCACTCTCGGGCGTTGCTCCACCAAATCCAATGGCTAGGGCCTTAGAAGTCAGCGCCAGAAGCATAAAATACAATAAAGATGCAAAAGCTTTTCCGTCGTATAACAGGAATAACTGTAAACAGTGTGAAGGTAATGGTCATTTCTACGTTCCAGGCAACCTAGGCTTCACTCTAGGGCGTTGCTCCACCAGATCGAATAGTTAGGTCCTTAGAAGTCAACGCCAGAAGCATAAAATACGATATAAATACAACAGCATTTCCACCGTATTAAATGAATAATTGCAAACAGTGTGAAAGTAGTGGTCATTTCTACGTTCCGAGCAACCTAGGCTTCACTCTGGGGCGGTGCTCCAACATTTCGAATAGCTACGGCCTTAGAAGTCTACGACTGAAGCATAAAATACAATAAAAATGCAACAGTGTTTTCATCGTATAACAGGAATAATTGCAACAAGCGTGATTGTCATGATCATTTCGGCGTTTCGGGCATCCTAGACTTATATCTGAAGCATTGCTCCACCAGATCGAATAGTTAGGGCCTAAGAAGTCAACGCCAGAAGCATAAAATACAATATAAATACAACAATTTTGCCATCGTATAAAATGAATAATTGCAAACAGTGCGAAAGATATGGACATTTCTACGTTCCGGGCTACCTAGGCTTCACTCTATGGCGTTCTTCCACCACGTCGAATAGCAACGGCCTCAGAAGTCAACGCCAGAAGCATAAAATACAATATAAATATAACAGTTTTTCCATCGTATAAAGAGAATAATAGCAACCAGTGTGAAAGTTATGGTCATTTCTACGTTCCGAGCAACCTAGGCGTCACTGTAGCGCGTTGCTCCACCGGATCGAATAGCTAGGGACTTAGAATTCAACGCCATAAGTATAAAACACAGTATAAGTACAACAGTTTTTCCATCTTATAAAATGAATAATTGCAACCAGTGTGAAAGTTATGGTCATTTCTACATTCCGAGCAACCTAGGCTTCACTCTAGGCCGTTGCTCCACCTGATCGAATAGTTAGGGCCTTAGAAGTCAACGCCAGAAGCATAAAATGCAATAAAGATGCAACAGTTTTTCCATCGTATAGCAGGAATAATTTGCAACTAGTGTGATAGTAGTGGTCATTTCTACGTACCGGGCAATATAGGTTTCACTCCATGGCGTTGCTCCACCAGATCGAATAGTTACGGCCTAAGAAGTCAACGCCAGAAGCATAAAATACGATAAAGATGCAACAGTTTTTCCATCGTATAAAACGAATAATTGCAACCAGTGGGAAAGTTATGGTCGTTTCTACATACCGAGCAACCTAGGCTTCACTCTAGGGCGTTGCTCCACCAGATCGAATAGCTACGGCCTTAGAAGTCTACGACTGAAGCATAAAATACAATAAAAACACAACAGTCTTTTCATCGTATAACAGGAATAATTGCAACAAGCGTGATAGTAATGATCATTTCGGCGTTTCGTGCATCCTAGACTTATCTCTGAGGCATTGCTCCACCAGGTCGAATAGTTGGGGCCTAAGAAGTCAACGCCAGAAGCATAAAATACAATAAAGATGCAACAGTTTTTCCATCGTATAACAGGAATAATTGCAACCAGTGTGAAGGTAATGGTATGTTCTACGTTCCGGGCAACCTATGCTTCACTCTAGGGCTGTGCTCTACCAGATTAAATAGTTAGGGCCTAAGAATTCAATGCCAGAAGCATAAAACACAATATAAATACAACAGCTTTTCCATCGTATATAATGTATATTTGCAAACAGTGTGAAAGTAGTGGTAATTTCCATGTTCCGGGCAACCTAGTCGTCACTCTAGGGCGTTGTTCCACCAGATCGAATAGTTAGGGCCTAAGAAGTCAACGCCAGAAGCATAAAATACAACATAAATACAACAGCATTTCCACCGTATTAAATGAATAATTGCAAACAGTGTGAAGGTAGTGGTCATTTCTACGTTCCGAGCAACCTAGGCTTCACTCTGGGGCGGTGCTCCAACATATCGAATAGCTACGGCCTTAGAAGTCTACGACTGAAGCATAAAATACAATAAAAATACAACAGTCTTTTCATCGTATAACAGGAATAATTGCAACAAGCGTGATTGTAATGATCATTTCGGCGTTTCGGGCATCCTAGACTTATCTCTGAAGCATTGCTCCACCAGATCGAATAGTTAGGGCCTAAGAAGTCAACGCCAGAAGCATAAAATACAATATAAATACAACAATTTTGCCATCGTATAAAATGAATAATTGCAAACAGTGCGAAAGATATGGGCATTTCTACGTTCCGGGCTACCTAGGCTTCACTCTATGGCGTTCTTCCACCACATCGAATAGCAACGGCCTCAGAAGTCAACGCCAGAAGCATAAAATGGAATAAAGATGCAACAGTTTTTCCATCGTATAGCAGGAATAATTTGCAACTAGTGTGATAGTAGTGGTCATTTCTACGTACCGGGCAATATAGGTTTCACTCCAGGGCGTTGCTCCACCAGATCGAATAGTTACGGCCTAAGAAGTCAACGCCAGAAGCATAAAATGCAAAAAAGATGCAACAGTTTTTCCATCGTATAGCAGGAATAATTTGCAACTAGTGTGATAGTAGTGGTCATTTCTACGTACCGGGCAATATAGGTTTCACTCCAGGGCGTTGCTCCACCAGATCGAATAGTTAGGGCCTAAGAAGTCAACGCCAGAAGCATAAAACACAATATAAATACAACAGCTTTTCCATCGTATATAATGTATATTTGCAAACAGTGTGAAAGTAGTGGTAATTTCCATGTTCCGGGCAACCTAGTCGTCACTCTAGGGCGTTGCTCCACCAGATCGAATAGTTAGGGCCTTAGAAGTCAACGCCAGAAGCATAAAATACAATAAAGATGCAACAGTTTTTCCATCGTATAACAGGAATAATTGCAACCAGTGTGAAGGTAATGGTATGTTCTACGTTCCGGGCAACCTGGGCTTCACTCTAGGGCGGTACTCCACCAGATCAAATAGTAAGGGCCTAAGAAGTCAACGCCAGAAGCATAAAATACAACATAAATACAATAGATTTTCCATCGTATATAATGTATATCTGCAAACAGTGTGAAAGTAATGGTCATTTCTACGTCCCAGGCAACCTAGGCTTCACTCTAGGTCGTTGTTCCATCAGATCGAAAAGTTAAGGCCTAAGAAGTCAACGCCAGAAGCATAAAATACAATATAAATATAACAGTTTTTCCATCGTATAAAGAGAATAATAGCAACCAGTGTGAAAGTTATGGTCATTTCTACGTTCCGGGCAGCCTAGGCTTCACTCTAGGGCGTTGCTCCACCAGATGGAATAGTTTGCGCCTTAGAAGTCAACGCCAGAAGCATAAAATACAATAAAGATGCAACAGTTTTTCCATCGTATAACAGGAATAATTGCAACCAGTGTGATAATAATGACCATTTCGGCGTTTCGGGCATCCTAGACTTATCTCTGAGGCATTGCTCCACCAGATCGAATAGTTAGGGCCTAAGATGTCAACGCCAGAAGCATAAAATACACTATAAATACAACAGCTTTGCCAGCGTATAAAATGAACAATTGCAAACAGTGCGAAAGATATGGACATTACTACGTTCCGGGCTACCTAGGCTTCACTCTATGGGGTTCTTCCTCCACATCGAATAGCAACGGCCTCAGAGGTCAACGCCAGAAGCATAAAATACAATATAAATATAACAGTTTTTCCATCGTATAGAACGAATAATAGCAACCAGTGTGAAAGTTGTGGTCATTTCTACGTTCCGGGCAACCTAGGCTTCACTCTAGGGCGTTGTTCCACCAGATCAAACAGTTAGGGACTTAGAAGTCAACGCCCGAAACATAAAACACAAAATATATAGAACGGTTTTTCCATTGTATAAAACGAATAAATGCTACCAGCGTAAAAGGTATGGTCATTTCTACGTTCCGGGCAACCTAGGATTCACCCTAGGGCGTTGTTCCACCAGATCGAATAGTTAGGGCCTAAGAAGTGAACGCCAGAAGCATAAAATACAATATAAATACAACAGTTTTTCCATCGTATATAATGTATATTTGCATACAGTGTGAAAGTAATGGTCATTTCCATGTTCCGGGCAACCTAGTCTTCACTCTAGGGCGTTGTTCCACCAGATCGCATAGTTAGGGCCTAAGAAGTCAACGCCAGAAGAATAAAATACAATATAAGTACAAAAGTTTTTCCATCGTATAAAATGAATAATTGCAAACATTGTGAAAGTAATGGTCATTTCTACGTTCCGGGCAACCTAGGCGTCACTCTAGGGCGTTGCTCCACCACACCTAATAACTAGGGCCTTAGAAGTCAACCCCAGAAGAATAAAATACAATAAAGATGCCACAGCTTTTCCATCGAATAAAACGAATAATTGCAACCAGTGTGAAAGTTATGGTCATTTCTACTTTCCGAGCAACCTAGGATTCACCCTAGGGCGTTGTTCCACCAGATCGAACAGTTAGGGCCTAAGAAGTCAACGCCAGAAGCATAAAATACAATATAAATATAACAGTTTTTCTATCGTATAAAACGAATGATAGCAATCAGTGTGAAATTTATGGTCACTTCTACGTTCCGGGCAACCTAGACATCACTCTAGGGCGTTGCTCCACCAGATCGAATAGCTAGGGACTTAGAATTCAACGCCATAAGAATAAAACACAATATAAGTACAACAGTTTTTCCATCGTATAAAATGAATAATTACAACCAGTGTGAAAGTTATGTTCATTTCTACATTCGGAGGAACCTAGGCTTCACTCTAGGCCGTTGCTCCACCTGATCGAATAGTTAGGGCCTTAGAAGTCAACGCCAGAAGCATAAAATACAATAAAGATGCAACAGTTTTTCCATCGTATAGCAGGAATAATTTGCAACTAGTGTGATAGTAGTGGTCATTTCTACGTACCGGGCAATATAGGTTTCACTTCAGGGCGTTGCTCCACCAGATCGAATAGTTACGGCCTAAGAAGTCAACGCCAGAAGCATAAAATACGATAAAGATGCAACAGTTTTTCCATCGTATAGCAGGAATAATTTGCAACCAGTGTGGTAGTAGTGGTCATTTCCACGTACCCGGCAACCTAGGCTTCACTCTAGGGCGGTGCTCCAACATATCGAATAGCTACGGCCTTAGAAGTCTACGACTGAAGCATAAAATACAATAAAAATACAACAGTCTTTTCATCGTATAACAGGAATAATTGCAACAAGCGTGATAGTAATGATCATTTCGGCGTTTCGTGCATCCTAGACTTATCTCTGAGGCATTGCTCCACCAGGTCGAATAGTTAGGCCCTAAGAAGTCAACGCCAGAAGCATAAAATACAATATAAATACAACGGCTGTGCCATCGTATAAAATGAATTATTGCAAACAGTGCGAAAGATATGGACATTTCTACGTTCCGGGCTACCTAGGCTTCACTCTATGGCGTTCTTCCACCGCATCGAATAGCAACGGCCTCAGAGGTGAACGCCAGAAGCATAAAATACAATATAAATATAACAGTTTTTCCATCGTATAAAACGAATAATAGCAACTAGTGTGAAAGTTATGTTCATTTCTACGTTCCGGGCAACCTAGGCTTCACTGTAGGGCGTTGTTCCACCAGATCAAACAGTTAGGGCCTTAGAAGTCAACGCCTGAAGCATAAAACACAAAATAAATAGAACAGTTTTTCCATTCTATAAAACGAATAATTGCTACCAGCGTGAAAGTTGTGGTCAATGCTACGTTCCGCGCAACCTAGGCTTCACCCAAGGGCGTTGTTCCACCAGATGGAATATTTAGTCCCTTAGAAGTCAACGCCCGAAGCATAAAATACAAAATAAATAGAACAGTTTTTCCATTGTATAAAACGAATAATTGCTACCAGTGTAAAAGTTATGGTCATTTCTACGTTCCGGGCAACCTATGCTTCACTCTAGGGCTGTGCTCTACCAGATTAAATAGTTAGGGCCTAAGAAGTCAACGCCAGAAGCATAAAACACAATATAAATACAACAGCTTTTCCATCGTATATAATGTATATTTGCAAACAGTGTGAAAGTAGTGGTAATTTCCATGTTCCGGGCAACCTAGTCGTCACTCTAGGGCGTTGTTCCACCAGATCGAATAGTTAGGGCCTAAGAAGTCAACGCCAGAAGAATAAAATACAATATAAGTACAAAAGTTTTTTCATCGTATAAAATGAATAATTGCAAACATTGTGAAAGTAATGGTCATTTCTACTTTCCGGGCAACCTAGGCTTCACTCTAGGGCGTTGCTCCACCAGATCGAATTGTTAGGGCCTTAGAAATCAACGCCAGAAGCATAATATACAATAAAGCTGCAACAGTTTTTTCTTCGTACAACAGGAATAATTGCAACCAGTGTGAAGGTAATGGTCTTTTCTACGTTCCGGGCAACCTAGGCTTCACTCTAGGGCGGTGCTCCACCAGATCAAATAGTTAGGGCCTAAGAAGTCCACGCCAGAAGCATAAAATACAACATAAATACAATAGATTTTCCATCGTATATAATGTATACCTGCAAACAGTGTGAAAGTAATGGTCATTTCTACATATCGGGCAACCTAGGCTCCACTCTCGGGCGTTGCTCCACCAAATCAAATAGCTAGGGCCTTAGAAGTCAACGCCAGAAGCATAAAATACAATAAAGATGCAAAAGTTTTTCCATCGTATAACAGGAATAATAGCAACCAGTGTGAAATTTATGGTCATTTCTACGTTGCGGGCCGCCTAGGCTTCACTCTAGGGCGTTGCTCCACCAGATGGAATAGTTTAGCGTTAGAAGTCAACGCCAGAAGCATAAAATACAATAAAGATGCAACAGTTTTTCCATCGTATAACAGGAATAATTGCAACCAGTGTGACTGTAACGATCATTTCGGCGTTTCGGGCATCCTAGACATATCTCTGAGGCATTGCTCCACCAGATCGAATAGTTAGGGCCTAAGAAGTCAACGCCAGAAGCATAAAATACAATATAAATACAACAGCTTTGCCACCGTATAAAATGGATAATTGCAAACAGTGCGAAAGATATGGACATTTCTACGTTCCGGGCTACCTAGGCTTCGCTCTAAGGTGTTCTTCCACCACATCGAATAGGAACGGCCTCAGAGGTCAACGCCAGAAGCATAAAATACAATATAAATATAACAGTTTTTCCATCGTATAAAACGAATAATAGCAACCAGTGTGAAAGTTGTGGTCATTTCTACGTTCCGGGCAACCTAGGCTTCACTCTAGGGCGTTGTTCCACCAGACCAAACAGTTAGGGCCTTAGAAGTCAGCGCCCGAAGCATAAAACACAGAATATATAGAACGGTTTTTCCATTGTATAAAACGAATAATTGCTACCAGTGTAAAAGTTATGGTCATTTCTACGTTCCGGGTAACCTATGCTTCACTCTAGGGCGGTGCTCTACCAGATTAAATAGTTAGGGCCTAAGAAGTCAACGCCAGAAGCATAAAACACAATATAAATACAACAGCTTTTCCATCGTATATAATGTATATTTGCAACCAGTGTGAAAGTTATGGTCATTTCTACGTTCCGGGCAACATAGGCTTCACTCTAGGGCGTTGCTCCACCAGATCAAACAGTTAGGTCCTTAGAAGTCAACGCCCGAAGCATTAAATACAAAATAAATAGAACAGTTTTTCCTGTGTATAAAACGAATAATTGCTATCAGTGTGAAAGTTATGGTCATTTCTACGTTCCGGGCAACCTAGGCTTCACCCTGCGGCGTCGTTCCACCAGATCGAATAGTTAGGGCCTAAGAAGTGAACGCCACAAGCATAAAATACAATATAAATACAACAGTTTTTCCATCGTATAAAACGAATAATTGCTATCAGTGTGAAAGTTATGGTCATTTCTACATTCCGAGCAACCTAGGCTTCACTCTAGGGCGTTGCTCCACCAGATCGAATAGTTATTTCCTTAGAAGTCAACGCCAGAAGCATAAAATACGATATAAATACAACAGCATTTCCACCGTATTAAATGAATAATTGCAACCAGTGTGAAAGTTATGGTCATTTCTACGTTCCGAGCAACCTAGGCGTCACTCTAGGGCGTTGCTCCACCGGATCGAATAGCTAGGGATTTAGAATTCAACGCCATAAGAATAAAACACAATATAAGTCCAACAGTTTTTCCATCGTATAAAACGAATAATTGCAACCAGTGTGAAAGTTATGGTCATTCCTACATACCGAGCAACCTAGGCTTCACTCTAGGGCGTTGCTCCACCAGATCGAATAGTGAGGTCCTTAGAAGTCAACGCCAGAAGCATAAAATACGATATAAATACAACAGCTTTTCCATCGTATAAAAGGAACAATTGCAGACAGTGTGAAAGTTATGGTCATTTCTACATTCCGAGCAACCTAGGCTTCACTCTAGGGCGTTGCACCACCTGATCGAATAGTTAGGGCCTTAGAAGTCAACGCCAGAAGCATAAAATACGATATAAATACAACAGCATTTCCACCGTATTAAATGAATAATTGCAAACAGTGTGAAGGTAGTGGTCATTTCTACGTTCCGAGCAACCTAGGCTTCACTCTAGGGCGGTGCTCCAACATATCGAATAGCTACGGCCTTAGAAGTCTACGACTGAAGCATAAAATACAATAAAAATACAACAGTCTTTTCATCGTATAACAGGAATAATTGCAACAAGCGTGATAGTAATGATCATTTCGGCGTTTCGGGCATCCTAGACTTATCTCTGAAGCATTGCTCCACCAGATCGAATAGTTAGGGCCTAAGAAGTCAACGCCAGAAGCATAAAATACAATATAAATACAACAGTTTTGCCATCGTATAAAATGAATAATTGCAAACAGTGCGAAAGATATGGACATTCCTACGTTCCGGGCTACCTAGGCTTCACTCTATGGCGTTCTTCCACCACATCGAATAGCAACGGCCTCAGAAGTCAACGCCAGAAGCATAAAATGCAATATAAATATAACAGTTTTTCCATCGTATAAAGAGAATAATAGCAACCAGTGTGAAAGTTATGGTCATTTCTACGTTCCGAGCAACCTAGGCCTCACTCTAGCGCGTTGCTCCACCGGATCGAATAGCTAGGGACTTAGAATTCAACGCCATAAGTATAAAACACAATATAAGTACAACAGTTTTTCCATCGTATAAAATGAATAATTGCAACCAGTGTGAGAGTTATGGTCATTTCTACATTCCGAGCAACCTAGACTTCACTCTAGGGCGTTGCTCCACCAGATCGAATAGTTAGGGCCTTAGAAGTCAACGCTAGAAGCATAAAATACAATAAAGATGCAACAGTTTTTCCATCGTATAACAGGAATAATTGCAACCAGCGTGAAGGTAATGGTATGTTCTACGTTCCGGGCAACCTATGCTTCACTCTAGGGCTGTGCTCTACCAGATTAAATAGTTAGGGCCTAAGAAGTCAACGCCAGAAGCATAAAACACAATATAAATACAACAGCTTTTCCATCGTATATAATGTATATTTGCAAACAGTGTGAAAGTAGTGGTAATTTCCATGTTCCGGGCAACCTAGTCGTCACTCTAGGGCGTTGTTCCACCAGATCGAATAGTTAGGGCGTAAGAAGTCAACGCCAGAAGAATAAAATACAATATAAGTACAAAAGTTTTTTCATCGTATAAAATGAATAATTGCAAACAGTGTGAAAGTAATGGTCATTTCTACATATCGGGCAACCTAGGCTCCACTCTCGGGCGTTGCTCCACCAAATCAAATAGCTAGGGCCTTAGAAGTCAACGCCAGAAGCATAAAATACAATAAAGATGCAACAGTTTTTCCATCGTATAACAGGAATAATTGCAACCAGCGTGAAGGTAATGGTATGTTCTACGTTCCGGGCAACCTATGCTTCACTCTAGGGCTGTGCTCTACCAGATTAAATAGTTAGGGCCTAAGAAGTCAACGCCAGAAGCATAAAACACAATATAAATACAACAGCTTTTCCATCGTATATAATGTATATTTGCAAACAGTGTGAAAGTAGTGGTAATTTCCATGTTCCGGGCAACCTAGTCGTCACTCTAGGGCGTTGTTCCACCAGATCGAATAGTTAGGGCGTAAGAAGTCAACGCCAGAAGAATAAAATACAATATAAGTACAAAATTTTTTTCATCGTATAAAATGAATAATTGCAAACATTGTGAAAGTAATGGTCATTTCTACTTTCCGGGCAACCTAGGCTTCACTCTAGGGCGTTGCTCCACCAGATCGAATTGTCAGGGCCTTAGAAATCAACGCCACAAGCATAATATACAATAAAGCTGCAACAGTTTTTTCTTCGTAAAACAGGAATAATTGCAACCAGTGTGAAGGTAATGGTCTTTTCTACGTTCCGGGAAACCTAGGCTTCACTCTAGGGCGGTGCTCCACCAGATCAAATAGTTAGGGCCTAAGAAGTCCACGCCAGAAGCATAAAATACAACATAAATACAATAGATTTTCCATCGTATATAATGTATATCTGCAAACAGTGTGAAAGTAATGGTCATTTCTACATATCGGGCAACCTAGGCTCCACTCTCGGGCGTTGCTCCACCAAATCAAATAGCTAGGGCCTTAGAAGTCAACGCCAGAAGCATAAAATACAATAAAGATGCAAAAGTTTTTCCATCGTATAACAGGAATAATAGCAACCAGTGTGAAATTTATGGTCATTTCTACGTTCCGGGCAGCCTAGGCTTCACTCTAGGGCGTTGCTCCACCAGATGGAATAGTTTGTGCGTTAGAAGTCAACGCCAGAAGCATAAAATACAATAAAGATGCAACAGTTTTTCCATCGTATAAAACGAATAATTGCAACCAGTGTGAAAGTTATGGTCATTTCTACGTTCCGGGCAACATAGGCTCAACTCTAGGGCGTTGCTCCACCAGATCAAACAGTTAGGTCCTTAGAAGTCAACGCCCGAAGCATTAAATACAAAATAAATAGAACAGTTTTTCCTGTGTATAAAACGAATAATTGCTATCAGTGTGAAAGTTATGGTCATTTCTACGTTCCGGGCAACCTAGGCTTCACCCTGCGGCGTCGTTCCACCAGATCGAATAGTTAGGGCCTAAGAAGTGAACGCCAGAAGCATAAAATACAATATAAATACAACAGTTTTTCCATCGTATAAAACGAATAATTGCTATCAGTGTGAAAGTTATGGTCATTTCTACATTCCGAGCAACCTAGGCTTCACTCTAGGGCGTTGCTCCACCAGATCGAATAGTTATTTCCTTAGAAGTCAACGCCAGAAGCATAAAATACGATATAAATACAACAGCATTTCCACCGTATTAAATGAATAATTGGAACCAGTGTGAAAGTTATGGTCATTTCTACGTTCCAGGCAACCTAGGCTTCACTCTAGGGCGTTGTTCCACAAGATCGAATAGTTAGGTCCTTAGAAGTCAACGCCAGAAGCATAAAATACGATATAAATATAACAGTTTTTCCATCGTATAAAGAGAATAATAGCAACCAGTGTGAAAGTTATGGTCATTTCTACGTTCCGAGCAACCTAGGCCTCACTCTAGCGCGTTGCTCCACCGGATCGAATAGCTAGGGACTTAGAATTCAACGCCATAAGTATAAAACACAATATAAGTACAACAGTTTTTCCATCGTATAAAATGAATAATTGCAACCAGTGTGAAAGTTATGGTAATTTCTACATTCCGAGCAACCTAGGCTTCACTCTAGGCTGTTGCTCCACCAGATCAAATAGTTAGGGCCTAAGAAGTCAACGCCAGAAGCATAAAATACAACATAAATACAATAGATTTTCCATCGTATATAATGTATATCTGCAAACATTGTGAAAGTAATGGTCATTTCTACGTAGCGGGCAACCTAGGCTCCACTCTCGGGCGTTGCTCCACCAAATCAAATGGCTAGGGCCTTAGAAGTCAGCGCCAGAAGCATAAAATACAATAAAGATGCAAAAGTTTTTCCATCGTATAACAGGAATAACTGTAAACAGTGTGAAAGCAATGGTCATTTCTACGTCCCAGGCAACCTAGGCTTCACTCTAGGTCGTTGTTCCACCAGATCGAATAGTTAGGGCCTAAGAAGTCAACACCAGAAGCATAAAATACAATATAAACATAACAGTTTTTCCATCGTATAAAGAGAATAATAGCAACCAGTGTGAAAGTTATGGTCATTTCTACGTTCCGGGCAGCCTAGGCTTCACTCTAGGGCGTTGCTCCACCAGATGGAATAGTTTGCGCCTTAGAAGTCAACGCCAGAAGCATAAAATACAATAAAGATGCAACAGTTTTTCCATCGTATAACAGGAATAATTGCAACCAGTGTGATAGTAGTGGTCATTTCCACGTACCGGGCAACCTAGGCTTCACTCTAGGGCGGTGCTCCAACATATCGAATAGCTACGGCCTTAGAAGTCTACGACTGAAGCATAAAATACAATAAAAATACAACAGTCTTTTCATCGTATAACAGGAATAATTGCAACAAGCGTGATAGTAATGATCATTTCGGCGTTTCGTGCATCCTAGACTTATCTCTGAGGCATTGCTCCACCAGGTCGAATAGTTAGGGCCTAAGAAGTCAACGCCAGAAGCATAAAATACAACATAAATACAATAGATTTTCCATCGTATATATTGTATATCTGCAAACAGTGTGAAAGTAATGGTCATTTCTACGTAGCGGGCAACCTAGGCTCCACTCTCGGGCGTTGCTCCACCAAATCCAATGGCTAGGGCCTTAGAAGTCAGCGCCAGAAGCATAAAATACAATAAAGATGCAAAAGCTTTTCCGTCGTATAACAGGAATAACTGTAAACAGTGTGAAGGTAATGGTCATTTCTACGTTCCAGGCAACCTAGGCTTCACTCTAGGTCGTTGTTCCACCAGATCGAATAGTTAGGGCCTAAGAAGTCAACGCCAGAAGCATAAAATACAATATAAATATAACAGTTTTTCCATCGTATAAACAGAATAATAGCAACCAGTGTGAAAGTTATGGTCATTTCTACGTTCCGGGCAGCCTAGGCTTCACTCGAGGGCGTTGCTCCACCAGATCAAACAGTTAGGGCCTTAGAAGTCAACGCCCGAAGCATTAAATACAAAATAAATAGAACAGTTTTTCCTGTGTATAAAACGAATAATTGGTACCAGTGTGAAAGTTATGGTCATTGCTACGTTCCGCGCAACCTAGGTTTCACTCCAGGGCGTTGCTCCACCAGATCGAATAGATACGGCCTAAGAAGTCAACGCCAGAATCATGAAATACGATAAAGATGCAACAGTTTTTCCATCGTACAAAACGTATAATTGCAACCAGTGTGAAAGTTATGGTCATTTCTACATTCCGAGCAACCTAGGCTTCACTCTAGGGCGTTGCTCCACCAGATCGAATAGTTAGGTCCTTAGAAGTCAACGCCAGAAGCATAAAATACGATATAAATACAACAGCATTTCCACCGTATTAAATGAATAATTGCAAACAGTGTGAAAGTAGTGGTCATTTCTACGTTCCGAGCAACCTAGGCTTCACTCTGGGGCGGTGCTCCAACATATCGAATAGCTACGGCCTTAGAAGTCTACGACTGAAGCATAAAATACAATAAAAATGCAACAGTCTTTTCATCGTATAACAGGAATAATTGCAACAAGCGTGATTGTCATGATCATTTCGGCGTTTCGGGCATCCTAGACTTATCTCTGAAGCATTGCTCCACCAGATCGAATAGTTAGGGCCTAAGAAGTCAACGCCAGAAGCATAAAATACAATATAAATACAACAATTTTGCCATCGTATAAAATGAATAATTGCAAACAGTGCGAAAGATATGGACATTTCTACGTTCCGGGCTAACTAGGCTTCACTCTATGGCGTTCTTCCACCACATCGAATAGCAACGGCCTCAGAAGTCAACGCCAGAAGCATAAAATACAATATAAATATAACAGTTTTTCCATCGTATAAAGAGAATAATAGCAACCAGTGTGAAAGTTGTGGTCATTTCTACGTTCCGAGCAACCTAGGCGTCACTGTAGCGCGTTGCTCCACCGGATCGAATAGCTAGGGACTTAGAATTCAACGCCATAAGTATAAAACACAGTATAAGTACAACAGTTTTTCCATCTTATAAAATGAATAATTGCAACCAGTGTGAAAGTTATGGTCATTTCTACATTCCGAGCAACATAGGCTTCACTCTAGGGCGTTGCTCCACCAGATCAAACAGTTAGGGCCTTAGAAGTCAACGCCCGAAGCATTAAATACAAAATAAATAGAACAGTTTTTCCTGTGTATAAAACGAATAATTGCTACCAGTGTGAAAGTTATGGTCATTTCTACGTTCCGGGCAACCTAGGCTTCACCCTACGGCGTTGTTCCACCAGATCGAATAGTTAGGGCCTAAGAAGTCAACGTCAGAAGCATAAAATACAATATAAACATAACAGTTTTTCCATCGTATAAAGAGAATAATAGCAACCAGTGTGAAAGTTATGGTCATTTCTACGTTCCGGGCAGCCTAGGCTTCACTCTAGGGCGTTGCTCCACCAGATGGAATAGTTTGCGCCTTAGAAGTCAACGCCAGAAGCATAAAATACAATAAAGATGCAACAGTTTTTCCATCGTATAACAGGAATAATTGCAACCAGTGTGATAGTAATGATCATTTCTACGTTCCGAGCAACCTAGGCGTCACTCTAGGGCGTTGCTCCACCGGATCGAATAGTTAGGGATTTAGAATTCAACGCCATAAGAATAAAACACAATATAAGTACAACAGTTTTTCCATCGTATAAAATGAATAATTGCAACCAGTGTGAAAGTTATGGTCATTTCTACATACCGAGCAACCTAGGCTTCACTCTAGGGCGTTGCTCCACCAGATCGTATAGTGAGGTCCTTAGAAGTCAACGCCAGAAGCATAAAACACGATATAAATACAACAGCATTTCCACCGTATTAAATGAATAATTGCAAACAGTGTGAAAGTAGTGGTCATTTCTACGTTCCGAGCAACCTAGGCTTCACTCTGGGGCGGTGCTCCAACATATCGAATAGCTACGGCCTTAGAAGTCTACGACTGAAGCATAAAATACAATAAAAATACAACAGTCTTTTCATCGTATAACAGGAATAATTGCAACAAGCGTGATTGTAATGATCATTTCGGCGTTTCGGGCATCCTAGACTTATCTCTGAAGCATTGCTCCACCAGATCGAATAGTTAGGGCCTAAGAAGTCAACGCCAGAAGCATAAAATACAATATAAATACAACAATTTTGCCATCGTATAAAATGAATAATTGCAAACAGTGCGAAAGATATGGACATTTCTACGTTCCGGGCTACCTAGGCTTCACTCTATGGCGTTCTTCCACCACATCGAATAGCAACGGCCTCAGAAGTCAACGCCAGAAGCATAAAATGGAATAAAGATGCAACAGTTTTTCCATCGTATAGCAGGAATAATTTGCAACTAGTGTGATAGTAGTGGTCATTTCTACGTACCGGGCAATATAGGTTTCACTCCAGGGCGTTGCTCCACCAGATCGAATAGTTACGGCCTAAGAAGTCAACGCCAGAAGCATAAAATGCAAAAAAGATGCAACAGTTTTTCCATCGTATAGCAGGAATAATTTGCAACTAGTGTGATAGTAGTGGTCATTTCTACGTACCGGGCAATATAGGTTTCACTCCAGGGCGTTGCTCCACCAGATCGAATAGTTAGGGCCTAAGAAGTCAACGCCAGAAGCATAAAACACCATATAAATACAACAGCTTTTCCATCGTATATAATGTATATTTGCAAACAGTGTGAAAGTAGTGGTAATTTCCATGTTCCGGGCAACCTAGTCGTCACTCTAGGGCGTTGCTCCACCAGATCGAATAGTTAGGGCCTTAGAAGTCAACGCCAGAAGCATAAAATACAATAAAGATGCAACCGTTTTTCCATCGTATAACAGGAATAATTGCAACCAGTGTGAAGGTAATGGTATGTTCTACGTTCCGGGCAACCTGGGCTTCACTCTAGGGCGGTACTCCACCAGATCAAATAGTAAGGGCCTAAGAAGTCAACGCCAGAAGCATAAAATACAACATAAATACAATAGATTTTCCATCGTATATAATGTATATCTGCAAACAGTGTGAAAGTAATGGTCATTTCTACGTAGCGGGCAACCTAGGCTCCACTCTCGGGCGTTGGTCCACCAAATCAAATTGCTAGGGCCTTAGAAGTCAGCGCCAGAAGCATAAAATACAATAAAGATGCAAAAGTTTTTCCATCGTATAACAGGAATAACTGTAAACAGTGTGAAAGTAATGGTCATTTCTACGTCCCAGGCAACCTAGGCTTCACTCTAGGTCGTTGTTCCATCAGATCGAAAAGTTAAGGCCTAAGAAGTCAACGCCAGAAGCATAAAATACAATATAAATATAACAGTTTTTCCATCGTATAAAGAGAATAATAGCAACCAGTGTGAAAGTTATGGTCATTTCTACGTTCCGGGCAGCCTAGGCTTCACTCTAGGGCGTTGCTCCACCAGATGGAATAGTTTGCGCCTTAGAAGTCAACGCCAGAAGCATAAAATACAATAAAGATGCAACAGTTTTTCCATCGTATAACAGGAATAATTGCAACCAGTGTGATAATAATGATCATTTCGGCGTTTCGGGCATCCTAGACTTATCTCTGAGGCATTGCTC
The DNA here is from genome assembly GCF_051401765.1 of Calliopsis andreniformis. NCBI lineage: Eukaryota > Metazoa > Arthropoda > Insecta > Hymenoptera > Andrenidae > Calliopsis > Calliopsis andreniformis. The sequence goes on from NW_027480423.1 coordinate 23,352,372, forward strand.
CACCAGATCGAATAGCTAGGGCCTACGATGTCAACGCCAGAAGCATAAAATACAATATAAATACAACAGCTTTGCCAGCGTATAAAATGAACAATTGCAAACAGTGCGAAAGATATGGACATTACTACGTTCCGGGCTACCTAGGCTTCACTCTATGGGGTTCTTCCTCCACATCGAATAGCAACGGCCTCAGAGGTCAACGCCAGAAGCATAAAATACAATATAAATATAACAGTTTTTCCATCGTATAGAACGAATAATAGCAACCAGTGTGAAAGTTGTGGTCATTTCTACGTTCCGGGCAACCTAGGCTTCACTCTAGGGCGTTGTTCCACCAGATCAAACAGTTAGGGACTTAGAAGTCAACGCCCGAAACATAAAACACAAAATATATAGAACGGTTTTTCCATTGTATAAAACGAATAAATGCTACCAGCGTAAAAGGTATGGTCATTTCTACGTTCCGGGCAACCTAGGATTCACCCTAGGGCGTTGTTCCACCAGATCGAATAGTTAGGGCCTAAGAAGTGAACGCCAGAAGCATAAAATACAATATAAATACAACAGTTTTTCCATCGTATATAATGTATATTTGCATACAGTGTGAAAGTAATGGTCATTTCCATGTTCCGGGCAACCTAGTCTTCACTCTAGGGCGTTGTTCCACCAGATCGCATAGTTAGGGCCTAAGAAGTCAACGCCAGAAGAATAAAATACAATATAAGTACAAAAGTTTTTCCATCGTATAAAATGAATAATTGCAAACATTGTGAAAGTAATGGTCATTTCTACATTCCGAGCAACCTAGGCTTCACTCTAGGCCGTTGCTCCACCTGATCGAATAGTTAGGGCCTTAGAAGTCAACGCCCGAACCATAAAATGCAAAAAAGATTCAACAGTGTTTCCATCATATAACAGGAATAATTGCAACTAGTTTGAAAGTGACGGCCAATTCTACGTTCCGGGCAGCCTAGGCTTCACTCTAGGGCGTTGCTCCACCAGATCGAATAGTTAGTGCCTTAGAAGTCAACGCCAGAAGCATAAAATACAATACAAATACAACAGCTTTTCCATCGTATAAAACGAATAATTGCAACCAGTATGAAACTTATGGTTATTTCTACTTTCCGAGCAACCTAGGCTTCACCCTAGGGCGTTGCTCCAACAGATTGAATAGTTAGGGCCTAAGAAGTGAACGCCAGAAGCATAAAATACAATATAAATATAACAGAATTTCCATCGTATAAAACGAATAATAGCAACCAGTGTGAAAGTTATGGTCATTTCTACGTTCCGTGCAACCTAGGCTTCACTCTACGGCGTTGCTCCACCAGATCAGACAGTTAGGGCCTTAGAAGCCAACGCCCGAAGCATTAAATACAAAATAAATAGAACAGTTTTTCCACCATATAAAACGAATAATTGCTACCAGTATGAAAGTTATGGTCATTTCTACTTTCCGGGCAACCTAGGCTTCACCCTAGGGCGTTGCTCCAACAGATTGAATAGTTAGGGCCTTAGAAGTCAATGCCCGAAGCATAAAATGCAATAAAAATACAACAGTTTTTCCATCATATAACAGGAATAATTGCAACCAATTTGAAAGTGATGGTCATATCTACGTAACGGGCAACCTAGGCTTCACTCGAGGGCGTTGCTCCACCAGATCGAATAGTTAGGGCCTTAGAAGTCAACGCCCGAAGCATAAAATACAGAATAAATAGAACAGTTTTTCCATCGTATAAAACGTATAATTGCTACCAGTGTAAAAGTTATAGTCACTTCTACGTTCCGGGCAACCTAGGCTTCACCCTAGGGCGTTGTTCCACCTGATGGTATAGTTAGGGCCTAAGAAGTCAACGCCAGAAGCATAAAATACGATATAAATATAACAGTTTTTCCATTGTATAAAACGAATAATTGCTACCAGTGTAAAAGTTATGGTCATTTCTACGTTCCGGGCAACCTAGGCTACACCCTAGGCCGTTGTTCCACCAGATCGAACAGTTAGGGCCTAAGAAGTGAACGCCAGAAGCATAAAATACAAAATAAATACAACAGTTTTTCCATCATATAAAACGAATAATTGCAACCAGTATGAAAGTTATGGTCATTTCTATTTTCCGAGCAACCTAGGCTTCACCCTAGGGCGTTGCTCCAACAGATTGAATAGTTAGGGCCTTAGAAGTCAACGCCCGAACCATAAAATGCAAAAAAAATTCAACAGTGTTTCCATCATATAACAGGAATAATTGCAACCAGTTTGAAAGTGATGGCCAATTCTACGTTCCGGGCAGCCTAGGCTTCACTCTACTGCGTTGCTCCACCAGATCGAATAGTTAGGTCCTTAGAAGTAAACGCCAGAAGCATAAAATACGATATAAATACAACAGCTAATTCCATCGTATAGAAGGAATAATTGCAAACAGTGTGAAAGTAATGGTCATTTCTACGTTCCGGGCAACCTAGGCTTCACTCTACGGTGTTGTTCCACCAGATCGAATAGTTAGGGCCTAAGAAGTGAACGCCAGAAGCATTAAATACAATATAAATATAACAGTTTTTCCATCGTATAAAACGAATAATAGCAACCAGTGTGAAAGTTATGGTCATTTCTACGTTCCGGGCAACCTGGGCTTCACTCTACGGTGTTGTTCCACCAGATCGAATAGTTAGGGCCTAAGAAGTGAACGCCAGAAGCATAAAATACAATATAAATATAACAGTTTTTACATCGTATAAAACGAATAATAGCAACCAGTATGAAACTTATGGTCATTTCTACGTTCCGGGCAACCTAGGCTTCACTCTAGGGCGTTGCTCCACCAGATCGAATAGTTAGTGCCTTAGAAGTCAACGCCAGAAGCATAAAATACGATACAAATACAACAGTTTTTCCATCGTATAAAACGAATAATTGTAACCAGTATGAAACTTATGGTCATTTCTACTTTCCGAGCAACCTAGGCTTCACCCTAGGGCGTTGCTCCAACAGATTGAATAGTTAGGGCCTTAGAAGTCAACGCCCGAAGCATAAAATGCAATAAAAATACAGCAGTGTTTCCATCGTATAAAACGAATAATTGCTACCAGTGTGAAAGTGATGGTCATTTCTACGTACCGGGCAACCTAGGCTTCACTCTAGGGCGTTGCTCCACCATGTCAAACAGTAAGGGCCTTAGAAGTCAACGCCCAAAGCATAAAATACAAAATAAATAGAACAGTTTTTCCATTGTATAAAACGAATAATTGCTACCAGTGTAAAAGTTTTAGTCATTTCTACGTTCCGGGCAACCTAGGTTTCACTCCAGGGCGTTGCTCCACCAGATCGAATAGCTACGGCCTAAGAAGTCAACGCCAGAAGCATAAAATACGATATAAATACAACAGCTTTTCCATCGTATAAAACGAATAATTGCAACCAGTTTGAAAGTGATGGTCATTTCTACGTACCGGGCAACCTAGGCTTCACTCTAGGGCGCTGCTCCACTATATCGAATAGTTAGGTCCTTAGATGTCAACGCCAGAAGCATAAAATACGATATAAATACAACAGTCTTTCCATCGTATAAAACGAATAATTGCAACCGGTATGAAACTTATGGTCATTTCTACTTTCCGAGCAACCTAGGCTTCACCCTAGGGCGTTGCTCCAACAGATTGAATAGTTAGGGCCTTAGAAGTCGACGCCCGAAGCATAAAATGCATTAAAAATACAACAGTCTTTCCATCCTATAACAGGAATAATTGCAACCCGTGTGAAAGTGATGGTCAGTTCAACGTTCCAGGCAACCTAGGCTTCACTCTAGGGCGTTGTTCCACCAGATCGAATAGTTAGGGCCTTAGAAGTCAACGCCAGAAGCATAAAATACGATATAAATACAACAGCTTTTATATCGTATAAAACGAATAATTGCAACCGGTGTGAAAGTAATGGTCATTTCTACGTTCCGAGCACCCTAGGCACCACTCTAGGGCGTTGCTCCACCATATCGAATAGTTAGGGCCTTAGAAGTCAACGCCAGAAGCATAAAATACAATAAAGATGCAACAGTTTTTCCATCGTATAACAGGAATAATTGCAAACAGTGTGAAGGTAATGGTATGTTCTACGTTCAGGGCAAACTAGGCTTCACGCTAGGGCGTTGCTCCACCAGATCAAATAGTTAGGGCCTAAGAAGCCAACGCCAGAAGCATAAATTGCAATATAAGTACAACAGCTTTCCCATCGTATGTAATGTATATTTGCAAACAGTGTGGAACTAATGGTCATTTCTACGTTCCGGGCAACCTAGGCTTCACGCCAGGGTGTTGCTCCACCAGATGGAATAGCTAGGGACTTAGAATTCAATGCCAGAAGCATAAAATGAAATATAAATATAACAGCTTTTCCATCGTATAAAACGAATAATAGCAACCAGTGTGAAAGTTATGGTCATTTCTACGTTCCGGGCAACCTCGGCTTCACTGTAGAGTGATGCTCCACCAGATCGAATAGTTAGGGCCTAAGAAATGAACGCCAGCAGCATAAAATACAATATAAATACAACAGTTCTTCCATCATATAAAACGAACGATTGCAACCAGTATGAAAGTTATGGTCATTTCTACGTTCCGGGCAACCTAGGCTTCACTCTATGGCGTTCTTCCACCACATCGAATAGCTACGGCCTCAGAAGTCAACGCCCGAAGCATAAAATGCAATAAGAGTACAACAGTGTTTCCATCGTATAACAGGAATAATTGCAACCATTTTGAAAGTGATGGCCGATTCTACGTTCCGGGCAACCTAGGCTTCACTCTAGGGCGTTCCTCCACCAGATCGAATAGTTAGTGCCTTAGAAGTCAACGCCAGAAGCATACAACTCAATAAAGATGCAACAGTTTTTCCATCGTATAGCAGGAGTATCTGCAAACAGTGTGAAAGTACTGGTCATTTCTACATTCCGGGCAACCTAGGCTTCACCCTAGGGCGCTGCTACAACAGATTGAATAGTTAGGATCTTAGAAGTTAATGCCCGAAGCATAAAATGCAATAAAAATACAACAGTTTTTCCATCATATAACAGGAATAATTGCAACCAGTTTGAAAGTGATGGTCATTTCTACGTTCCGGGCAACCTAGGCTTCACTCTAGGGCGTTGCTCCACCAAATCGAATAGTTAGGGCCTTAGAAGTCAACGCCCGAAGCATAAAATACAATATAAGTACAACAGTTTTTCCATCGTATAAAATGAATGATTGCGAACATTGTGAAAGTAATGGTCATTTCTACGTTCCTGGCAACCTACGCGTCACTCTAAGGCGTTGCTGCTCCACATCTGATAGCTACGGCCTTAGAAGCTAACGCCGGAAGCATAAAATACAATATAAATACAACAGCTTTGCCATTGTATAAAAGGAATAATAGCAACCAGTGTGAAAGTTATGGTCATTTCAACGTTCCGGGCAACCTAGGCTCCACTCTAGGGCGTTGCTCCTCCAGATCAAATAGTTAGGGCCTAAGAAGTCAACGCCAGAAGCATAAATTACAATATAAGTACAACAGCTTTTCCATCGTATCTAATGTATATTTACAAACAGTGTGGAAGTAATGGTCATTTCTACGTTCCGGGCAACTTCGGCTTCACTGTAGAGTGATGCTCCACCAGATCGAATAGGTAGTGCCTTAGAAGGCAACGCCAGAAGCATAATATACAACATAAATGTAACAGCTTTTCCATCGTATAAAACGAATAATAGCAATCAGTGTGAAAGTTGTGGTCATTTCTACGTTCCGGGCTACCTAGGCTGCACTCTAGCGTGTCGCTCCACCAGATCGAATAGGTAGGGCCACAGAAGTCAACGCCAGAAGCATAAAACACAATAAAAATGCAACAGTTTTTCCATCGTATAGCATGACTAATTGCAACCAGTGCGAAAGTAATGATCATTTCTACGTTCCGGGCAACCTAGGCTTCACTCTAGGGCGTTGCTCCACCAGATCAAACAGTTAGGGCCTTAGAAGTTAACGCCCGAAGCATAAAATACGATATAAATACAACAGCTTTTCCATCGTATAAGACGAATAATTGCAACCAGTGTGAATGTAATGGTCATTTCTACGTTCCGGGCAACCTAGGCTTCACTCTAGGGCGTTGCTCCACCAGATCGGATAATTAGGGCCTTAGAAATCAACGCCAGAAGCATAAAATACAATAAAGATGCAACAGTTTTTCCATCGTAACACAGGAATAATTGCAACCAGTGTGAAGGTAATGGTCTTTTCTACGTTCCGGGCAACCTAGGCTTCACTCTAGGGCGTTGCTCCACCAGATCAAACAGTTAGGGCCTTAGAAGTCAACGCCCGAAGCATTAAATGCAAAATAAATAGAACAGTTTTTCCATTGTATAAAACGAATAATTGCTGCCAGTGTAAAAGTTATGGTCATTTCTAGGTTCCGGGCAACCTAGGCTTCACTCTAAGGCGTTGCTCCTCCAGATCGAATAGTTAGTGCCTTAGAAGTCAACGCCAGAAGCATAAAATACAATATAAATACAACAGCTTTTCCATCGTATAAAACGAATAATTGCAACCAGTAGAAAACTTATGGACATTTCTACATTCCGAGCAACCTAGGCTTCACCCTAGGGCGTTGCTCCAACAGATTGAATAGTTAGGGCCTTAGAAGTCAACACCCGAAGCATAAAATACGATATAAATACAACAGCTTTTCTATCGTATAAAACGAATAATTGCAACCAGTGTGGAAGTTATGGCCATTTCTACGTTCCGGGCAACCTAGGCTTCACTCTAGGGCGTTGCTCGACCAGATCGAATAGCTAGGGCCTTAGAAGTCAACGCCCGAAGCATAAAATACAAAATAAATGGAACAGTTTTTCCATCGTATAAAACGAATAATTGCTGCCAGTGTGAAAGTAATGGTCATTTCTAAGTTCCGGGCAACCTAGGTTTCACTCTAGGGCGTTGCTCCACCAGATCATACAGTTAGGGCCTTAGAAGTCAACACCCGAAGCATAAAACACAAAATAAATAGAACGGTTTTTCCATTGTATAAAACGAGTAATTGCTACCAGTGTAAAAGTTATGGTCATTCCTACGTTCCGGACCACCTAGGCTTCACACTAGGGCGTTGCTCCACCAGATCAGACAGTTAGGGCCTTAGAAGTCAACGCCCGAAGCATTAAATTTAAAATAAATAGAACAGTTTTTCCATTGTTTAAAACGAATGATTGCTACCAGTGTAAAAGTTATGGTCATTTCTACGTTCCGGGCAGCCTAGGTTTCACTCCCGGGCGTTGCTCCTCCAGATCGTATAGTTACGGCCTAAGAAGTCAACGCCAGAAGCATAAAATACGATAAAGATGCAACAGTTTTTCCATCGTATAAAACGAATAATTGCAACCAGTGTGAAAGTTATGGTCATTTCTACATTCCGAGCAACCTAGGCTTCACTCTAGGGCGTTGCTCCGCCAGATCGAATAGTTAGGTCCTTAGAAATCAACGCAAGAAGCATAAAATACGATATAAATACAACAGTTTTCCATCGTATAAAAGGAATAATTGCAAACAGTGTGCAAGTAATGGTCATTTCTACGTTCCGGGCAACCTAGGCTTCACTCTAGGGCGTTGTTCCACCAGATCGAATAGTTAGGGCCTTAGAAGTCAACGCCAGAAGCATAAAATACGATATAAATACAACAGCTTTTATATCGTATAAAACGAATAATTGCAACCAGTGTGAAAGTAATGGTCATTTCTACGTTCCGAGCACCCTAGGCACCACTCTAGGGCGTTGCTCCACCACATCTAATAGCTACGGCCTTAGAAGTCATCGCCAAAGGCATAAAATACAATATAAATACAACAGTGTTTCCATCATATAACTGGAATAATTGCAACCAGTTTGAAAGTGATGGCCAATTCCACGTTCCGGGCAACCGAGGCTTCACTCTAGGGCGCTGCTCCACCAGATGAAATAGTTAGGGCCTTAGAAGTCAACGCCCGAAGCATAAAATACAAAATAAATACAACAGCTTTTCCATCGTATAAAAGCAATAATTGAAAACAGTGTGAAAGTAATGGTCATTTCTACGTTCCGAGCAATCTAGGCTTCACTCTAGGGCGGTGCTCCACCATATCGAATAGCTACGGATTAAGAAGCCTACGCCTGAAGCATAAAATACAATAAAAATACAACAGTGCTTCCATCATATAACAGGAATAATTGCAACCAGTTTGAAAGTGATGGCCAATTCTACGTTCCGGGCAACCTAGGTTTCACTCCAGGGCGTTGTTCCACCAGATCGAATGGTTAGGGCCCAAGAAGTCAACGACAGAAGCATAAAATGCAATATAAATATAACAGTTTTCTCATCGTATAAAACGAATGATAGCAACCAGTGTGAAAGTTATGGTCATTTCTACGTTCCGGGCAACCTAGGCTTCACTCTATGGCGTTCCTCCACCACATCGAATAGCTACGGCCTCAGAAGTCACCGCCTGGAGTATAAAATACAATAAAAATACAACAGTCTTTCCATCCTATAACAGGAATAATTGCAACCCGTGTGAAGGTGATGGTCATTTCTACGTTCCAGGCAACCTAGGCTTCACTCTAGGGCGTTGTTCCTCCAGATCGTATAGTTAGGGCCTAAAAAGTCAACGCCAGAAGCATAAAATACGATATAAATACAACTGCTTTTCCATCGTATAAAACGAATAATTGCAACCAGTGTGAAAGTAATGGTCATTTCTGCGTTCCGGGCAACCTAGGCTTCACTCTAGGGCGTTGCTCCACCACATCTAATAGCTACGGCCTTAGAAGTCAACGCCAGAAGCATAAAATACAATAAAAATACAACAGTCTTTCCATCCTATAACAGGAATAATAGCAACCCGTGTGAAAGTGATGGTCAGTTCTACGTTCCAGGCAACCTAGGCTTCACTCTAGGGCGTTGTTCCACCAGATCGAATAGTTAGGTCGTAAGAAGTCAACGCCAGAAGCATAAAATACCATATAAATACAACAGCTTTTCCATCGTATATAATGTATATTTGCAAACAGTGTGAAAGTGATGGTCATTTCTACGTTCCGGGCAACATAGGCTTCACTCTAGGGCGTTGCTCCACTAGATCGAATAGTTAGTACCTTAGAAGTCAACGCCAGATGTATAAAATACAATATAAATACAGCAGTTTTTCCATCGTATAAAACGAATAATTGCAACCAGAATGAAAGTTAACGTCATTTCTACTTTCAGGGCAACCTAAGCTTCACCCTGGGGCGTTGCTCCAACAGATTGAGTTGTTAGGGCCTTAGAAGTCAACGCCCGAAGCATAAAATGCAATAAAAATGCAACAGTTTTTCCATCATTTAACAGGAATAATTGCAACCAGTTTGAAAGTGACGGACGATTCTACGTTCCAGGCAACCTAGGCTTCGCTCTAGGGCGTTGCTCCACCAGATCGAATAGATAGTGCCTTAGAAGTCAACGCCAGAAGCATAAAATACAATATAAGTACAACAGTTTTTCCATCCTATAAAACGAATAATTGCAACCAGTATGGAACTTATGGTCATTTCTACTTTCCGAGCAACCTAGGCTTCACCCTAGGGCGTTGCTGCAACAGATTGAATAGTTAGGGCCTTAGAAGTCAACGCCCGAAGCATAAAATGCAATAAAGATACAACAGTGTTTCCATCATATAACAGGAATAATTGCAACCAGTTTGAAAGTGACGGACAATTCTACGTTCCAGGCAACCTAGGCTTCGCTCTAGGGCGTTGCTCCACCAGATCGAATAGTTAGTGCCATAGAAGTCAACGCCAGAAGCATAAAATACAATATAAATACAACAGTTTTTCCATCGTATAAAACGAATAATTGCAACCAGTATGAAACTTATGGTCATTTCTACTTTCCGAGCAAGCTAGGCTTCACCCTAGGTCGTTGGTCCAACAGATTGAATAGTTAGGGCCTTAGAAGTCAACGCCCGAAGCATAAAATGCAATAAAAATACAACAGTGTATCCATCATATCACAGGTATAATTGCAAGCAGATTGAAAGTGATGGCCAATTCGACGTGCCGGGCAACCTAGGCTTCACTCTAGGGCGTTGCTCCACCAGATCGAATAGCTAGTGCCTTAGAAGTCAACGCCAGAAGCATAAAATACAATATAAATACAACAGTTTCTCCATCGTATAAAACGAATAAATGCAACCAGTATGAAACTTATGGTCATATCTGCTTTCCGAGCAACCTAGGCTTCACCCTAGGCCGTTGTACCACCAGATTGAATAGTTAGGGCCTTAGAAGTCAATGCCCGAAGCATAAAATGCAATAAAAATACAACAGTTTTTCCATCATATAACAGGAATAATTGCAACCAGTTTGAAAGTGATGGTCATTTCCACGTTCCGGGCAATATAGGCTTCACTCTAGGGCGTTGCTCCACTACATCGAATAGTTAGTACCTTAGAAGTCAACGCCAGATGTATAAAATACAATATAAATACAACAGTTTTTCCATTGTATAAAACGAATAATTGCTACCAGTGTAAAAGTTATGGTCATTTCTACGTTCCGGGCAACCTAGGCTACACCCTAGGCCGTTGTTCCACCAGATCGAACAGTTAGGGCCTAAGAAGTGAACGCCAGAAGCATAAAATACAAAATAAATACAACAGTTTTTCCATCATATAAAACGAATAATTGCAACCAGTATGAAAGTTATGGTCATTTCTATTTTCCGAGCAACCTAGGCTTCACCCTAGGGCGTTGCTCCAACAGATTGAATAGTTAGGGCCTTAGAAGTCAACGCCCGAACCATAAAATGCAAAAAAAATTCAACAGTGTTTCCATCATATAACAGGAATAATTGCAACCAGTTTGAAAGTGATGGCCAATTCTACGTTCCGGGCAGCCTAGGCTTCACTCTACTGCGTTGCTCCACCAGATCGAATAGTTAGGTCCTTAGAAGTAAACGCCAGAAGCATAAAATACGATATAAATACAACAGCTAATTCCATCGTATAGAAGGAATAATTGCAAACAGTGTGAAAGTAATGGTCATTTCTACGTTCCGGGCAACCTAGGCTTCACTCTACGGTGTTGTTCCACCAGATCGAATAGTTAGGGCCTAAGAAGTGAACGCCAGAAGCATTAAATACAATATAAATATAACAGTTTTTCCATCGTATAAAACGAATAATAGCAACCAGTGTGAAAGTTATGGTCATTTCTACGTTCCGGGCAACCTGGGCTTCACTCTAGGGCGTTCCTCCACCAGATCGAATAGTTAGTGCCTTAGAAGTCAACGCCAGAAGCATACAACTCAATAAAGATGCAACAGTTTTTCCATCGTATAGCAGGAGTATCTGCAAACAGTGTGAAAGTACTGGTCATTTCTACATTCCGGGCAACCTAGGCTTCACCCTAGGGCGCTGCTACAACAGATTGAATAGTTAGGATCTTAGAAGTTAATGCCCGAAGCATAAAATGCAATAAAAATACAACAGTTTTTCCATCATATAACAGGAATAATTGCAACCAGTTTGAAAGTGATGGTCATTTCTACGTTCCGGGCAACCTAGGCTTCACTCTAGGGCGTTGCTCCACCAAATCGAATAGTTAGGGCCTTAGAAGTCAACGCCCGAAGCATAAAATACAATATAAGTACAACAGTTTTTCCATCGTATAAAATGAATGATTGCGAACATTGTGAAAGTAATGGTCATTTCTACGTTCCTGGCAACCTACGCGTCACTCTAAGGCGTTGCTGCTCCACATCTGATAGCTACGGCCTTAGAAGCTAACGCCGGAAGCATAAAATACAATATAAATACAACAGCTTTGCCATTGTATAAAAGGAATAATAGCAACCAGTGTGAAAGTTATGGTCATTTCAACGTTCCGGGCAACCTAGGCTCCACTCTAGGGCGTTGCTCCTCCAGATCAAATAGTTAGGGCCTAAGAAGTCAACGCCAGAAGCATAAATTACAATATAAGTACAACAGCTTTTCCATCGTATCTAATGTATATTTACAAACAGTGTGGAAGTAATGGTCATTTCTACGTTCCGGGCAACTTCGGCTTCACTGTAGAGTGATGCTCCACCAGATCGAATAGGTAGTGCCTTAGAAGGCAACGCCAGAAGCATAATATACAACATAAATGTAACAGCTTTTCCATCGTATAAAACGAATAATAGCAATCAGTGTGAAAGTTGTGGTCATTTCTACGTTCCGGGCTACCTAGGCTGCACTCTAGCGTGTCGCTCCACCAGATCGAATAGGTAGGGCCACAGAAGTCAACGCCAGAAGCATAAAACACAATAAAAATGCAACAGTTTTTCCATCGTATAGCATGACTAATTGCAACCAGTGCGAAAGTAATGATCATTTCTACGTTCCGGGCAACCTAGGCTTCACTCTAGGGCGTTGCTCCACCAGATCAAACAGTTAGGGCCTTAGAAGTTAACGCCCGAAGCATAAAATACGATATAAATACAACAGCTTTTCCATCGTATAAGACGAATAATTGCAACCAGTGTGAATGTAATGGTCATTTCTACGTTCCGGGCAACCTAGGCTTCACTCTAGGGCGTTGCTCCACCAGATCGGATAATTAGGGCCTTAGAAATCAACGCCAGAAGCATAAAATACAATAAAGATGCAACAGTTTTTCCATCGTAACACAGGAATAATTGCAACCAGTGTGAAGGTAATGGTCTTTTCTACGTTCCGGGCAACCTAGGCTTCACTCTAGGGCGTTGCTCCACCAGATCAAACAGTTAGGGCCTTAGAAGTCAACGCCCGAAGCATTAAATGCAAAATAAATAGAACAGTTTTTCCATTGTATAAAACGAATAATTGCTGCCAGTGTAAAAGTTATGGTCATTTCTAGGTTCCGGGCAACCTAGGCTTCACTCTAAGGCGTTGCTCCTCCAGATCGAATAGTTAGTGCCTTAGAAGTCAACGCCAGAAGCATAAAATACAATATAAATACAACAGCTTTTCCATCGTATAAAACGAATAATTGCAACCAGTAGAAAACTTATGGACATTTCTACATTCCGAGCAACCTAGGCTTCACCCTAGGGCGTTGCTCCAACAGATTGAATAGTTAGGGCCTTAGAAGTCAACACCCGAAGCATAAAATACGATATAAATACAACAGCTTTTCTATCGTATAAAACGAATAATTGCAACCAGTGTGGAAGTTATGGCCATTTCTACGTTCCGGGCAACCTAGGCTTCACTCTAGGGCGTTGCTCGACCAGATCGAATAGCTAGGGCCTTAGAAGTCAACGCCCGAAGCATAAAATACAAAATAAATGGAACAGTTTTTCCATCGTATAAAACGAATAATTGCTGCCAGTGTGAAAGTAATGGTCATTTCTAAGTTCCGGGCAACCTAGGTTTCACTCTAGGGCGTTGCTCCACCAGATCATACAGTTAGGGCCTTAGAAGTCAACACCCGAAGCATAAAACACAAAATAAATAGAACGGTTTTTCCATTGTATAAAACGAGTAATTGCTACCAGTGTAAAAGTTATGGTCATTCCTACGTTCCGGACCACCTAGGCTTCACACTAGGGCGTTGCTCCACCAGATCAGACAGTTAGGGCCTTAGAAGTCAACGCCCGAAGCATTAAATTTAAAATAAATAGAACAGTTTTTCCATTGTTTAAAACGAATGATTGCTACCAGTGTAAAAGTTATGGTCATTTCTACGTTCCGGGCAGCCTAGGTTTCACTCCCGGGCGTTGCTCCTCCAGATCGTATAGTTACGGCCTAAGAAGTCAACGCCAGAAGCATAAAATACGATAAAGATGCAACAGTTTTTCCATCGTATAAAACGAATAATTGCAACCAGTGTGAAAGTTATGGTCATTTCTACATTCCGAGCAACCTAGGCTTCACTCTAGGGCGTTGCTCCGCCAGATCGAATAGTTAGGTCCTTAGAAATCAACGCAAGAAGCATAAAATACGATATAAATACAACAGTTTTCCATCGTATAAAAGGAATAATTGCAAACAGTGTGCAAGTAATGGTCATTTCTACGTTCCGGGCAACCTAGGCTTCACTCTAGGGCGTTGTTCCACCAGATCGAATAGTTAGGGCCTTAGAAGTCAACGCCAGAAGCATAAAATACGATATAAATACAACAGCTTTTATATCGTATAAAACGAATAATTGCAACCAGTGTGAAAGTAATGGTCATTTCTACGTTCCGAGCACCCTAGGCACCACTCTAGGGCGTTGCTCCACCACATCTAATAGCTACGGCCTTAGAAGTCATCGCCAAAGGCATAAAATACAATATAAATACAACAGTGTTTCCATCATATAACTGGAATAATTGCAACCAGTTTGAAAGTGATGGCCAATTCCACGTTCCGGGCAACCGAGGCTTCACTCTAGGGCGCTGCTCCACCAGATGAAATAGTTAGGGCCTTAGAAGTCAACGCCCGAAGCATAAAATACAAAATAAATACAACAGCTTTTCCATCGTATAAAAGCAATAATTGAAAACAGTGTGAAAGTAATGGTCATTTCTACGTTCCGAGCAATCTAGGCTTCACTCTAGGGCGGTGCTCCACCATATCGAATAGCTACGGATTAAGAAGCCTACGCCTGAAGCATAAAATACAATAAAAATACAACAGTGCTTCCATCATATAACAGGAATAATTGCAACCAGTTTGAAAGTGATGGCCAATTCTACGTTCCGGGCAACCTAGGTTTCACTCCAGGGCGTTGTTCCACCAGATCGAATGGTTAGGGCCCAAGAAGTCAACGACAGAAGCATAAAATGCAATATAAATATAACAGTTTTCTCATCGTATAAAACGAATGATAGCAACCAGTGTGAAAGTTATGGTCATTTCTACGTTCCGGGCAACCTAGGCTTCACTCTATGGCGTTCCTCCACCACATCGAATAGCTACGGCCTCAGAAGTCACCGCCTGGAGTATAAAATACAATAAAAATACAACAGTCTTTCCATCCTATAACAGGAATAATTGCAACCCGTGTGAAGGTGATGGTCATTTCTACGTTCCAGGCAACCTAGGCTTCACTCTAGGGCGTTGTTCCTCCAGATCGTATAGTTAGGGCCTAAAAAGTCAACGCCAGAAGCATAAAATACGATATAAATACAACTGCTTTTCCATCGTATAAAACGAATAATTGCAACCAGTGTGAAAGTAATGGTCATTTCTGCGTTCCGGGCAACCTAGGCTTCACTCTAGGGCGTTGCTCCACCACATCTAATAGCTACGGCCTTAGAAGTCAACGCCAGAAGCATAAAATACAATAAAAATACAACAGTCTTTCCATCCTATAACAGGAATAATAGCAACCCGTGTGAAAGTGATGGTCAGTTCTACGTTCCAGGCAACCTAGGCTTCACTCTAGGGCGTTGTTCCACCAGATCGAATAGTTAGGGCCTTAGAAGTCAACGCCAGAAGCATAAAATACGATATAAATACAACAGCTTTTCCATCGTATAAAAGGAATAATTGCAAACAGTGTGAAAGTAATGGTCATTTCTACGTTCCGAGCACCCTAGGCGTCACTCTAGGGCGTTGCTCCACCACATCTAATAGCTACGGCCTTAGAAGTCAACGCCAGAGGCATAAAATACAATATAAATACAACATCTTTTCCATCGTATAAAACGAATAATTGCTACCAGTGTGAAAGTTATGGTCATTTCTACATTCCGAGCAACCTAGGCTTCACTCTAGGGCGGTGCTCTACCAGATTAAATAGTTAGGTCGTAAGAAGTCAACGCCAGAAGCATAAAATACCATATAAATACAACAGCTTTTCCATCGTATATAATGTATATTTGCAAACAGTGTGAAAGTGATGGTCATTTCTACGTTCCGGGCAACATAGGCTTCACTCTAGGGCGTTGCTCCACTAGATCGAATAGTTAGTACCTTAGAAGTCAACGCCAGATGTATAAAATACAATATAAATACAGCAGTTTTTCCATCGTATAAAACGAATAATTGCAACCAGAATGAAAGTTAACGTCATTTCTACTTTCAGGGCAACCTAAGCTTCACCCTGGGGCGTTGCTCCAACAGATTGAGTTGTTAGGGCCTTAGAAGTCAACGCCCGAAGCATAAAATGCAATAAAAATGCAACAGTTTTTCCATCATTTAACAGGAATAATTGCAACCAGTTTGAAAGTGACGGACAATTCTACGTTCCAGGCAACCTAGGCTTCGCTCTAGGGCGTTGCTCCACCAGATCGAATAGATAGTGCCTTAGAAGTCAACGCCAGAAGCATAAAATACAATATAAGTACAACAGTTTTTCCATCCTATAAAACGAATAATTGCAACCAGTATGGAACTTATGGTCATTTCTACTTTCCGAGCAACCTAGGCTTCACCCTAGGGCGTTGCTGCAACAGATTGAATAGTTAGGGCCTTAGAAGTCAACGCCCGAAGCATAAAATGCAATAAAGATACAACAGTGTTTCCATCATATAACAGGAATAATTGCAACCAGTTTGAAAGTGACGGACAATTCTACGTTCCAGGCAACCTAGGCTTCGCTCTAGGGCGTTGCTCCACCAGATCGAATAGTTAGTGCCATAGAAGTCAACGCCAGAAGCATAAAATACAATATAAATACAACAGTTTTTCCATCGTATAAAACGAATAATTGCAACCAGTATGAAACTTATGGTCATTTCTACTTTCCGAGCAAGCTAGGCTTCACCCTAGGTCGTTGGTCCAACAGATTGAATAGTTAGGGCCTTAGAAGTCAACGCCCGAAGCATAAAATGCAATAAAAATACAACAGTGTATCCATCATATCACAGGTATAATTGCAAGCAGATTGAAAGTGATGGCCAATTCGACGTGCCGGGCAACCTAGGCTTCACTCTAGGGCGTTGCTCCACCAGATCGAATAGCTAGTGCCTTAGAAGTCAACGCCAGAAGCATAAAATACAATATAAATACAACAGTTTCTCCATCGTATAAAACGAATAAATGCAACCAGTATGAAACTTATGGTCATATCTGCTTTCCGAGCAACCTAGGCTTCACCCTAGGCCGTTGTACCACCAGATTGAATAGTTAGGGCCTTAGAAGTCAATGCCCGAAGCATAAAATGCAATAAAAATACAACAGTTTTTCCATCATATAACAGGAATAATTGCAACCAGTTTGAAAGTGATGGTCATTTCCACGTTCCGGGCAATATAGGCTTCACTCTAGGGCGTTGCTCCACTACATCGAATAGTTAGTACCTTAGAAGTCAACGCCAGATGTATAAAATACAATATAAATACAACAGTTTTTCCATTGTATAAAACGAATAATTGCTACCAGTGTAAAAGTTATGGTTATTTCTACGTTCCGGGCAACCTAGGCTTCACCCTAGGCCGTTGTCCCACCAGATTGAGTAGTTAGGGACTCAGAAGTCAATGCCCGAAGGATAAAATGCAATAAAAATACAACAGTTTTTCCATCATATAACAGGTATAATTGCAAGCAGTTTGAAAGTGATGGTCATTTCTACGTTCCGGGCAACATAGGTTTCACTCTAGGGCGTTGCTCCACGAGAAAGAAGAGTTATGGCCTAAGAAGTCAACGCCAGAAGCATAAAATACGATATAAATGCAACAGCTTTTCCATCGTATAAAACGAATAATTGCAACCAGTATGAAACTTATGGTCATTTCTACTTTCCGAGCAAGTTGGGCTTCACCCTAGGGCATTGCTCCAACAGACTGAATAGTTAGCGCCTTAGAAGTCAACGCCCGAAGCATAAAATGCAAAAAAAATACAGCAGTGTTTCCATCATATAACAGGTATAATTGCAACCAGTTTGAAATTGATGGCCAATTCTACGTTCCGGGCAACCTAGGCATCAATCTATTTCGTTGCTCCACAAGATCGAATAGTTAGTGCCTTAGAAGTCAACGCCCGAAGCATAAAATGCAATAAAGATACAACAGTGTTTCCATCATATAACAGGAATAACTGCAACCAGTTTGAAAGTGATGGCCAATTCTACATTCAGGGCAACCTAGGCTTCACTCTATTGCGTTGCTCCACCAGATCGAATAGTTAGTGCCTTAGAAGTCAACGCCAGAAGTATCAAATACAATATAAATACAACAGTTTTTAAATCGTATAACACGAATAATTGCAACCAGTATGAAACTTATGGACATTTCTACTTTCCGAGCAACCTAGGCTTCACCCTAGGGCGTTGCTCCAACAGATTGAATAGTTAGGGCCTTAGAAGTCAACGCCCGAACCATAAAATGCAAAAAAAATACAGCAGTGTTTCCATCGTATAAAAGGATTAATTGCAACCAGTTTGAAAGTGATGGTCATTTCTCCTTTCCGGGCAACGTCGGCTTCACTCTAGGGCGTTGCTCCAAGAGATCGAATAGTTAGTGCCTTAGAAGTCAACGCCAGAAGCATAAAATACAATATAAATACAACAGTTTTTCCATCGTATAAAACGAATAATTGCAACCAGTATGAAACTAATGGTCATTTCTACTTTCCGAGCAACCTAGGCTTCACCCTAGGGCGTTGCTCCAACGGATTGAATAGTTAGGGCCTTAGAAGTTAACGCCCGAACCATAAAATGCAAAAAAAATACAGCAGTGTTTCCATCATATAACAGGTATAATTGCAACCAGTTTGAAATTGATGGCCAATTCTACGTTCCGGGCAACCTAGGCATCACACTATTGTGTTGCTCCACCAGATCGAATAGTCAGTGCCTTAGAGGTCAACGCCAGAAGCATAAAATACAATATAAATACAACAGTTCTTCCATCGTATAAAACGAATAATTGCAACCACTATGAAACTTATGGTCATTTCTACTTTCCGAGCAAGCTAGGCTTCACCCTAGGGCGTTGCTCCAACAGATTGAATAGTTAGGGCCTTAGAAGTCAACGCCCGAAGCATAAAATGCAATAAAAATACAACACTGTATCCATCATATAACAGGAATAATTGCAACCAGTTTGAAACTGATGGCCAATTCTACGTTCCGGGCAACCTAGGCTTCGCTCTAGGGCGTTGCTCCACCAGATCGAATAGATAGTGTCTTAGAAGTCAACGCCAGAAGCATAAAATACAATATAAGTACAACAGCTTTTCCATCGTATAAAACGAATAATTGCAACCAGTATGAAACTTATGGACATTTCTACTTTCCGAGGAACCTAGGCCTCACCCTAGGGCGTTGCTCCAACAGATTGAATAGTTAGGGCCTTAGCAGTCAACGCCAGAACCATAAAATGCAAAAAAAATACAACAGTGTTTCCATCATATAACAGGAATAACTGCAACCAGTTTGAAAGTGATGGCCAATTCTACATTCAGGGCAACCTAGGCTTCACTCTAGGGCGTTGCTCCACCAGATCGAATAGTTAGTGCCTTAGAAGTCAACGCCAGAAGCATAAAATACAGTATAAATACAACAACTTTTCCATCGTATAAAACGAATAATTGCAACCAGTATGAAACTTATGGTCATTTCTACTTTCCGAGCAACCTAGGCTTCACCCTAGGGCGTTGCTCCAACAGATTGAATAGTTAGGGCCTTAGAAGTCAACGCCCGAAGCATAAAATGCAATAAAAATACAACAGTGTTTCCATCATATAACAGGAATAATTGCATCCAGTTTGAAAGTGATGGCCAATTCTACGTTCCGGGCAACCTAGGCTTCACTCTATTGCGTTGCTCCACCAGATCGAATAGTTAGTGCCTTAGAAGTCAACGCCAGAAGTATCAAATACAATATAAATACAACAGTTTTTAAATCGTATAACACGAATAATTGCAACCAGTATGAAACTTATGGACATTTCTACTTTCCGAGCAACCTAGGCTTCACCCTAGGGCGTTGCTCCAACAGATTGAATAGTTAGGGCCTTAGAAGTCAACGCCCGAACCATAAAATGCAAAAAAAATACAGCAGTGTTTCCATCGTATAAAAGGATTAATTGCAACCAGTTTGAAAGTGATGGTCATTTCTACGTTCCGGGCAACATAGGTTTCACTCTAGGGCGTTGCTCCACCAGAAAGAATAGTTACGGCCTAAGAAGTCAACGCCAGAAGCATAAAATACGATATAAATGCAACAGCTTTTCCATCGTATAAAACGAATAATTGCAACCAGTATGAAACTTATGGTCATTTCTACTTTCCGAGCAAGTTGGGCTTCACCCTAGGGCATTGCTCCAACAGACTGAATAGTTAGGGCCTTAGAAGTCAACGCCCGAAGCATAAAATGCAAAAAAAATACAGCAGTGTTTCCATCGTATAAAAGGATTAATTGCAACCAGTTTGAAAGTGATGGTCATTTCTCCTTTCCGGGCAACGTCGGCTTCACTCTAGGGCGTTGCTCCACGAGATCGAATAGTTAGTGCCTTAGAAGTCAACGCCAGAAACATAAAATACAATATAAATACAACAGTTTTTCCATCGTATAAAACGAATAATTGCAACCAGTATTAAACTAATGGTCATTTCTACTTTCCGAGCAACCTAGGATTCACCCTAGGGCGTTGCTTCAACGGATTGAATAGTTAGGGCCTTAGAAGTTAACGCCCGAACCATAAAATGCAAAAAAAATACAGCAGTGTTTCCATCATATAACAGGTATAATTGCAACCAGTTTGAAATTGATGGCCAATTCTACGTTCTGGGCAACCTAGGCATCACACTATTGTGTTGCTCCACCAGATCGAATAGTCAGTGCCTTAGAGGTCAACGCCAGAAGCATAAAATACAATATAAATACAACAGTTCTTCCATCGTATAAAACGAATAATTGCAACCACTATGAAACTTATGGTCATTTCTACTTTCCGAGCAACCTAGGCTTCACCCTAGGGCGTTGCTCCAACAGATTGAATAGTTAGGGCCTTAGAAGTCAACGCCCGAAGCATAAAATGCAATAAAAATACAACAGTGTTTCCATCATATAACAGGAATAATTGCATCCAGTTTGAAAGTGATGGCCAATTCTACGTTCCGGGCAACCTAGGCTTCACTCTATTGCGTTGCTCCACCAGATCGAATAGTTAGTGCCTTAGAAGTCAACGCCAGAAGTATCAAATACAATATAAATACAACAGTTTTTAAATCGTATAACACGAATAATTGCAACCAGTATGAAACTTATGGACATTTCTACTTTCCGAGCAACCTAGGCTTCACCCTAGGGCGTTGCTCCAACAGATTGAATAGTTAGGGCCTTAGAAGTCAACGCCCGAACCATAAAATGCAAAAAAAATACAGCAGTGTTTCCATCGTATAAAAGGATTAATTGCAACCAGTTTGAAAGTGATGGTCATTTCTACGTTCCGGGCAACATAGGTTTCACTCTAGGGCGTTGCTCCACCAGAAAGAATAGTTACGGCCTAAGAAGTCAACGCCAGAAGCATAAAATACGATATAAATGCAACAGCTTTTCCATCGTATAAAACGAATAATTGCAACCAGTATGAAACTTATGGTCATTTCTACTTTCCGAGCAAGTTGGGCTTCACCCTAGGGCATTGCTCCAACAGACTGAATAGTTAGGGCCTTAGAAGTCAACGCCCGAAGCATAAAATGCAAAAAAAATACAGCAGTGTTTCCATCGTATAAAAGGATTAATTGCAACCAGTTTGAAAGTGATGGTCATTTCTCCTTTCCGGGCAACGTCGGCTTCACTCTAGGGCGTTGCTCCACGAGATCGAATAGTTAGTGCCTTAGAAGTCAACGCCAGAAACATAAAATACAATATAAATACAACAGTTTTTCCATCGTATAAAACGAATAATTGCAACCAGTATTAAACTAATGGTCATTTCTACTTTCCGAGCAACCTAGGATTCACCCTAGGGCGTTGCTTCAACGGATTGAATAGTTAGGGCCTTAGAAGTTAACGCCCGAACCATAAAATGCAAAAAAAATACAGCAGTGTTTCCATCATATAACAGGTATAATTGCAACCAGTTTGAAATTGATGGCCAATTCTACGTTCTGGGCAACCTAGGCATCACACTATTGTGTTGCTCCACCAGATCGAATAGTCAGTGCCTTAGAGGTCAACGCCAGAAGCATAAAATACAATATAAATACAACAGTTCTTCCATCGTATAAAACGAATAATTGCAACCACTATGAAACTTATGGTCATTTCTACTTTCCGAGCAACCTAGGCTTCACCCTAGGGCGTTGCTCCAACAGAATGAATAGTTAGGGCCTTAGAAGTCAACGCCCGAACCATAAAATGCAAAAAAAATACAACAGTGTTTCCATCATATAACAGGAATAATTGCAACCAGTTTGAAAGTGATGGCCAATTCTACGTTCCGGGCAACCTAGGCTTCACTCTATTGCGTTGCTCCACCAGATCGAATAGTTAGTGCCTTAGAAGTCATCGCCAGAAGCATCAAATACAATATAAATACAACAGTTTTTAAATCGTATAACACGAATAATTGCAACCAGTATGAAACTTATGGACATTTCTACTTTCCGAGCAACCTAGGCTTCACCCTAGGGCATTGCTCCAACAGATTGAATAGTTAGGGCCTTAGAAGTCAACGCCCGAACCATAAAATGCAAAAAAAATACAGCAGTGTTTCCATCGTATAAAAGGATTAATTGCAACCAGCTTGAAAGTGATGGTCATTTCTCCTTTCCGGGCAACGTCGGCTTCACTCTAGGGCGTTGCTCCACGAGATCGAATAGTTAGTGCCTTAGAAGTCAACGCCAGAAGCATAAAATACAATATAAATACAACAGTTTTTCCATCGTATAAAACGAATAATTGCAACCAGTATGAAACTAATGGTCATTTCTACTTTCCGAGCAACCTAGGCTTCACCCTAGGGCGTTGCTCCAACGGATTGAATAGTTAGGGCCTTAGAAGTTAACGCCCTAACCATAAAATGCAAAAAAAATACAGCAGTGTTTCCATCATATAACAGGTATAATTGCAACCAGTTTGAAAGTGATGGTCATTTCCACGTTCCGGGTAATATAGGCTTCACTCTAGGGCGTTGCTCCACTACATCGAATAGTTAGTACCTTAGAAGTCAACGCCAGATGTATAAAATACAATATAAATACAACAGTTTTTCCATAGTATAAAACGAATAATTGCTACCAGTGTAAAAGTTATGGTTATTTCTACGTTCCGCGCAACCTAGGCTTCACCCTAGGCCGTTGTCCCACCAGATTGAATAGTTAGGGCCTGAGAAGTCAATGCCCGAAGGATAAAATGCAATAAAAATACAACAGTTTTTCCATCATATAACAGGTATAATTGCAAGCAGTTTGAAAGTGATGGTCATTTCTACGTTCCGGGCAACATAGGTTTCACTCTAGGGCGTTGCTCCACCAGAAAGAATAGTTACTGCCTAAGAAGTCAACGCCAGAAGCATAAAATACGATATAAATGCAACAGCTCTTCCATCGTATAAAACGAATAATTGCAACCAGTATGAAACTTATGGTCATTTCTACTTTCCGAGCAAGTTGGGCTTCACCCTAGGGCATTGCTCCAACAGACTGAATAGTTAGGGCCTTAGAAGTCAACGCCCGAAGCATAAAATGCAAAAAAAATACAGCAGTGTTTCCATCATATAACAGGTATAATTGCAACCAGTTTGAAATTGATGGCCAATTCTACGTTCCGGGCAACCTAGGCATCAATCTATTGCGTTGCTCCACAAGATCGAATAGTTAGTGCCTTAGAAGTCAACGCCAGAAGCATAAAATACAATATAAATACAACAGTTTTTCCATCGTATAAAACGAATAATTGCAACCAGTATGAAACTTATGGACATTTCTACTTTCCGAGGAACCTAGGCCTCACCCTAGGGCGTTGCTCCAACAGATTGAATAGTTAGGGCCTTAGAAGTCAACGCCAGAACCATAAAATGCAAAAAAAAATACAACAGTGTTTCCATCATATATCAGGAATAATTGCAACCAGTTTGAAAGTGGATGGCTAATTCTACGTTCCGGGCAACCTAGGCTTCACTCTAGGGCGTTGCTCCACCAGATCGAATAGTTAGAGCCTTAGAAGTCAACGCCAGAAGCATAAAATACAATATAAATACAACAGTTTTTCCATCGTATAAAACGATTAATTTCAACCAGTATGAAACTTATGGTCATTTCTACTTTCCGAGCAACCTAGGCTTCACCCTAGGGCGTTGCTCCACTACATCGATTAGTTAGTACCTTAGAAGTCAACGCCAGATGTATAAAATACAATATAAATACAACAGTTTTTCCATAGTATAAAACGAATAATTGCTACCAGTGTAAAAGTTATGGTTATTTCTACGTTGCGGGCAACCTAGGCGTCACCCTAGGCCGTTGTCCCACCAGATTGAATAGTTAGGGCCTGAGAAGTCAATGCCCGAAGGATAAAATGCAATAAAAATACAACAGTTTTTCCATCATATAACAGGTATAATTGCAAGCAGTTTGAAAGTGATGGTCATTTCTACGTTCCGGGCAACATAGGTTTCACTCTAGGGCGTTGCTCCACCAGAAAGAATAGTTACGGCCTAAGAAGTCAACGCCAGAAGCATAAAATACGATATAAATGCAACAGCTTTTCCATCGTATAAAACGAATAATTGCAACCAGTAAGAAACTTATGGTCATTTCTACTTTCCGAGCAAGTTGGGCTTCACCCTAGGGCATTGCTCCAACAGACTGAATAGTTAGGGCCTTAGAAGTCAACGCCCGAAGCATAAAATGCAAAAAAAATACAGCAGTGTTTCCATCGTATAAAAGGATTAATTGCAACCAGTTTGAAAGTGATGGTCATTTCTCCTTTCCGGGCAACGTCGGCTTCACTCTAGGGCGTTGCTCCACGAGATCGAATAGTTAGTGCCTTAGAAGTCAACGCCAGAAGCACATAATACAATATAAATACAACAGTTTTTCCATCGTATAAAACGAATAATTGCAACCAGTATTAAACTAATGGTCATTTCTACTTTCCGAGCAACCTAGGCTTCACCCTAGGGCGTTGCTTCAACGGATTGAATAGTTAGGGCCTTAGAAGTCAACGCCCGAAGCATAAAATGCAATAAAAATACAACACTGTATCCATCATATAACAGGAATAATTGCAACCAGTTTGAAACTGATGGCCAATTCTACGTTCCGGGCAACCTAGGCTTCAGTCTAGGGCGTTGCTCCACCAGATCGAACAGTTAGTGCCTTAGAAGTCAACGCCAGAAGCATAAAACACAATATAAATACAACAGTTTTTCTATCGTATAAGACGAATAATTGCAACCAGTATGAAACTTATGGTCATTTCTACTTTCCGAGCAACCTAGGCTTCACCCTAGGGCGTTGCTCCAACAGATTGAATAGTTAGGGCCTTAGAAGTCAACGCCCGAACCATAAAATGCAAAAAAAATACAGCAGTGTTTCCATCGTATAAAAGGATTAATTGCAACCAGCTTGAAAGTGATGGTCATTTCTCCTTTCCGGGCAACGTCGGCTTCACTCTAGGGCGTTGCTCCACGAGATCGAATAGTTAGTGCCTTAGAAGTCAACGCCAGAAGCATAAAATACAATATAAATACAACAGTTTTTCCATCGTATAAAACGAATAATTGCAACCAGTATGAAACTAATGGTCATTTCTACTTTCCGAGCAACCTAGGCTTCACCCTAGGGCGTTGCTCCAACGGATTGAATAGTTAGGGCCTTAGAAGTTAACGCCCTAACCATAAAATGCAAAAAAAATACAGCAGTGTTTCCATCATATAACAGGTATAATTGCAACCAGTTTGAAAGTGATGGTCATTTCCACGTTCCGGGTAATATAGGCTTCACTCTAGGGCGTTGCTCCACTACATCGAATAGTTAGTACCTTAGAAGTCAACGCCAGATGTATAAAATACAATATAAATACAACAGTTTTTCCATAGTATAAAACGAATAATTGCTACCAGTGTAAAAGTTATGGTTATTTCTACGTTCCGCGCAACCTAGGCTTCACCCTAGGCCGTTGTCCCACCAGATTGAATAGTTAGGGCCTGAGAAGTCAATGCCCGAAGGATAAAATGCAATAAAAATACAACAGTTTTTCCATCATATAACAGGTATAATTGCAAGCAGTTTGAAAGTGATGGTCATTTCTACGTTCCGGGCAACATAGGTTTCACTCTAGGGCGTTGCTCCACCAGAAAGAATAGTTACTGCCTAAGAAGTCAACGCCAGAAGCATAAAATACGATATAAATGCAACAGCTCTTCCATCGTATAAAACGAATAATTGCAACCAGTATGAAACTTATGGTCATTTCTACTTTCCGAGCAAGTTGGGCTTCACCCTAGGGCATTGCTCCAACAGACTGAATAGTTAGGGCCTTAGAAGTCAACGCCCGAAGCATAAAATGCAAAAAAAATACAGCAGTGTTTCCATCATATAACAGGTATAATTGCAACCAGTTTGAAATTGATGGCCAATTCTACGTTCCGGGCAACCTAGGCATCAATCTATTGCGTTGCTCCACAAGATCGAATAGTTAGTGCCTTAGAAGTCAACGCCAGAAGCATAAAATACAATATAAATACAACAGTTTTTCCATCGTATAAAACGAATAATTGCAACCAGTATGAAACTTATGGACATTTCTACTTTCCGAGGAACCTAGGCCTCACCCTAGGGCGTTGCTCCAACAGATTGAATAGTTAGGGCCTTAGAAGTCAACGCCAGAACCATAAAATGCAAAAAAAAATACAACAGTGTTTCCATCATATATCAGGAATAATTGCAACCAGTTTGAAAGTGGATGGCTAATTCTACGTTCCGGGCAACCTAGGCTTCACTCTAGGGCGTTGCTCCACCAGATCGAATAGTTAGAGCCTTAGAAGTCAACGCCAGAAGCATAAAATACAATATAAATACAACAGTTTTTCCATCGTATAAAACGATTAATTTCAACCAGTATGAAACTTATGGTCATTTCTACTTTCCGAGCAACCTAGGCTTCACCCTAGGGCGTTGCTCCACTACATCGATTAGTTAGTACCTTAGAAGTCAACGCCAGATGTATAAAATACAATATAAATACAACAGTTTTTCCATAGTATAAAACGAATAATTGCTACCAGTGTAAAAGTTATGGTTATTTCTACGTTGCGGGCAACCTAGGCGTCACCCTAGGCCGTTGTCCCACCAGATTGAATAGTTAGGGCCTGAGAAGTCAATGCCCGAAGGATAAAATGCAATAAAAATACAACAGTTTTTCCATCATATAACAGGTATAATTGCAAGCAGTTTGAAAGTGATGGTCATTTCTACGTTCCGGGCAACATAGGTTTCACTCTAGGGCGTTGCTCCACCAGAAAGAATAGTTACGGCCTAAGAAGTCAACGCCAGAAGCATAAAATACGATATAAATGCAACAGCTTTTCCATCGTATAAAACGAATAATTGCAACCAGTAAGAAACTTATGGTCATTTCTACTTTCCGAGCAAGTTGGGCTTCACCCTAGGGCATTGCTCCAACAGACTGAATAGTTAGGGCCTTAGAAGTCAACGCCCGAAGCATAAAATGCAAAAAAAATACAGCAGTGTTTCCATCGTATAAAAGGATTAATTGCAACCAGTTTGAAAGTGATGGTCATTTCTCCTTTCCGGGCAACGTCGGCTTCACTCTAGGGCGTTGCTCCACGAGATCGAATAGTTAGTGCCTTAGAAGTCAACGCCAGAAGCACATAATACAATATAAATACAACAGTTTTTCCATCGTATAAAACGAATAATTGCAACCAGTATTAAACTAATGGTCATTTCTACTTTCCGAGCAACCTAGGCTTCACCCTAGGGCGTTGCTTCAACGGATTGAATAGTTAGGGCCTTAGAAGTCAACGCCCGAAGCATAAAATGCAATAAAAATACAACACTGTATCCATCATATAACAGGAATAATTGCAACCAGTTTGAAACTGATGGCCAATTCTACGTTCCGGGCAACCTAGGCTTCAGTCTAGGGCGTTGCTCCACCAGATCGAACAGTTAGTGCCTTAGAAGTCAACGCCAGAAGCATAAAACACAATATAAATACAACAGTTTTTCTATCGTATAAGACGAATAATTGCAACCAGTATGAAACTTATGGTCATTTCTACTTTCCGAGCAACCTAGGCTTCACCCTAGGGCGTTGCTCCAACAGATTGAATAGTTGGGGCCTTAGAAGTCAACGCCCGAACCATAAAATGCAAAAAAAATACAACAGTGTTTCCATCATATAACAGGAATAATTGCAACCAGTTTGAAAGTGACGGACAATTCTACGTTCCAGGCAACCTAGGCTTCGCTCTAGGGCGTTGCTCCACCAGATCGAATAGATAGTGCCTTAGAAGTCAACGCCAGAAGCATAAAATACAATATAAGTACAACAGTTTTTCCATCGTATAAAACGAATAATTGCAACCAGAATGAAACTTATGGTCATTTCTACTTTCCGAGCAACACAGGCTTCACCCTAGGGCGTTGCTCCAACAGATTGAATAGTTAGGGCCTTAGAAGTCAACGCCTGAACCGTAAAATGCAAAAAAAATACAGCAGTGTTTCCATCATATAACAGGTATAATTGCAACCAGTTTGAAATTGATGGCCAATTCTACGTTCCGGGCAACCTAGGCATCACTCTATTGCGTTGCTCCACCAGATCGAATAGTTAGTGCCATAGAAGTCAACGCCAGAAGCATAAAATACAATATAAATACAACAGTTCTTCCATCGTATAAAACGAATAATTGCAACCACTATGAAACTTATGGTCATATCTGCTTTCCGAGCAACCTAGGCTTCACCCTAGGCCGTTGTACCACCAGATTGAATAGTTAGGGCCTTAGAAGTCAATGCCCGAAGCATAAAATGCAATAAAAATACAACAGTTTTTCCATCATATAACAGGAATAATTGCAACCAGTTTGAAAGTGATGGTCATTTCCACGTTCCGGGCAATTTAGGCATCACTCTAGGGCGTTGCTCCACTACATCGAATAGTTAGTACCTTAGAAGTCAACGCCAGATGTATAAAATACAATATAAATACAACAGTTTTTCCATAGTATAAAACGAATAATTGCTACCAGTGTAAAAGTTATGGTTATTTCTACGTTCCGGGCAACCTAGGCTTCACCCTAGGCCGTTGTCCCACCAGATTGAATAGTTAGGGCCTGAGAAGTCAATGTCCGAAGGATAAAATGCAATAAAAATACAACAGTTTTTCCATCATATAACAGGTATAATTGCAAGCAGTTTGAAAGTGATGGTCATTTCTACGTTCCGGGCAACATAGGTTTCACTCTAGGGCGTTGCTCCACCAGAAAGAATAGTTACGGCCTAAGAAGTCAACGCCAGAAGCATAAAATACGATATAAATGCAACAGCTTTTCCATCGTATAAAACGAATAATTGCAACCAGTATGAAACTTATGGACATTTCTGCTTTCCGAGCAACCTAGGCTTCACCCTAGGGCGTTGCTCCAACAGATTGAATAGTTAGGGCCTTAGAAGTCAACGCCCGAACCATAAAATGCAAAAACAATACAGCAGTGTTTCCATCGTATAAAAGGATTAATTGCAACCAGTTTGAAAGTGATGGTCATTTCTCCTTTCCGGGCAACGTCGGCTTCACTCTAGGGCGTTGCTCCACGAGATCGAATAGTTAGTGCCTTAGAAGTCAACGCCAGAAGCATAAAATACAATATAAATACAACAGTTTTTCCATCGTATAAAACGAATAATTGCAACCAGTATGAAACTAATGGTCATTTCTACTTTCCGAGCAACCTAGGCTTCACCCTAGGGCGTTGCTCCAACTGATTGAATAGTTAGGGCCTTAGAAGTTAACGCCCTAACCATAAAATGCAAAAAAAATACAGCAGTGTTTCCATCATATAACAGGTATAATTGCAACCAGTTTGAAAGTGATGGTCATTTCCACGTTCCGGGCAATATAGGCTTCACTGTAGGGCGTTGCTCCACTACATCGAATAGTTAGTACCTTAGAAGTCAACGCCAGATGTATAAAATGCAATATAAATACAACAGTTTTTCCATAGTATAAAACGAATAATTGCTACCAGTGTAAAAGTTATGGTTATTTCTACGTTCCGCGCAACCTAGGCTTCACCCTAGGCCATTGTCCCACCAGATTGAATAGTTAGGGCCTGAGAAGTCAATGCCCGAAGGATAAAATGCAATAAAAATACAACAGTTTTTCCATCATATAACAGGTATAATTGCAAGCAGTTTGAAAGTGATGGTCATTTCTACGTTCCGGGCAACATAGGTTTCACTCTAGGGCGTTGCTCCACCAGAAAGAATAGTTACTGCCTAAGAAGTCAACGCCAGAAGCATAAAATACGATATAAATGCAACAGCTCTTCCATCGTATAAAACGAATAATTGCAACCAGTATGAAACTTATGGTCATTTCTACTTTCCGAGCAAGTTGGGCTTCACCCTAGGGCATTGCTCCAACAGACTGAATAGTTAGGGCATTAGAAGTCAACGCCCGAAGCATAAAATGCAAAAAAAATACAGCAGTGTTTCCATCATATAACAGGTATAATTGCAACCAGTCTGAAATTGATGGCCAATTCTACGTTCCGGGCAACCTAGGCATCAATCTATTGCGTTGCTCCACAAGATCGAATAGTTAGTGCCTTAGAAGTCAACGCCAGAAGCATAAAATACAATATAAATACAACAGTTTTTCCATCGTATAAAACGAATAATTGCAACCAGTATGAAACTAATGGTCATTTCTACTTTCCGAGCAACCTAGGCTTCACCCTAGGGCGTTGCTCCAACTGATTGAATAGTTAGGGCCTTAGAAGTTAACGCCCTAACCATAAAATGCAAAAAAAATACAGCAGTGTTTCCATCATATAACAGGTATAATTGCAACCAGTTTGAAAGTGATGGTCATTTCCACGTTCCGGGCAATATAGGCTTCACTGTAGGGCGTTGCTCCACTACATCGAATAGTTAGTACCTTAGAAGTCAACGCCAGATGTATAAAATGCAATATAAATACAACAGTTTTTCCATAGTATAAAACGAATAATTGCTACCAGTGTAAAAGTTATGGTTATTTCTACGTTCCGCGCAACCTAGGCTTCACCCTAGGCCATTGTCCCACCAGATTGAATAGTTAGGGCCTGAGAAGTCAATGCCCGAAGGATAAAATGCAATAAAAATACAACAGTTTTTCCATCATATAACAGGTATAATTGCAAGCAGTTTGAAAGTGATGGTCATTTCTACGTTCCGGGCAACATAGGTTTCACTCTAGGGCGTTGCTCCACCAGAAAGAATAGTTACTGCCTAAGAAGTCAACGCCAGAAGCATAAAATACGATATAAATGCAACAGCTCTTCCATCGTATAAAACGAATAATTGCAACCAGTATGAAACTTATGGTCATTTCTACTTTCCGAGCAAGTTGGGCTTCACCCTAGGGCATTGCTCCAACAGACTGAATAGTTAGGGCATTAGAAGTCAACGCCCGAAGCATAAAATGCAAAAAAAATACAGCAGTGTTTCCATCATATAACAGGTATAATTGCAACCAGTCTGAAATTGATGGCCAATTCTACGTTCCGGGCAACCTAGGCATCAATCTATTGCGTTGCTCCACAAGATCGAATAGTTAGTGCCTTAGAAGTCAACGCCAGAAGCATAAAATACAATATAAATACAACAGTTTTTCCATCGTATAAAACGAATAATTGCAACCAGTATGAAACTTATGGACATTTCTACTTTCCGAGGAACCTAGGCCTCACCCTAGGGCGTTGCTCCAACAGATTGAATAGTTAGTGCCTTAGAAGTCAACGCCAGAACCATAAAATGCAAAAAAAATACAACAGCGTTTCCATCATATATCAGGAATAATTGCAACCAGTTTGAAAGTGGATGGCTAATTCTACGTTCCGGGCAACCTAGGCTTCACTCTAGGGCGTTGCTCCACCAGATCGAATAGTTAGAGCCTTAGAAGTCAACGCCAGAAGCATAAAATACAATATAAATACAACAGTTTTTCCATCGTATAAAACGATTAATTTCAACCAGTATGAAACTTATGGTCATTTCTACTTTCCGAGCAACCTAGGCTTCACCCTAGGGCGTTGCTCCACTACATCGATTAGTTAGTACCTTAGAAGTCAACGCCAGATGTATAAAATACAATATAAATACAACAGTTTTTCCATAGTATAAAACGAATAATTGCTACCAGTGTAAAAGTTATGGTTATTTCCACGTTCCGGGCAACCTAGGCTTCACCCTAGGCCGTTGTCCCACCAGATTGAATAGTTAGGGCCTGAGAAGTCAATGCCCGAAGGATAAAATGCAATAAAAATACAACAGTTTTTCCATCATATAACAGGTATAATTGCAAGCAGTTTGAAAGTGATGGTCATTTCTACGTTCCGGGCAACATAGGTTTCACTCTAGGGCGTTGCTCCACCAGAAAGAATAGTTACGGCCTAAGAAGTCAACGCCAGAAGCATAAAATACGATATAAATGCAACAGCTTTTCCATCGTATAAAACGAATAATTGCAACCAGTATGAAACTTATGGTCATTTCTACTTTCCGAGCAAGTTGGGCTTCACCCTAGGGCATTGCTCCAACAGACTGAATAGTTAGGGCCTTAGAAGTCAACGCCCGAAGCATAAAATGCAAAAAAAATACAGCAGTGTTTCCATCGTATAAAAGGATTAATTGCAACCAGTTTGAAAGTGATGGTCATTTCTCCTTTCCGGGCAACGTCGGCTTCACTCTAGGGCGTTGCTCCACGAGATCGAATAGTTAGTGCCTTAGAAGTCAACGCCAGAAGCGCAAAATACAATATAAATACAACAGTTTTTCCATCGTATAAAACGAATAATTGCAACCAGTATTAAACTAATGGTCATTTCTACTTTCCGAGCAACCTAGGCTTCACCCTAGGGCGTTGCTTCAACGGATTGAATAGTTAGGGCCTTAGAAGTTAACGCCCGAACCATAAAATGCAAAAAAAATACAGCAGTGTTTCCATCATATAACAGGTATAATTGCAACCAGTTTGAAATTGATGGCCAATTCTACGTTCCGGGCAACCTAGGCATCACACTATTGTGTTGCTCCACCAGATCGAATAGTCAGTGCCTTAGAGGTCAACGCCAGAAGCATAAAATACAATATAAATACAACAGTTCTTCCATCGTATAAAACGAATAATTGCAACCACTATGAAACTTATGGTCATTTCTACTTTCCGAGCAAGCTAGGCTTCACCCTAGGGCGTTGCTCCAACAGATTGAATAGTTAGGGCCTTAGATGTCAACGCCCGAAGCATAAAATGCAATAAAAATACAACACTGTATCCATCATATAACAGGAATAATTGCAACCAGTTTGAAACTGATGGCCAATTCTACGTTCCGGGCAACCTAGGCTTCAGTCTAGGGCGTTGCTCCACCAGATCGAACAGTTAGTGCCTTAGAAGTCAACGCCAGAAGCATAAAACACAATATAAATACAACAGTTTTTCTATCGTATAAGACGAATAATTGCAACCAGTATGAAACTTATGGTCATTTCTACTTTCCGAGCAACCTAGGCTTCACCCTAGGGCGTTGCTCCAACAGATTGAATAGTTGGGGCCTTAGAAGTCAACGCCCGAACCATAAAATGCAAAAAAAATACAACAGTGTTTCCATCATATAACAGGAATAATTGCAACCAGTTTGAAAGTGACGGACAATTCTACGTTCCAGGCAACCTAGGCTTCGCTCTAGGGCGTTGCTCCACCAGATCGAATAGATAGTGCCTTAGAAGTCAACGCCAGAAGCATAAAATACAATATAAGTACAACAGTTTTTCCATCGTATAAAACGAATAATTGCAACCAGAATGAAACTTATGGTCATTTCTACTTTCCGAGCAACACAGGCTTCACCCTAGGGCGTTGCTCCAACAGATTGAATAGTTAGGGCCTTAGAAGTCAACGCCTGAACCGTAAAATGCAAAAAAAATACAGCAGTGTTTCCATCATATAACAGGTATAATTGCAACCAGATTGAAATTGATGGCCAATTCTACGTTCCGGGCAACCTAGGCATCACTCTATTGCGTTGCTCCACCAGATCGAATAGTTAGTGCCATAGAAGTCAACGCCAGAAGCATAAAATACAATATAAATACAACAGTTTTTCCATCGTATAAAACGAATAATTGCAACCAGTATGAAACTTATGGTCATTTCTACTTTCCGAGCAAGCTAGGCTTCGCCCTAGGTCGCTGGTCCAACAGATTGAATAGTTAGGGCCTTAGAAGTCAACGCCCGAAGCATAAAATGCAATAAAAATACAACAGTGTATCCATCATATCACAGGTATAATTGCAAGCAGATTGAAAGTGATGGCCAATTCTACGTTCCGGGCGACCTAGGCTTCACTCTAGGGCGTTGCTCCACCAGATCGAATAGCTAGTGCCTTAGAAGTCAACGCCAGAAGCATAAAATACAATATAAATACAACAGTTTTTCCATCGTATAAAACGAATAAATGCAACCAGTCTGAAACTTATGGTCATATCTGCTTCTCCGAGCAACCTAGGCTTCACCCTAGGCCGTTGTACCACCAGATTGAATAGTTAGGGCCTTAGAAGTCAATGCCCGAAGCATAAAATGCAATAAAAATACAACAGTTTTTCCATCATATAACAGGAATAATTGCAACCAGTTTGAAAGTGATGGTCATTTCCACGTTCCGGGCAATTTAGGCATCACTCTAGGGCGTTGCTCCACTACATCGAATAGTTAGTACCTTAGAAGTCAACGCCAGATGTATAAAATACAATATAAATACAACAGTTTTTCCATAGTATAAAACGAATAATTGCTACCAGTGTAAAAGTTATGGTTATTTCTACGTTCCGGGCAACCTAGGCTTCACCCTAGGCCGTTGTCCCACCAGATTGAATAGTTAGGGCCTGAGAAGTCAATGTCCGAAGGATAAAATGCAATAAAAATACAACAGTTTTTCCATCATATAACAGGTATAATTGCAAGCAGTTTGAAAGTGATGGTCATTTCTACGTTCCGGGCAACATAGGTTTCACTCTAGGGCGTTGCTCCACCAGAAAGAATAGTTACGGCCTAAGAAGTCAACGCCAGAAGCATAAAATACGATATAAATGCAACAGCTTTTCCATCGTATAAAACGAATAATTGCAACCAGTATGAAACTTATGGTCATTTCTACTTTCCGAGCAAGTTGGGCTTCACCCTAGGGCATTGCTCCAACAGACTGAATAGTTAGGGCCTTAGAAGTCAACGCCCGAAGCATAAAATGCAAAAAAAATACAGCAGTGTTTCCATCATATAACAGGTATAATTGCAACCAGTTTGAAATTGATGGCCAATTCTACGTTCCGGGCAACCTAGGCATCAATGTATTACGTTGCTCCACAAGATCGAATAGTTAGTGCCTTAGAGGTCAACGCCAGAAGCATAAAATACAATATAAATGCAACAGTTTTTCCATCGTATAAAACGAATAATTGCAACCAGTAAGAAACTTATGGACATTTCTACTTTCCGAGGAACCTAGGCTTCACCCTAGGGCGTTGCTCCAACAGATTGAATAGTTAGGGCCTTAGAAGTCAACGCCAGAACCATAAAATGCAAAAAAAATACAACAGTGTTTCCATCATATATCAGGAATAATTGCAACCAGTTTGAAAGTGATGGCTAATTCTACGTTCCGGGCAACCTAGGCTTCACTCTAGGGCGTTGCTCCACCAGATCGAATAGTTAGAGCCTTAGAAGTCAACGCCAGAAGCATAAAACACAATATAAATACAACAGTTTTTCCATCGTATAAAACGATTAATTTCAACCAGTATGAAACTTATGGTCATTTCTACTTTCCGAGCAACCAAGGCTTCACCCTACGGCGTTGCTCCAACGGATTGAATAGTTAGGACCTTAGAAGTCAACGCCCGAACCATAAAATGCAAAAAAAATACAGCAGTGTCTCCATCATATAACAGGTATAATTGCAACCAGTTTGAAATTGATGGCCAATTCTACGCTCCGGGCAACCTAGACATCACTCTATCGCGTTGCTCCACCAGATCGAATAGTTAGAGCCTTAGAAGTCAACGCCAGAAGCATAAAATACAATATAAATACAACAGTTTTTCCATCGTATAAAACGATTAATTTCAACCAGTATGAAACTTATGGTCATTTCTACTTTCCGAGCAACCTAGGCTTCACCCTAGGGCGTTGTTCCAACAGATTGAATAGTTAGGGCCTTAGAAGTCAACGCCCGAACCATAAAATGCAAAAAAAATACAACAGTGTTTCCATCATATATCAGGAATAATTGCAACCAGTTTGAAAGTGATGGCCAATTCTACGTTCCGGGCAACCTAGGTTTCACTCCAGGGCGTTGCTCCACCAGACCGAATAGTTACGGCCTTAGAAGTCAACGCCCGAAGCATAAAATGCAATAAAAATACAACAGTGTATCCATCATATAACAGGAATAATTGCAACCAGTTTGAAAGTGACGGACAATTCTACGTTCCGGGCAACCTAGGCTTCACTCTAGGGCGTTGCTCCACCAGATCAAATAGTTAGTGCCTTAGAAGTCAACGCCAGAATCATAAAATACAATATAAATACAACAATTTTTCCATCGTATAAAACGAATATTTGCAGCCAGTAAGAAACTTATGGTTATTTCTACTTTCCGAGCAATCTAGGCTTCACCCTAGGGCGTTGCTCCAACAGTTTGAATAGTTAGGGCCTTAGAAGTCAACGCCCGAACCATAAAATGCAAAAAAAATACAACAGTGTTTCCATCATATTACATGAATAATTGCAACCAGTTTGAAAGTGATGGCCAATTCTACGTTCCGGGCAACCTAGGCTTCGCTCTAAGGCCTTGCTTCACCAGATCGAATAGATAGTGCCTTAGAAGTCAACGCCAGAAGCATAAAATACAATATAAATACAACAGGTTTTCCATCGTATAAAACTAATAATTGCAACCAGTATGAAACTTATGGTCATTTCTACTTTCCTAGCTACTTAGGCTTCACCCTAGGGAGTTGCTCCAACAGATTGAATAGTCAGGGCCTTAGAAGTCAACGCCCGAACCATAAAATGCAAAAGAAATACAACAGTGTTTCCATCATAAATCAGGAATAATTGCAACCAGTTTGAAAGTGATGGCCAATTCTACGTTCCGGGCAACCTAGGTTTCACTCCAGGGCGTAGCTCCACCAGACCGAATAGTTACGGCCTAAGAAGTCAACGCCAGAAGCATAAAACACGATATAAATACAACAGCCTTTCCATCGTATAAAACGAATAATTGCAACCAGTATGAAACTTATGGTCATTTCTACTTTCCGAGCAAGCTAGGCCTCACCCTAGGGCGATGCTCCAACAGATTGAATAGTTAGGCCCTTAGAAGCCAACGCCCGAAGCATTAAATACAAAATAAATAGAACAGTTTTTCCATAGTATAAAACGAATAATTGCTACCAGTGTAAAAGTTATGGTTATTTCTACGTTCCGGGGCACCTAGGCTTCACCCTAGGCCGTTGTTCCACCAGATCGAATAGTTAGGGCCTAAGAAGGGAACGCCAGAAGCATAAAATACAATATAAATACAACAGTTTTTCCATCATATAAAACGAATAATTGCATGAAGTATGTAAGCTATGGTCATTTCTACTTTCCGGGCAACCTAGGCTGCACCCTAGGGCGGTGCTCCAACAGATTGAATAGTTAGGGCCTTAGAAGTCAATGCCCGAAGCATAAAATGCAATAAAAATACAACAGATTTTCCATCATATAACAGGAATAATTGCAAGCAGTTTGAAAGTGATGGCCAATTCTACGTTCCGGGCAACCTAGGGTTCACTCTAGGGAGTTGCTCCACCAGATCGAATAGTTAGTACCTTAGAAGTCAACCCCAGGAGCATTAAATACAATATAAATACAACAGCTTTTTACATCGTATAAAACGAATAATTGCAACCAGTATGAAACTTATGGTCATTTCTACTTTCCGAGCTACCTAGGCTTCACCCTAGGGCGTTGCTCCAACAGATTGAATAGTTAGGGCCTTAGAAGTCAACGCCCGAACCATAAAATGCAAAAAAAATACAACAGTGTTTCCATCATATATCAGGAATAATTGCAACCAGTTTGAAAGTGATGGCCAATTCTACGTTCCGTGCAACCTAGGCTTCACTCTATTGTGTTGCTCCACCAGATCGAATAGTTAGTGCCTTAGAAGTCAACACCAGAAGCGTCAAATACAATATAAATACAACAGTTTTTAAATCGTATAACACGAATAATTGCAACCAGTAAGAAACTTATGGACATTTCTACTTTCCGAGCAACCTAGGCTTCACCCTAGGGCGTTGCTCCAACAGATTGAATAGTGAGGGCCTTAGAAGTCAACGCACGAACCATAAAATGCAAAAAAAATACAACAGTGTTTCCATCATATAACAGGAATAATTGCAACCAGTTTGAAAGTGATGGCCAATTCTAAGTTCCGGGCAACCTAGGCTTCACTCTAGGGCGTTGCTCCACCAGATCGAATAGTTAGTGCCTTGGAAGTCAACGCCAGAAGCATAAAATACAATATAAATACAACAGTTTTTCCATCGTATAAAACGAATAATTGCAACCAGTATGAAACTTATGGTCATTTCTACCTTCCGAGCAACCTAGGATTCACCCTAGGGCGTTGCTCCAACAGATTGAATAGTTAGCGCCTTAGAAGTCAACGCCCGAAGCATTAAATACAAAATAAACACAACAGTTTTTCCATAGTATAAAACGAATAATTGCTATCAGTGTAAAAGTTATGGTTATTTCTACGTTCCGGGCAACCTAGGCTTCACCCTAGGCCGTTGTTCCACCAGATCGGATAGTTAGGGCCTAAGAAGGGAGCGCCAGAAGCATAAAATACAATATAAATACAACAGTTTTTCCATCATATAAAACGAATAATTGCATCAAGTATGTAAGCTATGGTCATTTCTACTTTCCGGGCAACCTAGGCTTCACCCTAGGGCGGTGCTCCAACAGATTGAATAGTTAGCGCCTTAGAAGTCAATGCCCGAAGCATAAAATGCATATAAAATACAACAGATTTTCCATCATATAACAGGAATAATTGCAAGCAGTTTGAAAGTGATGGTCATTTCTACGTTCCGGGCAA
The DNA here is from genome assembly GCF_051401765.1 of Calliopsis andreniformis. NCBI lineage: Eukaryota > Metazoa > Arthropoda > Insecta > Hymenoptera > Andrenidae > Calliopsis > Calliopsis andreniformis. Next base: position 23,391,694 of record NW_027480423.1, read on the forward strand.
CATAGGCTTCACTCTAGGGCGTTGCTCCACCAGATCGAATAGTTAGTGCCTTAGAAGTCAACGCCAGAAGCATAAAATACAATATAAATACAACAGTTTTTCCATCGTATAAAACGAATAATGGCAACCAGTATGAAACTTATGGACATTTCTACTTTCCGAGCAACCTAGGCTTCACCCTTTGGCGTTGCTCCAACAGATTGAAGAGTTAGGGCCTTAGAAGTCAGCGCCCGAACCATAAAATGCAAAAAAAAATACAATAGCGATTCCATCATATATCAGGAATAATTGCAACCAGTTTGAAGGTGATGGCCAATTCTACGTTCCGGGCAACCTAGGCTTCACTCTAGGGCGTTGCTCCACCAGATCGAATAGTTAGTGCCTTAGAAGTCAACGCCAGAAGCATAAAATACAATATAAATACAACAGTTTTTCCATCGTATAAAACGAATAAATGCAACCAGTATGAAACTTATGGTCATATCTACTTTCCGAGCAACCTAGGCTTCACCCTAGCGCGTTGCTCCACCAGACCGAATAGATAGTGCCTTAGAAGTCAACGCCAGAAGCATAAAATACAATATAAATACAACAGTTTTTAAATCGTATAACACGAATAATTGCGACCAGGAAGAAACTTATGGACATTTCTACTTTCCGAGCAACCTAGGCTTCACCCTAGGGCGTTGCTCCAACAGATTGAATAGTGAGGGCCTTAGAAGTCAACGCACGAACCATAAAATGCAAAAAAAATACAACAGTGTTTCCATCATATAACAGGAATAATTGCAACCAGTTTGAAAGTGATGGCCAATTCTAAGTTCCGGGCAACCTAGGCTTCACTCTAGGGCGTTGCTCCACCAGATCGAATAGTTAGTGCCTTGGAAGTCAACGCCAGAAGCATAAAATACAATATAAATACAACAGTTTTTCCATCGTATAAAACGAATAATTGCAACCAGTATGAAACTTATGGTCATTTCTACTTTCCGAGCAACCTAGGCTTCACCCTAGGGCGTTGCTCCAACAGATTGAATAGTTAGGGCCTTAGAAGTCAACGCCCGAAGCATTAAATACAAAATAAACAGAACAGTTTTTCCATAGTATAAAACGAATAATTGCTACCAGTGTAAAAGTTATGGTTATTTCTACGTTCCGGGCAACCTAGGCTTCACCCTAGGCCGTTGTTCCACCAGATCGGATAGTTAGGGCCTAAGAAGGGAGCGCCAGAAGCATAAAATACAATATAAATACAACAGTTTTTCCATCATATAAAACGAATAATTGCATCAAGTATGTAAGCTATGGTCATTTCTACTTTCCGGGCAACCTAGGCTTCACCCTAGGGCGGTGCTCCAACAGATTGAATAGTTAGCGCCTTAGAAGTCAATGCCCGAAGCATAAAATGCATATAAAATACAACAGATTTTCCATCATATAACAGGAATAATTGCAAGCAGTTTGAAAGTGATGGTCATTTCTACGTTCCGGGCAACATAGGCTTCACTCTAGGGCGTTGCTCCACCAGATCGAATAGTTAGTGCCTTAGAAGTCAACGCCAGAAGCATAAAATACAATATAAATACAACAGTTTTTCCATCGTATAAAACGAATAATTGCAACCAGTATGAAACTTATGGACATTTCTACTTTCCGAGTAACCTAGGCTTCACCCTTTGGCGTTGCTCCAACAGATTGAAGAGTTAGGGCCTTAGAAGTCAGCGCCCGAACCATAAAATGCAAAAAAAAAATACAATAGTGATTCCATCATATATCAGGAATAATTGCAACCAGTTTGAAGGTGATGGCCAATTCTACGTTCCGGGCAACCTAGGCTTCACTCTAGGGCGTTGCTCCACCAGATCGAATAGTTAGTGCCTTAGAAGTCAACGCCAGAAGCATAAAATACAATATAAATGCAACAGTTTTTCCATCGTATAAAACGAATAAATGCAACCAGTATGAAACTTATGGTCATATCTACTTTCCGAGCAACCTAGGCTTCACCCTAGGGCGTTGCTCCACCAGATCGAATAGATAGTGCCTTAGAAGTCAACGCCAGAAGCATAAAATACAATATAAATACAACTGTTTTTCCATCGTATAAAGCGAATAATTGCAACCAGTATGAAACTTATGGTCATTTCTACTTTCCGAGCTACCTAGGCTTCACCCTAGGGTGTTGCTGCAACAGATTGAATAGTCAGGGCCTTAGAAGTCAACGCCCGAACCTAAAAATGCAAAAAAAATACAACAGTGTTTCCATCATATATCAGGAATAATTGCAACCAGTTTGAATGTGATGGCCAATTCTACGTTCCGGGCAACCTAGGTCTCACTCCAGGGCGTTGCTCCACCAGACCGAATAGTTACGGCCTAAGAAGTCAACGCCAGAAGCATAAAATACGATATAAATACAACAGCTTTTCCATCGTATAAAACGAATAATTGCAACCAGTATGAAACTTATGGTCATTTCTACTTTCCGAGCAAGCTAGGCCTCACCCTAGGGCGTTGCTCCAACAGATTGAATAGTTAGGCCCTTAGAAGTCAACGCCCGAAGCATTACATACAAAATAAATAGAACAGGTTTTCCATAGTATAAAACGAATAATTGCTACCAGTGTAAAAGTTATGGTTATTTCTACGTTCCGGGCAACCTAGGCTTCACCCTAGGCCGTTGTCCCACCAGATTGAATAGTTAGGGCCTTAGAAGTCAACGCCAGAAACATAAAATACGATTTAAATACAACAGCTTTTCCATCGTATAAAACGAATAATTGCAACCAGTATGAAACTTATGGCCATTTCTACTTTCCGAGCAAGCTAGACTTCACCCTAGGGCGTTGCTCCAACAGATTGAATAGTTAGGGCCTTAGAAGTCAACGCCCGAAGCATTAAATACAAAATAAATATAACAGTTTTTCCATAGTATAAAACGTATAATTGCTACCAGTGTAAAAGTTATGGTTATTTCTACGTTCCGGGCAACCTAGGCTTCACACTAGGCCGTTGTTCCACCAGATCGGATAGTTAGGGCCTAAGAAGGGAACGCCAGAAGCATAAAATACAATATAAATACAACAGTTTTTCCATCGTATAAAACGAATAATTGCATCAAGTATGTAAGCTATGGTCATTTCTACTTTCCGGGCAACCTAGGCTTCACCCAAGAGCGGTGCTCCAACAGATTGAATAGTTTGGGCCTTAGAAGTCAATGCACGAAGCATGAAATGCAATAAAAATACAACAGATTTTCCATCATATAACAGGAATAATTGCAGTCAGTTGGAAAGTGATTGTCATTTCTACGTTCCGGGCAACATAGGCTTCACTCTAGGGCGTTGCTCCACCAGATCGAATAGCTAGTGCCTTAGAAGTCAACGCCAGAAGCATAAAATACAATATAAATACAACAGTTTTTCCATCGTATAAAACGAATAATTGCAACCAGTATGAAACTTATGGACATTTCTACTTTCCGAGCAACCTAGGCTTCACCCTCGGGCGTTGCTCCAACAGATTGAATAGTTAGGGCCTTAGAAGTCAACGCCAGAACCATAAAATGCAAAAAAAATACAGCAGTGTTTCCATCATATAACAGGTATAATTGCAACCAGTTTGAAATTGATGGCCAATTCTACGTTCCGGGCAACCTAGGCATCACTCTATTGCGTTGCTCCACCAGATCGAATAGTTAGTGCCTTAGAAGTCAACGCCAGAAGCATAAAATACCATATAAATACAACTTTTTTTCCATCGTATAAAACGAATAATTGCAACCAGTATAAAACTTATGGACATTTCTACTTTCCGAGAAACATTGGCTTCACCCTAGGGCGTTGCTCCAACAGATTGAATAGTTAGGGCCTTAGAAGTCAACGCCCGAACCATAAAATGCAAAATAAATACAACAGTGTTTCCACCATATATAAGGAATAGTTGCTACCAGTTTGAAAGTGATGCACAATTCTACGTTCCGGGCAACGTAGGTTTCACTCCAGGGCGTTGCTCCACAAGACCGAATAGTTACGGCCTAAGTAGTCAACGCCAGAAGCATAAAATACGATATAAATACAACAGCTTTTCTATCGTATAAAACGAATAATTGCAACCAGTATGAAACTTATGGTCATTACTACTTTCCGAGCAAGCTAGGCTTCACACTAGGGCGTTGCTCCAACAGATTGAATAGTTAGGGCCTTAGAAGTCAACGCCCGAAACATAAAATGCAAAAAAAATACAACAGTGTTTCCATCATATGTCAGGAATAATTGCAACCAGTTTGAAAGTGATGGCCAATTCTACGTTCCCGGCAACCTAGGTTTCACTACAGGGCGTCGCTCCACCAGACCGAATAGTTACGGCCTAGGAAGTCAACGCCAGAAGCATAAAATACGATATAAATGCAACAGCTTTACCATCGTATAAAACGAATAATTGCAATCAGTATGGAAGTGATGGTCATTTCTACGTTCCGGGCAACCTAGGCCTCACTCTAGGGCGTTGTTCCACCAGATTGAATAGTTAGGGCCTAAGAAATCAACGCCAGAAGCATAAAAATCAATATAAATATAACAGATTTTCCATCGTATAAAACGAATAATTTCAACCAGTGTGAATGTTATGGTCATTTCTACATTCCGAGCAACCTAGGCTTCACTCTAGGGCGTTGATCCACCAGATAAGGTAGTTAGGGCCTTAGAAGTCAACGCCAGAAGCATAAAATTCAATAAAGATGCAACAGTTTTTCCATCGTATAGCAGGAATAACTGCAAACAGTGTGAAAGTACTGGTCATTTCTACGTTCCGGCTAACCTAGGCCTCACTCTAGGGCGTTGTTCCACCAAATCGAACAGTTAGGGCCTAAGAAGGCAACGCCAGAAGCATAAAATACAATATCAATACAACAGTTTTTACATCGTATAAAACGAATAATTGCAACCAGTTTGAAAGTGATGGACATTTCTACGTTCCGGGCAACCTAGGCTTCACTCTAGCGCGTTGCTCCACCAGATCGAATAGTTAGGGCCTTAGAAGTCAACGCCAGAAGCGTAAAATACAATAAAGATGCAACAGTTTTCCCATCGTATATCAGGAATTATTGCAACCAGTGTGAAAGTAATGGCATATCATTGTTCCGTGCAACCTAGGCTTCACTCTAGGGCGTTGCTCCACCAGATGGATTAGTTAGGGCCTTAGAAGTCAACGCCCGAAGCATAAAATACAATATAAATACAACAGCTTTTCCATCGTAGAAAACGAATAATTGCAACCTGTGTGAAGGTTATAGTCATTTCTACTTTCCGGGCAACCTAGGCTTCACTCTAGGGCGTTGCTCCACCAGATCGAATAGTTAGGGCCTTAGAAGTCAACGCCAGAACCATAAAACGCAAAAAACATACAACAGTGTTTCCATCATATAACAGGAATAATTGCAACCAGTTTGAAAGTGACGGCCAATTCTACGTTCCGGGCAACCTAGGCTTCACTCTAGGGCGTGGCTCCACCAGATCGAATAGTTAGTGCCTTAGAAGTCAACGCCAGAAGCATAAAATACAATATAAATACAACAGTTTTTCCATCGTATAAAACAAATAATTACAACCAGTATGAAACTTATGGTCATTTCTACTTTCCGAGCAACCTAGACTTCACCCTAGGGCGTTGCTCCAACCGATTGAATAGTTAGGGCCTTAGAAGTCAACGCCCGAACCATAAAATGCAAAAAAAATGCAACAGTGTATCCATCATATAACAGGAATAACTGCAACCAGTTTTAAAGTGATGGCCAATTCTACGTTCCGGGCAACCTAGGTTTCACTCCAGGGCGTTGCTCCAACAGACCGAATAGTTACGGCCCAAGAAGTCAACGCCAGAAGCATAAAATGCGATATAAATACAACAGCTTTTCCATCGTATAAAACGAATAATTACAACCAGTATGAAACTTATGGTCATTTCTACTTTCCGAGCAAGCTAGGCTTCACCCTAGGGCGTTGCTCCAACAGATTGGATAGTTAGGGCCTTAGAAGTCAACATCCGAAGCATAAAATGCAATAAAGATACAACAGAGTTTCCATCATATAACAGGAATAATTGAACCAGCTTGAAAGTGATGGCCAATTCTACGTTCCGGGCAACCTAGGCTTCACTCTAGGGCGTTGCTCCACCATGTCGAATAGTTAGTGCCTTAGAAGTCAACGCCAGAAGCATAAAATACAATATAAATACAACAGTTTTTCCATCGTATAAAACGAATAATTGCAACCAGTATGAAAGTGATGGCCAATTCTACCTTCCGGGAAACCTAGGCTTCACTCTAGGGCGTTGCTCCAACCGATTGAATAGTTAGGGCCTTAGAAGTCAACGCCCGAACCATAAAATGCAAAAAAAATGCAACAGTGTATCCATCATATAACAGGAATAACTGCAACCAGTTTTAAAGTGATGGCCAATTCTACGTTCCGGGCAACCTAGGTTTCACTCCAGGGCGTTGCTCCAACAGACCGAATAGTTACGGCCCAAGAAGTCAACGCCAGAAGCATAAAATGCGATATAAATACAACAGCTTTTCCATCGTATAAAACGAATAATTACAACCAGTATGAAACTTATGGTCATTTCTACTTTCCGAGCAAGCTAGGCTTCACCCTAGGGCGTTGCTCCAACAGATTGGATAGTTAGGGCCTTAGAAGTCAACATCCGAAGCATAAAATGCAATAAAGATACAACAGAGTTTCCATCATATAACAGGAATAATTGAACCAGCTTGAAAGTGATGGCCAATTCTACGTTCCGGGCAACCTAGGCTTCACTCTAGGGCGTTGCTCCACCATGTCGAATAGTTAGTGCCTTAGAAGTCAACGCCAGAAGCATAAAATACAATATAAATACAACAGTTTTTCCATCGTATAAAACGAATAATTGCAACCAGTATGAAAGTGATGGCCAATTCTACCTTCCGGGAAACCTAGGCTTCACTCTAGGGCGTTGCTCCACCAGATCGAATAGTTAGTGCCTTAGAAGTCATCGCCAGAAGCATAAAATACAATATAAATACAACAGTTTTTCCAACGTATAAAACGAATAATTGCAACCAGTATGAAACTTATGGTCATTTCTACTTTCCGAGCAACATAGGCTTCACCCTAGGACGTTGCGCCAACAGATTGAGTAGCTAGGGCCTTAGAAGTCAACGCCCGAACCATAAAATGCAAAAAAAATACAACAGTGTTTCCATCATATAACAGGAATAATTGCAACCGGTGTGAATGTCATGGTCATGTCTACGTTCCGGGCAACCTAGGCTTGACTGAAGGGTGCTGCTCCACCAGATCGAATAGGTAGGGCTATAGAAGTCAACGCCCGAAGCATAAAATACGATACAAAATACAACAGCTTTTCCATCGTATAAAACGAATAATTGGGACCAGTGTGAAAGTTAAAGCCATCTCTACATTCCGAGCAACCTAGGTTTCACTCTAGGGTGTTGCTCCACCAGATCGAATAGCTATGGACTTGGAATTCAACGCCAGAAGAATAAAACACAATACAAGTACAACCGCTTTTCCATTGTATAAAATGAATAATTGCAAACATTGTGAAATTAATGGTCATTTCTACGTCCCGGGCAACCTAGGCGTCACTGTAGTGTGTTGCTCCACCACAGCTAATATCTACGGCCTTAGAAGACAACGCCCGAAGCATAAAATACAATAAAAATACAACAGTCTTTCCATCCTATAACAGGAATAATTGCAACGCGTGTGAAAGTGATGGTCATTTGTACGTTCCGGACAACCTAGGCTTCACTCTAGGGCGTCGATCCACCAGATCGAATAGTTAGGGCCTAAGAAGTCAACGCCAGAAGCATAAAATATAATATAAATATAACAGTTTTTCCATCGTATAAAACGAATAATTGCAACAAGTATGAAAGTTGTGGTTATTTCGACTTTCCGGGCAACCTAGGGTTCACCCTAGGGCGTTGCTCCACCAGATTGAATAGTTAGGGGCTTAGAAGTCAACGCCCGAAGCATAAAATACAAAATAAATAGAACAGTTTTTCCATCGTATAAAACGAATAATTGCTACCGGTGAGAAAGTTATGGCCATTTCTACGTTCCGGGCAACCCAGGCTTCACCCTAGGGCGTTGTTCCACCAGATTGAATAGTTAGGGCATAAGAAGTCAGCGCCAGAAGCATAAAATAAGTATAAATACAACAGCTTTTCCATCGTATAGAACAAATAATGGCAACCAGTATGAAAGGTATGGTCATTTCTACTCTCCGGGCAACCTAGGCTTCACCCTAGGGCGTTGCTCCAACAGATCGAAGAGTTAGGGTCTAAGAAGACAACACCGGAAGCATAAAATACAATATAAATACAACAGCTTTTCCATCGTAGAAAACGAATAATTGCAACCTGTGTGAAGGTTATGGTCATATCTACGTTCCGGGCAACCTAGGCTTCTCTGTAGGGTGTTGCTCCACCAGATCGAATAGGTAGGGCCATAGAAGTCTACGCCCGAAGCATAAAATGCAATATAAATACAACAGTTTTTCCATCGTATAAAAGGATTAATTGCAACCAGTTTGAAAGTGATGATCATTTGTACGTTCCGGGCAACCTAGGCTTCACTCTAGGGCGTTGCTCCACCAGATCGAACACTTAGGGCCTAAGAAGGCACCGCCAGAAGCATAAAATACAATATAAATGTAACAGTTTTTCCATCGTATAAGACGAATAATTGCAACCAGTGTGAAAGTTATAGTCATTTCTACTTTCCGGGCAACCTAGGCTTCACTCTAGGGCGTTGCTCCACCAGATCGAATAGTTATGGCCTTAGAAGTCAACGCCAGAAGCATAAAATACAATAAAGATGCAACAGTTTTCCCATCGTATATCAGGAATTATTGCAACCAGTTTGAAAGTGATGGCCAATTCTACGTTCCGAGCAACCTAGGCTTCACTCTACGGCGTGGCTCCACTGGATCGTATAGTTAGTGCCTTAGAAGTCAACGCCAGAAGCATAAAATACAATATAAATACAACAGTTTTTCCATCGTATAAAACAAATAATTACAACCAGTATGAAACTTATGGTCATTTCTACTTTCCGAGCAACCTAGACTTCACCCTAGGGCGTTGCTCCACCAGATCGAATAGTTAGGGCCTAAGAAGTGAACGCCAGCAGCACAAAATACAATATAAATACAACAGTTCTTCCATCATATAAAACGAATAATTGCAACCAGTATGAAAGTTATGGTCATTTCTACGTTCCGGGCAACCTAGGCTTCACTCTGTGGCGTTCTTCCACCACATCGAATAGCTACGGCCTCAGAAGTCAACGCCTGAAGCATAAAATACAATAAAAATACAACAGTCTTTCCATCCTATAACAGGAATAATTGCAACCCGTGTGAAAGTGATGGTCATCTATACGTTCCAGGCAACCTAGGCTTCATTCTAGGGCGTTGTTAAACCAGATCGAATTGTTAGGGCCTAAGAAGTTAACGCCAGAAGCGTAAGATACATAATAAATATAACAGTTTTTCCATCATATAAAACGAATAATTGCAACCAGTATGAAGGTTATGGTCATTTCTACGTTCCGGGCAACCCAGGCTTCACTCTAGGGCGTTGCTCCACCAGATAGAATAGTTAGTGCCTTAGAGGTCAACGCCAGAAGCATAAAATACAATAAAAATACAACAGTTTTTCCATCATATAAAACGAATAATTGCAACCAGTATGAAAGCTATGGTCATTTCTACTTTACGGGCAACCTAGGCTACACCCTAGGGCGTTGCTCCAACAGATTGAATAGTTAGGTCCTTAGAAGTCAACGCCCGAAGCATAAAATGCAATAAAAATACAACAGTGTTTCCATCATATAACAGGAATAATTGCAACCAGTTTGAAAGTGATGGCCAATTCTACGTTCCGGGCAACCTAGGCTTCACTCTATTGCGTTGCTCCACCAGATCGAATAGTTAGTTCCTTAGAAGTCAACGCCAGAAGCATAAAATACAATATAAATACAACAGTTTTTCCATCGTATATAACGAATAATTGCAACCAGTATGAAACTTATGGTCATTTCTACTTTCCGAGCAACCTAGGCTTCACCCTAGGGCGTTGCTCCAACAGGTTGAATAGTTAGGGCCGTCGAAGTCAACGCCCGAACCATAAAATGCAAAAAAAATACAACAGTGTTACCATCATATGACAGGAATAATTACAACCAGTTTGACAGTGATGGCCAATTCTACGTTCCGGGCAACCTAGGCTTCACTCTATTGCGTTGTTCCACCAGATCGAATAGTTAGGGGCTAAGAAGTCAACGCCAGAAGCATTAAATACAATATAAATATAACAGTTTTTCCATCGTATAAAACGAATAATAGCAGCCAGTGTGAAAGTTATGGTCATTTCTAAGTTCCGGGCAACCTAGGCTTCACTTCAGGGCGTTGCTCCACCAGATCAAACAGTTAGGGCCTTAGAAGCCAACGCCCGAAGCATTAAATACAAAATAAATAGAACAGTTTTTCCATTGTATAAAACGAATAATTGCTACCAGTGTAAAGTTATGGTTTTTTCTACGTTCCGGGCAACCTGGGCTTCACCCTAGGCCGTTGCTCCAACAGACGGAATAGTTAGGGTCTTAGAAGTCAACGACCGAAGCATAAAATGCAATAAAAATACAACAGTGTTTCCATCATATAACAGGAATAATTGCAACCAGTTTGAAAGTGATGGCCAATTCTACGTTCCGGGCAACCTAGGCTTCACTCCAGGGCGTTGCTCCACCAGATCGAAGTGTTAGGGCCTAAGAAGTCAACGCCCGAAGCATAAAATACGATATAAATACAACAGCTTTTCCATCGTATTAAATGAATAATTGCAAACAGTGTGAAAGTAGTGGTCATTTCTACGTTCCGAGCATCCTAGGCTTCACTCTAGGGCGGTGCTCCACCATATCGAATAGCTACGGCCTTAGAAGCCTACGCCTGAAGCATAAAATACAATACAAATACAACAGCCTTTTCATCGTATAACAGGAATAATTTCAACAAGCGTGAAAGTAATGATCATTTCGGCGTTTCGGGCATCCTAGGCTTAACTCTGAGGCATTGCTCCACCAGATCGAATAGTTAGGGCCTAAGAAGTCAACGCCAGAAGCATAAAATACAATATAAATACAACAGTGTTTCCATCGTATAAAACAAATAATTGCAACCAGTATGAAGCTTATGGTCATTTCTACTTTCCGAGCAACCTAGGCTTCACCCTAGGGCGTTGCTCCAACAGGTTCAATAGTTAGGGCCGTAGAAGTCAACGCCCGAACCATAAAATGCAAAAAAAATACAACAGTGTTACCATCATATAACAGGGATAATTGCAACCAGATTGAAAGTGATGGCCCATTCTACGTTCCGGGCAACCTAGGCTTCACTCGATTGCGTTGCTCCACCAGATCGAATAGTTAGGGCCTTAGAAGTCAACGCCAGAAGCATAAAATACAATATAAATACAACAGTTTTTCCATCGTATAAAACGAATAATTGCAACCAGTATGAGACTTATGGTCATTTCTACATTCCGAGCAACCTAGGCTTCACCCTAGGGCGTTGATCCAACAGATTGAATACTTAGGGCCTTACAAGTCAACGCCCGAAGCATAAAATACAATATAAATTCAACAGTTTTTCCATCGTATAAAACGAATAATTGCAACCAGTATGAAAGTTATGGTCATTTCTACTTTCCGGGCAACCTAGGCTTCACCCTAGGGCGTTGCTCCAACAGATCGAATAGTTATGGCCTTAGAAGTCAACGGCCGAAGCATAAAATACAAAATAAATAGAACGGTTTTTCCATCGTATAAAACGAATAATTGATACCGGTGTGAAAGTTATGGTCATTTCTACGTTCCGGGCAACCTAGGCCTCACCATGGTGCGTTGTTCCACCAGATGGAAGAGTTAGGGCATAAGAAGTCAACGCCAGAAGCATAAAATACGATTTAAGTAATACAGTTTTTCCATCGTATAAAACGAGTAATTGCAAACATTGCGAATGTAATGGTCATTTCTACGTTCCGGGCTACCTAGACGTCAGTCTATTGCGTTGCTCCACCACATCTAATAGCTACGGCGTTAGACGTCAACGACAGAAGCATTAAATACAATAAAGATGCAACAGCTTTTCCATCGTATAAAACGAATAATTGCAACCAGTGTGAAAGTTATTGTCATTTCTACTTTCCGGGAAACCTAGGCTTCACTCTAGGGCGTTGCTCCACCAGATCGAATACTTAGTGCCTAAGAAGTCAATGCCAGAAGCATAAAATACAAGATAACTACAACAGTTTTTACATCGTATAAAACGAATAATTGCTACCAGTATGGAAGTGATGGTCATTTCTACGTTCGGGGCAACCTAGGCCGCACCCTATGACGTTGTTCCACCAGATTGAATAGTTAGGCCCTATGAAATCAACGCCAGAAGCATAAAATACAATATAAATATAACAGTGTTTCCATCGTATAAAACGAATAATTTCAACCAGTGTGAATGTTATGGTCATTTCTACATTCCGAGCAACCTAAGCTTCACCCCAGGGCGTTGTTCCACCCGGTCGAATAGTTAGGGCCTAAGAAGTGAACGCCAGGAGCATAAAATACAATATAAATACAACAGTTCTTCCATCATATAAAACAAATAATTGCAACCAGTATGAAAGTTATGGTCAGTTCTACGTTCCGGGCAGCCTACGCTTCACTCTGTGGCGTTCTTCCACCACATCGAATAGCTACGGCCTCAGAAGTCAACGCCTGAAGCATAAAATACAATAAAAATACAACAGCCTTTCCATCCTATAACAGGAATAATTGCAACCCGTGTGAAAGTGATGGTCATTTATACGTTCCAGGCAACCTAGGCTTCATTCTAGGGCGTTGTTAAACCAGATCGAATTGTTAGGGCCTAAGAAGTCAACGCCAGAAGCGTAAGATACATAATAAATATAACAGTTTTTCCATCGTATAGAACGGATAATAGCATCCAGTGTGAAAGTTATGGTCATTTCTACGTTCCGGGCAACCTAGGCTTCACTCTAGGGCGTTGCTCCACCAGATCAGACAGTTATGGCCTTAGAAGTCAACGCCCGAAGCATAAAATACAAAATAAACAGAACAGTTTTTCCATTGTATAAAACGAATAATTGCTACCAGTGTAAAAGTTATGGTCATATCTACGTTCCGGGCAACCTTGGCTCCACTGTAGGGAGTTGCTCCACCAGATCGAATAGGTAGGGCCATAGAAGTCTACGCCCGAAGCATAAAATACAATAAATATACAAGAGTTTTTCCATCGTGTATCAGGAATAATTGCAACCAGTGTGAAAGTGATGGTCATTGCACGTTCCGGGCAACGTAGGCTTCACTCTAGGGCGTTGTTCCACCATATCGAACACTTAGGGCCTAACAAGGCACCGCCAGAATCATAAAATACAGTATAAATATAACAGTTTTTCCATCGTATAAAACGAATAATTGCTACCGTTGTGAAAGTTATTTCCATTTCTACGTTCCGGGCAACCTAGGCTTCACCCGAGGGCGTTGCTCCACCAGATGGAATAGTTAGGGCATAAGAAGTCAACGCCAGAAGCATAAAATACGATATAAGTACAACAGTTTTTCCATCGTATAAAATGTATAATTGCAAACATTGCGAAAGTAATGGTCATTTCTACGTTTCGGGCAACATAGGCGTCACTCTAATGCGTTGCTCCACCACATCTAATAGCTACGGCCTTAGACGTCAACGACAGAAGCCTAAAATACAATATAAATACAACAGTTTTTCCATCATATGAAACGAATAATTGCAACCAGTATGAAAGCTACTGTCATTTCACCTTTACGGGCAACCTAGGCTACACCCTAGGGCGTTGCTCCTACAGATTCAATGGTCAGGGCCTTAGAAGTCAATGCCCGAAGCATAAAATGCAATAAAAATACAACAGTTTTTCCATCATATAACAGGAATGTTTGCAACCAGTTTGAAAGTGATGGTAATTGCTACGTTCCGGGCAACCTAGGCTTCACCCTAGGGCGTTGCTCCAACAGGTTCAATAGTTAGGGCAGTAGAAGTCAACGCCCGAACCATAAAATGCAAAAAAAATACAACAGTGTTACCATCATATAACAGGAATAATTGCAACCAGATTGAAAGTGATGGCCCATTCTACGTTCCGGGCAACCTAGGCTTCACTCTATTGCGTTGCTCCACCAGATCGAATAGTTAGGGCCTTAGAAGTCAACGCCAGAAGCATAAAATACAATATAAATACAACAGTTTTTCCATCGTATAAAACGAATAATTGCAACCAGTATGAGACTTATGGTCATTTCTAAATTCCGAGCAACCTAGGCTTCACCCTAGGGCGTTGCTGCAACCGATTGAATAGTTAGGGCCTTAGAAGTCAACGCCCGAAGCATAAAATACAAAAGAAATAGAACAGTTTTTCCATCGTATAAAACGAATAATTGAAACCAGTGTAAAAGTTATGGTCATTTCTACTTTCCGGGCAACCTGGGCTTCACCCTAGGGCGTAGTTCCAGCAGACTGAATAGTTAGGGCCTTAGAAGTCAACGCCCGAAGCATAAAATACAAAAGAAATAGAACAGTTTTTCCATCGTATAAAACGAATAATTGAAACCAGTGTAAATGTTATGGTCATTTCTACTTTCCGGGCAACGTAGGCTTCACCCTAGGGCGCTATTCCAGCAGACTGAATAGGTAGGGCCTTAGAAGTCAACGCCCGAAGCATAAAATACAAAAGAAATAGAACAGTTTTTCCATCGTATAAAACGAATAATTGAAACCAGTGTAAATGTTATGGTAATTTCTACGTTCCGGGCAACCTAGGTGTCACTCTAGGGCGTTGCTCCACCAGATCGCATAGCTAGGGACTTAGAATTCAACGCCATAAGAATAAAATACAATATAAGGACAACAGTTTTTCCATCGTATAAAATGAATAATTGGAAACATTGTGAAAGTAATGGTCATTTCTACGCTCCAGGCAACCTAGGCGTCACTCTGGGGCGTTACTCCACCACATCTAATAGCTACGGCCTTAGAAGTCAACGCTAGAAGCATAAAATACAATATAAATACAACACCTTTTCCATCGTATAAAAAGAATAATTGCAAACAGTGTGAAAGTAATGGTCATTTCTACGTTCCGGACAACCTAGGCTTCACTCTAGGGCGTTGCTCCACCACATCGAATAGCTACTGCCTTAGAAGTCAACGCTAGAAGCTTAAAATACAATAAAAATGCAACAGTTTTTCCAACGTATAGCATGAATAATTGCAACCGGTGTGAATGTCATGGTCATTTCTACGCTCCGGGCAACCTAGGCTTGACTGTAGGGTGTTGCTCCACCAGATCGAATAGGTAGGGCGATAGAAGTCAACGCCCCAAGCATAAAATACATTAAATATACAAGAGCTTTTCCATCGTATAACAGGAATAATTGCAACCAATGTGAAAGTGATGGTCATTTCTACGTTCCGGGCAGCCTAGGCTTCACTCCATGGCATTCTTCCACCACATCGAATAGCTACAGCCTCAGAAGTCAACGCCTGAAGCATAAAATACAATAAAAATACAACAGTCTTTCCATCCTATAACAGGAATATTTGCAACCCGTGGGAAAGTGATGGTCATTTGTACGTTCCAGGCAACCTAGGCTTCACTCTAGGGCGTTGTTCCACCAGATCGAATTGTTAGGGCCTAAGAAGTCAACGCCAGGAGCATAAGATACAATATAAATATAACAGTTTTTCCATCGTAGAGAACGAATAATAGCATCCAGTGCCAAAGTTATGGTCATTTCTACGTTCCGGGCAACCTAGGCTTCACCCTAGGGCGTTGTTGCACCAGATGGAATAGTTAGGGCATAAGAAGTCAACGCCAGAAGCATAAAATACGGTATAAATACAACAGCTTTTCCATCGTATAAAACGAATAATTGCAACCAGTATGAAAGTTATGGTCATTTCTACTTTCCGGGCAACCTAGGATCCAACCTATGGCGTTGCTGCAACCGATTGAACAGTTAGGGCCTTAGAAGTCAACGCCCGAAGCATAAAATACAAAAGAAATAGAACAGTTTTTCCATCGTATAAAACGAATAATTGAAGCCAGTGTAAAAGTTATGGTCATTTCTACTTTCCGGGCAACCTGGGCTTCACCCTAGGGCGTAGTTCCAGCAGACTGAATAGTTAGGGCCTTAGAAGTCAACGCCCGAAGCATAAAATACAAAAGAAATAGAACAGTTTTTCCATCGTATAAAACGAATAATTGAAACCAGTGTAAAAGTTATGGTCATTTCTGCTTTCCGGGCAACCTAGGCTTCACCCTAGGGCGCTATTCCAGCAGATTGAGTAGTTAGGGCCTTAGAAGTCAACGCCCGAAGCATGAAATACAAAATAAATGGAACAGTTGTTCCATCGTATAAAACGAATAATTCCTACGAGTGTGAAAGTTATGGTAATTTCTACGTTCCGGGCAACCTAGGTGTCACTCTAGGGCGTTGCTCCACCAGATCGCATAGCTAGGGACTTAGAATTCAACGCCATAAGAATAAAATACAATATAAGGACAACAGTTTTTCCATCGTATAAAATGAATAATTGGAAACATTGTGAAAGTAATGGTCATTTCTACGCTCCAGGCAACCTAGGCGTCACTCTGGGGCGTTACTCCACCACATCTAATAGCTACGGCCTTAGAAGTCAACGCTAGAAGCATAAAATACAATATAAATACAACACCTTTTCCATCGTATAAAAAGAATAATTGCAAACAGTGTGAAAGTAATGGTCATTTCTACGTTCCGGACAACCTAGGCTTCACTCTAGGGCGTTGCTCCACCACATCGAATAGCTACTGCCTTAGAAGTCAACGCTAGAAGCTTAAAATACAATAAAAATGCAACAGTTTTTCCAACGTATAGCATGAATAATTGCAACCGGTGTGAATGTCATGGTCATTTCTACGTTCCGGGCAACCTAGGCTTGACTGTAGGGTGTTGCTCCACCAGATCGAATAGGTAGGGCGATAGAAGTCAACGCCCCAAGCATAAAATACATTAAATATACAAGAGCTTTTCCATCGTATAACAGGAATAATTGCAACCAATGTGAAAGTGATGGTCATTTCTACGTTCAGGGCAGCCTAGGCTTCACTCCATGGCATTCTTCCACGACATCGAATAGCTACAGCCTCAGAAGTCAACGCCTGAAGCATAAAATACAATAAAAATACAACATTCTTTCCATCCTATAACAGGAATATTTGCAACCCGTGTGAAAGGGATGGTCATTTGTACGTTCCAGGCAACCTAGGCTTCACTCTAGGGCGTTGTTCCACCAGATCGAATTGTTAGGGCCTAAGAAGTCAACGCCAGGAGCATAAGATACTATATAAATATAACAGTTTTTCCATCGTAGAGAACGAATAATAGCATCCAGTGCCAAAGTTATGGTCATTTCTACGTTCCGGGCAACCTAGGCTTCACCCCAGGGCGTTGTTCCACCAGATCGAATAGTTAGGGCCTAAGAAGTGAACGCCAGCAGCATAAATTACAATATAAATACAACAGTTCTTCCATCATATAAAACGAATAATTGCAACCAGTATGAAAGTTATGGTCATTTCTACGTTCCGGGCAACCTAGGCTTCACTCTATGGCGTTCTTCCACCACATCGAATAGCTGCGGCCTCAGAAGTCAACGCCTGAAGCATAAAATACAATAAAAATACAACAGTCTTTCGATCCTATAACAGGAATAATTGCAACGCGTGTGAAAGTGATGGTCATTTGCACGTTCCGGGCAACCTAGGCTTCACTCCAGGGCGTTGCACCACCACATCGAATAGCTACTGCCTTAGAAGTCAACGCCCGAAGCATAAAATACAAAATAAATAGAACAGTTTTTCCATCGTATAAAACGAATAATAGCAACCAGTGCCAAAGTTATGGTCATTTCTACGTTCCGGGCAACCTAGGCTTCACCCCAGGGCGTTGTTCCACCAGATCGAATAGTTAGGGCCTAAGAAGTGAACGCCAGCAGCATAAATTACAATATAAATACAACAGTTCTTCCATCATATAAAACGAATAATTGCAACCAGTATGAAAGTTATGGTCATTTCTACGTTCCGGGCAACCTAGGCTTCACTCTATGGCGTTCTTCCACCACATCGAATAGCTGCGGCCTCAGAAGTCAACGCCTGAAGCATAAAATACAATAAAAATACAACAGTCTTTCCATCCTATAACAGGAATAATTGCAACGCGTGTGAAAGTGATGGTCATTTGTACGTTCCGGGCAACCTAGGTTTCACTCTAGGGCGTTGCTCCACCAGATCGAATAGCTAGGACTTGGAATTCAACGCCAGAAGCATAAAATACGATATAAATACAACAGCATTTCCATCGTATAAAACGAATAATTGCAACCAGTGTGAAAGTAATGGTCATTTCTACGTTCCGAGCACCCTAGGCGTCACTCCAGTTCGTTCCTCCACCACATCTAATAGCTACGGCATTAGGAGCCAACGCCAGGGGCATAAAATACAATATAAATACAACAGCCTTTACACCGTATAAAACGAATAATTGCAACCTGTGTGAAGGTTATGGTCATATCTACGTTCCGGGCAACCTAGGCTTCACTGTAGGGCGTTGCTCCACCAGATCGAAGTGTTAGGGCCTAAGAAGTCAACGCCCGAAGCATAAAATACGATATAAATACAACAGCTTTTCCATCGTATTAAATGAATAATTGCAAACAGTGTGATAGTAGTGGTCATTTCTACGTTCCGAGCATCCTAGGCTTCACTCTAGGGCGGTGCTCCACCAGATCGAATAGCTACGGCCTTAGAAGCCTACGCCTGAAGCATAAAATACAATAAAAATACAACAGCCTTTTCATCGTATAACAGGAATAATTGCAACAAGCGTGAAAGTAATGATCATTTCGGCGTTTTGGGCAACCTAGGCTTCACTCTATTGCGTTGCTCCACCATATCGAAAAGTTAGTGCCATAGAAGTCAACGCCAGAAGCATAAAATACAATATAAATACAACAGTTTTTCCATCGTATAAAACGAATAATTGCTACCGGTGTGACAGTTATGGTCATTTCTACGTTCCGGGCAACCTAGGCGTCACTCTAGTGCGTTGCTCCACCACATCTAATAGCTACGGTCTTAGACGTCAACGACAGAAGCATAAAATTCAATAAAGATGCAACAGCTTTTCCTACGTATAAGAGGAATAATTGCAACCAGAGTGAAAGTTATTGTCATTTCTACTTTCAGGGCAACCTAGGCTTCACCCTAGGGCGTTGCTCCAACAGATTGAATAGTTAGGACCTTAGAAGTCAATGCCCGAAGCATAAAATGCAATAAAAATACAACAGTTTTTCCATTGTATAGCATGACTAATTGCAACCAGTGCGAAAGTAACGATCATTTCGACGTTTCGGGCATCCTAGACTTAACTCTGAGGCGTTGCTCCACCAGGTCGAAGAGTTAGGGCCTAAGAAGGCACCGCCAGAAGCATAAAATACAATATAAGTATAACAGTTTTTCCATCGTATAAAACGAATAATAGCAATCAGTGTGAAAGTTATGGTTATTTCTAAGTTCCGGGCAACCTAGACTTCACCCTAGTGCGTTGGTCCAACAGATTGAATAGTTAGGGCCTTAGAAGTCAACGCCCGAAGCATCAAATGCAATAAAAATGCAACAGTTTTTCCATCGTATAAAAGGATTAATTGCAACCAGTTTGAAAGTGATGGTCATTTCTACGTTCCGGGCAACCTAGGCTTCACTCTAGGGCGTTCTTCCACCAGATCGAATAGTTAGGGCCTAAGAAGTGAACGCCAGAAGCATAAAATACAATATAAATACAACAGTTTTTCCATCATATAAAACGAGTAATTGCAACCAGTATGAAAGTTGTGGTCATTTCTACTTTCTGGGCAACCTCGGCTTCACTCTAGGGCGTTGCTCCACCAGATCGAATAGTTAGTGCCTTAGAAGTCAATGCCCGAAGCATAAAATACAAAAGAAATAGAACAGTTTTTCCATCGTATAAAACGAATAATTGAAACCAGTGTAAAAGTTATGGTCATTTCTACTTTCCGGGCAACCTAGGCTTCACCATAGGGCGCTGTTCCAGCAGATTGAGTAGTTAGGGCCTTAGAAGTCAACGCCCGAAGCATGAAATACAAAATAAATGGAACAGTTGTTCCATCGTATAAAACGAATAATTCCTACGAGTGTGAAAGTTATGGTAATTTCTACGTTCCGGGCAACCTAGGTGTCACTCTAGGGCGTTGCTCCACCAGATCGCATAGCTAGGGACTTAGAATTCAACGCCATAAGAATTAAAAATACAGTATAAGGACAACAGTTTTTCCATCGTATAAAATGAATAATTGGAAACATTGTGAAAGTAATGGTCATTTCTACGCTCCAGGCAACCTAGGCGCCACTCTAGGGCGTTACTCCACCACATCTAATAGCTACGGCCTTAGAAGTCAACGCTAGAAGCATAAAATACAATATAAATACAACACCTTTTCCATCGTATAAAAAGAATAATTGCAAACAGTGTGAAAGTAATGGTCATTTCAACGTTCCGGACAACCTAGGCTTCACTCTAGGGCGTTGCTCCACCACATCGAATAGCTACTGCCTTAGAAGTCAACGCTAGAAGCATAAAATACAATAAAAATGCAACAGTTTTTCCAACGTATAGCGTGAATAATTGCAACCGGTGTGAATGTCGTGGTCATTTCTACGTTCCGGGCAACCTAGGCTTGACTGTAGGGTGTTGCTCCACCAGATCGAATAGGTAGGGCCATAGAAGTAAACGCACGAAGCATAAAATACAAAATAAATAGAACAGTTTTTCCATCGTATAAAACGAATAATTGCTACCAGTGTGAAAGTTATGTTCATTTCTACGTTCCGGGCAACCTAGGCTTGACTGTAGGGCGTTGCTCCACCAGATCGAATAGGTAGGGCGATAGAAGTCAACGCCCCAAGCATAAAATACATTAAATATACAAGAGCTTTTCCATCGTATAACAGGAATAATTGCAACCAATGTGAAAGTGATGGTCATTTCTACGTTCCGGGCAGCCTAGGCTTCACTCCATGGCATTCTTCCACCACATCGAATAGCTACAGCCTTAGAAGTCAACGCCTGAAGCATAAAATACAATAAAAATACAACAGTCTTTCCATCCTATAACAGGAATATTTGCATCCCGTGTGAAAGTGATGGTCATTTGTACGTTCCAGGCAACATAGGCTTCACTCTAGGGCGTTGTTCCACTAGATCGAATTGTTAGGGCCTAAGAAGTCAACGCCAGGAGCATAAGATACAATATAAATATAACAGTTTTTCCATCGTAGAGAACGAATAATAGCATCCAGTGCCAAAGTTATGGTCATTTCTACGTTCGGGGCAACCTAGGCTTCACCCCAGGGCGTTGTTCCACCAGATCGAATAGTTAGGGCCTAAGAAGTGAACGCCCGAAGCATAAAATACAAAATAAATAGAACAGTTTTTCCATTGTATAAAACGAATAATTGCTACCAGTGTGAAAGTTATCTTCATTTCTACGTTTCTGACAACCTAGGCTTCACTGTATGGTGTTGCTCCACCAAATCGAATAGGTAGGGCCATGGAAGTCTACGACCGAAGCATAAAATACAATTAATATACAAGAGTTTTTCCATAGTATAACAGGAGTAATTGCAACCAGTGTGAAAGTGATGGTCATTTCTACGTTCTGGGCAACCTAGGCTTCACTCTAGGGCGTCGTTCCACCAGATCGAATAGTTAGGGCCTAAGAAGTCAACGCCAGAAGCATAAAATATAATATAAATACAACAGTTCTTCCATCGTATAAAACGAATAATTGCAACCAGTATCAAAGTTATGGTCATTTCTACGTTCCGGGCAACCTAGGCTTCACTCTACGGCGTTCTTCCACCACATCGAATAGCTGCGGCCTCAGAAGTCAACGCCTGAAGCATAAAATTCAATAAAAATGCAACAGTCTTTCCATCCTATAACAGGAATAATTTCAACGCGTGTGAAAGTGATGGTCATTTGTACGTTCCGGGCAACCTAGGTTTCACTCTAGGGCGTTGCTCCACCAGATCGAATAGCTAGGGACTTGGAATTCAACGCCAGAAGAATAAAACACAATATAAGTACAACCGTTTTTCCATTGTATAAAATGAATAATTGCAAACATTGTGAAATTAATTGTCATTTCTACGTTCCGGGCAACCTAGGCGTCACTGTAGGGCGTTGCTCCACCACAGCTAATAGCTACGGCCTTAGAAGTCAACGCCAGAAGCATAAAATACAATATCAATACAACAGCTTTTCCGTCGTATAAAATGAATAATTGCAAACAGTGTGAAAGTACTGGTCATTTCTACGTTCCGGGTAACCTAGGCTTCACTCTAGGGCGTTGTTGCACCAGATCGAACAGTTAGTTCCTAAGAAGTCAACGCCCGAAGCATAAAATACAAAATAAATAGAACAGTTTTTCCATTGTATAAAACGAATAATTGCTACCAGTGTGAAAGTTATGTTCATTTCTACGTTTCTGACAACCTAGGCTTCACTGTAGGGTGTTGCTCCACCAAATCGAATAGGTAGGGCCATAGAAGTCAACGCCAGAAGCATAAAATACAATATAAATATAACAGTTTTTCCATCGTATAAAACGAATAATAGCAACCAGTGTGAAGGTTCTGGTCATTTCTATGTTCCGGGCAACCTAGGCTTCACTCTAGGGCGTTGCTAGACCAGATCGAATAGTTAGTGCCTTAGAAGTCAACGCCCGAAGCATAAAATACAAAATAAATAGAACAGTTTTTCCATTGTATAAAACGAATAATTGCTACCAGTGTAAAAGTAATGGTCATTTCTACGTTCCGGGCAACCTAGGCTTCACCCTAGGGCGCTGCTCCACCAGATCGAATAGTTAGTGCACTAGAAGTCAGCGCCAGAAGCATAAAATTCACTATAAATACAACAGTTTTTCCATCGTATAAAACGAATAATTGCTACCGGTGTGAAAGTTATGGTCATTTCTACGTTCCGGGCAACCCAGGCTTCACCCTAGGGCGTTGTTGCACCAAGATGGAATAGTTAGGGCATAAGAAGTCAACGCCAGAAGCATAAAATACGGTATAAATACAACAGCTTTTCCATCGTATAAAACGAATAATTGCAACCAGTATGAAAGTTATGGTCATTTCTACTTTCCGGGCAACCTAGGATCCACCCTAGGGCGTTGCTGCAACCGATTGAATAGTTAGGGCCTTAGAAGTCAACGCCCGAAGCATAAAATACAAAAGAAATAGAACAGTTTTTCCATCGTATAAAACGAATAATTGAAACCAGTGTAAAAGTTATGGTCATTTCTACTTTCCGGGCAACCTGGGCTTCACCCTAGGGCGTAGTTCAAGCAGACTGAATAGTTAGGGCCTTAGAAGTCAACGCCCGAAGCATGTGATACAAAATAAATAGAACAGTTGTTCCATCGTATAAAACGAGTAATTCCTACGAGTGTGAAAGTTATGGTAATTTCTACGTTCCGGGCAACCTAGGTGTCACTCTATGGCGTTGCTCCACCAGATGGCATAGCTACGGACTTAGAAATCAACGCCATAAGAATAAAATACAATATAAGAACAACAGTTTTTCCATCGTATAAAATGAATAATTGGAAACATTGTGAAAGTAATGGTCATTTCTACGCTCCAGGCAACCTAGGTGTCACTCTAGGGCGTTACTCCACAACATCCAATAGCTACGGTCTTAGAAGTCAACGCTAGAAGCATAAAATACAATATAAATACAACACCTTTTCCATCGTATAAAAAGAATAATTGCACACAGTGTGAAAGTAATGGTCATTTCTACGTTCCGGACAACCTAGCCTTCACTCTAGGGCGTTGCTCCACCACATCGAATAGCTACTGCCTTAGAAGTCAACGCCCGAAGCATAAAATACAAAATAAGTAGAACAGTTTTTCCATCGTATAAAACGAATAATAGCAACCAGTGCCAAAGTTATGGTCATTTCTACGTTCCGGGCAACCTAGGCTTCAGCCCAGGGCGTTGTTCCACCAGATCGAATAGTTAGGGCCTAAGAAGTGAACGCCAGCAGCGTAAATTACAATATAAATACAACAGTTCTTCCATCATATAAAACGAAAAATTGCAACCAGTATGAAAGTTATGGTCATTTCTACGTTCCGGGCAACCTAGGCTTCACTCTATGGCGTTCTTGCACCACATCGAATAGCTGCGGCCTCAGAAGTCAACGCCTGAAGCATAAAATACAATAAAAATACAACAGTCTTTCCATCCTATAACAGGAATAATTGCAACGCGTGTGAAAGTGATGGTCATTTGTACGTTCCGGGCAACCTAGGTTTCACTCCAGGGCGTTGCTCCACCAGATCGAATAGCTAGGGACTTGGAATTCAACGCCAGAAGAATAAAACACAATATAAGTACAACCATTTTTCCATTGTATAAAATGAATAATTGCAAACATTGTGAAATTAATGGTCATTTCTACGTTCCGGGCAACCTAGGCGTCACTGTAGGGCGTTGCTCCACCACAGCTAATAGCTACGGCCTTAGAAGTCATCGCCAGAAGCATAAAATACAATATCAATACAACAGCTTTTCCGTCGTATAAAACGAATAATAGCAACCAGTGTGAAAGTTCTGGTCATTTCTACGTTCCGGGCAACCTAGTCTTCACTCTAGGGCGTTGCTCTACCAGATCGAATAGTTAGGGCCTTAGAAGTCAACGCCCGAAGCATAAAATACAAAATAAATAGAACAGTTTTTCCATCGTATAAAACGAATAATTGCTACCGGTGTGAAAGTTATGGTCATTTCTACGTTCCGGGCAACCCAGGCTTGACCCTAGGGCGCTGTTGCACCAGATGGAATAGTTAGGGCATAAGAAGTCAACGCCAGAAGCATAAAATACGGTATAAATACAACAGCTTTTCCATCGTATAAAACGAATAATTTCAACCAGTGTGAAAGTTATAGTCATTTCTACTTTCCGGGCAACCTAGGCTTCACTCTAGGGCGTTGCTCCACCAGATCTAATAGCTAGGGCCTTAGAAGTCAACGCCAGAAGCATAAAATACAATATAAATACAACAGTTTTTCCATCGTATAAAACGTATAATTACAACCAGTATGAAACTGATGGTCAATTCTACTTTCCGAGCAACCTAGGTTTCACCCTAGGGCGTTGCTCCAACAGGTTGAATAGTTAGGGCCTCAGAAGTCAACGCCCGAAGCATAAAATGCAATAAAAATACAACAGTGTTTCCATCGTATAAAACGAATAATAGCAAACAGTATGAAACTTATGGTCTTTTCCACTTTCCGAGCAAGCTAGGCTTCACCCTAGGGCGTTGTTCCTACAGATTCAATAGTTAGGACCTTAGAAGTGAACGCCCGAACCATAAAATGCAAAAAAAATACAACAGTGTTTCCATCATATAACAGGAATAATTGCAACCAGTTTGAAAGTGATGGCCAATTCTACGTTCCGGGCAACCTAGGCTTCTCTCTAGGGCGTTGCTCCACCAGATCGAATAGATAGTGCCTTAGAAGTCAACGCCAGAAGCATAAAATACAATACAAATACAACAGTTTTTCCATCGTATAAAACGAATAATTGCAACCAGTATGAAACTTATGGTCATTTCTACTTTCCGAGCAACCTAGGCTTCACCCTAGGGCGTTGCTCCAACGGATTGAATAGTTAGGGCCTTAGAAGTCAACGCCCGAACCATAAAATGCAAAAAAAATACAACAGTTTTTCCATCATATAACAGGAACAATTGCAACCAGTTTGAAAGTGATGGTGAATTCTACGTTCCGGGCAACCTAGGTTTCACTCCAGGGCGTTGCTCCACCAGACCGAATAGTTACGGTCTAAGAAGCCAACGCCAGAAGCATAAAATACGATATAAATACAACAGCTTTTCCATCGTATAAAACGAATAATTGCAACCAGTGTGAAAGTAATGGTCATTTCTACGTTCCGAGCACCCTAGGGGTCACTCTAGGGCGTTGCTCCACCACATCTAATAGCTACGGCCTTAGGAGTCAACGCCAGAGGCATAAAGTACAATATAAATACCACAGTTTTTCCATCGTATAAAACGAATAATTGCAACCAGTATGAAACTTATGGTCATTTCTACTTTCCGAGCAAGCGAGGCTTCACCCTAGGGCGTTGCTCCTACAGATTCAATAGTTAGGACCTTAGAAGTGAACGCCCGAACCATAAAATGCAAAAAAAATACAACAGTGTTTCCATCATATAACAGGAATAATTACAACCAGTTTGAAAGTGATGGCCAATTCTACGTTACGGGCAACCTAGGCTTCTCTCTAGGGCGTTGCTCCACCAGATCGAATAGATAGTGCCTTAGAAGTCAACGCCAGAAGCATAAAATACAATATAAATACAACAGTTTTTCCATCGTATAAAACGAATAATTGCAACCATTATGAAACTTATGGTCATTTCTACTTTCCGAGCAACCTAGGCTTCACCCTAGGGCGTTGCTCCAACAGATTGAATAGTTAGGACCTTAGAAGTGAACGCCCGAACCATAAAATGCAAAAAAAATACAACAGTGTTTCCATCATATAACAGGAACAATTGCAACCAGTTTGAAAGTGATGGCCAATTCTACGTTCCGTGCAACCTAGGCTTCTCTCTAGGGCGTTGCTCCACCAGATCGAATAGATAGTGCCTTAGAAGTCAACGCCAGAGGCATAAAATACAATATAAATACAACAGCGTTTCCATCGTATAAAACGAATAATTGCAACCAGTGTGAAAGTTATGGTCATTTCCACATTCCGAGCAACCTAGGCTTCACTCTAGGACGTTGCTCCTCCAGATCGAATAGCTAGGTCCTTAGAAGTAAACGCCAGAAGCATAAAATACGATATAAATACAACAGCTTTTCCATCGTATAAAAGGATTAATTGCAACCAGTTTGAACGTGATGGTCATTTCTCCTTTCCGGGCAACCTAGGCTTCACTCTAGGGCGTTGCTCCACTAGATCGAGCAGCTAGAGCCTTAGAAGTCAACGCCAGAAGCATAAAATACAATATAAATACAACAGTTTTTCCATCGTATAAAACGAATAATTGTAACCAGTATGAAATTTATGGTCATTTCTACTTTCCGAGGAACCTAGGCTTCACCCTAGGGCGTTGCTCGAACAGATTGAATAGTTAGGGCCTTAGAAGTCAATGCCCGAAGCATAAAATGCATTAAAAATACAACAGTTTTTCCATCACATAACAGGAATAATTGCAACCAGTTTGAAAGTGATGGTCATTTCTACGTTCCGGGAAACCTCGGCTTCACTCTAGGGCGTTGCTCCGCCAGATCGAATAGTTAGTGCATTAAAAGTCAACGCCAGGAGCATAAAATACAATATAAATAGAACAGTTTTTCCATCGTATAAAACGAATAATAGCAACCAGTGTGAAAGTTATGGTCATTTCTACGTTCCGGCAACCTAGGCTTCACCCCAGGGCGTTGTTCCACCAGATCGAATAGTTAGGGCCTAAGAAGTGAACGCCAGCAGCATAAAATACAATATAACTACAACAGTTCTTCCAACATATAAAACGAATAATTGCAACCAGTATGAAAGTTATGGCCATTTCTACGTTCCGGGCAACTTAGGTTTCACTCTATGGCGTTCTTCCACCACATGGAATAGCTGCGGCCTCAGAAGTCAACGCCTGAAGCATAAAATACAATAAAAGTACAACAGTCTTTCCATCTTATAACAGGAATAATTGCAACCCTTGTGCAAGTGATGTTCATTTGTACGTTCCAGGCAACCTAGGCTTCACTCTAGGGCGTTGTTCCACTAGATCGAATTGTTAGGGCCTAAGAAGTCAACGCGAGAAGCATAAGATACAATATAAATATAACAGTTTTCCCATCGTATAGAACGAATAATAGCAACCAGTGTGAAAGTTATGGTCATTCCTACGTTCCGGGCAACCTAGGCTTCACTCTAGGGCGTTGCTCCACCAGATCAAACAGTTAGGGCCTTAGAAGTCAACGCCCGAAGCATAAAATACAAAATAAATAGAACAGTTTTTCCATCGTATAGAACGAATAATAGCAACCAGTGTGAAAGTTATGGTCATTTCTACGTTCCGGGCAACCTAGGCTACACCCTAGGGCGTTGCTCCACCAGATCGTATAGTTAGGGCCTAAGAAGTGAACGCCAGCAGCATAAAATACAATTTGAATACAACAGTTTTTCCATGATATAAAACGAATAATTGCAACCAGTATGAAAGTTATGGTCATTTCTTCTTTCCGGGCAACCTAGGCTTCACCCTTGGGCGTTGCTCCAACAGATTGAATGGTTAGGGCCTTAGAAGTCAACGCCGGAAGCATAAAATGCAATAAAAAGACAACAGTTTTTCCATCGTATAAAAGGATCAATTGCAACCAGTTTGAAAGTGATGGTCATTTCTACGTTCCGGGCAACCTAGGCTTCACTCTAGGGCGTTGCTCCACCAGATCGAATAGTTAGGGCCTTAGAAGTCAACGTCAGAATCATAAAATACAATAAAGATGCAACAGCTTTTCCACCGTATTAAGCGAATAATTTCAACCAGTGTGAATGTTATGGTCATTTCTACATTCCGAGCAACCTAGGCTTCACTCTAGGGCGTTGATCCAACAGATTGAATAGTTAGGGCCTTAGCAGTCAACGCCCGAAGCATAAAATACAATATAAATACAACAGTTTTTCCATCATATAACAGGAATAATTGCAACCAGTATGAAAGTTATGGTCATTTCTACGTTCCGGGCAACCTAGGCTTCACTCTATGGCGTTCTTCCACTACATCGAATAGCAACGGACTCAGAAGACAACGCCGGAAGCATAAAATACAATAAAAATACAACAGTCTTTCCGTCCTATAACAGGAATAATTGCAACCCGTGTGAAAGTGATGGTCATTTGTACGTTCCAGGCAACCTAGGCTTCACTCTAGGGCGTTGTTCCACCAGATCGAATTGTTAGGGCCTAAGAACTCAACGCCAGAAGCATAAAATACAATATAAGTGCAACAGTTTTCCCATCGTATAAAATGAATAATTGCAAACATTGCGAAGGTAATTGTCATACCACGTTCCGGCCAACCTAGGCGTCACTCTAGTGCGTTGCTCCACCTCATCTAATAGCTACGGCCTTAGACGTCAACGCCAGAAGCATAAAACACAATAAAAATACAACAGTTTTTCCATCGTATAAAACGAATAATTGCCACCAGTATGAAACTTATGGTCATTTCTACTTTCCGAGCAACCTAGGCTTCAACCCTAGGGCGTTGCTCCAACAGATTGAATAGTTAGGGCCTTAGAAGTCAAGGCCCGAAGCATAAAATGCAATAAAAATACAACAGTGTTTCCAGCATATAACAGGAATAATTGCAACCAGTTTGAAAGTGATTGCCAATTCAACGTTCCGGGCAACCTAGGCTTCACTCTATTGCGTTGCTTAACCAGATCGAATAGTTAGTGCCTTAGATGTCAACGCCAGAAGCATAAAATACAATATAAATACAACAGTTTTTCCATCGTATAAAACGAATAATTGCAACCAGTATGAAACTTATGGTTATTTCTACGTTCCGGGAAACCTCGGCTTCACTCTAGGGCGTTGCTCCGCCAGATCGAATAGTTAGTGCATTAGAAGTCAACGCCAGAAGCATAAAACACAATATAAATACAACAGTTTTTCCATCGTATAAAACGAATAATTGCAACCAGTATGAAAGTTAACGTCATTTCTTCTTTCCGGGCAACCTGGGCTTCACCCTTGGGCGTTTCACCAACAGATTGAATAGTTAGGGCCTTAGACGTATACGCCGGAAGCATAAAACGCTTAAAAAATACAACAGTTTTTCCATCGTATAAAAGGATTAATTGCAACCAGTTTGAAAGTGATGGTCATTTCTTCGTTCCGGGCAACCTAGGCTTCACTCTAGGGCGTTGCTCCACCAGATCGAATAGTTAGGGCCTTAGAAGTCAACGCCAGAATCATAAAATACAATAAAGATGCAACAGTTTTTCCACCGTATTAAACGAATAATTTCAACCAGTGTGAATGCTATGGTCATTTCTACATTCCGAGCAACCTATGCTTCACTCTAGGACGTTGATCCAGCAGATTGAATAGTTAGGGCCTTAGCAGTCAACGCCCGAAGCATAAAATACAATATAAATACAACAGTTTTTCCATCATATAACAGGAATAATAGCAACCAGTTTGAAAGTGATGGTCATTTCTACGTTCCGGGAAACCTAGGCTTCACTCTAGGGCGTTGCTCCACCAGATCGAATAGTTAGGGCCTTAGAAGTCAACGCCAGAAGCATAAAATTCAATAAAGATGCAACAGTTTTTCCATCGTATAACAGGAGTAACTGCAAACAGTGTGAAAGTACTGGTCATTTCTACGTTCCGGGTAACCTAGGCTTCACTCTAGGGCGTTGTTCCACCAGATCGAACAGTCAGGGCCTAAGAAGGCAACGCCAGAAGCATAATATACAATATAAATATAACAGTTTTTCAATCGTATAAAGTGAATAATAGCAACCAGTGTGAAAGTTATGGTCATTTCTACGTTCCAGGCAACCTAGACTTCACCACAGGGCGTTGTTCCACCATATCGAATAGTTAGGGCCTTAGCAGTCAACGCCCGAAGCATAAAATACAATATAAATACAACAGTTTTTCCATCATATAACAGGAATAATTGCAACCAGTATGAAGGTTATGGTCATTTCTACGTTCCGGGCAACCTAGGCTTCACTCTATGGCGTTCTTCCACTACATCGAATAGCAACGGCCTCAGAAGACAACGCCAGAAGCATAAAATACAATAAAAATACAACAGTCTTTCCGTCCTATAACAGGAATAATTGCAACCCGTGTGAAAGTGATGGTCATTTCTACTTTCCGAGCAACCTAGGCTTCACCCGAGGGCGTTGCTCCACCAGATCGAATAGTTAGTGCCTTAGAAGTCAACACCAGAAGCATAAAATACAATAAAAATACAACAGTTTTTCCATCGTATAAAACGAATAATTGCAACCAGTATGAAACTTATGGTCATTTCTACTTTCCGGGAAACCTAGGCTTCACTCTAGGGCGTTGCTCCACCAGATCGAACAGCTAGGGCCTTAGAAGGCAACGCCAGAAGCATAAAATACAATATAAATATAACAGTTTTTCGATCGTATAGAACGAATAAAAGCACCCAGTGTGAAAGTTATTGTCATTTCTACTTTCCGCGCAACCTAGGCTTCACCCTAGGGCGTTGCTCCAACAGATTGAATAGTTAGGACCTTAGAAGTCAATGCCCGAAGCATAAAATGCAATAAAAATACAACAGTTTTTCCATCATATAGCAGGAATAATTGCAACCGGCTTGAAAGTGATGGTCATTTCTACGTTCCGGGCAACCTAGGCTTCACTCTAGGGCGTTGCTCCACCAGATCGAATAGTTAGGGCCTTAGAAGTCAATGCCCGAAGCATAAAATGCAATAAAAATACAACAGTTTTTCCATCATATAGCAGGAATAATTGCAACCAGTGTGAAAGTAATGGTCATTTCTACGTTCCGCGCAACGTAGGCTTCACTCTAGGGCGTTGTTCCACCAGATCGAACACTTAGGGCCCAAGAAGGCACCGCCAGAATCATAAAATACAGTATAAATATAACAGTTTTTCCATCGTATAAAACGAATAATTGCTACCGGTGTGAAAGTTATTTCCATTTCTACGATCCGGGCAACCTAGGCTTCACCCGAGGTCGTTGTTCCACCAGATGGAACAGTTAGGGCATAAGAAGTCAACGCCAGAAGCATAAAATACGATATAAGTACAACAGTTTTTCCATCGTATAAAATGTATAATTGCAATCATTGCGAAAGTAATGGTCATTTCTACGTTTCGGGCAACATAGGCGTCACTCTAATGCGTTGCTCCACCACATCTAATAGCTACGGCCTTAGACGTCAACGACAGAAGCATAAAATACAATATAAATACAACAGTTTTGCCATCATATAAAACGAATAATTGCAACCGGTATGAAAGCTACGGTCATTTCTCCTTTAGGGGCATCCTAGGCTACACACTAGGGCGTTGCTCCTACAGATTGAATGGTTGGGGCCTTAGAAGTCAATGCCCGAAGCATAAAATGCAATAAAAATACAACAGTTTTTCCATCATATAACAGGAATATTTGCAACCAGTTGGAAAGTGATGGTAATTGCTACGTTCAGGGCAACTAAGGCTTCACTCTAGGGCGTTGCTCCACCAGATCGAATAGTTAGGGCTTAAGAAGTGAACGCCAGCAGCATAAAATACAATATAAATACAACAGTTCTTCCATCATATAAAACGAATAATTGCAACCAGTATGAAGGTTATGATCATTTCTACGTTCCGGGCAACCCAGGCTTCACTCTATGACGTTGTTCCACCAGATCGAATACTTAGTGCCTTAGATGTCAACGCCAGAAGCATAAAATACAATATAAATACAACAGTTTTTCCATCGTATAAAACGAATAATTGCAACCAGTATGAAAGTTAACGTCATTTCTGCTTTCCGGGCAAGCCAGGCTTCACCCTAGGGCGTTGCTCCAACAGATTGAATAGTTAGGGCCTTAGAAGTCAACGCCGGAAGCATAAAGAGCAATAAAAATACAACAGTTTTTCCATCGTATAACAGGAATAAACTGCAAACAGTGTGAAAGTACTGGTCATTTCTACGTTCCGGGTAACCTAGGCTCCACTCTAGCGCGTTGTTCCACCAGATCGAACAGCTAGGGCCTTAGAAGGCAACGCCAGAAGCATAAAATACAATATAAATATAACAGTTTTTCGATCGTATAGAACGAATAAAAGCACCCAGTGTGAAAGTTATTGTCATTTCTACTTTCCGCGCAACCTAGGCTTCACCCTAGGGCGTTGCTCCAACAGATTGAATAGTTAGGACCTTAGAAGTCAATGCCCGAAGCATAAAATGCAATAAAAATACAACAGTTTTTCCATCATATAGCAGGAATAATTGCAACCGGCTTGAAAGTGATGGTCATTTCTACGTTCCGGGCAACCTAGGCTTCACTCTAGGGCGTTGCTCCACCAGATCGAATAGTTAGGGCCTTAGAAGTCAATGCCCGAAGCATAAAATGCAATAAAAATACAACAGTTTTTCCATCATATAGCAGGAATAATTGCAACCAGTGTGAAAGTGATGGTCATTTCTACGTTCCGCGCAACGTAGGCTTCACTCTAGGGCGTTGTTCCACCAGATCGAACACTTAGGGCCCAAGAAGGCACCGCCAGAATCATAAAATACAGTATAAATATAACAGTTTTTCCATCGTATAAATCGAATAATTGCTACCGGTGTGAAAGTTATTTCCATTTCTACGATCCGGGCAACCTAGGCTTCACCCGAGGTCGTTGTTCCACCAGATGGAACAGTTAGGGCATAAGAAGTCAACGCCAGAAGCATAAAATACGATATAAGTACAACAGTTTTTCCATCGTATAAAATGTATAATTGCAATCATTGCGAAAGTAATGGTCATTTCTACGTTTCGGGCAACATAGGCGTCACTCTAATGCGTTGCTCCACCACATCTAATAGCTACGGCCTTAGACGTCAACGACAGAAGCATAAAATACAATATAAATACAACAGTTTTGCCATCATATAAAACGAATAATTGCAACCGGTATGAAAGCTACGGTCATTTCTCCTTTAGGGGCATCCTAGGCTACACACTAGGGCGTTGCTCCTACAGATTGAATGGTTAGGGCCTTAGAAGTCAATGCCCGAAGCATAAAATGCAATAAAAATACAACAGTTTTTCCATCATATAACAGGAATATTTGCAACCAGTTGGAAAGTGATGGTAATTGCTACGTTCAGGGCAACTAAGGCTTCACTCTAGGGCGTTGCTCCACCAGATCGAATAGTTAGGGCTTAAGAAGTGAACGCCAGCAGCATAAAATACAATATAAATACAACAGTTCTTCCATCATATAAAACGAATAATTGCAACCAGTATGAAGGTTATGATCATTTCTACGTTCCGGGCAACCCAGGCTTCACTCTATGACGTTGTTCCACCAGATCGAATACTTAGTGCCTTAGATGTCAACGCCAGAAGCATAAAATACAATATAAATACAACAGTTTTTCCATCGTATAAAACGAATAATTGCAACCAGTATGAAAGTTAACGTCATTTCTGCTTTCCGGGCAAGCCAGGCTTCACCCTAGGGCGTTGCTCCAACAGATTGAATAGTTAGGGCCTTAGAAGTCAACGCCGGAAGCATAAAGAGCAATAAAAATACAACAGTTTTTCCAACGTATAACAGGAATAAACTGCAAACAGTGTGAAAGTACTGGTCATTTCTACGTTCCGGGTAACCTAGGCTCCACTCTAGGGCGTTGTTCCACCAGATCGAACAGCTAGGGCCTTAGAAGGCAACGCCAGAAGCATAAAATACAATATAAATATAACAGTTTTTCGATCGTATAGAACGAATAAAAGCACCCAGTGTGAAAGTTATTGTCATTTCTACTTTCCGCGCAACCTAGGCTTCACCCTAGGGCGTTGCTCCAACAGATTGAATAGTTAGGACCTTAGAAGTCAATGCCCGAAGCATAAAATGCAATAAAAATACAACAGTTTTTCCATCATATAGCAGGAATAATTGCAACCGGCTTGAAAGTGATGGTCATTTCTACGTTCCGGGCAACCTAGGCTTCACTCTAGGGCGTTGCTCCACCAGATCGAATAGTTAGGGCCTTAGAAGTCAATGCCCGAAGCATAAAATGCAATAAAAATACAACAGTTTTTCCATCATATAGCAGGAATAATTGCAACCAGTGTGAAAGTAATGGTCATTTCTACGTTCCGCGCAACGTAGGCTTCACTCTAGGGCGTTGTTCCACCAGATCGAACACTTAGGGCCCAAGAAGGCACCGCCAGAATCATAAAATACAGTATAAATATAACAGTTTTTCCATCGTATAAAACGAATAATTGCTACCGGTGTGAAAGTTATTTCCATTTCTACGATCCGGGCAACCTAGGCTTCACCCGAGGTCGTTGTTCCACCAGATGGAACAGTTAGGGCATAAGAAGTCAACGCCAGAAGCATAAAATACGATATAAGTACAACAGTTTTTCCATCGTATAAAATGTATAATTGCAATCATTGCGAAAGTAATGGTCATTTCTACGTTTCGGGCAACATAGGCGTCACTCTAATGCGTTGCTCCACCACATCTAATAGCTACGGCCTTAGACGTCAACGACAGAAGCATAAAATACAATATAAATACAACAGTTTTGCCATCATATAAAACGAATAATTGCAACCGGTATGAAAGCTACGGTCATTTCTCCTTTAGGGGCATCCTAGGCTACACACTAGGGCGTTGCTCCTACAGATTGAATGGTTGGGGCCTTAGAAGTCAATGCCCGAAGCATAAAATGCAATAAAAATACAACAGTTTTTCCATCATATAACAGGAATATTTGCAACCAGTTGGAAAGTGATGGTAATTGCTACGTTCAGGGCAACTAAGGCTTCACTCTAGGGCGTTGCTCCACCAGATCGAATAGTTAGGGCTTAAGAAGTGAACGCCAGCAGCATAAAATACAATATAAATACAACAGTTCTTCCATCATATAAAACGAATAATTGCAACCAGTATGAAGGTTATGATCATTTCTACGTTCCGGGCAACCCAGGCTTCACTCTATCACGTTGTTCCACCAGATCGAATACTTAGTGCCTTAGATGTCAACGCCAGAAGCATAAAATACAATATAAATACAACAGTTTTTCCATCGTATAAAACGAATAATTGCAACCAGTATGAAAGTTAACGTCATTTCTGCTTTCCGGGCAA
The DNA here is from genome assembly GCF_051401765.1 of Calliopsis andreniformis. Classification (NCBI taxonomy): domain Eukaryota; kingdom Metazoa; phylum Arthropoda; class Insecta; order Hymenoptera; family Andrenidae; genus Calliopsis; species Calliopsis andreniformis. The sequence goes on from NW_027480423.1 coordinate 23,427,883, forward strand.
GCCAGGCTTCACCCTAGGGCGTTGCTCCAACAGATTGAATAGTTAGGGCCTTAGAAGTCAACGCCGGAAGCATAAAGAGCAATAAAAATACAACAGTTTTTCCATCGTATAACAGGAATAAACTGCAAACAGTGTGAAAGTACTGGTCATTTCTACGTTCCGGGTAACCTAGGCTCCACTCTAGCGCGTTGTTCCACCAGATCGAACAGCTAGGGCCTTAGAAGGCAACGCCAGAAGCATAAAATACAATATAAATATAACAGTTTTTCGATCGTATAGAACGAATAAAAGCACCCAGTGTGAAAGTTATTGTCATTTCTACTTTCCGCGCAACCTAGGCTTCACCCTAGGGCGTTGCTCCAACAGATTGAATAGTTAGGACCTTAGAAGTCAATGCCCGAAGCATAAAATGCAATAAAAATACAACAGTTTTTCCATCATATAGCAGGAATAATTGCAACCGGCTTGAAAGTGATGGTCATTTCTACGTTCCGGGCAACCTAGGCTTCACTCTAGGGCGTTGCTCCACCAGATCGAATAGTTAGGGCCTTAGAAGTCAATGCCCGAAGCATAAAATGCAATAAAAATACAACAGTTTTTCCATCATATAGCAGGAATAATTGCAACCAGTGTGAAAGTGATGGTCATTTCTACGTTCCGCGCAACGTAGGCTTCACTCTAGGGCGTTGTTCCACCAGATCGAACACTTAGGGCCCAAGAAGGCACCGCCAGAATCATAAAATACAGTATAAATATAACAGTTTTTCCATCGTATAAATCGAATAATTGCTACCGGTGTGAAAGTTATTTCCATTTCTACGATCCGGGCAACCTAGGCTTCACCCGAGGTCGTTGTTCCACCAGATGGAACAGTTAGGGCATAAGAAGTCAACGCCAGAAGCATAAAATACGATATAAGTACAACAGTTTTTCCATCGTATAAAATGTATAATTGCAATCATTGCGAAAGTAATGGTCATTTCTACGTTTCGGGCAACATAGGCGTCACTCTAATGCGTTGCTCCACCACATCTAATAGCTACGGCCTTAGACGTCAACGACAGAAGCATAAAATACAATATAAATACAACAGTTTTGCCATCATATAAAACGAATAATTGCAACCGGTATGAAAGCTACGGTCATTTCTCCTTTAGGGGCATCCTAGGCTACACACTAGGGCGTTGCTCCTACAGATTGAATGGTTAGGGCCTTAGAAGTCAATGCCCGAAGCATAAAATGCAATAAAAATACAACAGTTTTTCCATCATATAACAGGAATATTTGCAACCAGTTGGAAAGTGATGGTAATTGCTACGTTCAGGGCAACTAAGGCTTCACTCTAGGGCGTTGCTCCACCAGATCGAATAGTTAGGGCTTAAGAAGTGAACGCCAGCAGCATAAAATACAATATAAATACAACAGTTCTTCCATCATATAAAACGAATAATTGCAACCAGTATGAAGGTTATGATCATTTCTACGTTCCGGGCAACCCAGGCTTCACTCTATGACGTTGTTCCACCAGATCGAATACTTAGTGCCTTAGATGTCAACGCCAGAAGCATAAAATACAATATAAATACAACAGTTTTTCCATCGTATAAAACGAATAATTGCAACCAGTATGAAAGTTAACGTCATTTCTGCTTTCCGGGCAAGCCAGGCTTCACCCTAGGGCGTTGCACCAACAGATTGAATAGTTAGGGCCTTAGAAGTCAACGCCGGAAGCATAAAGAGCAATAAAAATACAACAGTTTTTCCAACGTATAACAGGAATAAACTGCAAACAGTGTGAAAGTACTGGTCATTTCTACGTTCCGGGTAACCTAGGCTCCACTCTAGGGCGTTGTTCCACCAGATCGAACAGCTAGGGCCTTAGAAGGCAACGCCAGAAGCATAAAATACAATATAAATATAACAGTTTTTCGATCGTATAGAACGAATAAAAGCACCCAGTGTGAAAGTTATTGTCATTTCTACTTTCCGCGCAACCTAGGCTTCACCCTAGGGCGTTGCTCCAACAGATTGAATAGTTAGGACCTTAGAAGTCAATGCCCGAAGCATAAAATGCAATAAAAATACAACAGTTTTTCCATCATATAGCAGGAATAATTGCAACCGGCTTGAAAGTGATGGTCATTTCTACGTTCCGGGCAACCTAGGCTTCACTCTAGGGCGTTGCTCCACCAGATCGAATAGTTAGGGCCTTAGAAGTCAATGCCCGAAGCATAAAATGCAATAAAAATACAACAGTTTTTCCATCATATAGCAGGAATAATTGCAACCAGTGTGAAAGTAATGGTCATTTCTACGTTCCGCGCAACGTAGGCTTCACTCTAGGGCGTTGTTCCACCAGATCGAACACTTAGGGCCCAAGAAGGCACCGCCAGAATCATAAAATACAGTATAAATATAACAGTTTTTCCATCGTATAAAACGAATAATTGCTACCGGTGTGAAAGTTATTTCCATTTCTACGATCCGGGCAACCTAGGCTTCACCCGAGGTCGTTGTTCCACCAGATGGAACAGTTAGGGCATAAGAAGTCAACGCCAGAAGCATAAAATACGATATAAGTACAACAGTTTTTCCATCGTATAAAATGTATAATTGCAATCATTGCGAAAGTAATGGTCATTTCTACGTTTCGGGCAACATAGGCGTCACTCTAATGCGTGGCTCCACCACATCTAATAGCTACGGCCTTAGACGTCAACGACAGAAGCATAAAATACAATATAAATACAACAGTTTTGCCATCATATAAAACGAATAATTGCAACCGGTATGAAAGCTACGGTCATTTCTCCTTTAGGGGCATCCTAGGCTACACACTAGGGCGTTGCTCCTACAGATTGAATGGTTAGGGCCTTAGAAGTCAATGCCCGAAGCATAAAATGCAATAAAAATACAACAGTTTTTCCATCATATAACAGGAATATTTGCAACCAGTTGGAAAGTGATGGTAATTGCTACGTTCAGGGCAACTAAGGCTTCACTCTAGGGCGTTGCTCCACCAGATCGAATAGTTAGGGCTTAAGAAGTGAACGCCAGCAGCATAAAATACAATATAAATACAACAGTTCTTCCATCATATAAAACGAATAATTGCAACCAGTATGAAGGTTATGATCATTTCTACGTTCCGGGCAACCCAGGCTTCACTCTATGGCGTTCTTCCACCACATCGAATAGCTACGGCCTCAGAAGTCAACGCCTGACGCATAAAACACAATAAAAATACAACAGTCTTTCCTCCCTATAACAGGAATAATTGCAACCAGTTTGAAAGTGATGGTCATTTCTACGTTCCGGGCAACCTAGGCTTCACTCTAGGGCGTTGCTCCACCAGATCGAATAGTTAGTGCCTTAGAAGTCAACGCCAGAAGCATAAAATACAATATAAACACAACAGTTTTTCCATCGTTTAAAACGAATAATTGCTACCAGTATGGAAGTGATGGTCATTTCTACTTTCCGGGAAACCTAGGCTTGACTCTAGGGCGTTGCTCCACCAGATCGAATAGTTAGTGCCTTAGAAGTCAACGACAGAAGCATTAAATACAATAAAGATGGAACAGCTTTTCCATCGTATAAAACGAATAATTGCAACCAGTGTGAAAGTTATTGTCATTTCTACTTTCCGGGAAACCTAGGCTTGACTCTAGGGCGTTGCTCCAACAGATTGAATAGTTAGGGCCAAAGAAGTCAACGCCAGAAGCATAAGATACAATATAAATATAACAGTTTTTCCATCGTATAGAACGAATAATAGCAACCAGTCTGAAAGTTATGGTCACTTCTACGTTCCGGGCAACCTAGGCTACACCCTAGGGCGTTGCTCCTACAGATTGAATAGTTAGGGCCTTAGAAGTCAATGCCCGAAGCATAAAATGCAATAAAAATACAACAGTTTTTCCATCATATAAACGGAATAATTGCAACCAGTTTGAAAGTGATGGTCATTTCTACGTTCCGGGCAACCTAGGCTTCACCCTAGGGCGTTGCTCCAACAGATTGAATAGTTAGGGCCTTAGAAGTCAACGCCCGAAGCATAAAATACAAAATAAATAGAACAGTTTTTCCATCGTATAAAACTAATAATTGCAACCAGTTTGAAAGTGATGGCCAATTCTACGTTCCGGGCAACCTAAGCTTCACTCTATTGCGTTGCTCCACCAGATCGAATAGTTAGGGCCTTAGAAGTCAACGCCAGAAGCATAAAATACAATATAAATACAACAGTTTTTCCATCGTATAAAACGAATAATTGCAACCAGTATGAGACTTATGGTCATTTCTACATTCCGAGCAACCTAGGCTTCACCCTAGGGCGTTGATCCAACAGATTGAATATTTAGGGCCTTAGAAGTCAACGCCCGAAGCATAAAGTACAATATAAATACAACAGTTTTTCCATCGTATAAAACGAATAATTGCAACCAGTATGAAAGTTATGGTAATTTCTACTTTCCGGGCAACCTAGGCTTCACCCTAGGGCGTTGCTCCAACAGATCGAATAGTTATGGCTTTAGAAGTCAACGGCCGAAGCATAAAATACAAAATAAATAGAACTGTTTTTCCATCGTATAAAACGAATAATTGCTACCGGTGTGCAAGTTATGGTCATTTCTACTTTCCGGGAAACCTAGGCTTCACTCTAGGGCGTTGCTCCACCAGATCGAATATTTAGTGCCTAAGAAGTCAACGCCAGAAGCATAAAATACAATATAACTACAACAGTTTTTACATCGTATAAAACGAATAATTGCTACCAGTATGGAAGTGATGGTCATTTCTACGTTCCGGGCAACCTAGGCCTCACTCTATGACGTTATTCCACCAGATCGAATACTTAGTGCCTTAGATGTCAACGCCAGAAGCATAAAATACAATATAAATACAACAGTTTTTCCATCGTATAAAACGAATAATTGCAACCAGTATGAAACTTAACGTCATTTCTGCTTTCCGGGCAAGCCAGGCTTCACCCTAGGGCGTTGCTCCAACAGATTGAATAGTTAGGGCCTTAGAAGTCAACGACGGAAGCATAAAGAGCAATAAAAATACAACAGTTTTTCCATCGTATAACAGGAATAAACTGCAAACAGTGTGAAAGTACTGGTCATTTCTACGTTCCGGGTAACCTAGGCTCCACTCTAGGGCGTTGTTCCACCAGATCGAACAGCTAGGGCCTTAGAAGGCAACGCCAGAAGCATAAAATACAATATAAATATAACAGTTTTTCGATCGTATAGAACGAATAAAAGCACCCAGTGTGAAAGTTATTGTCATTTCTACTTTCCGCGCAACCTAGGCTTCACCCTAGGGCGTTGCTCCAACAGATTGAATAGTTAGGACCTTAGAAGTCAATGCCCGAAGCATAAAATGCAATAAAAATACAACAGTTTTTCCATCATATAGCAGGAATAATTGCAACCAGCTTGAAAGTGATGGTCATTTCTACGTTCCGGGCAACCTAGGCTTCACTCTAGGGCGTTGCTCCACCAGATCGAATAGTTAGGGCCTTAGAAGTCAATGCCCGAAGCATAAAATGCAATAAAAATACAACAGTTTTTCCATCATATAGCAGGAATAATTGCAACCAGTGTGAAAGTAATGGTCATTTCTACGTTCCGCGCAACGTAGGCTTCACTCTAGGGCGTTGTTCCACCAGATCGAACACTTAGGGCCTAAGAAGGCACCGCCAGAATCATAAAATACAGTATAAATATAACAGTTTTTCCATCGTATAAAACGAATAATTGCTACCGGTGTGAAAGTTATTTCCATTTCTACGATCCGGGCAACCTAGGCTTCACCCGACGTCGTTGTTCCACCAGATGGAACAGTTAGGGCATAAGAAGTCAACGCCAGAAGCATAAAATACGATATAAGTACAACAGTTTTTCCATCGTATAAAATGTATAATTGCAATCATTGCGAAAGTAATGGTCATTTCTACGTTTCGGGCAACATAGGCGTCACTCTAATGCGTTGCTCCACCACATCTAATAGCTACGGCCTTAGACGTCAACGACAGAAGCATAAAATACAATATAAATACAACAGTTTTGCCATCATATAAAACGAATAATTGCAACCAGTATGAAAGCTACGATCATTTCTCCTTTAGGGGCATCCTAGGCTACACACTAGGGCGTTGCTCCTACAGATCGAATAGTTAGGGCTTAAGAAGTGAACGTCAGCAGCATAAAATACAATATAAATACAACAGTTCTTCCATCATATAAAACGAATAATTGCAACCAGTGTGAAGGTTATGATCATTTCTACGTTCCGGGCAACCCAGGCTTCACTCTATGGCGTTCTTCCACCACATCGAATAGCTACGGCCTCAGAAGTCAACGCCTGACGCATAAAACACAATAAAAATACAACAGTCTTTCCTCCCTATAACAGGAATAATTGCAACCAGTTTGAAAGTGATGGTCATTTCTACGTTCCGGGCAACCTAGGCTTCACTCTAGGGCGTTGCTCCACCAGATCGAATAGTTAGTGCCTTAGAAGTCAACGCCAGAAGCATAAAATACAATATAAACACAACAGTTTTTCCATCGTTTAAAACGAATAATTGCTACCAGTATGGAAGTGATGGTCATTTCTACTTTCCGGGAAACCTAGGCTTGACTCTAGGGCGTTGCTCCACCAGATCGAATAGTTAGTGCCTTAGAAGTCAACGACAGAAGCATTAAATACAATAAAGATGGAACAGCTTTTCCATCGTATAAAACGAATAATTGCAACCAGTGTGAAAGTTATTGTCATTTCTACTTTCCGGGAAACCTAGGCTTGACTCTAGGGCGTTGCTCCAACAGATTGAATAGTTAGGGCCAAAGAAGTCAACGCCAGAAGCATAAGATACAATATAAATATAACAGTTTTTCCATCGTATAGAACGAATAATAGCAACCAGTCTGAAAGTTATGGTCACTTCTACGTTCCGGGCAACCTAGGCTACACCCTAGGGCGTTGCTCCTACAGATTGAATAGTTAGGGCCTTAGAAGTCAATGCCCGAAGCATAAAATGCAATAAAAATACTACAGTTTTTCCATCATACAAACGGAATAATTGCAACCAGTTTGAAAGTGATGGTCATTTCTACGTTCCGGGCAACATCGGCTTCACTCTAGGGCGTTGCTCCACCAGATCTAATAGTTAGTGCCTTAGAAGTCAACGCCAGAAGCATAAAATACAATATAAATACAACAGTTTTTCCATCGTATAAAACGAATAATTGCAACCAGTATGAAAGTTAACGTCATTTCTACATTTCGGGCAACACAGGCTTCACCCTAGGGCGTTGCTCCTACAGATTGAATAGATAGGGCCTTAGAAGTCAATGCCCGAAGCATAAAATGCAATAAAAATACAACAGCTTTTCCATCATATAACAGGAATATTTGCAACCAGTTCGAAAGTGATGGTAATTGCTACGTTCCGGGCAACTGAGGCTTCACTCTAGGGCGTTGCTCCACCAGATCGAATAGTTAGTGCCTTAGAAGTCAACGCCAGAAGCATAAGATACAATATAAATACAACAGTTTTTCCATCGTATAAAAGGATTAATTGCAACCAGTTTGAAAGTGATGGTGATTCCTACGTTCCGGGCAACCTAGGCTTCACCCTAGGGCGTTGCTCCAACAGATTGAATAGTTAGGGCCTTAGAAGTCAACGCCCGAAGCATAAAATACAAAATAAATAGAACAGCTTTTCCATCGTATAAAACTAATAATTGCAACCAGTGTGAAAGTAATGGGCATTTCTACGTTCCGGGCAACCTAGGCTTCACTTTAGGGCGTTGCTCCACCACATCGAATAGCTACGGCCTTAGATGTCAACGCCAGAAGCATAAAATACAGTATAAATACAACAGTTTTTCCATTGTATAACATGACTAATTGCAACCAGTGCGAAAGTAACGATCATTTCGACGTTTCGGGCACCCTAGACTTAACTCTGAGGCGTTGCTCCACCAGATCGAAGAGTTAGGGTCTAAGAAGTCAACACCGGAAGCATAAAATACAATATAAATACAACATCTTTTCCATCGTAGAAAACGAATAATTGCAACCTGTGTGAAGGTTATGGTCATATCTACGTTACGGGCAACATAGGTTTCACTGTAGGGTGTTATTCCACCAGATCGAATAGGTAGGGCCATAGAAGTCTACGCCCGAAGCATAAAATGCAATATAAATACAACAGTTTTTCCATCGTATAAAAGGATTAATTGCAACCAGTTTGAAAGTGATGATCATTTCTACGTTCCGGGCAACCTAGGCTTCACTCTAGGGCGTTGCTCCACCAGATCGAACACTTAGGGCCTAAGAAGGCACACCCAGAAGCATAAAATACAATATAAATATAACAGTTTTTCCATCGTGTAAGACGAATAATAGCAACCAGTGTGAAAGTTATGGTCATTTCTAAGTTCCTGGCAACCTAGGCTTCACCCTAGGGCGTTGCTCCAACAGATTGAATAGTTAGGGCCTTAGAAGTCAACGCCCGAAGCATAAAATGCAATATAAATACAACAGTTTTACCATCGTATAAAACGAATAATTACTACCGGTGTGAAAGTTATGGTCATTTCTACGTTCCGGGTAACCTAGGCTTCACCCTAGGGCGTTGTTCCACCAGATCGAATAGTTAGGGCCTAAGAAGTGAACGCCAGAAGCATAAAATACAATATAAATACAACAGTTTTTCCATCATATAAAACGAGTAATTGCAACCAGTATGAAAGTTGTGGTCATTTCTACTTTCCGGGCAACCTAGGCTTCACTCTATGGCGTTGCTCCACCACATCGAATACATACGGCCTTAGAAGTCAACGCTAGAAGCATAAAATACAATAAAAATGCAACAGTTTTTCCAAAAGTATAGCATGAATAATTGCAACCGGTGTGAATGTCATGGTCATTTCTGCGTTCCGGGCAACCTAGGCTTGACTAAAGGGTGTTGCTCCACCAGATCGAATAGGTAGGGCCATAGAAGTCAACGCCCGAAGCATAAAATACAAAATAAATAGAACAGTTTTTCCATTGTATAAAACGAATAATTGCTAGCAGCGTGAAAGTTATGTTCATTTCTACGTTCCGGGCAACCTAGGCTTGACTGTAGGGCGTTATTCCACCACATCGAACAGCTACGGCCTCAGAAGTCAACGCCTGAAGCATAAAATACAATAAAAATACAACAGTCTTTCCATCCTATAACAGGAATAATTGCAACCCGTGTGAAAGTGATGGTCATTTGTACGTTCCAGGCAACCTAGGCTTCACCCTAGGGCGTTGCTCCACCAGATGGAATAGTTAGTGCCTTAGAAGTCAACACCAGAAGCATAAAAAACAATATAAATACAACAGTTTTTCCATCGTATAAAAGGATTAATTGCAACCAGTTTGCAAGTGATGGTCATTTCTACGTTCCGGGCAACCTAGGCTTCACCCTAGGGCGTTGCTCCACCAGATCAAATAGTTAGGGCGTTAGAAGTCAACGCCCGAAGCATAAAATACAATAAAGGTGCAACAGTTTTTCCATCGTATAACAGGAGTAATTGCAACAAGCGTGAAGGTAATGGTCAGTTCTACGTTCCGGGCAACCTAGGCGTCACTCTAGGGCGTTGCTCCACCAGATCTAATAGCTACGGCCTTAGTAGTCAACGCCAGAGGCATAAAATACAATATAAATACAACAGCTTTTCCATCGTACAAAATGAATAATAGCAAACAGTGTGAAAGTAATTGTCATTTCTACGTTCCGGGCAACCTAGGCTTCACTCTAGGTCGTTGCTCCACCAGATCAAATAGCTAGCGACTTAGAATTAAACGCCAGAAGCATAGAATACAATAAAAATGCAACAGTTTTTCCATCGTATAACAGGAATAATTGCAACCAGTGTGAATGTAATGGTCATTTCTACGTTCCGGGCAACCTAGGTTTCACTCTAGGGCGTTGCTCCACCAGGTCGAGTAGTTAGTGCCTCAGAAGGCAACGCCAGAAGCATAAAATACAATATCAATACAACAGTTTTTCCATCGTATAAAACGAATAATTGCTACCGATGTGAAAGTTATGGTCATTTCTACGTTCCGGGCAACCTAGGCTTCACCCTAGGGCGTTGTTCCACCAGATGGAATAGTTAGGGCCTTAGAAGTCAACGCTCGAAGCATAAAATACAACAAAGATGCAACAGCTTTTCCATCGTATAAAACGAATAATAGCAACCAGTGTGAAAGTTCTGGACATTTCTACGTTCCGGGCAACCTAGGCTTCACTCTTGGACGTTGCTCCACCAGATCGAATAGCTAGGACCTTAGAAGTCGAAGCCAGAAACAGGAAATACAACAAGAATGCAACATTTTTTCCATCGTATAGCATGAATAAGTGCTACCAGTGTGAAAGTAATGATCATTTCGGCGTTTCGGGCATCCTAGACTTAACTGTGAGGCATTACTCCACCAGATCGCGTTGTAAGGTCCTAAGAAGTCAACGCCAGAAGCATAAAATGCAATATTAGTATAACAGCTTTTCCATCGTATAAAACGAATAATTGCAACCGGTGTGAATGTTATGGTCATTTCTACGTTACGGGCAACCTAGGCTTCACCCTAGGGCGCTGCTCCACCAGATCGAATAGTTAGTGCCCTAGAAGTTAGCGCCACAAGCATAAAATACAATATAAATACAACAGTTTTTCCATCGTATAAAACGAATAGTTGCAACCAGTGTGAAGGTAATGGTATGTCCTACGTTCCGAGCCAGCTTGGCTACACCCTAGGGTGTTGCTAAACCAGATCGAATAGTTAGGGCCTTAGAAGTCAATGCCCGAAGCATAAAATACAAAATAAATAGAACAGTTTTTCCATTGTATAAAACGAATAATAGTAACCAGTGTGAAAATTATGGTCATTTCTACGTTCCGGGCAACCTAGGCCTCACTCTAGGGCGCTGCACCACCAGATCGAATAGTTAGGGCCTTAGAAGTCAACGCCCGAAGCATAAACTACAAAATAAATAGAACAGTTTTTCCATTGTATAAAACGAATAATTGCTACCATTGTGAAAGTTATGGTCATTTCTACGTGCTGGGAGACCTAGGCTTCACTCTAGGGCGTTGCTCCACCAGGTCGAATAGTTAGGGCCTTAGAAGTCAACGCCAGAGGCATAAAATACAATAAAGATGCAACAGTTTTTCCACCGTATAAAACGAATAATTGAAACCAGTGTAAAGGTAATGGTCATTTCTACGTTCCGGGCAACCTTGGTTTCACTCTATGGCGTTGCTCCACCACATCGCATAGCTAGGGACTTAGAATTCAACGCCATAAGAATAAAATACAATATAAGTACAACAGTTTTTCTATCGTATAAAATGAATAATTGGAAACATTGTGAAAGTAATGGTCATTTCTACGTTCCAGGCAACCTAGGTGTCACTCTAGGGCGTTAATCCACCATATCTAATAGCTACGGCCTTAGAAGTCAACGCTAGAAGCATAAAAAACAAAATAAATAGAACAGCTTTTCCATTGTATAAAACGAATAATTGCTACCAGTGTGAAAGTTATGTTCATTTCTACGTTCCGGGCAACCTAGGCTTCACTCTAGGGCGTTGCTCCACCAGATCGAATAGTTAGGGCCCTAGAAGTCAACGACCGAAGCATAAAATGCAAAATAAATAGAACAGCTTTTCCATTGTATTAAACGAATAATTGCAACCAATGTGAAAGTAATGTGCATTTCTACGTTCCGGGCAACCTAGGCTTCACTCTAGGGCGTTGCTACACCACATCGAATAGCTACGGCCTTAGAAGCCAGCGCCAGAAGCATAAAATGCAATATAAATATAACAGTTTTTCCATCGTATAAGACGAATAATAGCAACCTGTATGAAAGTGGTGGTCATTTCTACTTTCCGGGCAACCTAGGCTACACCCTAGGGCGTTGCTACAACAGATTTCATAGTTAGTGCCTTAGAAGTCAATGCCCGAAGCATAAAATGCAATAAAAATACAACAGTCTTTCCATCATATAACCGGAATAATTGCAACCAGTTTGAAAGTGATGGTCATTTCTACGTTCCGGGCAACCTCGGCATCACTCTAGGGCGTTGCTCCACCAGGTCTAATAGTTAGTGCCTCAGAAGGCAACGCCAGAAGCATAAAATACAATATCAATACAACAGTTTTTCCATCGTATAAAACGAATAATTGCTACCGGTGTGAATGTTATGGTCATTTCTACGTTCCGGGCAACCTAGGCTTCACTCTAGGGCGTTGCTCCACCAGATCGAATAGTTAGGGCCTTAGAAGTCAACGCCCGAAGCATAAAATACAATAAATATACAAGAGTTTTTCCATCGTATAACAGGAATAATTGCAACCAGTGTGAAAGTGATGGTCATTTCTACTTTCCGCGCAACCTAGGCTTCTCGCTAGGGCGTTGGCCCAACAGGTTGAATAGTTAGGGCCTTAGAAGTCAACGCCCGAAGCATATAATGCAATAAAAATACAACAGCTTTTCCATCGTATAAAACGTATAATTGCAGCCAGTGTGAAAGTTATGGACATTTCTACATTCCGAGCAACCTAGGCTTCACTCTAGTGCGTTGCTCCACCAGATCGAATAGTTAGGGACTTAGAAGTCAACGCCAGAAGCATAAAATACAATAAAGATGCAACAGTTTTTCCATCGTATAACAGGAATAATTGCAACCAGTGTGAAGGTAATGGTATGTCCTACGTTCCGAGCCAGCTTGGCTACACCCAAGGGTGTTGCTAAACCAGATCGAATAGTTAGGGCCTTAGAAGTCAATGCCCGAAGTATAAAATACAAAATAAATAGAACAGTTTTTCCATTGTATAAAACGAATAATAGTAACCAGTGTGAAAATTATGGTCATTTCTACGTTCCGGGCAACCTAGGCCTCACTCTAGGGCGTTGCACCACCAGATCGAATAGTTAGGGCCTTAGAAGTCAACGCCCGATGCATAATCTACAAAATAAATAGAACAGTTTTTCCATTCTATAAAAAGAATAATTGCTGCCAGTGTGAAAGTTGTGGTTATTTCTATTTTCCGGGCAACCTAGGCTTCACCCTAGGGCGTTGCTCCAACAGATTGAATAGTTAGGGCCTTAGAAGTCAACGCCCGAAGCATAAAATACAAAATAAATAGAACAGTTTTTCCATCGTATAAAACGAATAATTGCTACCGGCGTGAAAGTTATGGTCATTTCTACGTTCCGGGCAACCCAGGCTTCACCCTAGGGCGTTGTTCCACCAGATGGAATAGTTAGGGCATAAGAAGTCAACGCCAGAAGCATAAAATACGGTATAAATAAAACAGCTTTTCCATCGTATAAAACAAATAATTGCAACCAGTATGAAAGGTATGGTCATTTCTACTTTCCGGGCAACCTAGGCTTCACTCTAGGGCGTTGCTCCACCAGATCGAATAGTTAGAGCCTTAGAAGTCAACGCCCGAAGCATAAAATACAAAATAAGTAGAACAGTTTTTCCATTGTATAAAACGAATAATTGCTACCAGTGTGAAAGTTATGTTCATTTCTACGTTTCTGACAACCTAGGCTTCACTGTAGGGTGTTGCTCCACCAAATCGAATAGGTAGGGCCATGGAAGTCAACGCCCGAAGCATAAAATACAATAAATATACAACAGTTTTTCCATCGTATAACAGGAATAATTGCAACCAGTGTGAAAGTGATGGCCATTTCTACGTTCTGAGCAACCTAGGCTTCACTCTAGGGCGTCGTTCCACCAGATCGAATAGTTAGGGCCTAAGAAGTCAACCCCACAAGCATAAAATACAATATAAATACAACAGTTTTTTCATTGTATAAAACGAATAATTGCAACCAGTATGAAAGTTATGGTCATTTCTACTTTCCGGGCAACCTAGGATCCATCCTAGGGCGTTGCTGCAACCGATTGAATAGTTAGGGCCTTAGAAGTCAACGCCCGAAGCAGAAAATACAAAATAAATAGAACAGTTTTTCCATCGTATAAAACGAATAATTGCTACCGATGTGAAAGTTATGGTCATTTCTACGTTCCGGGCAACCTAGGCTTCACCCTAGGGAGTTGTTCCACCAGATGGAATAGTTAGGGCCTTAGAAGTCAACGCCCGAAGCATAAAATACGATATAAATACCACAGCTTTTCCGTCGTATAAAACGAATAATTGCAACCAGTGTGAAAGTTATGGTCATTTCTACGTTCCGGGCAACCTAGGCTTCACTCTGGGGCGTTGCTCCACCAGATCGAATAGATAGAGCCTTAGAAGTCAACGCCACAAGCATAAAATACAATAAAGATGCAACAATTTATCCATCGTATAACAGGAATAATTGCAACCAGTGTGAAGGTAATGGTATGTCCTACGTTCCGAGCCAGCTTGGCTACACCCTAGCGTGTTGCTAAACCAGATCGAATAGTTAGGGCCTTAGAAGTCAACGCCCGAAGCATAAACTACAAAATAAATAGAACAGTTTTTCCATTGTATAAAACGAATAATTGCTACCATTGTGAAAGTTATGGTCATTTCTACGTGCCGGGCAACCTAGGCTTCACTCTAGGGCGTTGCTCCACCAGATCGAATAGCTAGGGCCTTAGAAGTCAACGCCAGATGCATAAAATACAATAAAGATGCAACAGTTTTTCCATCGTATAAAACGAATAATTGAAACCAGTGTAAAAGTAATGGTCATTTCTACGCTCCGGGCAACCTAGGCTTCACCCTAGGGCGTTGTTCCACCAGATGGAATAGTTAGGGCCTTAGAAGTCAACGCTCGAAGCATAAAATACAACAAAGATGCAACAGTTTTTCCATCGCATAAAACGAATAATAGCAACCAGTGTGAAAGTTCTGGACATTTCTACGTTCCGGGAAACCTAGGCTTCACCCTAGGGCGTTGCTCCAACAGATTGAATAGTTAGGGCCTTAGAAGTCAACGCCCGAAGCATAATCTACAAAATAAATAGAACAGTTTTTCCATTCTATAAAAAGAATAATTGCTACCAGTGTGAAAGTTGTGGTTATTTCTATTTTCCGGGCAACCTAGGCTTCACCCTAGGGCGTTGCTCCAACAGATTGAATAGTTAGGGCCTTAGAAGTCAACGCCCGAAGCATAAAATACAAAATAAATAGAACAGTTTTTCCATCGTATAAAACGAATAATTGCTACCGGCGTGAAAGTTATGGTCATTTCTACGTTCCGGGCAACCCAGGCTTCACCCTAGGGCGTTGTTCCACCAGATGGAATAGTTAGGGCATAAGAAGTCAACGCCAGAAGCATAAAATACGGTATAAATAAAACAGCTTTTCCATCGTATAAAACAAATAATTGCAACCAGTATGAAAGGTATGGTCATTTCTACTTTCCGGGCAACCTAGGCTTCACTCTAGGGCGTTGCTCCACCAGATCGAATAGTTAGAGCCTTAGAAGTCAACGCCCGAAGCATAAAATACAAAATAAGTAGAACAGTTTTTCCATTGTATAAAACGAATAATTGCTACCAGTGTGAAAGTTATGTTCATTTCTACGTTTCTGACAACCTAGGCTTCACTGTAGGGTGTTGCTCCACCAAATCGAATAGGTAGGGCCATGGAAGTCAACGCCCGAAGCATAAAATACAATAAATATACAAGAGTTTTTCCATCGTATAACAGGAATAATTGCAACCAGTGTGAAAGTGATGGCCATTTCTACGTTCTGAGCAACCTAGGCTTCACTCTAGGGCGTCGTTCCACCAGATCGAATAGTTAGGGCCTAAGAAGTCAACCCCACAAGCATAAAATACAATATAAATACAACAGTTTTTTCATTGTATAAAACGAATAATTGCAACCAGTATGAAAGTTATGGTCATTTCTACTTTCCGGGCAACCTAGGATCCATCCTAGGGCGTTGCTGCAACCGATTGAATAGTTAGGGCCTTAGAAGTCAACGCCCGAAGCAGAAAATACAAAATAAATAGAACAGTTTTTCCATCGTATAAAACGAATAATTGCTACCGATGTGAAAGTTATGGTCATTTCTACGTTCCGGGCAACCTAGGCTTCACCCTAGGGAGTTGTTCCACCAGATGGAATAGTTAGGGCATTAGAAGTCAACGCCCGAAGCATAAAATACGATATAAATACCACAGCTTTTCCGTCGTATAAAACGAATAATTGCAACCAGTGTGAAAGTTATGGTCATTTCTACGTTCCGGGCAACCTAGGCTTCACTCTGGGGCGTTGCTCCACCAGATCGAATAGATAGAGCCTTAGAAGTCAACGCCACAAGCATAAAATACAATAAAGATGCAACAATTTATCCATCGTATAACAGGAATAATTGCAACCAGTGTGAAGGTAATGGTATGTCCTACGTTCCGAGCCAGCTTGGCTACACCCTAGCGTGTTGCTAAACCAGATCGAATAGTTAGGGCCTTAGAAGTCAACGCCCGAAGCATAAACTACAAAATAAATAGAACAGTTTTTCCATTGTATAAATCGAATAATTGCTACCATTGTGAAAGTTATGGTCATTTCTACGTGCCGGGCAACCTAGGCTTCACTCTATGGCGTTGCTCCACCAGATCGCATAACTAGGGACTTAGAATTCAACGCCATAAGAATAAAATACAATATAAGTACAGCAGTTTTTCCATCGTATAAAATGAATGATTGGAAACATTGTGAAAGTAATGGTCATTTCTACGTTCCAGGCAACCTAGGCGTCACTCTAGGGCGTTACTCCACCACATCTAATAGCTACGGCCTTAGAAGTCAACGCTAGAAGCATAAAATACAATAAAAATGCAACAGTTTTTCCATCGTATAGCATGAATAATTGCAACGGGTGTGAATGTTATGGTCATTTCTACGTTCCGGGCAACCTAGGCTTGACTGTGGGGTGTTGCTCCACCAGATCGAATAGGTATGGCCAAAGAAGTCAACGCCCGAAGCATAAAATACAAAATAAATAGAACAGCTTTTCCATTGTATAAAACGAATAATTGCTACCCGTGTGAAAGTTATGTTCATTTCTACGTTCCGGGCAACCTAGGCTTCACTCTAGGGCGGTGCTCCACCAGATCGAATAGTTAGGGCCTTAGAAGTCAACGCCCGAAGCATAAAATACAAAATAAATAGAACAGGTTTTCCATTGTATTAAACGAATAATTGCTACCAGTGTGAAAGTGATGGTCATTTCTACGTTCCGGGCGACCTAGGCTTCACTCTAGGGCGTTGTTCCACCAGATCGAAAAGTTAGGGCCTAAGAAGTCAACGCCAGAAGCATAAAGTACATTATAAATATAACAGTTTTTCCGTCGTATAAAACGAATAATAGCAACAAGTGTGAAACTTCTGGTCATTTCTACGTTCCGGGAAACCTAGGCCTCACTCTAGGGCGTTCCTCAACCAGACCGAATAGTTAGGGCCTTAGAAGTCAACGCCCGAAGCATAAAATACAAAATAAATAGAACAGCTTTTCCATCGTATAAGACGAATAATAGCAACCTGTATGAAAGTTGTGGTCATTTCTACTTTCCGGGCAACCTAGGCTACACCCTAGGGCGTTGCTACAAGAGATTTCATAGTTAGTGCCTTAGAAGTCAATGCCCGAAGCATAAAATGCAATAAAAATACAACAGTCTTTCCATCATATAACCGGAATAATTGCAACCAGTTTGAAAGTGATGGTCATTTCTACGTTCCGGGCAACCTCGGCATCACTCTAGGGCGTTGCTCCACCAGATCTAATAGTTAGTGCCTCAGAAGGCAACGCCAGAAGCATAAAATACAAAATCAATACAACAGTTTTTCCATCGTATAAAACGAATAATAACTACCGATGTGAAAGTTATGGTCATTTCTACGCTCCGGGCAACCTAGGCTTCACCCTAGGGCGTTGTTCCACCAGATGGAATAGTTAGGGCCTTAGAAGTCAACGCTCGAAGCATAAAATACAACAAAGATGCAACAGTTTTTCCATCGCATAAAACGAATAATAGCAACCAGTGTGAAAGTTCTGGACATTTCTACGTTCCGGGAAACCTAGGCTTCACCCTAGGGCGTTGCTCCAACAGATTGAATAGTTAGGGCCTTAGAAGTCAACGCCCGAAGCATAATCTACAAAATAAATAGAACAGTTTTTCCATTCTATAAAAAGAATAATTGCTACCAGTGTGAAAGTTGTGGTTATTTCTATTTTCCGGGCAACCTAGGCTTCACCCTAGGGCGTTGCTCCAACAGATTGAATAGTTAGGGCCTTAGAAGTCAACGCCCGAAGCATAAAATACAAAATAAATAGAACAGTTTTTCCATCGTATAAAACGAATAATTGCTACCGGCGTGAAAGTTATGGTCATTTCTACGTTCCGGGCAACCCAGGCTTCACCCTAGGGCGTTGTTCCACCAGATGGAATAGTTAGGGCATAAGAAGTCAACGCCAGAAGCATAAAATACGGTATAAATAAAACAGCTTTTCCATCGTATAAAACAAATAATTGCAACCAGTATGAAAGGTATGGTCATTTCTACTTTCCGGGCAACCTAGGCTTCACTCTAGGGCGTTGCTCCACCAGATCGAATAGTTAGAGCCTTAGAAGTCAACGCCCGAAGCATAAAATACAAAATAAGTAGAACAGTTTTTCCATTGTATAAAACGAATAATTGCTACCAGTGTGAAAGTTATGTTCATTTCTACGTTTCTGACAACCTAGGCTTCACTGTAGGGTGTTGCTCCACCAAATCGAATAGGTAGGGCCATGGAAGTCAACGCCCGAAGCATAAAATACAGTAAATATACAAGAGTTTTTCCATCGTATAACAGGAATAATTGCAACCAGTGTGAAAGTGATGGCCATTTCTACGTTCTGAGCAACCTAGGCTTCAGTCTAGGGCGTCGTTCCACCAGATCGAATAGTTAGGGCCTAAGAAGTCAACCCCACAAGCATAAAATACAATATAAATACAACAGTTTTTTCATTGTATAAAACGAATAATTGCAACCAGTATGAAAGTTATGGTCATTTCTACTTTCCGGGCAACCTAGGATCCATCCTAGGGCGTTGCTGCAACCGATTGAATAGTTAGGGCCTTAGAAGTCAACGCCCGAAGCAGAAAATACAAAATAAATAGAACAGTTTTTCCATCGTATAAAACGAATAATTGCTACCGATGTGAAAGTTATGGTCATTTCTACGTTCCGGGCAACCTAGGCTTCACCCTAGGGAGTTGTTCCACCAGATGGAATAGTTAGGGCCTTAGAAGTCAACGCCCGAAGCATAAAATACGATATAAATACCACAGCTTTTCCGTCGTATAAAACGAATAATTGCAACCAGTGTGAAAGTTATGGTCATTTCTACGTTCCGGGCAACCTAGGCTTCACTCTGGGGCGTTGCTCCACCAGATCGAATAGATAGAGCCTTAGAAGTCAACGCCACAAGCATAAAATACAATAAAGATGCAACAATTTATCCATCGTATAACAGGAATAATTGCAACCAGTGTGAAGGTAATGGTATGTCCTACGTTCCGAGCCAGCTTGGCTACACCCTAGCGTGTTGCTAAACCAGATCGAATAGTTAGGGCCTTAGAAGTCAACGCCCGAAGCATAAACTACAAAATAAATAGAACAGTTTTTCCATTGTATAAAACGAATAATTGCTACCATTGTGAAAGTTATGGTCATTTCTACGTGCCGGGCAACCTAGGCTTCACTCTAGGGCGTTGCTCCACCAGATCGAATAGCTAGGGCCTTAGAAGTCAACGCCAGAGGCATAAAATACAATAAAGATGCAACAGTTTTTCCATCGTATAAAACGAATAATTGAAACCAGTGTAAAAGTAATGGTCATTTCTACGCTCCGGGCAACCTAGGCTTCACCCTAGGGCGTTGTTCCACCAGATGGAATAGTTAGGGCCTTAGAAGTCAACGCTCGAAGCATAAAATACAACAAAGATGCAA
Organism: Calliopsis andreniformis; assembly: GCF_051401765.1. Lineage (NCBI taxonomy): Eukaryota > Metazoa > Arthropoda > Insecta > Hymenoptera > Andrenidae > Calliopsis > Calliopsis andreniformis. Next base: position 23,447,900 of record NW_027480423.1, read on the forward strand.
CAGTTTTTCCATCGCATAAAACGAATAATAGCAACCAGTGTGAAAGTTCTGGACATTTCTACGTTCCGGGAAACCTAGGCTTCACCCTAGGGCGTTGCTCCAACAGATTGAATAGTTAGGGCCTTAGAAGTCAACGCCCGAAGCATAATCTACAAAATAAATAGAACAGTTTTTCCATTCTATAAAAAGAATAATTGCTACCAGTGTGAAAGTTGTGGTTATTTCTATTTTCCGGACAACCTAGGCTTCACCCTAGGGCGTTGCTCCAACAGATTGAATAGTTAGGGCCTTAGAAGTCAACGCCCGAAGCATAAAATACAAAATAAATAGAACAGTTTTTCCATCGTATAAAACGAATAATTGCTACCGGCGTGAAAGTTATGGTCATTTCTACGTTCCGGGCAACCCAGGCTTCACCCTAGGGCGTTGTTCCACCAGATGGAATAGTTAGGGCATAAGAAGTCAACGCCAGAAGCATAAAATACGGTATAAATAAAACAGCTTTTCCATCGTATAAAACAAATAATTGCAACCAGTATGAAAGGTATGGTCATTTCTACTTTCCGGGCAACCTAGGCTTCACTCTAGGGCGTTGCTCCACCAGATCGAATAGTTAGAGCCTTAGAAGTCAACGCCCGAAGCATAAAATACAAAATAAGTAGAACAGTTTTTCCATTGTATAAAACGAATAATTGCTACCAGTGTGAAAGTTATGTTCATTTCTACGTTTCTGACAACCTAGGCTTCACTGTAGGGTGTTGCTCCACCAAATCGAATAGGTAGGGCCATGGAAGTCAACGCCCGAAGCATAAAATACAATAAATATACAAGAGTTTTTCCATCGTATAACAGGAATAATTGCAACCAGTGTGAAAGTGATGGCCATTTCTACGTTCTGAGCAACCTAGGCTTCACTCTAGGGCGTCGTTCCACCAGATCGAATAGTTAGGGCCTAAGAAGTCAACCCCACAAGCATAAAATACAATATAAATACAACAGTTTTTTCATTGTATAAAACGAATAATTGCAACCAGTATGAAAGTTATGGTCATTTCTACTTTCCGGGCAACCTAGGATCCATCCTAGGGCGTTGCTGCAACCGATTGAATAGTTAGGGCCATAGAAGTCAACGCCCGAAGCAGAAAATACAAAATAAATAGAACAGTTTTTCCATCGTATAAAACGAATAATTGCTACCGATGTGAAAGTTATGGTCATTTCTACGTTCCGGGCAACCTAGGCTTCACCCTAGGGAGTTGTTCCACCAGATGGAATAGTTAGGGCATTAGAAGTCAACGCCCGAAGCATAAAATACGATATAAATACCACAGCTTTTCCGTCGTATAAAACGAATAACTGCAACCAGTGTGAAAGTTATGGTCATTTCTACGTTCCGGGCAACCTAGGCTTCACTCTGGGGCGTTGCTCCACCAGATCGAATAGATAGAGCCTTAGAAGTCAACGCCACAAGCATAAAATACAATAAAGATGCAACAATTTATCCATCGTATAACAGGAATAATTGCAACCAGTGTGAAGGTAATGGTATGTCCTACGTTCCGAGCCAGCTTGGCTACACCCTAGCGTGTTGCTAAACCAGATCGAATAGTTAGGGCCTTAGAAGTCAACGCCCGAAGCATAAACTACAAAATAAATAGAACAGTTTTTCCATTGTATAAAACGAATAATTGCTACCATTGTGAAAGTTATGGTCATTTCTACGTGCCGGGCAACCTAGGCTTCACTCTAGGGCGTTGCTCCACCAGATCGAATAGTTAGGGCCTTAGAAGTCAACGCCAGAGGCATAAAATACAATAAAGATGCAACAGTTTTTCCATCGTATAAAACGAATAATTGAAACCAGTGTAAAAGTAATGGTCATTTCTACGTTCCGGGCAACCGAGGCTTCACCCTAGGGCGCTGCTCCAGCAGAACGAATAGTTAGTGCCCTAGAAGTCAGCGCCAGAAGCATAAAATACAATATAGATACAACAGTTTTTCCATCGTATAAAACGAATAATAGCAACAAGTGTGAAACTTCTGGTCATTTCTACGTTCCGGGCAACGTAGGCTTCACTCTAGGGCGTTCCTCAACCAGACCGAATAGTTAGGGCCTTAGAAGTCAACGCCCGAAGCATAAAATACAAAATAAATAGAACAGCTTTTCCATCGTATAAAACGAATAATTGCAACAAGTATGAAAGTTGTGGTTATTTCTACTTTCCGGGCAACCTAGGCTTCACCCTAGGGCGTTGCTCCAACAGATTGAATAGTTAGGGCCTTAGGAGTCAACGCCCGATGCATAAAATACAAAATAAATAGAACAGTTTTTCCATCGTATAAAACGAATAATTGCTACCGGCGTGAAAGTTATGGTCATTTCTACGTTCCGGGAAACCCAGGCTTCACCCTAGGGCGTTGCTACAACAGATTGAATAGTTAGGGCCTTATAAGTCAATGCCAGAAGCATAAAATGCAATAAAAATACAACAGCTTTTCCATCATATAACAGCAATATTTGCAACCAGTTTGATAGTGATGGTCATTTCTGCGTTCCGGGAAACCTAGGCTTCACCCTAGGGCGTTGCTCCAACAGATTGAATAGTTAAGGCCTTATAAGTCAATGCCAGAAGCATAAAATGCAATAAAAATACAACAGCTTTTCCATCATATAACAGCAATATTTGCAACCAGTTCGAAAGTGATGGTCATTTCTACGTTCCGGGAAACCTAGGCTTCACCCTAGGGCGTTGCTCCAACAGATTGAATAGTTAGGGCCTTAGAAGTCAACGCCCGAAGCATAAAATACAAAATAAATAGAACAGTTTTTCCACCGTATAAAACTAATAATTGCAACCAGTGTGAAAGTAATGGGCATTTCTACGTTCCGGGCAACCTAGGCTTCACTCTAGGGCGTTGCTCCACCACATCGAATAGCTACGGCCTTAGAAGTCAGCGCCAGAAGCATAAAATACAATATCAATACAACAGTTTTTCCATCGTATAAAACGAATAATTGGAACCGATGTGAAAGTTATGGTCATTTCTACGTTCCGGGCAACCTAGGCTTCACCCTAGGGCGTTGTTCCACCAGATGGAATAGTTAGGGCCTTAGAAGTCAACGCTCGAAGCATAAAATACAACAAAGATGCAACAGTTTTTCCATCGCATAAAACGAATAATAGCAACCAGTGTGAAAGTTCTGGACATTTCTACGTTCCGGGAAACCTAGGCTTCACCCTAGGGCGTTGCTCCAACAGATTGAATAGTTAGGGCCTTAGAAGTCAACGCCCGAAGCATAATCTACAAAATAAATAGAACAGTTTTTCCATTCTATAAAAAGAATAATTGCTACCAGTGTGAAAGTTGTGGTTATTTCTATTTTCCGGACAACCTAGGCTTCACCCTAGGGCGTTGCTCCAACAGATTGAATAGTTAGGGCCTTAGAAGTCAACGCCCGAAGCATAAAATACAAAATAAATAGAACAGTTTTTCCATCGTATAAAACGAATAATTGCTACCGGCGTGATAGTTATGGTCATTTCTACGTTCCGGGCAACCCAGGCTTCACCCTAGGGCGTTGTTCCACCAGATGGAATAGTTAGGGCATAAGAAGTCAACGCCAGAAGCATAAAATACGGTATAAATAAAACAGCTTTTCCGTCGTATAAAACGAATAACTGCAACCAGTGTGAAAGTTATGGTCATTTCTACGTTCCGGGCAACCTAGGCTTCACTCTGGGGCGTTGCTCCACCAGATCGAATAGATAGAGCCTTAGAAGTCAACGCCACAAGCATAAAATACAATAAAGATGCAACAATTTATCCATCGTATAACAGGAATAATTGCAACCAGTGTGAAGGTAATGGTATGTCCTACGTTCCGAGCCAGCTTGGCTACACCCTAGCGTGTTGCTAAACCAGATCGAATAGTTAGGGCCTTAGAAGTCAACGCCCGAAGCATAAACTACAAAATAAATAGAACAGTTTTTCCATTGTATAAAACGAATAATTGCTACCATTGTGAAAGTTATGGTCATTTCTACGTGCCGGGCAACCTAGGCTTCACTCTAGGGCGTTGCTCCACCAGATCGAATAGTTAGGGCCTTAGAAGTCAACGCCAGAGGCATAAAATACAATAAAGATGCAACAGTTTTTCCATCGTATAAAACGAATAATTGAAACCAGTGTAAAAGTAATGGTCATTTCTACGTTCCGGGCAACCGAGGCTTCACCCTAGGGCGCTGCTCCAGCAGAACGAATAGTTAGTGCCCTAGAAGTCAGCGCCAGAAGCATAAAATACAATATAGATACAACAGTTTTTCCATCGTATAAAACGAATAATAGCAACAAGTGTGAAACTTCTGGTCATTTCTACGTTCCGGGCAACGTAGGCTTCACTCTAGGGCGTTCCTCAACCAGACCGAATAGTTAGGGCCTTAGAAGTCAACGCCCGAAGCATAAAATACAAAATAAATAGAACAGCTTTTCCATCGTATAAAACGAATAATTGCAACAAGTATGAAAGTTGTGGTTATTTCTACTTTCCGGGCAACCTAGGCTTCACCCTAGGGCGTTGCTCCAACAGATTGAATAGTTAGGGCCTTAGGAGTCAACGCCCGATGCATAAAATACAAAATAAATAGAACAGTTTTTCCATCGTATAAAACGAATAATTGCTACCGGCGTGAAAGTTATGGTCATTTCTACGTTCCGGGAAACCCAGGCTTCACCCTAGGGCGTTGCTACAACAGATTGAATAGTTAGGGCCTTATAAGTCAATGCCAGAAGCATAAAATGCAATAAAAATACAACAGCTTTTCCATCATATAACAGCAATATTTGCAACCAGTTTGATAGTGATGGTCATTTCTGCGTTCCGGGAAACCTAGGCTTCACCCTAGGGCGTTGCTCCAACAGATTGAATAGTTAAGGCCTTATAAGTCAATGCCAGAAGCATAAAATGCAATAAAAATACAACAGCTTTTCCATCATATAACAGCAATATTTGCAACCAGTTCGAAAGTGATGGTCATTTCTACGTTCCGGGAAACCTAGGCTTCACCCTAGGGCGTTGCTCCAACAGATTGAATAGTTAGGGCCTTAGAAGTCAACGCCCGAAGCATAAAATACAAAATAAATAGAACAGTTTTTCCACCGTATAAAACTAATAATTGCAACCAGTGTGAAAGTAATGGGCATTTCTACGTTCCGGGCAACCTAGGCTTCACTCTAGGGCGTTGCTCCACCACATCGAATAGCTACGGCCTTAGAAGTCAGCGCCAGAAGCATAAAATACAATATCAATACAACAGTTTTTCCATCGTATAAAACGAATAATTGGAACCGATGTGAAAGTTATGGTCATTTCTACGTTCCGGGCAACCTAGGCTTCACCCTAGGGCGTTGTTCCACCAGATGGAATAGTTAGGGCCTTAGAAGTCAACGCTCGAAGCATAAAATACAACAAAGATGCAACAGTTTTTCCATCGCATAAAACGAATAATAGCAACCAGTGTGAAAGTTCTGGACATTTCTACGTTCCGGGAAACCTAGGCTTCACCCTAGGGCGTTGCTCCAACAGATTGAATAGTTAGGGCCTTAGAAGTCAACGCCCGAAGCATAATCTACAAAATAAATAGAACAGTTTTTCCATTCTATAAAAAGAATAATTGCTACCAGTGTGAAAGTTGTGGTTATTTCTATTTTCCGGACAACCTAGGCTTCACCCTAGGGCGTTGCTCCAACAGATTGAATAGTTAGGGCCTTAGAAGTCAACGCCCGAAGCATAAAATACAAAATAAATAGAACAGTTTTTCCATCGTATAAAACGAATAATTGCTACCGGCGTGATAGTTATGGTCATTTCTACGTTCCGGGCAACCCAGGCTTCACCCTAGGGCGTTGTTCCACCAGATGGAATAGTTAGGGCATAAGAAGTCAACGCCAGAAGCATAAAATACGGTATAAATAAAACAGCTTTTCCATCGTATAAAACAAATAATTGCAACCAGTATGAAAGGTATGGTCATTTCTACTTTCCGGGCAACCTAGGCTTCACTCTAGGGCGTTGCTCCACCAGATCGAATAGTTAGAGCCTTAGAAGTCAACGCCCGAAGCATAAAATACAAAATAAGTAGAACAGTTTTTCCATTGTATAAAACGAATAATTGCTACCAGTGTGAAAGTTATGTTCATTTCTACGTTTCTGACAACCTAGGCTTCACTGTAGGGTGTTGCTCCACCAAATCGAATAGGTAGGGCCATGGAAGTCAACGCCCGAAGCATAAAATACAATAAATATACAAGAGTTTTTCCATCGTATAACAGGAATAATTGCAACCAGTGTGAAAGTGATGGCCATTTCTACGTTCTGAGCAACCTAGGCTTCACTCTAGGGCGTCGTTCCACCAGATCGAATAGTTAGGGCCTAAGAAGTCAACCCCACAAGCATAAAATACAATATAAATACAACAGTTTTTTCATTGTATAAAACGAATAATTGCAACCAGTATGAAAGTTATGGTCATTTCTACTTTCCGGGCAACCTAGGATCCATCCTAGGGCGTTGCTGCAACCGATTGAATAGTTAGGGCCATAGAAGTCAACGCCCGAAGCAGAAAATACAAAATAAATAGAACAGTTTTTCCATCGTATAAAACGAATAATTGCTACCGATGTGAAAGTTATGGTCATTTCTACGTTCCGGGCAACCTAGGCTTCACCCTAGGGAGTTGTTCCACCAGATGGAATAGTTAGGGCATTAGAAGTCAACGCCCGAAGCATAAAATACGATATAAATACCACAGCTTTTCCGTCGTATAAAACGAATAATTGCAACCAGTGTGAAAGTTATGGTCATTTCTACGTTCCGGGCAACCTAGGCTTCACTCTGGGGCGTTGCTCCACCAGATCGAATAGATAGAGCCTTAGAAGTCAACGCCACAAGCATAAAATACAATAAAGATGCAACAATTTATCCATCGTATAACAGGAATAATTGCAACCAGTGTGAAGGTAATGGTATGTCCTACGTTCCGAGCCAGCTTGGCTACACCCTAGCGTGTTGCTAAACCAGATCGAATAGTTAGGGCCTTAGAAGTCAACGCCCGAAGCATAAACTACAAAATAAATAGAACAGTTTTTCCATTGTATAAAACGAATAATTGCTACCATTGTGAAAGTTATGGTCATTTCTACGTGCCGGGCAACCTAGGCTTCACTCTAGGGCGTTGCTCCACCAGATCGAATAGTTAGGGCCTTAGAAGTCAACGCCAGAGGCATAAAATACAATAAAGATGCAACAGTTTTTCCATCGTATAAAACGAATAATTGAAACCAGTGTAAAAGTAATGGTCATTTCTACGTTCCGGGCAACCGAGGCTTCACCCTAGGGCGCTGCTCCAGCAGAACGAATAGTTAGTGCCCTAGAAGTCAGCGCCAGAAGCATAAAATACAATATAGATACAACAGTTTTTCCATCGTATAAAACGAATAATAGCAACAAGTGTGAAACTTCTGGTCATTTCTACGTTCCGGGCAACGTAGGCTTCACTCTAGGGCGTTCCTCAACCAGACCGAATAGTTAGGGCCTTAGAAGTCAACGCCCGAAGCATAAAATACAAAATAAATAGAACAGCTTTTCCATCGTATAAAACGAATAATTGCAACAAGTATGAAAGTTGTGGTTATTTCTACTTTCCGGGCAACCTAGGCTTCACCCTAGGGCGTTGCTCCAACAGATTGAATAGTTAGGGCCTTAGGAGTCAACGCCCGATGCATAAAATACAAAATAAATAGAACAGTTTTTCCATCGTATAAAACGAATAATTGCTACCGGCGTGAAAGTTATGGTCATTTCTACGTTCCGGGAAACCCAGGCTTCACCCTAGGGCGTTGCTACAACAGATTGAATAGTTAGGGCCTTATAAGTCAATGCCAGAAGCATAAAATGCAATAAAAATACAACAGCTTTTCCATCATATAACAGCAATATTTGCAACCAGTTTGATAGTGATGGTCATTTCTGCGTTCCGGGAAACCTAGGCTTCACCCTAGGGCGTTGCTCCAACAGATTGAATAGTTAGGGCCTTATAAGTCAATGCCAGAAGCATAAAATGCAATAAAAATACAACAGCTTTTCCATCATATAACAGCAATATTTGCAACCAGTTTGAAAGTGATGGTCATTTCTACGTTCCGGGAAACCTAGGCTTCACCCTAGGGCGTTGCTCCAACAGATTGAATAGTTAGGGCCTTAGAAGTCAACGCCCGAAGCATAAAATACAAAATAAATAGAACAGTTTTTCCACCGTATAAAACTAATAATTGCAACCAGTGTGAAAGTAATGGGCATTTCTACGTTCCGGGCAACCTAGGCTTCACTCTAGGGCGTTGCTCCACCACATCGAATAGCTACGGCCTCAGAAGTCAGCGCCAGAAGCATAAAATACAATATCAATACAACAGTTTTTCCATCGTATAAAACGAATAATTGGAACCGATGTGAAAGTTATGGTCATTTCTACGTTCCGGGCAACCTAGGCTTCACCCTAGGGCGTTGTTCCACCAGATGGAATAGTTAGGGCCTTAGAAGTCAACGCTCGAAGCATAAAATACAACAAAGATGCAACAGTTTTTCCATCGTATAAAACGAATAATAGCAACCAGTGTGAAAGTTCTGGACATTTCTACGTTCCGGGCAACCTAGGCTTCACTCTTGGACGTTGCTCCACCAGATCGAATGGCTAGGACCTTAGAAGTCGAAGCCAGAAACAGGAAATACAACAAGAATGCAACATTTTTTCCATCGTATAGCATGAATAATTGCTACCAGTGTGAAAGTAATGATCATTTCGGCGTTTCGGGCATCCTAGACTTAACTGTGAGGCATTACTCCACCAGATCGAGTAGTTAGGTCCTAAGAAGTCAACGCCAGAAGCATAAAATGCAATACTAATACAACAGCTTTTCCATCGTATAAAACGAATAATTGCAACCGGTGTGAATGTTATGGTCATTTCTACGTTCCGGGCAACCTAGGCTTCACCCTAGGGCGCTGCTACACCAGATCGAATAGTTAGTGCCCTAGAAGTTAGCGCCACAAGCATAAAATACAATATAAATACAACAGTTTTTCCATCGTATAAAACGAATAATTGCAACCAGTGTGAAGGTAATGGTATGTCCTACGTTCCGAGCCAGCTTGGCTACACTCTAGGGTGTTGCTAAACCAGATCGAATAGTTAGGGCCTTAGAAGTCAATGCCCGAAGCATAAAATACAAAATAAATAGAACAGTTTTTCCATTGTATAAAACGAATAATAGTAACCAGTGTGAAAATTATGGTCATTTCTACGTTCCGGGCAACCTAGGCCTCACTCTAGGGCGTTGCACCACCAGATCGAATAGTTAGGGCCTTAGAAGTCAACGCCCGAAGCATAAACTACAAAATAAATAGAACAGTTTTTCCATTGTATAAAACGAATAATTGCTACCATTGTGAAAGTTATGGTCATTTCTACGTGCCGGGCAACCTAGGCTTCACTCTAGGGCGTTGCTCCACCAGATCGAATAGTTAGGGCCTTAGAAGTCAACGCCAGAGGCATAAAATACAATAAAGATGCAACAGTTTTTCCATCGTATAAAACGAATAATTGAAACCAGTGTAAAAGTAATGGTCATTTCTACGTTCCGGGCAACCGAGGCTTCACCCTAGGGCGCTGCTCCAGCAGAACGAATAGCTAGTGCCCTAGAAGTCAGCGCCAGAAGCATAAAATACAATATAGATACAACAGTTTTTCCATCGTATAAAACGAATAATTGCAACCTGTATGAAAGTTATGTTCATTTCTACGTTCCGGGCAACCTAGGCTTCACTCTAGGGCGTTGCTCCACCAGATCGAATAGTTAGGGCCTCAGAAGTCAACGCCCGAAGCATAAAATACAAAATAAATAGAACAGTTTTTCCATTGTATTAAACGAATAATTGCTACCAGTGTGAAAGTGATGGTCATTTCTACGTTCCGGGCGACCTAGGCTTCTCTCTAGGGCGTTGTTGCACCAGATCGAAAAGTTAGGGCCTAAGAAGTCAACGCCCGAAGCATAAAATACAATATAAATATAACAGTTTTTCCATCGTATAAAACGAATAATAGCAACCAGTGTGAAACTTCTGGTCATTTCTACGTTCCGGGCAACCTAGGCTTCACTCTAGGGCGTTCCTCAACCAGACCGAATAGTTAGGGCCTTAGAAGTCAACGCCCGAAGCATAAAATACAAAATAAATAGAACAGCTTTTCCATCGTATAAAACGAATAATTGCAACAAGTATGAAAGTTGTGATTATTTCTACTTTCCGGGCAACCTAGGCTTCACCCTAGGGCGTTGCTCCAACAGATTGAATAGTTAGGGCCTTAGAAGTCAACGCCCGAAGCATAAAATACAAAATAAATAGAACAGTTTTTCCATCGTATAAAACGAATAATTGCTACCGGCGTGAAAGTTATGGTCATTTCCACGTTCCGGGAAACCCAGGCTTCACCCTAGGGCGTTGCTACAACAGATTGAATAGTTAGGGCCTTATAAGTCAATGCCAGAAGCATAAAATGCAACAAAAATACAACAGCTTTTCCACCATATAACAGCAATAATTGCAACCAGTTTGAAAGTGATGGTCATTTCTACGTTCCGGGAAACCTAGGCTTCACCCTAGGGCGTTGCTCCAACAGATTGAATAGTTAGGGCCTTAGAAGTCAACGCCCGAAGCATAAAATACAAAATAAATAGAACAGTTTTTCCACCGTATAAAACTAATAATTGCAACCAGTGTGAAAGTAATGGGCATTTCTACGTTCCGGGCAACCTAGGCTTCACTCTAGGGCGTTGCTCCACAACATCGAATAGCTACGGCCTTAGAAGTCAGCGCCAGAAGCATAAAATGCAATATAAATATAACAGTTTTTCCATCGTATAAGACGAATAATAGCAACCTGTATGAAAGTTGTGGTCATTTCTACTTTCCGGGCAACCTAGGCTACACCCTAGGGCGTTGCTACAACAGATGTCATAGTCAGTGCCTTAGAAGTCAATGCCCGAAGCATAAAATGCAATAAAAATACAACAGTCTTTCCATCATATAACCGGAATAATTGCAACCAGTTTGAAAGTGATGGTCATTTCTACGTTCCGGGCAACCTCGGCATCACTCTAGTGCGTTGCTCCACCAGATCTAATAGTTAGTGCCTCAGAAGGCAACGCCAGAAGCATAAAATACAATATCAATACAACAGTTTTTCCATCGTATAAAACGGATAATTGCTGCCGATGTGAAAGTTATGGTCATTTCTACGTTCCGGGCAACCTAGGCTTCACCCTAGGGCGTTGTTCCACCAGATGGAATAGTTAGGGCCTTAGAAGTCAACGCTCGAAGCATAAAATACAACAAAGATGCAACAGCTTTTCCATCGTATAAAACGAATAATAGCAACCAGTGTGAAAGTTCTGGACATTTCTACGTTCCGGGCAACCTAGGCTTCACTCTTGGACGTTGCTCCACCAGATCGAATAGCTAGGACCTTAGAAGTCGAAGCCAGAAACAGGAAATACAACAAGAATGCAACATTTTTTCCATCGTATAGCATGAATAATTGCTACCAGTGTGAAAGTAATGATCATTTCGGCGTTTCGGGCATCCTAGACTTAACTGTGAGGCATTACTCCACCAGATCGCGTTGTTAGGTCCTAAGAAGTCAACGCCAGAAGCATAAAATGCAATATTAATATAACAGCTTTTCCATCGTATAAAACGAATAATTGCAACCGGTGTGAATGTTATGGTCATTTCTACGTTCCGGGCAACCTAGGCTTCACCCTAGGGCGCTGCTCCACCAGATCGAATAGTTAGTGCCCTAGAAGTTAGCGCCACAAGCATAAAATACAATATAAATACAACAGTTTTTCCATCGTATAAAACGAATAATTGCAACCAGTGTGAAGGTAATGGTATGTCCTACGTTCCGAGCCAGCTTGGCTACACCCTAGGGTGTTGCTAAACCAGATCGAATAGTTAGGGCCTTAGAAGTCAATGCCCGAAGCATAAAATACAAAATAAATAGAACAGTTTTTCCATTGTGTAAAACGAATAATTGCTACCATTGTGAAAGTTATGGTCATTTCTACGAGCTGGGAGACCTAGGCTTCACTCTAGGGCGTTGCTCCACCAGGTCGAATAGTTAGGGCCTTAGAAGTCAACGCCAGAGGCATAAAATACAATAAAGATGCAACAGTTTTTCCACCGTATAAAACGAATAATTGAAACCAGTGTAAAAGTAATGGTCATTTCTACGTTCCGGGCAACCTTGGTTTCACTCTATGGCGTTGCTCCACCACATCGCATAGCTAGGGACTTAGAATTCAACGCCATAAGAATAAAATACAATATAAGTACAACAGTTTTTCCATCGTATAAAATGAATAATTGGAAACATTGTGAAAGTAATGGTCATTTCTACGTTCCAGGCAACCTAGGTGTCACTCTAGGGCGTTAATCCACCATATCTAATAGCTACGGCCTTAGAAGTCAACGCTAGAAGCATAAAATACAAAATAAATAGAACAGCTTTTCCATTGTATAAAACGAATAATTGCTACCAGTGTGAAAGTTATGTTCATTTCTACGTTACGGGCAACCTAGGCTTCACTCTAGGGCGTTGCTCCACCAGATCGAATAGTTAGGGCCTTAGAAGTCAACGCCCGAAGCATAAAATGCAAAATAAATAGAACAGTTTTTCCATTGTATTAAACGAATAATTGCAACCAGTGTGAAAGTAATGTGCATTTCTACGTTCCGGGCAACCTAGGCTTCACTCAAGGGCGTTGCTCCACCACATCGAATAGCTACGGCCTTAGAAGCCAGCGCCAGAAGCATAAAATGCAATATAAATATAACAGTTTTTCCATCGTATAAGACGAATAATAGCAACCTGTATGAAAGTGGTGGTCATTTCTACTTTCCGGGCAACCTAGGCTACACCCTAGGGCGTTGCTACAACAGATTTCATAGTTAGTGCCTTAGAAGTCAATGCCCGAAGCATAAAATGCAATAAAAATACAACAGTCTTTCCATCATATAACCGGAATAATTGCAACCAGTTTGAAAGTGATGGTCATTTCTACGTTCCGGGCAACCTCGGCATCACTCTAGGGCGTTGCTCCACCAGGTCTAATAGTTAGTGCCTCAGAAGGCAACGCCAGAAGCATAAAATACAATATCAATACAACAGTTTTTCCATCGTCTAAAACGAATAATTGCTACCGATGTGAAAGTTATGGTCATTTCTACGTTCCGGGCAACCTAGGCTTCACCCTAGGGCGTTGTTCCACCAGATGGAATAGTTAGGGCCTTAGAAGTCAACGCTCGAAGCATAAAATACAACAAAGATGCAACAGTTTTTCCATCGTATAAAACGAATAATAGCAACCAGTGTGAAAGTTCTGGACATTTCTACGTTCCGGGAAACGTAGGCTTCACCCTAGGGCGTTGCTCCAACAGATTGAATAGTTAGGGCCTTAGAAGTCAACGCCCGAAGCATAAAATACAAAATAAATAGACCAGTTTTTCCATCGTATAAAACGAATAATTGCTCCCGGCGTGAAAGTTATGGTCATTTCTACGTTCCGGGAAACCCAGGCTTCACCGTAGGGCGTTGATACAACAGATTGAATAGTTAGAGCCTTATAAGTCAATGCCAGAAGCATAAAATGCAATAAAAATACAACAGCTTTTCCATCATATAACAGCAATAATTGCAACCAGTTTGAAAGTGATGGTCATTTCTACGTTCCGGGAAACCTAGGCTTCACCCTAGGGCGTTGCTCCAACAGATTGAATAGTTAGGGCCTTAGAAGTCAACGCCCGAAGCATAAAATACAAAATAAATAGAACAGTTTTTCCACCGTATAAAACTAATAATTGCAACCAGTGTGAAAGTAATGGGCATTTCTACGTTCCGGGCAACCTAGGCTTCACTCTAGGGCGTTGCTCCACCACATCGAATAGCTACGGCCTTAGAAGTCAGCGCCAGAAGCATAAAATACAATATCAATACAACAGTTTTTCCATCGTATAAAACGAATAATTGCTACCGATGTGAAAGTTATGGTCATTTCTACGTTCCGGGCAACCTAGGCTTCACCCTAGGACGTTGTTCCACCAGATGGTATAGTTAGGGCCTTAGAAGTCAACGCTCGAAGCATAAAATACAACAAATATGCAACAGTTTTTCCATCGTATAAAACGAATAATAGCAACCAGTGTGAAAGTTCTGGACATTTCTACGTTCCGGGCAACCTAGGCTTCACTCTTGGACGTTGCTCCACCAGATCGAATGGCTAGGACCTTAGAAGTCGAAGCCAGAAACAGGAAATACAACAAGAATGCAACATTTTTTCCATCGTATAGCATGAATAATTGCTACCAGTGTGAAAGTAATGATCATTTCGGCGTTTCGGGCATCCTAGACTTAACTGTGAGGCATTGCTCCACCAGATCGAGTAGTTAGGTCCTAAGAAGTCAACGCCAGAAGCATAAAATGCAATACTAATACAACAGCTTTTCCATCGTATAAAACGAATAATTGCAACCGGTGTGAATGTTATGGTCATTTCTACGTTCCGGGCAACCTAGGCTTCACCCTAGGGCGCTGCTACACCAGATCGAATAGTTAGTGCCCTAGAAGTTAGCGCCACAAGCATAAAATACAATATAAATACAACAGTTTTTCCATCGTATAAAACGAATAATTGCAACCAGTGTGAAGGTAATGGTATGTCCTACGTTCCGAGCCAGCTTGCCTACACCCTAGGGTGTTGCTAAACCAGATCGAATAGTTAGGGCCTTAGAAGTCAATGCCCGAAGAATAAAATACAAAATAAATAGAACAGTTTTTCCATTGTATAAAACGAATAATAGTAACCAGTGTGAAAATTATGGTCATTTCTACGTTCCGGGCAACCTAGGCCTCACTCTAGGGCGTTGCACCACCAGATCGAATAGTTAGGGCCTAAGAAGTCAACCCCACAAGCATAAAATACAATATAAATACAACAGTTTTTTCATTGTATAAAACGAATAATTGCAACCAGTATGAAAGTTATGGTCATTTCTACTTTCCGGGCAACCTAGGATCCATCCTAGGGCGTTGCTGCAACCGATTGAATAGTTAGGGCCATAGAAGTCAACGCCCGAAGCAGAAAATACAAAATAAATAGAACAGTTTTTCCATCGTATAAAACGAATAATTGCTACCGATGTGAAAGTTATGGTCATTTCTACGTTCCGGGCAACCTAGGCTTCACCCTAGGGAGTTGTTCCACCAGATGGAATAGTTAGGGCATTAGAAGTCAACGCCCGAAGCATAAAATACGATATAAATACCACAGCTTTTCCGTCGTATAAAACGAATAATTGCAACCAGTGTGAAAGTTATGGTCATTTCTACGTTCCGGGCAACCTAGGCTTCACTCTGGGGCGTTGCTCCACCAGATCGAATAGATAGAGCCTTAGAAGTCAACGCCACAAGCATAAAATACAATAAAGATGCAACAATTTATCCATCGTATAACAGGAATAATTGCAACCAGTGTGAAGGTAATGGTATGTCCTACGTTCCAAGCCAGCTTGGCTACACCCTAGCGTGTTGCTAAACCAGATCGAATAGTTAGGGCCTTAGAAGTCAACGCCCGAAGCATAAACTACAAAATAAATAGAACAGTTTTTCCATTGTATAAAACGAATAATTGCTACCATTGTGAAAGTTATGGTCATTTCTACGTGCCGGGCAACCTAGGCTTCACTCTAGGGCGTTGCTCCACCAGATCGAATAGTTAGGGCCTTAGAAGTCAACGCCAGAGGCATAAAATACAATAAAGATGCAACAGTTTTTCCATCGTATAAAACGAATAATTGAAACCAGTGTAAAAGTAATGGTCATTTCTACGTTCCGGGCAACCGAGGCTTCACCCTAGGGCGCTGCTCCAGCAGAACGAATAGTTAGTGCCCTAGAAGTCAGCGCCAGAAGCATAAAATACAATATAGATACAACAGTTTTTCCATCGTATAAAACGAATAATAGCAACAAGTGTGAAACTTCTGGTCATTTCTACGTTCCGGGCAACGTAGGCTTCACTCTAGGGCGTTCCTCAACCAGACCGAATAGTTAGGGCCTTAGAAGTCAACGCCCGAAGCATAAAATACAAAATAAATAGAACAGCTTTTCCATCGTATAAAACGAATAATTGCAACAAGTATGAAAGTTGTGGTTATTTCTACTTTCCGGGCAACCTAGGCTTCACCCTAGGGCGTTGCTCCAACAGATTGAATAGTTAGGGCCTTAGGAGTCAACGCCCGATGCATAAAATACAAAATAAATAGAACAGTTTTTCCATCGTATAAAACGAATAATTGCTACCGGCGTGAAAGTTATGGTCATTTCTACGTTCCGGGAAACCCAGGCTTCACCCTAGGGCGTTGCTACAACAGATTGAATAGTTAGGGCCTTATAAGTCAATGCCAGAAGCATAAAATGCAATAAAAATACAACAGCTTTTCCATCATATAACAGCAATATTTGCAACCAGTTTGATAGTGATGGTCATTTCTGCGTTCCGGGAAACCTAGGCTTCACCCTAGGGCGTTGCTCCAACAGATTGAATAGTTAGGGCCTTATAAGTCAATGCCAGAAGCATAAAATGCAATAAAAATACAACAGCTTTTCCATCATATAACAGCAATATTTGCAACCAGTTTGAAAGTGATGGTCATTTCTACGTTCCGGGAAACCTAGGCTTCACCCTAGGGCGTTGCTCCAACAGATTGAATAGTTAGGGCCTTAGAAGTCAACGCCCGAAGCATAAAATACAAAATAAATAGAACAGTTTTTCCACCGTATAAAACTAATAATTGCAACCAGTGTGAAAGTAATGGGCATTTCTACGTTCCGGGCAACCTAGGCTTCACTCTAGGGCGTTGCTCCACCACATCGAATAGCTACGGCCTTAGAAGTCAGCGCCAGAAGCATAAAATACAATATCAATACAACAGTTTTTCCATCGTATAAAACGAATAATTGGAACCGATGTGAAAGTTATGGTCATTTCTACGTTCCGGGCAACCTAGGCTTCACCCTAGGGCGTTGTTCCACCAGATGGAATAGTTAGGGCCTTAGAAGTCAACGCTCGAAGCATAAAATACAACAAAGATGCAACAGTTTTTCCATCGTATAAAACGAATAATAGCAACCAGTGTGAAAGTGATGGTCATTTCTACGTTCCGGGCAACCTCGGCATCACTCTAGTGCGTTGCTCCACCAGATCTAATAGTTAGTGCCTCAGAAGGCAACGCCAGAAGCATAAAATACAATATCAATACAACAGTTTTTCCATCGTATAAAACGGATAATTGCTGCCGATGTGAAAGTTATGGTCATTTCTACGTTCCGGGCAACCTAGGCTTCACCCTAGGGCGTTGTTCCACCAGATGGAATAGTTAGGGCCTTAGAAGTCAACGCTCGAAGCATAAAATACAACAAAGATGCAACAGCTTTTCCATCGTATAAAACGAATAATAGCAACCAGTGTGAAAGTTCTGGACATTTCTACGTTCCGGGCAACCTAGGCTTCACTCTTGGACGTTGCTCCACCAGATCGAATAGCTAGGACCTTAGAAGTCGAAGCCAGAAACAGGAAATACAACAAGAATGCAACATTTTTTCCATCGTATAGCATGAATAATTGCTACCAGTGTGAAAGTAATGATCATTTCGGCGTTTCGGGCATCCTAGACTTAACTGTGAGGCATTACTCCACCAGATCGCGTTGTTAGGTCCTAAGAAGTCAACGCCAGAAGCATAAAATGCAATATTAATATAACAGCTTTTCCATCGTATAAAACGAATAATTGCAACCGGTGTGAATGTTATGGTCATTTCTACGTTCCGGGCAACCTAGGCTTCACCCTAGGGCGCTGCTCCACCAGATCGAATAGTTAGTGCCCTAGAAGTTAGCGCCACAAGCATAAAATACAATATAAATACAACAGTTTTTCCATCGTATAAAACGAATAATTGCAACCAGTGTGAAGGTAATGGTATGTCCTACGTTCCGAGCCAGCTTGGCTACACCCTAGGGTGTTGCTAAACCAGATCGAATAGTTAGGGCCTTAGAAGTCAATGCCCGAAGCATAAAATACAAAATAAATAGAACAGTTTCTCCATTGTATAAAACGAATAATAGTAACCAGTGTGAAAATTATGGTCATTTCTACGTTCCGGGCAACCTAGGCCTCACTCTAGGGCGTTGCACCACCAGATCGAATAGTTAGAGCCTTAGAAGTCAACGCCCGAAGCATAAACTACAAAATAAATAGAACAGTTTTTCCATTGTATAAAACGAATAATTGCTACCATTGTGAAAGTTATGGTCATTTCTACGAGCTGGGAGACCTAGGCTTCACTCTAGGGCGTTGCTCCACCAGGTCGAATAGTTAGGGCCTTAGAAGTCAACGCCAGAGGCATAAAATACAATAAAGATGCAACAGTTTTTCCACCGTATAAAACGAATAATTGAAACCAGTGTAAAAGTAATGGTCATTTCTACGTTCCGGGCAACCTTGGTTTCACTCTATGGCGTTGCTCCACCACATCGCATAGCTAGGGACTTAGAATTCAACGCCATAAGAATAAAATACAATATAAGTACAACAGTTTTTCCATCGTATAAAATGAATAATTGGAAACATTGTGAAAGTAATGGTCATTTCTACGTTCCAGGCAACCTAGGTGTCACTCTAGGGCGTTAATCCACCATATCTAATAGCTACGGCCTTAGAAGTCAACGCTAGAAGCATAAAATACAAAATAAATAGAACAGCTTTTCCATTGTATAAAACGAATAATTGCTACCAGTGTGAAAGTTATGTTCATTTCTACGTTACGGGCAACCTAGGCTTCACTCTAGGGCGTTGCTCCACCAGATCGAATAGCTAGGGCCTTAGAAGTCAACGCCCGAAGCATAAAATGCAAAATAAATAGAACAGTTTTTCCATTGTATTAAACGAATAATTGCAACCAGTGTGAAAGTAATGTGCATTTCTACGTTCCGGGCAACCTAGGCTTCACTCAAGGGCGTTGCTCCACCACATCGAATAGCTACGGCCTTAGAAGCCAGCGCCAGAAGCATAAAATGCAATATAAATATAACAGTTTTTCCATCGTATAAGACGAATAATAGCAACCTGTATGAAAGTGGTGGTCATTTCTACTTTCCGGGCAACCTAGGCTACACCCTAGGGCGTTGCTACAACAGATTTCATAGTTAGTGCCTTAGAAGTCAATGCCCGAAGCATAAAATGCAATAAAAATACAACAGTCTTTCCATCATATAACCGGAATAATTGCAACCAGTTTGAAAGTGATGGTCATTTCTACGTTCCGGGCAACCTCGGCATCACTCTAGGGCGTTGCTCCACCAGGTCTAATAGTTAGTGCCTCAGAAGGCAACGCCAGAAGCATAAAATACAATATCAATACAACAGTTTTTCCATCGTCTAAAACGAATAATTGCTACCGATGTGAAAGTTATGGTCATTTCTACGTTCCGGGCAACCTAGGCTTCACCCTAGGGCGTTGTTCCACCAGATGGAATAGTTAGGGCCTTAGAAGTCAACGCTCGAAGCATAAAATACAACAAAGATGCAACAGTTTTTCCATCGTATAAAACGAATAATAGCAACCAGTGTGAAAGTTCTGGACATTTCTACGTTCCGGGAAACGTAGGCTTCACCCTAGGGCGTTGCTCCAACAGATTGAATAGTTAGGGCCTTAGAAGTCAACGCCCGAAGCATAAAATACAAAATAAATAGACCAGTTTTTCCATCGTATAAAACGAATAATTGCTCCCGGCGTGAAAGTTATGGTCATTTCTACGTTCCGGGAAACCCAGGCTTCACCGTAGGGCGTTGATACAACAGATTGAATAGTTAGAGCCTTATAAGTCAATGCCAGAAGCATAAAATGCAATAAAAATACAACAGCTTTTCCATCATATAACAGCAATAATTGCAACCAGTTTGAAAGTGATGGTCATTTCTACGTTCCGGGAAACCTAGGCTTCACCCTAGGGCGTTGCTCCAACAGATTGAATAGTTAGGGCCTTAGCAGTCAACGCCCGAAGCATAAAATACAAAATAAATAGAACAGTTTTTCCACCGTATAAAACTAATAATTGCAACCAGTGTGAAAGTAATGGGCATTTCTACGTTCCGGGCAACCTAGGCTTCACTCTAGGGCGTTGCTCCACCACATCGAATAGCTACGGCCTTAGAAGTCAGCGCCAGAAGCATAAAATACAATATCAATACAACAGTTTTTCCATCGTATAAAACGAATAATTGCTACCGATGTGAAAGTTATGGTCATTTCTACGTTCCGGGCAACCTAGGCTTCACCCTAGGACGTTGTTCCACCAGATGGTATAGTTAGGGCCTTAGAAGTCAACGCTCGAAGCATAAAATACAACAAATATGCAACAGTTTTTCCATCGTATAAAACGAATAATAGCAACCAGTGTGAAAGTTCTGGACATTTCTACGTTCCGGGCAACCTAGGCTTCACCCTTGGACGTTGCTCCACCAGATCGAATGGCTAGGACCTTAGAAGTCGAAGCCAGAAACAGGAAATACAACAAGAATGCAACATTTTTTCCATCGTATAGCATGAATAATTGCTACCAGTGTGAAAGTAATGATCATTTCGGCGTTTCGGGCATCCTAGACTTAACTGTGAGGCATTGCTCCACCAGATCGAGTAGTTAGGTCCTAAGAAGTCAACGCCAGAAGCATAAAATGCAATACTAATACAACAGCTTTTCCATCGTATAAAACGAATAATTGCAACCGGTGTGAATGTTATGGTCATTTCTACGTTCCGGGCAACCTAGGCTTCACCCTAGGGCGCTGCTACACCAGATCGAATAGTTAGTGCCCTAGAAGTTAGCGCCACAAGCATAAAATACAATATAAATACAACAGTTTTTCCATCGTATAAAACGAATAATTGCAACCAGTGTGAAGGTAATGGTATGTCCTACGTTCCGAGCCAGCTTGCCTACACCCTAGGGCGTTGCTCCACCAGATCGAATAGTTAGGGCCTTAGAAGTCAACGCCCGAAGCATAAAATACAAAATAAATAGAACAGTTTTTCCATTGTATTAAACGAATAATTGCTACCAGTGTGAAAGTGATGGTCATTTCTACGTTCCGGGCGACCTAGGCTTCTCTCTAGGGCGTTGTTGCACCAGATCGAAAAGTTAGGGCCTAAGAAGTCAACGCCCGAAGCATAAAATACAATATAAATATAACAGTTTTTCCATCGTATAAAACGAATAATAGCAACCAGTGTGAAACTTCTGGTCATTTCTACGTTCCGGGCAACCTAGGCTTCACTCTAGGGCGTTCCTCAACCAGACCGAATAGTTAGGGCCTTAGAAGTCAACGCCCGAAGCATAAAATACAAAATAAATAGAACAGCTTTTCCATCGTATAAAACGAATAATTGCAACAAGTATGAAAGTTGTGATTATTTCTACTTTCCGGGCAACCTAGGCTTCACCCTAGGGCGTTGCTCCAACAGATTGAATAGTTAGGGCCTTAGAAGTCAACGCCCGAAGCATAAAATACAAAATAAATAGAACAGTTTTTCCATCGTATAAAACGAATAATTGCTACCATTGTGAAAGTTATGGTCATTTCTACGTGCCGGGCAACCTATGCTTCACTCTAGGGCGTTGCTCCACCAGATCGAATAGTTAGGGCCTTAGAAGTCAACGCCAGAGGCATAAAATACAATAAAGATGCAACAGTTTTTCCATCGTATAAAACGAATAATTGAAACCAGTGTAAAAGTAATGGTCATTTCTACGTTCCGGGCAACCGAGGCTTCACCCTAGGGCGCTGCTCCAGCAGAACGAATAGCTAGTGCCCTAGAAGTCAGCGCCAGAAGCATAAAATACAATATAGATACAACAGTTTTTCCATCGTATAAAACGAATAATTGCAACCTGTATGAAAGTTATGTTCATTTCTACGTTCCGGGCAACCTAGGCTTCACTCTAGGGCGTTGCTCCACCAGATCGAATAGTTAGGGCCTTAGAAGTCAACGCCCGAAGCATAAAATACAAAATAAATAGAACAGTTTTTCCATTGTATTAAACGAATAATTGCTACCAGTGTGAAAGTGATGGTCATTTCTACGTTCCGGGCGACCTAGGCTTCTCTCTAGGGCGTTGTTGCACCAGATCGAAAAGTTAGGGCCTAAGAAGTCAACGCCCGAAGCATAAAATACAATATAAATATAACAGTTTTTCCATCGTATAAAACGAATAATAGCAACCAGTGTGAAACTTCTGGTCATTTCTACGTTCCGGGCAACCTAGGCTTCACTCTAGGGCGTTCCTCAACCAGACCGAATAGTTAGGGCCTTAGAAGTCAACGCCCGAAGCATAAAATACAAAATAAATAGAACAGCTTTTCCATCGTATAAAACGAATAATTGCAACAAGTATGAAAGTTGTGATTATTTCTACTTTCCGGGCAACCTAGGCTTCACCCTAGGGCGTTGCTCCAACAGATTGAATAGTTAGGGCCTTAGAAGTCAACGCCCGAAGCATAAAATACAAAATAAATAGAACAGTTTTTCCATCGTATAAAACGAATAATTGCTACCGGCGTGAAAGTTATGGTCATTTCCACGTTCCGGGAAACCCAGGCTTCACCCTAGGGCGTTGCTCCAACAGATTGAATAGTTAGGGCCTTAGAAGTCAACGCCCGAAGCATAAAATACAAAATAAATACAACAGTTTTTCCACCGTATAAAACTAATAATTGCAACCAGTGTGAAAGTAATGGGCATTTCTACGTTCCGGGCAACCTAGGCTTCACTCTAGGGCGTTGCTCCACAACATCGAATTGCTACGGCCTTAGAAGTCAGCGCCAGAAGCATAAAATGCAATATAAATATAACAGTTTTTCCATCGTATAAGACGAATAATAGCAACCTGTATGAAAGTTGTGGTCATTTCT
Organism: Calliopsis andreniformis; assembly: GCF_051401765.1. Lineage (NCBI taxonomy): Eukaryota > Metazoa > Arthropoda > Insecta > Hymenoptera > Andrenidae > Calliopsis > Calliopsis andreniformis. Next base: position 23,471,034 of record NW_027480423.1, read on the forward strand.
ACTTTCCGGGCAACCTAGGCTACACCCTAGGGCGTTGCTACAACAGATGTCATAGTCAGTGCCTTAGAAGTCAATGCCCGAAGCATAAAATGCAATAAAAATACAACAGTCTTTCCATCATATAACCGGAATAATTGCAACCAGTTTGAAAGTGATGGTCATTTCTACGTTCCGGGCAACCTCGGCATCACTCTAGTGCGTTGCTCCACCAGATCTAATAGTTAGTGCCTCAGAAGGCAACGCCAGAAGCATAAAATACAATATCAATACAACAGTTTTTCCATCGTATAAAACGGATAATTGCTGCCGATGTGAAAGTTATGGTCATTTCTACGTTCCGGGCAACCTAGGCTTCACCCTAGGGCGTTGTTCCACCAGATGGAATAGTTAGGGCCTGAGAAGTCAACGCTCGAAGCATAAAATACGACAAAGATGCAACAGCTTTTCCATCGTATAAAACGAATAATAGCAACCAGTGTGAAAGTTCTGGACATTTCTACGTTCCGGGCAACCTAGGCTTCACTCTTGGACGTTGCTCCACCAGATCGAATAGCTAGGACCTTAGAAGTCGAAGCCAGAAACAGGAAATACAACAAGAATGCAACATTTTTTCCATCGTATAGCATGAATAATTGCTACCAGTGTGAAAGTAATGATCATTTCGGCGTTTCGGGCATCCTAGACTTAACTGTGAGGCATTACTCCACCAGATCGCGTTGTTAGGTCCTAAGAAGTCAACGCCAGAAGCATAAAATGCAATATTAATATAACAGCTTTTCCATCGTATAAAACGAATAATTGCAACCGGTGTGAATGTTATGGTCATTTCTACGTTCCGGGCAACCTAGGCTTCACCCTAGGGCGCTGCTCCACCAGATCGAATAGTTAGTGCCCTAGAAGTTAGCGCCACAAGCATAAAATACAATATAAATACAACAGTTTTTCCATCGTATAAAACGAATAATTGCAACCAGTGTGAAGGTAATGGTATGTCCTACGTTCCGAGCCAGCTTGGCTACACCCTAGGGTGTTGCTAAACCAGATCGAATAGTTAGGGCCTTAGAAGTCAATGCCCGAAGCATAAAATACAAAATAAATAGAACAGTTTCTCCATTGTATAAAACGAATAATAGTAACCAGTGTGAAAATTATGGTCATTTCTACGTTCCGGGCAACCTAGGCCTCACTCTAGGGCGTTGCACCACCAGATCGAATAGTTAGAGCCTTAGAAGTCAACGCCCGAAGCATAAACTACAAAATAAATAGAACAGTTTTTCCATTGTATAAAACGAATAATTGCTACCATTGTGAAAGTTATGGTCATTTCTACGAGCTGGGAGACCTAGGCTTCACTCTAGGGCGTTGCTCCACCAGGTCGAATAGTTAGGGCCTTAGAAGTCAACGCCAGAGGCATAAAATACAATAAAGATGCAACAGTTTTTCCACCGTATAAAACGAATAATTGAAACCAGTGTAAAAGTAATGGTCATTTCTACGTTCCGGGCAACCTTGGTTTCACTCTATGGCGTTGCTCCACCACATCGCATAGCTAGGGACTTAGAATTCAACGCCATAAGAATAAAATACAATATAAGTACAACAGTTTTTCCATCGTATAAAATGAATAATTGGAAACATTGTGAAAGTAATGGTCATTTCTACGTTCCAGGCAACCTAGGTGTCACTCTAGGGCGTTAATCCACCATATCTAATAGCTACGGCCTTAGAAGTCAACGCTAGAAGCATAAAATACAAAATAAATAGAACAGCTTTTCCATTGTATAAAACGAATAATTGCTACCAGTGTGAAAGTTATGTTCATTTCTACGTTACGGGCAACCGAGGCTTCACTCTAGGGCGTTGCTCCACCAGATCGAATAGTTAGGGCCTTAGAAGTCAACGCCCGAAGCATAAAATGCAAAATAAATAGAACAGCTTTTCCATTGTATTAAACGAATAATTGCAACCAGTGTGAAAGTAATGTGCATTTCTACGTTCCGGGCAACCTAGGCTTCACTCAAGGGCGTTGCTCCACCACATCGAATAGCTACGGCCTTAGAAGCCAGCGCCAGAAGCATAAAATGCAATATAAATATAACAGTTTTTCCATCGTATAAGACGAATAATAGCAACCTGTATGAAAGTGGTGGTCATTTCTACTTTCCGGGCAACCTAGGCTACACCCTAGGGCGTTGCTACAACAGATTTCATAGTTAGTGCCTTAGAAGTCAATGCCCGAAGCATAAAATGCAATAAAAATACAACAGTCTTTCCATCATATAACCGGAATAATTGCAACCAGTTTGAAAGTGATGGTCATTTCTACGTTCCGGGCAACCTCGGCATCACTCTAGGGCGTTGCTCCACCAGGTCTAATAGTTAGTGCCTCAGAAGGCAACGCCAGAAGCATAAAATACAATATCAATACAACAGTTTTTCCATCGTCTAAAACGAATAATTGCTACCGATGTGAAAGTTATGGTCATTTCTACGTTCCGGGCAACCTAGGCTTCACCCTAGGGCGTTGTTCCACCAGATGGAATAGTTAGGGCCTTAGAAGTCAACGCTCGAAGCATAAAATACAACAAAGATGCAACAGTTTTTCCATCGTATAAAACGAATAATAGCAACCAGTGTGAAAGTTCTGGACATTTCTACGTTCCGGGAAACGTAGGCTTCACCCTAGGGCGTTGCTCCAACAGATTGAATAGTTAGGGCCTTAGAAGTCAACGCCCGAAGCATAAAATACAAAATAAATAGACCAGTTTTTCCATCGTATAAAACGAATAATTGCTCCCGGCGTGAAAGTTATGGTCATTTCTACGTTCCGGGAAACCCAGGCTTCACCGTAGGGCGTTGATACAACAGATTGAATAGTTAGAGCCTTATAAGTCAATGCCAGAAGCATAAAATGCAATAAAAATACAACAGCTTTTCCATCATATAACAGCAATAATTGCAACCAGTTTGAAAGTGATGGTCATTTCTACGTTCCGGGAAACCTAGGCTTCACCCTAGGGCGTTGCTCCAACAGATTGAATAGTTAGGGCCTTAGAAGTCAACGCCCGAAGCATAAAATACAAAATAAATAGAACAGTTTTTCCACCGTATAAAACTAATAATTGCAACCAGTGTGAAAGTAATGGGCATTTCTACGTTCCGGGCAACCTAGGCTTCACTCTAGGGCGTTGCTCCACCACATCGAATAGCTACGGCCTTAGAAGTCAGCGCCAGAAGCATAAAATACAAAATAAATAGAACAGTTTTTCCATTGTATAAAACGAATAATTGCTACCATTGTGAAAGTTATGGTCATTTCTACGAGCTGGGAGACCTAGGCTTCACTCTAGGGCGTTGCTCCACCAGGTCGAATAGTTAGGGCCTTAGAAGTCAACGCCAGAGGCATAAAATACAATAAAGATGCAACAGTTTTTCCACCGTATAAAACGAATAATTGAAACCAGTGTAAAAGTAATGGTCATTTCTACGTTCCGGGCAACCTTGGTTTCACTCTATGGCGTTGCTCCACCACATCGCATAGCTAGGGACTTAGAATTCAACGCCATAAGAATAAAATACAATATAAGTACAACAGTTTTTCCATCGTATAAAATGAATAATTGGAAACATTGTGAAAGTAATGGTCATTTCTACGTTCCAGGCAACCTAGGTGTCACTCTAGGGCGTTAATCCACCATATCTAATAGCTACGGCCTTAGAAGTCAACGCTAGAAGCATAAAATACAAAATAAATAGAACAGCTTTTCCATTGTATAAAACGAATAATTGCTACCAGTGTGAAAGTTATGTTCATTTCTACGTTACGGGCAACCGAGGCTTCACTCTAGGGCGTTGCTCCACCAGATCGAATAGTTAGGGCCTTAGAAGTCAACGCCCGAAGCATAAAATGCAAAATAAATAGAACAGCTTTTCCATTGTATTAAACGAATAATTGCAACCAGTGTGAAAGTAATGTGCATTTCTACGTTCCGGGCAACCTAGGCTTCACTCAAGGGCGTTGCTCCACCACATCGAATAGCTACGGCCTTAGAAGCCAGCGCCAGAAGCATAAAATGCAATATAAATATAACAGTTTTTCCATCGTATAAGACGAATAATAGCAACCTGTATGAAAGTGGTGGTCATTTCTACTTTCCGGGCAACCTAGGCTACACCCTAGGGCGTTGCTACAACAGATTTCATAGTTAGTGCCTTAGAAGTCAATGCCCGAAGCATAAAATGCAATAAAAATACAACAGTCTTTCCATCATATAACCGGAATAATTGCAACCAGTTTGAAAGTGATGGTCATTTCTACGTTCCGGGCAACCTCGGCATCACTCTAGGGCGTTGCTCCACCAGGTCTAATAGTTAGTGCCTCAGAAGGCAACGCCAGAAGCATAAAATACAATATCAATACAACAGTTTTTCCATCGTCTAAAACGAATAATTGCTACCGATGTGAAAGTTATGGTCATTTCTACGTTCCGGGCAACCTAGGCTTCACCCTAGGGCGTTGTTCCACCAGATGGAATAGTTAGGGCCTTAGAAGTCAACGCTCGAAGCATAAAATACAACAAAGATGCAACAGTTTTTCCATCGTATAAAACGAATAATAGCAACCAGTGTGAAAGTTCTGGACATTTCTACGTTCCGGGAAACGTAGGCTTCACCCTAGGGCGTTGCTCCAACAGATTGAATAGTTAGGGCCTTAGAAGTCAACGCCCGAAGCATAAAATACAAAATAAATAGACCAGTTTTTCCATCGTATAAAACGAATAATTGCTCCCGGCGTGAAAGTTATGGTCATTTCTACGTTCCGGGAAACCCAGGCTTCACCGTAGGGCGTTGATACAACAGATTGAATAGTTAGAGCCTTATAAGTCAATGCCAGAAGCATAAAATGCAATAAAAATACAACAGCTTTTCCATCATATAACAGCAATAATTGCAACCAGTTTGAAAGTGATGGTCATTTCTACGTTCCGGGAAACCTAGGCTTCACCCTAGGGCGTTGCTCCAACAGATTGAATAGTTAGGGCCTTAGAAGTCAACGCCCGAAGCATAAAATACAAAATAAATAGAACAGTTTTTCCACCGTATAAAACTAATAATTGCAACCAGTGTGAAAGTAATGGGCATTTCTACGTTCCGGGCAACCTAGGCTTCACTCTAGGGCGTTGCTCCACCACATCGAATAGCTACGGCCTTAGAAGTCAGCGCCAGAAGCATAAAATACAATATCAATACAACAGTTTTTCCATCGTATAAAACGAATAATTGCTACCGATGTGAAAGTTATGGTCATTTCTACGTTCCGGGCAACCTAGGCTTCACCCTAGGACGTTGTTCCACCAGATGGTATAGTTAGGGCCTTAGAAGTCAACGCTCGAAGCATAAAATACAACAAATATGCAACAGTTTTTCCATCGTATAAAACGAATAATAGCAACCAGTGTGAAAGTTCTGGACATTTCTACGTTCCGGGCAACCTAGGCTTCACTCTTGGACGTTGCTCCACCAGATCGAATGGCTAGGACCTTAGAAGTCGAAGCCAGAAACAGGAAATACAACAAGAATGCAACATTTTTTCCATCGTATAGCATGAATAATTGCTACCAGTGTGAAAGTAATGATCATTTCGGCGTTTCGGGCATCCTAGACTTAACTGTGAGGCATTGCTCCACCAGATCGAGTAGTTAGGTCCTAAGAAGTCAACGCCAGAAGCATAAAATGCAATACTAATACAACAGCTTTTCCATCGTATAAAACGAATAATTGCAACCGGTGTGAATGTTATGGTCATTTCTACGTTCCGGGCAACCTAGGCTTCACCCTAGGGCGCTGCTACACCAGATCGAATAGTTAGTGCCCTAGAAGTTAGCGCCACAAGCATAAAATACAATATAAATACAACAGTTTTTCCATCGTATAAAACGAATAATTGCAACCAGTGTGAAGGTAATGGTATGTCCTACGTTCCGAGCCAGCTTGCCTACACCCTAGGGTGTTGCTAAACCAGATCGAATAGTTAGGGCCTTAGAAGTCAATGCCCGAAGAATAAAATACAAAATAAATAGAACAGTTTTTCCATTGTATAAAACGAATAATAGTAACCAGTGTGAAAATTATGTTCATTTCTACGTTCCGGGCAACCTAGGCCTCACTCTAGGGCGTTGCACCACCAGATCGAATAGTTAGGGCCTTAGAAGTCAACGCCCGAAGCATAAACTACAAAATAAATAGAACAGTTTTTCCATTGTATAAAACGAATAATTGCTACCATTGTGAAAGTTATGGTCATTTCTACGTGCCGGGCAACCTAGGCTTCACTCTAGGGCGTTGCTCCACCAGATCGAATAGTTAGGGCCTTAGAAGTCAACGCCAGAGGCATAAAATACAATAAAGATGCAACAGTTTTTCCATCGTATAAAACGAATAATTGAAACCAGTGTAAAAGTAATGGTCATTTCTACGTTCCGGGCAACCGAGGCTTCACCCTAGGGCGCTGCTCCAGCAGAACGAATAGCTAGTGCCCTAGAAGTCAGCGCCAGAAGCATAAAATACAATATAGATACAACAGTTTTTCCATCGTATAAAACGAATAATTGCAACCTGTATGAAAGTTATGGGCATTTCTACTTTACGGCCAACCTAGGCTTCACCCTAGGGCGTTGTTCCAACAGATTGAAAGGTTAGGGCCTTAGAAGTCAACGCCCGAAGCATGAACTACATAATAAATAGAACAGTTGTTCCATCGTAAAAAACGAATAATTGCTACCAGTTTGAAAGGTATGGTAATTTCTACGTTCCGGGCAACCTTGGTTTCACTCTATGGCGTTGCTCCACCAGATCGCATAGCTAGGGACTTAGAATTCAACGCCATAAGAATAAAATACAATATAAGTACAGCAATTTTTCCATCGTATAAAATGAATGATTGGAAACATTGTGAAAGTAATGGTCATTTCTACGTTCCAGGCAACCTAGGCGTCACTCTAGGGCGTTACTCCACCACATCTAATAGCTACGGCCTTAGAAGTCAACGCTAGAAGCATAAAATACAATAAAAATGCAACAGTTTTTCCATCGTATAGCATGAATAATTGCAACGGGTGTGAATGTTATGGTCATTTCTACGTTCCGGGCAACCTAGGCTTGACTGTGGGGTGTTGCTCCACCAGATCGAATAGGTATGGCCAAAGAAGTCAACGCCCGAAGCATAAAATACAAAATAAATAGAACAGCTTTTCCATTGTATAAAACGAATAATTGCTACCAGTGTGAAAGTTATGTTCATTTCTACGTTCCGGGCAACCTAGGCTTCACTCTAGGGCGGTGCTCCACCAGATCGAATAGTTAGGGCCTTAGAAGTCAACGCCCGAAGCATAAAATACAAAATAAATAGAACAGGTTTTCCATTGTATTAAACGAATAATTGCTACCAGTGTGAAAGTGATGGTCATTTCTACGTTCCGGGCGACCTAGGCTTCACTCTAGGGCGTTGTTCCACCAGATCGAAAAGTTAGGGCCTAAGAAGTCAACGCCAGAAGCATAAAGTACATTATAAATATAACAGTTTTTCCGTCGTATAAAACGAATAATAGCAACAAGTGTGAAACTTCTGGTCATTTCTACGTTCCGGGAAACCTAGGCCTCACTCTAGGGCGTTCCTCAACCAGACCGAATAGTTAGGGCCTTAGAAGTCAACGCCCGAAGCATAAAATACAAAATAAATAGAACAGCTTTTCCATCGTATAAGACGAATAATAGCAACCTGTATGAAAGTTGTGGTCATTTCTACTTTCCGGGCAACCTAGGCTACACCCTAGGGCGTTGCTACAAGAGATTTCATAGTTAGTGCCTTAGAAGTCAATGCCCGAAGCATAAAATGCAATAAAAATACAACAGTCTTTCCATCATATAACCGGAATAATTGCAACCAGTTTGAAAGTGATGGTCATTTCTACGTTCCGGGCAACCTCGGCATCACTCTAGGGCGTTGCTCCACCAGATCTAATAGTTAGTGCCTCAGAAGGCAACGCCAGAAGCATAAAATACAAAATCAATACAACAGTTTTTCCATCGTATAAAACGAATAATTGCTACCGATGTGAAAGTTATGGTCATTTCTACGCTCCGGGCAACCTAGGCTTCACCCTAGGGCGTTGTTCCACCAGATGGAATAGTTAGGGCCTTAGAAGTCAACGCTCGAAGCATAAAATACAACAAAGATGCAACAGTTTTTCCATCGCATAAAACGAATAATAGCAACCAGTGTGAAAGTTCTGGACATTTCTACGTTCCGGGAAACCTAGGCTTCACCCTAGGGCGTTGCTCCAACAGATTGAATAGTTAGGGCCTTAGAAGTCAACGCCCGAAGCATAATCTACAAAATAAATAGAACAGTTTTTCCATTCTATAAAAAGAATAATTGCTACCAGTGTGAAAGTTGTGGTTATTTCTATTTTCCGGGCAACCTAGGCTTCACCCTAGGGCGTTGCTCCAACAGATTGAATAGTTAGGGCCTTAGAAGTCAACGCCCGAAGCATAAAATACAAAATAAATAGAACAGTTTTTCCATCGTATAAAACGAATAATTGCTACCGGCGTGAAAGTTATGGTCATTTCTACGTTCCGGGAAACCCAGGCTTCACCCTAGGGCGTTGCTAGAACAGATTGAATAGTTAGGGCCTTATAAGTCAATGCCAGAAGCATAAAATGCAATAAAAATACAACAGCTTTTCCATCATATAACAGCAATAATTGCAACCAGTTTGAAAGTGATGGTCACTTCTACGTTCCGGGAAACCTCGGCTTCACCCTAGGGCGTTGCTCCAACAGATTGAATAGTTAGGGCCTTAGAAGTCAACGCCCGAAGCATAAAATACAAAATAAATAGAACAGCTTTTCCACCGTATAAAACTAATAATTGCAACCAGTGTGAAAGTAATGGGCATTTCTACGTTCCGGGCAACCTAGGCTTCACTCTAGGGCGTTGCTCCACCACATCGAATAGCTACGGCCTTAGAAGTCAGCGCCAGAAGCATAAAATGTAATATAAATACAACAGTTTTTCCATCCTATAAAAGGATTAATTGCAACCAATTTGAAAGTGATGATCATTTCTACGTTCCGGGCAACCTAGGCTTCACTCTAGGGCGTTGCTCCAACAGATTGAATAGTTAGGGCCTTAGAAGTCAACGCCCGAAGCATAAAATACAAAATAAATAGAACAGTTTTTCCATCGTATAAAACGAATAATTGCTACCGATGTGAAAGTTATGGTCATTTCTACGCTCCGGGCAACCTAGGCGTCACTCTAGGGCGTTACTCCACCACATCTAATAGCTACGGCCTTAGAAGTCAACGCTAGAAGCATAAAATACAATAAAAATGCAACAGTTTTTCCATCGTATAAAACGAATAATTGCTACCGATGTGAAAGTTATGGTCATTTCTACGCTCCGGGCAACCTAGGCTTCACCCTAGGGCGTTGTTCCACCAGATGGAATAGTTAGGGCCTTAGAAGTCAACGCTCGAAGCATAAAATACAACAAAGATGCAACAGTTTTTCCATCGCATAAAACGAATAATAGCAACCAGTGTGAAAGTTCTGGACATTTCTACGTTCCGGGAAACCTAGGCTTCACCCTAGGGCGTTGCTCCAACAGATTGAATAGTTAGGGCCTTAGAAGTCAACGCCCGAAGCATAAAATACAAAATAAATAGGACAGTTTTTCCATCGTATAAAACGAATAATTGCTACCGGCGTGAAAGTTATGGTCATTTCTACGTTCTGGGAAACCCAGGCTTCACCCTAGGGCGTTGCTAGAACAGATTGAATAGTTAGGGCCTTATAAGTCAATGCCAGAAGCATAAAATGCAATAAAAATACAACAGCTTTTCCATCATATAACAGCAATAATTGCAACCAGTTTGAAAGTGATGGTCATTTCTACGTTCCGGGAAACCTAGGCTTCACCCTAGGGCGTTGCTCCAACAGATCGAAGAGTTAGGGCCTTAGAAGTCAACGCCCGAAGCATAAAATACAAAATAAGTAGAACAGTTTTTCCATTGTATATAACGAATAATTGCTACCAGTGTGAAAGTTATGGACATTTCTACGTTCCGGCAACCTAGGCTTCACCCTAGGGCGTTGTTCCACCAGATCGAATAGTTAGGGCCTAAGAAGTTAACGCCAGAAGCATAAAATACAAAATAAATACAACAGCTTTTCCATCCTATAAAACGAATAATTGCGACCAGTACGAAAGTTATGGTCATTTCTACTTTCCGGGCAACCTAGGCTTCTCGCTAGGGCGTTGGCCCAACAGGTTGAATAGTTAGGGCCTTAGAAGTCAACGCCCAAAGCATAAAATGCAATAAAAATACAACAGCTTTTCCATCGTATAAAACGTATAATTGCAACCAGTGTGAAAGTTATGGACATTTCTACATTCCGAGCAACCTAGGCTTCACTCTAGTGCGTTGCTCCACCAGATCGAATAGATAGGGACTTAGAAGTCAACGCCAGAAGCATAAAATACAATAAAGATGCAACAGTTTTTCCATCGTATAACAGGAATAATTGCAACCAGTGTGAAGGTAATGGTATGTCCTACGTTCCGAGCCAGCTTGGCTACACCCTAGGGTGTTGCTAAACCAGATCGAATAGTTAGGGCCTTAGAAGTCAATGCCCGAAGCATAAAATACGATATAAATACCACAGCTTTTCCGTCGTATAAAACTAATAATTGCAACCAGAGTGAAAGTAATGGGCATTTCTACGTTCCGGGAAACCTAGCCTTCACTCTAGGGCGTAGCTCCACCAAATCGAATAGCTGCGGCCTTAGGAGTCAACACCAGAAGCATAAAATACAGTATAAATACAACAATTTTTCCATTGTATAGCATGACTAATTGCAACCAGTGCGATGTAACGATCATTTCGACGTTTCGGGCATCCTAGACTTAACTCTGAGGCGTTGCTCCACCAGATCGAAGAGTTAGGGTCTAAGAAGTCAACACCGGAAGCATAAAATACAATTTAAATACAACAGCTTTTGCATCGTAGAAAACGAATAATTGCAACCTGTGTGAAGGTTATGGTCATATCTACGTTCCGGGCAACCTAGGCTTCACTGTAGGGTGTTGCTCCACCAGATCGAATAGGTAGCGCCATAGAAGTCTTCGCCCGAAGCATAAAATGCAATATAAATACAACAGTTTTTCCATCGTATAAAACGAATAATTGCAACCAGTGTGAAAGTTATGGTCATTTCTACGTTCCGGGCAACCTAGGCTTCACTCTAGGGCGTTGCTCAACCAGACCGTATAGTTAGGGCCTTAGAAGTCAACGCCCTAAGCATAAAATACAAAATAAATAGAACAGATTCTCCATCGTATAAAACGAATAATTGCAACAAGTATGAAAGTTGCGGTTATTTCTAATTTCCGGGCAACCTAGGCTTCACCCAAGGGCGTTGTTCGAACAGATTGAATAGTTAGGGCCCTAGAAGTCAACGCCCGAAGCATAAAATACAAAATAAATAGAACAGTTTTTCCATCGTATAAAACGAATAATTGCTGCCGGCGTGAAAGTTATGGTCATTTCTACTTTCCGGGAAACCCAGGCTTCACCCTAGGGCGTTGCTACAACAGATTGAATAGTTAGGGCCTTATAAGTCAATGACCGAAGCATATAATGCAATAAAAATACAACAGCTTTTCCATCATATAACAGCAATAATTGCAACCAGTTTGAAAGTGATGGTCATTTCTACGTTCCGGGCAACCTAGGCTTCACCCTAGGGCGCTGCTCCAACAGATTGAATTGTTAGGGCCTTAGAAGTCAACGCCCGAAGCATAAAATACAAAATAAATAGAACAGTTTTTCCACCGTATAAAACTAATAATTGCAACCAGTGTGAATGTAATGGGCATTTCTACGTTCCGGGCAACCTAGGCTTCACTCTAGGGCGTTGCTCCACCACATCGAATATCTACGGCCTTAGAAGTCAACGCCAGAAGCATAAAATACAGTATAAATACAACAGTATTTCCATTGTATAGCATGACTAATTGCAACCAGTGCGAAAGTAAAGATAATTTCGACGTTTCGGGCATCCTAGACTTAACTCTATGGCATTACTCCACCAGATCGAGTAGTTAGGACCTAAGAAGTCAACGCCAGAAGCATAAAATGCAATATTAATACAACAGTTTTTCCATTGTATATAACGAATAATTGCTACCAGTGTGAAAGTTATGGACATTTCTACGTTCCGGCAACCTAGGCTTCACCCTAGGGCGTTGTTCCACCAGATCGAATAGTTAGGGCCTAAGAAGTCAACGCCAGAAGCATAAAATACGATATAGATACCACAGCTTTTCCGTCGTATAAAACGAATAATTGCAACCAGTGTGAAAGTTATGGTCATTTCTACGTTCCGGGCAACCTAGGCTTCACTCTGGGGCGTTGCTCCACCAGATCGAATAGATAGAGCCTTAGAAGTCAACGCCACAAGCATAAAATACAATAAAGATGCAACAGCTTATCCATCGTATAACAGGAATAATTGCAACCTGTGTGAAGGTAATGGTGTGTCCTACGTTCCGAGCCAGATTGGCTACACCCTAGGGTGTTGCTAAACCAGATCGAATAGTTAGGGCCTTAGAAGTCAATGCCCGAAGCATAAGATACAAAATAAATAGAACAGTTTTTCCATTGTATAAAACGAATAATAGTAACCAGTGTGAAAATTATGGTCATTTCTACGTTCCGGGCAACCAAGGCCTCACCCTAGGGCGTTGCACCACCAGATCGAATAGTTAGGGCCTAAGAAGGCAACGCCAGAAGCATAAAATACAATATCAATACAACAGTTTTTCAATCGTATAAAACGAATAATTCCTACCGATGTGAAAGTTATGGTCATTTCTACGTTCCGGGCAACCTAGGATTCACCCTAGGGCGTTGTTCCACCAGATGGAATAGTTAGGGCCTTAGAAGTCAACGCTCGAAGCATAAAATACAACAAAGGTGCAACAGTTTTTCCATCGTATAAAATGAATAATAGCAATCAGTGTGAAAGTAATGGGCATTTCTAGGTTCCGGGCAACCTAGGCTTCACTCTAGGGCGGTGCTCCACCACATCGAATAGCTACGGCCTTAGAAGTCAGCGCCAGAAGCATAAAATGCAATATAAATACAACAGTTTTTCCATCGTATAAAAGGATTAATTGCAACCAGTTTGAAAGTGATGGTCATTTCTACGTGCCGGGCAACCTAGGCTTCACTCTAGGGCGTTGCTCCAACAGATTGAATAGTTAGGGCCTGAGAAGTCAACGCCAGAGGCATAAAATACAATAAAGATGCAACAGTTTTTCCATCGTATAAATCGAATAATTGCTACCGATGTGAAAGTTATGGTCATTTCTACGTTCCGGGCAACCTAGGCTTCACCCTAGGGCGTTGTTCCACCAGATGGAATAGTTAGGGCCTTAGAAGTTGTGACCGCGCTGTGCGTGGTCGCCGGGGGGAGCGAGGAAGAAGGTGCCGCCTCAGTCGGGCGCCGGGTTCGTGTAGCGAATGAAGGGAGTCAGCTATATCTCGGTTTCTAAACAGTCTTTTATTGTTCTAGTAACGCGCGGCGGGAGAGGCCGGATGCCCCTCTTGTACGCTCGGAGTGGGAGCCGCTGCTCTTTCGCGGGGAGTGGGGAGTCCCACCCAGTCGCTCGCGTCGGGAGTCGTAGCTCCCCGGTTAGTCGGCGTCGGTCGGTTGGGAACCGCTGTTCCCTACGGTACGCGGTAGAGGATTGGGTATCCTCAACGGCGGTGTCGGTGAGTGTTGGGAGCCGCTGCTCCACGCTATGCCTACAGTACGCAGGGGAGTAGGATCATTGGGATCGGAGTCGGAGGTTGGCGCTACAGGCCACGGCGGCTACGCCACCCGTTGACCTTGGCCGAAGGGCCCGTCGCCTGTGTCCACCGGGCTACGCCACGGGTGATGCACAGAGACCCGAGGTTGTTGACGCAGAGAGGTAACTCTCCCGTCGAGGATCGCGGGTATTACCACAAGGAGCGGTTGAACACCACCTCCAGGGGTCCGCTGGAGGACTGAGGACAGTCGTTTACAAAAAAGAGAGAACCAGCTTGTGCGTTGTCGCGGGATCGCTCGCTGTGTGCACGCTCGGTGGCTGGAACGCTCTGCCGCCTGGTCCGGCCTGCCCGCCTTTTATTCTCGCGGTGTCGCGATTTCACTCGCGAGATCGCGGGATTCCGCGGTTGCCGCCTGGCGGCGGCGGCGCGAACCAGGGCGGCCTCGAGTGGGGAGTTCGCGGCCTTCCTCTTACTCGTTACATCTCCCCCTTCCTTCGGGGGCCGCGAACTCCGGGGGTCTAGTTATACACTATGTTACTTAATTTCTCTTTATTGTATGTACATTTTTGCCTTATTTCTAACTTATTATCCTAATTCTTAAGAAGTTATTTCTTAGTCTTTTTATTGACACCCTGGCCCCGGCGAGGGAGACCGTCTCTATCTGTGACGTCCCTAGCTTACTGAGGTCCAGGCGAATTTCTCTTTCCCCGTGTGCCTGTGCCGCTCCCCGGGTGTGCCTTCCTGGTGTTCCGGGTGTTTCCTCCCTGTGTGTCTGGGTCCCCGTCACCCTGGTGGCCCGTACGTCCGTTTGCGTGGCCGTGGTAGCCGGCTGTGGGGGTTGCTCCCGAGTGCGGTTGACTAGCCGAAGTTTGGGGTGGCCGGTTGCGGGGCGGCTGGTTGTGGGGTGGCTGGTCGGTGGGGGGCTGCTTGCCGGTGGGCGGGTGGTCGGCGGACTGGTGGTCGGCGGGCGGCCGGTGGATGGGCGGCCGGCTTTGGTTTGGCCAGTTGGTGGCCGGTTGGCCGGTGTGTGGCTGGTCTGGCCGGTTGGTGTCTGCCCCTGCGGTGGAGGGTGGCTCTGTGGCCGTTGTACTGGCGGTGGTGGTGGTGCATTGTCCTGTGGTTGCTGGCCCGGCGGTGGTGGAGGGTGGCCCTGTGGCCGCTGTGCTGGCGGTGGTGGTGGTGTGGTGTCCTGCGGCTGCTGGCCCGGCGGTGGCGGATGGTGGCCCTGTGGCCGCTGTTCTGGCGGTGGTGGCGGGGTGACTGGTTCCGCCGGAATCCCCAGGGCCTGCTCCTCTAGGAACTTTATGAGCTCCTCCAGGGACTCCTCGGCGTCTTTCTCGGCTGGGGCTACTGCATCGGCAGCGTGACTCAATGGTTCTTTCCGAGGTGACGAGGTCCAGCAGTTCCAGGTAGCTGTGTACTGCCTCTCGGCGGATGTATCGCCGGTACTCCTTGTTGAGGTTCCGGTGTAGGCAGTCTAGTTTCTCTTCTGCTGAGAGTCCTCCGTGCCGTCGCATTAGTGTCATCAGACGGTCGAGGTAATCCCGCCCAGCTTCGCCTGGGTGTTGTTGACTGGTATAGATGGCCGCCAGAAGATCGCTGGCTCGGGTCTGCGGTAGGTACTGTTTCCTGAATCCTTCTAGGAATTTCTCCCAGGTTGGCCATAGTTCTCGGGTGTTGCGGAACCACACCAGTGCTTTGCCCCGTAGGATTTCGTGTAGGCATCGGTAGGCTTGCTCTGGCGTTACTCCGTATGTTTCGTGGAGGTCTTGCAACCGGTCCAAGAACTCTTCGGCGTTTCGGCCATCGAAGTGGGTGCCCACCTTCGGACACGGTCGATCACTGCGAGGTCGTCGGGTTCCCGTCGGTCGGTGTTGTCTTCTTGCTTGTAGCTGGGCCCCGGGACTGGGCCGGGGGGTGTTCCGGTGATCCCTTTGTCTGGCATCCTTCTGACGAAGGCGAGGACTCGAGTTCTGAGCTCGTTGTAGTTGCCGGCGGTGCCGAGGCCGTGTTCGGCCGCGAAGTCGGTTAGCGCGTCTTTATTTAACCGGTATACCCAACTGACCCCGCTCATTCGCTCTTCCTCTTCCAGGTCCCTGTTCGGGCGCCAATTTGTGACCGCGCTGTGCGTGGTCGCCGGGGGGAGCGAGGAAGAAGGTGCCGCCTCAGTCGGGCGCCGGGTTCGTGTAGCGAATGAAGGGAGTCAGCTATATCTCGGTTTCTAAACAGTCTTTTATTGTTCTAGTAACGCGCGGCGGGAGAGGCCGGATGCCCCTCTTGTACGCTCGGAGTGGGAGCCGCTGCTCTTTCGCGGGGAGTGGGGAGTCCCACCCAGTCGCTCGCGTCGGGAGTCGTAGCTCCCCGGTTAGTCGGCGTCGGTCGGTTGGGAACCGCTGTTCCCTACGGTACGCGGTAGAGGATTGGGTATCCTCAACGGCGGTGTCGGTGAGTGTTGGGAGCCGCTGCTCCACGCTATGCCTACAGTACGCAGGGGAGTAGGATCATTGGGATCGGAGTCGGAGGTTGGCGCTACAGGCCACGGCGGCTACGCCACCCGTTGACCTTGGCCGAAGGGCCCGTCGCCTGTGTCCACCGGGCTACGCCACGGGTGATGCACAGAGACCCGAGGTTGTTGACGCAGAGAGGTAACTCTCCCGTCGAGGATCGCGGGTATTACCACAAGGAGCGGTTGAACACCACCTCCAGGGGTCCGCTGGAGGACTGAGGACAGTCGTTTACAAAAAAGAGAGAACCAGCTTGTGCGTTGTCGCGGGATCGCTCGCTGTGTGCACGCTCGGTGGCTGGAACGCTCTGCCGCCTGGTCCGGCCTGCCCGCCTTTTATTCTCGCGGTGTCGCGATTTCACTCGCGAGATCGCGGGATTCCGCGGTTGCCGCCTGGCGGCGGCGGCGCGAACCAGGGCGGCCTCGAGTGGGGAGTTCGCGGCCTTCCTCTTACTCGTTACAAAGTCAACGCTCGAAGCATAAAATACAACAAAGATGCAACAGTTTTTCCATCGTATAAAACGAATAATAGCAACCAGTGCGAAAGTTCTGGACATTTCTACGTTCCGGGAAACCTAGGCTTCACCCTAGGGCGTTGCTCCAACAGATTGAATAGTTAGGGCCTTAGAAGTCAACGCACGAAGCATAAAATACAAAATAAATAGAACAGTTTTTCCACCGTATAAAACTAATAATTGCAACCAGTGTGAATCTAATGGGCATTTCTACGTTCCGGGCAACCTAGGCTTCACTCTAGGGCGTTGCTCCACCACATCGAATAGCTACGGCCTTAGAAGTCAACGCCAGAAGCATAAAATACAGTATAAATACAACAGTTTTTCCATTGTATAGCATGACTAATTGCAACCAGTGCGAAAGTAAAGATAATTTCGACGTTTCGGGCATCCTAGACTTAACTCTATGGCATTACTCCACCAGATCGAGTAGTTAGGACCTAAGAAGTAAACGCCAGAAGCATAAAATGCAATATTAATACAACAGTTTTTCCATCGTATAAAACGAATAATTGCTACCGGTGTGAAAGTTATGGTCATTTCTACGTTCCGGGCAAACTAGGCTTCACTGTAGGGCGTTGCTCCACCAGATCAAATAGGTAGGGCCATGGAAGTCAACGCCCGAAGCATAAAATACAAATTAAGTAGAACAGTTTTTCCATTGTATATAACGAACAATTGCTACCAGTGTGAAAGTTATGGACATTTCTACGTTCCGGCAACCTAGGCTTCACCCTAGGGCGTTGTTCCACCAGATCGAATAGTTAGGGCCTAAGAAGTCAACGCCAGAAGCATAAAATACGATATAAATACCACAGCTTTTCCGTCGTATAAAACGAATAATTGCAACCAGTGTGAAAGTTATGGTCATTTCTACGTTCCGGGCAACCTAGGCTTCACTCTGGGGCGTTGCTCCACCAGATCGAATAGATAGAGCCTTAGAAGTCAACGCCACAAGCATAAAATACAATAAAGATGCAACAGCTTATCCATCGTCTAACAGGAATAATTGCAGCCAGTGTGAAGGTAATGGTGTGTCCTACGTTCCGAGCCAGCTTGGCTACACCCTAGGGTGTTGCTAATCCAGATCGAATAGTTAGGGCCTTAGAAGTCAACGCCCGAAGCATAAAATACAAAATAAATAGAACAGTTTTTCCATTGTATAAAACGAACAATTGCTACCAGTGTGAAAGTTATGTTCATTTATACGTTTCTGACAACCTAGGCTTCACTGTAGGGTGTTGCTCCACCAAATCGAATAGGTAGGGCCATAGAAGTCAACGCCAGACGCATAAAATACAATATAAATATAACAGATTTTCCATCGTATAAAACGAATAATAGCAACCAGTGTGAAACTTCTGGTCATTTCTACGTTCCGGGCAACCTAGGCTTCACTCTAGGGCGTTGCTCAACCAGAGCGAATAGTTAGGGCCTTAGAAGTCAACGCCCTAAGCATAAAATACAAAATAAATAGAACAGATTTTCCATCGTATAAAACGAATAATTGCAACAAGTATGAAAGTTGTGGTTATTTCTACTTTCCGGGCAACCTAGGCTTCACCCTAGGGCGTTGTTCGAACAGATTGAATAGTTAGGGCCTTAGAAGTCAACGCCCGAAGCATAAAATACAAAATAAATAGAACAGTTTTTCCATCGTATAAAACGAATAATTGCTGCCGGCGTGAAAGTTATGGTCATTTCTACTTTCCGGGAAACCCAGCCTTCACCCTAGGGCGTTGGGACAACAGATTGAATAGTTAGGGCCTTATAAGTCAATGCCCGAAGCATAAAATGCAATAAAAATACAACAGCTTTTCCATCATATAACAGCAATAATTGCAACCAGTTTGAAAGTGATGGTCATTTCTACGTTCCGGGCAACCTAGGCTTCACCCTAGGGCGTTGCTCAAACAGATTGAATAGTTAGGGCCTTAGAAGTCAACGCCCGAAGTATAAAATACAAAATAAATAGAACAGTTTTTCCACCGTATAAAACTAATAATTGCAACCAGTGTGAATGTAATGGGCATTTCTACGTTCCGGGCAACCTAGGCTTCACTCTAGGGCGTTGCTCCACCACATCGAATAGCTACGGCCTTAGAAGTCAACGCCAGAAGCATAAAATACAGTATAAATACAACAGTTTTTCCATTGTATAGCATGTCTAATTGCAACCAGTGCGAAAGTAAAGATAATTTCGACGTTTCGGGCATCCTAGACTTAACTCTATGGCATTACTCCACCAGATCGAGTAGTTAGGACTTAAGAAGTCAACGCCAGAAGCATAAAATGCAATATTAATACAACAGTTTTTCCATCGTATAAAACGAATAATTGCTACCGGTGTGAAAGTTATGGTCATTTCTACGTTCCGGGCAAACTAGGCTTCACTGTAGGGCGTTGCTCCACCAGATCAAATAGGTAGGGCCATGGAAGTCAACGCCCGAAGCATAAAATACAAAATAAGTAGAACAGTTTTTCCATTGTATATAACGAATAATTGCAACCAGTGTGAAAGTAATGGGCATTTCTACGTTCCGGGAAACCTAGGCTTCACTCTAGGGCGTTGCTCCACCAAATCGAATAGCTGCGGCCTTAGAAGTCAACGACAGAAGCATAAAATACAGTATAAATACAACAATTTTTCCATTGTATAGCATGACTAATTGCAACCAGTGCGAAAGTAACGATCATTTCGACGTTTCGGGCATCCTAGACTTATCTCTGATGCGCTGCTCCACCAGATCGAAGAGTTAGGGTCTAAGAAGTCAACACCGGAAGGATGAAATACAATTTAAATTCAACAGCTTTTCCATCGTAGAAAACGAATAATTGCAACCTGTGTGAAGGTTATGGTCATATCTACGTTCCGGGCAACCTAGGCTTCACTGTAGGGTGTTGCTCCACCAGATCGAATAGATAGGGCCTAAGAAGTAAACGCCAGAAGCATAAAATACAATATAAATATAACAGTTTTTCCATCGTATAAAACTAATAATAGCAACCAGTGAGAAAGTTCTGGTCATTTCTACGTTCCGGGCAACCTAGGCTTCACTCTATGGCGTTGCTCCACCAGATCGAATAGTTAGGGCCTTAGAAGTCAACGCCCGAAGCATAAAATACAATAAAAATACAACAGTCTTTCCACACTATAACAGGAACAATTGCAACCCGTGTGAAGGTGATTGTCATTTGTACGTTCCAGGCAACCTAGGCTTCACTCTAGGGCGTTGTTCCACCAGATCGAATTGCTAGGGCCCAAGAAGTCACCGCCAGAAGCATAAGATACAAAATAAATATAACAGTTTTTCCATCGTATAGAACGAATAATAGCAATCAGTGTGAATGTTATGGTCATTTCTACGTTCCGGGCAACCTAGGCTTCACTCTAGGGCGTTGCTCCACCAGATCCAACAGTTAGGGCCTTAGAAGTCAACGCCCGAAGCATAAAATACAAAATAAATAGAACAGTTTTTCCATTGTATAAAACGAATAACTGCTACCAGTGTAAAAGTTATGGTCATTTCTACGTTCCGGGCAACCTACGCTTCACCCTAGGGCGTTGTTCCACCAGATCGAATAGTTAGGGCCTAAGAAGTCAACGCCAGAAGCATAAAATACGATATAAATACCACAGCTTTTCCGTCGTATAAAACGAATAATTGCAACCAGTGTGAAAGTTATGGTCATTTCTACGTTCCGGGCAACCTAGGCTTCACTCTGGGGCGTTGCTCCACCAGATCGAATAGATAGAGCCTTAGAAGTCAACGCCACAAGCATAAAATACAATAAAGATGCAACAGCTTATCCATCGTCTAACAGGAATAATTGCAGCCAGTGTGAAGGTAATGGTGTGTCCTACGTTCCGAGCCAGCTTGGCTACACCCTAGGGTGTTGCTAATCCAGATCGAATAGTTAGGGCCTTAGAAGTCAACGCCCGAAGCATAAAATACAAAATAAATAGAACAGTTTTTCCATTGTATAAAACGAACAATTGCTACCAGTGTGAAAGTTATGTTCATTTATACGTTTCTGACAACCTAGGCTTCACTGTAGGGTGTTGCTCCACCAAATCGAATAGGTAGGGCCATAGAAGTCAACGCCAGACGCATAAAATACAATATAAATATAACAGATTTTCCATCGTATAAAACGAATAATAGCAACCAGTGTGAAACATCTGGTCATTTCTACGTTCCGGGCAACCTAGGCTTCACTCTAGGGCGTTGCTCAACCAGAGCGAATAGTTAGGGCCTTAGAAGTCAACGCCCTAAGCATAAAATACAAAATAAATAGAACAGATTTTCCATCGTATAAAACGAATAATTGCAACAAGTATGAAAGTTGTGGTTATTTCTACTTTCCGGGCAACCTAGGCTTCACCCTAGGGCGTTGTTCGAACAGATTGAATAGTTAGGGCCTTAGAAGTCAACGCCCGAAGCATAAAATACAAAATAAATAGAACAGTTTTTCCATCGTATAAAACGAATAATTGCTGCCGGCGTGAAAGTTATGGTCATTTCTACTTTCCGGGAAACCCAGCCTTCACCCTAGGGCGTTGGGACAACAGATTGAATAGTTAGGGCCTTATAAGTCAATGCCCGAAGCATAAAATGCAATAAAAATACAACAGCTTTTCCATCATATAACAGCAATAATTGCAACCAGTTTGAAAGTGATGGTCATTTCTACGTTCCGGGCAACCTAGGCTTCACCCTAGGGCGTTGCTCCAACAGATTGAATAGTTAGGGCCTTAGAAGTCAACGCCCGAAGTATAAAATACAAAATAAATAGAACAGTTTTTCCACCGTATAAAACTAATAATTGCAACCAGTGTGAATGTAATGGGCATTTCTACGTTCCGGGCAACCTAGGCTTCACTCTAGGGCGTTGCTCCACCACATCGAATAGCTACGGCCTTAGAAGTCAACGCCAGAAGCATAAAATACAGTATAAATACAACAGTTTTTCCATTGTATAGCATGTCTAATTGCAACCAGTGCGAAAGTAAAGATAATTTCGACGTTTCGGGCATCCTAGACTTAACTCTATGGCATTACTCCACCAGATCGAGTAGTTAGGACCTAAGAAGTCAACGCCAGAAGCATAAAATGCAATATTAATACAACAGTTTTTCCATCGTATAAAACGAATAATTGCTACCGGTGTGAAAGTTATGGTCATTTCTACGTTCCGGGCAAACTAGGCTTCACTGTAGGGCGTTGCTCCACCAGATCAAATAGGTAGGGCCATGGAAGTCAACGCCCGAAGCATAAAATACAAAATAAGTAGAACAGTTTTTCCATTGTATATAACGAATAATTGCTACCAGTGTGAAAGTTATGGACATTTCTACGTTCCGGCAACCTAGGCTTCACCCTAGGGCGTTGTTCCACCAGATCGAATAGTTAGGGCCTAAGAAGTCAACGCCAGAAGCATAAAATACGATATAGATACCACAGCTTTTCCGTCGTATAAAACGAATAATTGCAACCAGTGTGAAAGTTATGGTCATTTCTACGTTCCGGGCAACTTAGGCTTCACTCTGGGGCGTTGCTCCACCAGATCGAATAGATAGAGCCTTAGAAGTCAACGCCACAAGCATAAAATACAATAAAGATGCAACAGCTTATCCATCGTATAACAGGAATAATTGCAACCAGGGTGAAGGTAATGGTGTGTCCTACGTTCCGAGCCAGCTTGGCTACACCCTAGGGTGTTGCTAAACCAGATCGAATAGTTAGGGCCTTAGAAGTCAATGCCCGAAGCATAAAATACAAAATAAATAGAACAGTTTTTCCATTGTATAAAACGAATAATAGTAACCAGTGTGAAAATTATGGTCATTTCTACGTTCCGGTCAACCAAGGCCTCACTCTAGGGCGTTGCACCACCAGATCGAATAGTTAGGGCCTTAGAAGTCAACGCCCGAAGCATAAAATACAATAAAAATACAACAGTCTTTCCACACTATAACAGGAACAATTGCAACCCGTGTGAAGGTGATTGTCATTTGTACGTTCCAGGCAACCTAGGCTTCACTCTAGGGCGTTGTTCCACCAGATCGAATTGCTAGGGCCCAAGAAGTCACCGCCAGAAGCATAAGATACAAAATAAATATAACAGTTTTTCCATCGTATAGAACGAATAATAGCAATCAGTGTGAATGTTATGGTCATTTCTACGTTCCGGGCAACCTAGGCTTCACTCTAGGGCGTTGCTCCACCAGATCCAACAGTTAGGGCCTTAGAAGTCAACGCCCGAAGCATAAAATACAAAATAAATAGAACAGTTTTTCCATTGTATAAAACGAATAACTGCTACCAGTGTAAAAGTTATGGTCATTTCTACGTTCCGGGCAACCTAGGCCTCACTCCAGGGCGTTGCACCACCAGATCGAATAGTTAGGGCCTTAGAAGTCAACGCCCGAAGCGTAAACTACAAAATAAATAGAACAGTTTTTCCATTCTATAAAAAGAATAATTGCTACCAGTGTGAAAGTTGTGGTTATTTCTACTTTCCGGGCAATCTAGGCTTCACCCTAGGGCGCTGCTCCAACAGATTGAATAGTTAGGGCCTTAGAAGTCAACGCCCGAAGCATAAAATACAAAATAAATAGAACAGTTTTTCCATCGTATAAAACGAATAATTGCTACCGGCGTGAAAGTTATGGTCATTTCTACGTTCCGGGAAACCCTGGCTTCACCCTAGGGCGTTGTTCCACCAGATGGAATAGTTAGGGCATAAGAAGTCAACGCCAGAAACATAAAATACGGTATAAATACAACAGCTTTTCCATCGTAAAAAACAAATAATTGCAACCAGTATGAAAGGTATGGTCATTTCTACTTTCCGGGCAACCTAGGCTTCACGCTAGGGTGTTGCTCCAACAGATTGAATAGATAGGGCCTTAGAAGTCAACGCCCGAAGCATAAAATACAAAATAAATGGAACAGTTTTTCCATCGTATAAAACTAATAATTGCAACCAGTGTGAAAGTAATGGGCATTTCTACGTTCCGGGAAACCTAGGCTTCACTCTAGGGCGTTGCTCCACCAAATCGAATAGCTGCGGCCTTAGAAGTCAACGCCAGAAGCATAAAATACAGTATAAATACAACAATTTTTCCATTGTATAGCATGACTAATTGCAACCAGTGCGAAAGTAACGATCATTTCGACGTTTCGGGCATCCTAGACTTATCTCTGAAGCGCTGCTCCACCAGATCAAAGAGTTAGGGTCTAAGAAGTCAACACCGGAAGGATGAAATACAATTTAAATTCAACAGCTTTTCCATCGTAGAAAACGAATAATTGCAACCTGTGTGAAGGTTATGGTCATATCTACGTTCCGGGCAACCTAGGCTTCACTGTAGGGTGTTGCAGATCGAATAGGTAGGGCCTAAGAAGTAAACGCCAGAAGCATAAAATACAATATAAATATAACAGTTTTTCCATCGTATAAAACTAATAATAGCAACCAGTGAGAAAGTTCTGGTCATTTCTACGTTCCGGGCAACCTGGGCTTCACTCTATGGCGTTGCTCCACCAGATCGTATAGTTAGGGCCTTAGAAGTCAACGCCCGAAGCATAAAATACAATAAAAATACAACAGTCTTTCCACACTATAACAGGAACAATTGCAACCCGTGTGAAGGTGATTGTCATTTGTACGTTCCAGGCAACCTAGGCTTCACTCTAGGGCGTTGTTCCACCAGATCGAATTGCTAGGGCCTAAGAAGTCACCGCCAGAAGCATAAGATACAAAATAAATATAACAGTTTTTCCATCGTATAGAACGAATAATAGCAATCAGTGTGAATGTTATGGTCATTTCTACGTTCCGGGCAACCTAGGCTTCACTCTAGGGCGTTGCTCCACCAGATCCAACAGTTAGGGCCTTAGAAGTCAACGCCCGAAGCATAAAATACAAACTAAATAGAACAGTTTTTCCATTGTATAAAACGAATAATTGCAACCAGTGTGAAAGTGATGGTCATTTCTACGTTCTGGGCAATCTAGGCTTCACTCTAGGGAGTCGTTCCACTAGATCGAATAGTTAGGGCATAAGAAGTCAACGCCAGAAGCATAAAATACAAAATAAGTAGAACAGTTTTTCCATTGTATAAAACGAATAATTGCTACCAGTGTGAAAGTTATGTTCATTTCTACGTTTCTGACAACCTAGGCTTCACTGTAGGGTGTTGCTCCACCAAAACGAATAGGTAGGGCCATGGAAGTCAACGCCCGAAGCATAAAATACAATAAATATGCAAGAGTTTTTCCTTCGAATAACAGGAATAATTGCAACCAGTGTGAAAGTGATGGTCATTTCTACGTTCTGAGCAACCTAGGCTTCACTCTAGGGCGTCCTTCCGCCAGATCGAATAGATAGGGCCTAAGAAGTCAACCCCACAAGCATAAAATACAATATAAATACAACAGGTTTTCCATTGTATAAAACGAATAATTGCAACCAGTATGAAAGTTATGGTCATTTCTGCTTTCCGGGCAACCTAGGATCCATCCTAGGGCGTTGCTGCAACCGATTGAATAGTTAGGGCCTTAGAAGTCAACGCCCGAAGCAGAAAATACAAAATAAATAGAACAGTTTTTCCATCGTATAAAACGAATAATTGCTACCGATGTGAAAGTTATGGTCATTTCTACTTTCCGGGCAATCTAGGCTACACCCTAGGGCGTTGCTACAACAGATTTCATAGTTAGTGCCTTAGAAGTCAATGCCCGAAGCATAAAATGCAATAAAAATACAACAGTCTTTCCATCATATAAACGGAATAATTGCAACCAGTTTGAAAGTGATGGTCATTTCTACGTTCCGGGCAACCTCGGCATCACTCTAGGGCGTTGCTCCACCAGATCTAATAGTTAGTGCCTCAGAAGGCAACGCCAGAAGCATAAATTACAATATCAATACAACAGTTTTTCCATCGTATAAAACGAATAATTGCTACCGATGTGAAAGTTATGGTCATTTCTACGTTCCGGGCAACCTAGGCTTCACCCTAGGGCGTTGTTCCACCAGATGGAATAGTTAGGGCCTTAGAAGTCAACGCTCGAAGCATAAAATACAACAAAGATGCAACAGCTTTTCAATCGTATAAAACGAATAATAGCAACCAGTGTGAAAGTTCTGGACATTTCTACGTTCCGGGCAACCTAGGCTTCACTCTTGGACGTTGCTCCACCAGATCGAATAGCTAGGACCTTAGAAGTCGAAGCCAGAACCAGGAAATACAAGAAGAATGCAACATTTTTTCCATCGTATAGCATGAATAATTGCTACCAGTGTGAAAGTAATGATCATTTCGGCGTTTCGGGCATCCTAGACTTAACTGTGAGGCATTACTCCACCAGATCGAGTAGTTAGGTCCTAAGAAGTCAACGCCAGAAGCATAAAATGCAATATTAATACAACTGCTTTTCCATCGTATAAAACGAATAATTGCAACCGGTGTGAATGTTATGGTCATTTCTACGTTCCGGGCAACCTAGGCTTCACCCTAGGGCGCTGCTCCACCAGATCGAATAGTTAGTGCCCTAGAAGTTAGCGCCACAAGCATAAAATACAATATAAATACAACAGTTTTTCCATCGTATAAAACGAATAATTGCAACCAGTGTAAAGGTAATGGTATGTCCTACGTTCCGAGCCAGCTTGGCTACACCCTAGGGTGTTGCTAAACCAGATCGAATAGTTAGGGCCTTAGAAGTCAATGCCCGAAGCATAAAATACAAAATAAATACAACAGCTTTTCCATCCTATAAAACGAATAATTGCGACCAGTACGAAAGTTATGGTCATTTCTACTTTCCGGGCAACCTAGGCTTCTCGCTAGGGCGTTGGCCCAACAGGTTGAATAGTTAGGGCCTTAGAAGTCAACGCCCGAAGCATAAAATGCAATAAAAATACAACAGCTTTTCCATCGTATAAAACGTATAATTGCAACCAGTGTGAAAGTTATGGACATTTCTATATTCCGAGCAACCTAGGCTTCACTCTAGTGCGTTGCTCCACCAGATCGAATAGTTAGGGACTTAGAAGTCAACGCCAGAAGCATAAAATACAATAAAGATGCAACAGTTTTTCCATCGTATAACAGGAATAATTGCAACCAGTGTGAACGTAATGGTATGTCCTACGTTCCGAGCCAGCTTGGCTACACCCTAGGGTGTTGCTAAACCAGATCGAATAGTTAGGGCCTTAGAAGTCAATGCCCGAAGCATAAAATACGATATAAATACCACAGCTTTTCCGTCGTATAAAACGAATAATTGCAACCAGTCTGAAAGTTATGGTCATTTCTACGTTCCGGGCAACCTAGGCTTCACTCTGGGGCGTTGCTCCACCAGATCGAATAGCTGTGGACTTAGCATTCAACGCCAGAAGCATAAAATACAATAAAAATACAACAGTTTTACCATCGTATAAGAGGAATAATTGCAACCAGTGTGAAAGGAATGGTCATTTCTACGTTCTGGGCAACCTACGTTTCACCCTATGGCATTGCTCCACCAGATAGAATAGTTAGGGCCTAAGAAGTCAACGCCAGAGACATAAAATACGATATGAATGCAACAGCTGTTCCATCGTATAACAGGAATAATTGCAACCAGTTTGAATGATATGGTCATTTCTACGTTCCCGTCAACCTAGGCTTCAATCTAGGGCGTTGCTCCACCACATCGAATAGCTACGGCCTTAGAAGTCAACGCCAGAAGCATAAAATACAATATAGATACAACAGTTTTTCCATTGTATAAAAAGAGTAATTGCATCCAGTGTGAAAGTTATGGACATTTCTACGTTCCGCGCAACATAGGCTTCACTCTAGGACGTTGCCCCACCAGATCGAATACCTAGGACCTTAGAAGTCGAAGCCAGAAACAGAAAATATAACAAGAATGCAACATTTTTTCCATCGTATAGCATGAATAATTGCTACCAGTGTGAAAGTAAAGATCATTTCGGCGTTTCGGGCATCCTAGACTTAACTGTGAGGCATTACTCCACCAGATCGAGTAGTTAGGGCCTAAGAAGTCAACGCCAGAAGCATAAAATACAAAATAAGTAGAACAGTTTTTCCATTGTATAAAACGAATAATTGCTACCAGTGTGAAAGTTATGTTCATTTCTACGTTTCTGACAACCTAGGCTTCACTGTAGGGTGTTGCTCCACCAAATCGAATAGGTAGGGCCATGGAAGTCAACGCCCGAAGCATAAAATACAATAAATATACAAGAGTTTTTCCTTCGAATAACAGGAATAATTGCAACCAGTGTGAAAGTGATGGTCATTTCTACGTTCTGAGCAACCTAGGCTTCACTCTAGGGCGTCCTTCCGCCAGATCGAATAGATAGGGCCTAAGAAGTCAACCCCACAAGCATAAAATACAATATAAATACAACAGGTTTTCCATTGTATAAAACGAATAATTGCAACCAGTATGAAAGTTATGGTCATTTCTGCTTTCCGGGCAACCTAGGATCCATCCTAGGGCGTTGCTGCAACCGATTGAATAGTTAGGGCCTTAGAAGTCAACGCCCGAAGCAGAAAATACAAAATAAATAGAACAGTTTTTCCATCGTATAAAACGAATAATTGCTACCGATGTGAAAGTTATGGTCATTTCTACTTTCCGGGCAATCTAGGCTACACCCTAGGGCGTTGCTACAACAGATTTCATAGTTAGTGCCTTAGAAGTCAATGCCCGAAGCATAAAATGCAATAAAAAAACAACAGTCTTTCCATCATATAAACGGAATAATTGCAACCAGTTTGAAAGTGATGGTCATTTCTACGTTCCGGGCAACCTCGGCATCACTCTAGGGCGTTGCTCCACCAGATCTAATAGTTAGTGCCTCAGAAGGCAACGCCAGAAGCATAAATTACAATATCAATACAACAGTTTTTCCATCGTATAAAACGAATAATTGCTACCGATGTGAAAGTTATGGTCATTTCTACGTTCCGGGCAACCTAGGCTTCACCCTAGGGCGTTGTTCCACCAGATGGAATAGTTAGGGCCTTAGAAGTCAACGCTCGAAGCATAAAATACAACAAAGATGCAACAGCTTTTCAATCGTATAAAACGAATAATAGCAACCAGTGTGAAAGTTCTGGACATTTCTACGTTCCGGGCAACCTAGGCTTCACTCTTGGACGTTGCTCCACCAGATCGAATAGCTAGGACCTTAGAAGTCGAAGCCAGAACCAGGAAATACAAGAAGAATGCAACATTTTTTCCATCGTATAGCATGAATAATTGCTACCAGTGTGAAAGTAATGATCATTTCGGCGTTTCGGGCATCCTAGACTTAACTGTGAGGCATTACTCCACCAGATCGAGTAGTTAGGTCCTAAGAAGTCAACGCCAGAAGCATAAAATGCAATATTAATACAACAGCTTTTCCATCGTATAAAACGAATAATTGCAACCGGTGTGAATGTCATGGTCATTTCTACGTTCCGGGCAACCTAGGCTTCACCCTAGGGCGCTGCTCCACCAGATCGAATAGTTAGTGCCCTAGAAGTTAGCGCCACAAGCATAAAATACAATATAAATACAACAGTTTTTCCATCGTATAAAACGAATAATTGCAACCAGTGTAAAGGTAATGGTATGTCCTACGTTCCGAGCCAGCATGGCTACACCCTAGGGTGTTGCTAAACCAGATCGAATAGTTAGGGCCTTAGAAGTCAATGCCCGAAGCATAAAATACAAAATAAATACAACAGCTTTTCCATCCTATAAAACGAATAATTGCGACCAGTACGAAAGTTATGGTCATTTCTACTTTCCGGGCAACCTAGGCTTCTCGCTAGGGCGTTGACCCAACAGGTTGAATAGTTAGGGCCTTAGAAGTCAACGCCCGAAGCATAAAATGCAATAAAAATACAACAGCTTTTCCATCGTATAAAACGTATAATTGCAACCAGTGTGAAAGTTATGGACATTTCTACATTCCGAGCAACCTAGGCTTCACTCTAGTGCGTTGCTCCACCAGATCGAATAGTTAGGGACTTAGAAGTCAACGCCAGAAGCATAAAATACAATAAAGATGCAACAGTTTTTCCATCGTATAACAGGAATAATTGCAACCAGTGTGAAGGTAATGGTATGTCCTACGTTCCGAGCCAGCTTGGCTAAACCCTAGGGTGTTGCTAAACCAGATCGAATAGTTAGGGCCTTAGAAGTCAATGCCCGAAGCATAAAATACGATATAAATACTACAGCTTTTCCGTCGTATAAAACGAATAATTGCAACCAGTGTGAAAGTTATGGTCATGTCTACGTTCCGGGCAACCTAGGCTTCACTCTGGGGCGTTGCTCCACCAGATCGAATAGCTATGGACTTAGCATTCAACGCCAGAAGCATAAAATACAATAAAAATACAACAGTTTTACCATCGTATAAGAGGAATAATTGCAACCAGTGTGAAACGAATGGTCATTTCTACGTTCTGGGCAACCTACGTTTCACTCTATGGCATTGCTCCACCAGATAGAATAGTTAGGGCCTAAGAAGTCAACGCCAGAGACATAAAATACGATATGAATGCAACAGCTGTTCCATCGTATAACAGGAATAATTGCAACCAGTTTGAATGATATGGTCATGTCTACGTTCCCGTCAGCCTAGGCTTCAATCTAGGGCGTTGCTCCACCACATCGAATAGCTACGGCCTTAGAAGTCAACGCCGGAAGCATAAAATACAATATAGATACAACAGTTTTTCCATTGCATAAGAAGAGTAATTGCATCCAGTGTGAAAATTATGGTCATTTCTACGTTCCGGGCAACCTAGGCCTCACTCCAGGGCGTTGCACCACCAGATCGAATAGTTAGGGCCTTAGAAGTCAACGCCCGAAGCGTAAACTACAAAATAAATAGAACAGTTTTTCCATTCTATAAAAAGAATAATTGCTACCAGTGTGAAAGTTGTGGTTATTTCTACTTTCCGGGCAACCTAGGCTTCACCCTAGGGCGTTGCTCCAACAGATTGAATAGTTAGGGCCTTAGAAGTCAACGCCCGAAGCATAAAATACAAAATAAATAGAACAGTTTTTCCATCGTATAAAACGAATAATTGCTACCGGCGTGAAAGTTATGGTCATTTCTACGTTCCGGGAAACCCAGGCTTCACCCTAGGGCGTTGTTCCACCAGATGGAATAGTTAGGGCATAAGAAGTCAACGCCAGAAACATAAAATACGGTATAAATACAACAGCTTTTCCATCGTAAAAAACAAATAATTGCAACCAGTATGAAAGGTATGGTCATTTCTACTTTCCGGGCAACCTAGGCTTCACGCTAGGGCGTTGCTCCAACAGATTGAATAGTTAGGGCCTTAGAAGTCAACGCCCGAAGCATAAAATACAAAATAAATAGAACAGTTTTTCCATCGTATTAAACTAATAATTGCAACCAGTGTGAAAGTAATGGGCATTTCTACGTTCCGGGAAACCTTGGCTTCACTCTAGGGAGTTGCTCCACCAAATCGAATAGCTGCGGCCTTAGAAGTCAACGCCAGAAGCATAAAATACTGTATAAATACAACAATTTTTCCATTGCATAGCATGACTAATTGCAACCAGTGCGAAAGTAACGATCATTTCGACGTTTCGGGCATCCTAAACTTAACTCTGAGGCGTTGCTCCACCAGATCGAAGAGTTAGGGTCTAAGAAGTCAACACCGGAAGCATAAAATACAATTTAAATACAACAGCTTTTCCATCGTAGAAAACGAATAATTGCAACCTGTGTGAAGGTTATGGTCATATCTACGTTCCGGGCAACATAGGCTTCACTGTAGGGTGTTGCTCCACCAGATCGAATAGGTAGGGCCATAGAAGTCTACGCCCGAAGCATAAAATGCAATATAAATACAACAGTTTTTCCATCGTATAAATGGATTGATTGCAACCAGTTTGAAAGTGATGATCGTTTCTACGTTCCGGGCAACCTAGGCTTCACTCTAGGGCGTTGCTCCACCAGATCGAACACTTAGGGACTAAGAAGTCAACGCCAGAGGCATAAAATACAATATAAATATAACAGTTTTTCCATCGTATAAAACGAATAATAGCAACCAGTGTGAAAGTTCTGGTCATTTCTACGTTCCGGGCAACCTAGGCTTTACTCTAGGGCATTACTCCACCAGATCGAGTAGTTAGGTCCTAAGAAGTCAACGCCAGAAGGATAAAATGCAATATTAATAAAACAGCTTTTCCATCGTGTAAAGCGAATAATTGCAACCGGTGTGCATGTTACGGTCATTTCTACGTTCCGGGCAACCTAGGCTTCACTCTAGGGAGTTGCTCCAACAGATCGAGTAGCTACGACCTTAGAAGTCGAAGCCAGAAGCAGTAAATACAATAAAAATGCAACAGTTTTTCCATCGTATAGCATGACTAATTGCAACCAGTGCGATAGTAATGATCACTTCGACGTTTCGGGCATCCCAGACTTAACTCTGAGGCGTTGCTCCACCAGATCGAAGAGTTAGGGCCTTAGAAGTCAACGCCCGAAGCATAACATACAAAATAAGTAGAACAGTTTTTCCATTGTATATAACGAATAATTGCTACCAGTGTGAAAGTTATTGACATTTCTACGTTCCGGCAACCTAGGGTTCACCCTAGGGCGTTGTTCCAACAGATCGCATAGTTAGGGCCTAAGAAGTTAACGCCAGAAGCATAAAATACAATATAAATACAACAGCTTTTCCATCCTATAAAACGAATAATTGCGACCAGTACGATAGTTATGGTCATTTCTACTTTCCGGGCAACCTAGGCTTCTCGCTAGGGCGTTGGCCCAACAGGTTGAATAGTTAGGGCCTTAGAAGTCAACGCCCGAAGCATAAAATGCAATAAAAATACAACAGCTTTTCCATCGTATAAAACGTATAATTGCAACCAGTGTGAAAGTTATGGACATTTCTACATTCCGAGCAACCTAGGCTTCACTCTAGTGCGTTGCTCCACCAGATCGAATAGTTTGGGACTTAGCAGTCAACGCCAGAAGCATACAATACAATAAAGATGCAACCATTCATCCATCGTATAACAGGAATAATTGCAACCAGTGTGAAGGTAATGGTATGTCCTACGTTCCGAGCCATCTTGGCTACACCCTAGCGTGTTGCTAAACCAAATCGAATAGTTAGGGCCTTAGAAGTCAATGCCCGAAGCATAAAATACAAAATAAATAGAACAGTTTTTCCATTGTATAAAACGAATAATAGTAACCAGTGTGAAAATTATGGTCATTTCTACGTTCCGGGCAACCTAGGCCTCACTCTAGGGCGTTGCACCACCAGATCGAATAGTTAGGGCCTTAGAAGTCAACGCCCGAAGCATAAACTACAAAATAAATAGAACAGTTTTTCCATTCTATAAAAAGAATAATTGCTACCAGTGTGAAAGTTGTGGTTATTTCTACTTTCCGGGCAACCTAGGCTTCACGCTAGGGTGTTGCTCCAACAGATTGAATAGATAGGGCCTTAGAAGTCAACGCCCGAAGCATAAAATACAAAATAAATGGAACAGTTTTTCCATCGTATAAAACTAATAATTGCAACCAGTGTGAAAGTAATGGGCATTTCTACGTTCCGGGAAACCTAGGCTTCACTCTAGGGCGTTGCTCCACCAAATCGAATAGCTGCGGCCTTAGAAGTCAACGACAGAAGCATAAAATACAGTATAAATACAACAATTTTTCCATTGTATAGCATGACTAATTGCAACCAGTGCGAAAGTAACGATCATTTCGACGTTTCGGGCATCCTAGACTTATCTCTGAAGCGCTGCTCCACCAGATCGAAGAGTTAGGGTCTAAGAAGTCAACACCGGAAGGATGAAATACAATTTAAATTCAACAGCTTTTCCATCGTAGAAAACGAATAATTGCAACCTGTGTGAAGGTTATGGTCATATCTACGTTCCGGGCAACCTAGGCTTCACTGTAGGGTGTTGCTCCACCAGATCGAATAGATAGGGCCTAAGAAGTAAACGCCAGAAGCATAAAATACAATATAAATATAACAGTTTTTCCATCGTATAAAACTAATAATAGCAACCAGTGAGAAAGTTCTGGTCATTTCTACGTTCCGGGCAACCTAGGCTTCACTCTATGGCGTTGCTCCACCAGATCGAATAGTTAGGGCCTTAGAAGTCAACGCCCGAAGCATAAAATACAATAAAAATACAACAGTCTTTCCACACTATAACAGGAACAATTGCAACCCGTGTGAAGGTGATTGTCATTTGTACGTTCCAGGCAACCTAGGCTTCACTCTAGGGCGTTGTTCCACCAGATCGAATTGCTAGGGCCTAAGAAGTCACCGCCAGAAGCATAAGATACAAAATAAATATAACAGTTTTTCCATCGTATAGAACGAATAATAGCAATCAGTGTGAATGTTATGGTCATTTCTACGTTCCGGGCAACCTAGGCTTCACTCTATGGCGTTGCTCCACCAGATCGAATAGTTAGGGCCTTAGAAGTCAACGCCCGAAGCATAAAATACAATAAAAATACAACAGTCTTTCCACACTATAACAGGAACAATTGCAACCCGTGTGAAGGTGATTGTCATTTGTACGTTCCAGGCAACCTAGGCTTCACTCTAGGGCGTTGTTCCACCAGATCGAAAAGTTAGGGCCTAAGAAGTCAACGCCAGAAGCATAAAATACAATATAAATATAACAGATTATCGATCGTGTAAAACGAATAATAGCAACCAGTGTGAAAATTCTGGTCATTTCTACGTTCCGGGCAACCTAGGCTTCACTCTAGGGCGTTGCTCCACCAGATCGAATAGTTAGGGCCTTAGAAGTCAACGCCCGAAGCGTAAAATACAATAAAAATACAACAGTCTTTCCATCCTATAACAGGAATAATTGCAACCTGTGTGAAAGTGATGGTCATTTGTACGTTCCAGGCAACCTAGGCTTCACTCTAGCGCGTTGTTCCACCAGATCGAATTGTTAAGGCCTAAGGAGTCAACGCCAGGAGCATGAGATACAATATAAATATAACAGTTTTTCCATCGTATAGAACGAATAATAGCAACCAGTGTGAAAGTTATGGTCATTTCTACGTTCCGGGCAACCTAGGCTTCACTCTAGGGCGTTGCTCCACCACATCGAATAGCTACGGCCTTAGAAGTCAGCGCCAGAAGCATAAAATGCAATATAAATACAACAGTTTTTCCATCGTATAAAAGGATTAATAGCAACCAATTTGAAAGTGATGATCATTTCTACGTTCCGGGCAACCTAGGCTTCACTCTAGGGCGTTGCTCCACCAGATCGAACACTTAGGGCCTAAGAAGGCACCGCCAGAAGCATAAAATACAATATAAATATAACAGTTTTTCCATCGTATAAGACGAATAATAGCAACCTGTATGAAAGTTGTGGTCATTTCTACTTTCCGGGAAATCTAGGCTACACCCTAGGGCGTTGCTACAACAGATTTCATAGTTAGTGCCTTAGAAGTCAATGCCCGAAGCATAAAATGCAATAAAAATACAACAGTCTTTCCATCATATAAACGGAATAATTGCAACCAGTTTGAAAGTGATGGTCATTTCTACGTTCCGGGCAACCTCGGCATCACTCTAGGGCGTTGCTCCACCAGATCTAATAGTTAGTGCCTCAGAAGGCAACGCCAGAAGCATAAATTACAATATCAATACAACAGTTTTTCCATCGTATAAAACGAATAATTGCTACCGATGTGAAAGTTATGGTCATTTCTACGTTCCGGGCAACCTAGGCTTCATCCTAGGGCGTTGTTCCACCAGATGGAATAGTTAGGGCCTTAGAAGTCAACGCTCGAAGCATAAAATACAACAAAGATGCAACAGCTTTTCAATCGTATAAAACGAATAATAGCAACCAGTGTGAAAGTTCTGGACATTTCTACGTTCCGGGCAACCTAGGCTTCACTCTTAGACGTTGCTCCACCAGATCGAATAGCTGGGCCTTAGAAGTCGAAGCCAGAACCAGGAAATACAAGAAGAATGCAACATTTTTTCCATCGTATAGCATGAATAATTGCTACCAGTGTGAAAGTAATGATCATTTCGGCGTTTCGGGCATCCTAGACTTAACTGTGAGGCATTACACCACCAGATCGAGTAGTTAGGTCCTAAGAAGTCAACGCCAGAAGCATAAAATGCAATATTAATACAACAGCTTTTCCATCGTATAAAACGAATAATTGCAACCGGTGTGAATGTTATGGTCATTTCTACGTTCCGGGCAACCTAGGCTTCACCCTAGGGCGCTGCTCCACCAGATCGAATAGTTAGTGCCCTAGAAGTTAGCGCCACAAGCATAAAATACAATATAAATACAACAGTTTTTCCATCGTATAAAACGAATAATTGCAACCAGTGTGAAGGTAATGGTATGTCCTACGTTCCGATCCAGCTTGGCTACACCCTAGGGTGTTGCTAAACCAGATCGAATAGTTAGGGCCTTAGAAGTCAATGCCCGAAGCATAAAATACAAAATAAATACAACAGCTTTTCCATCCTATAAAACGAATAATTGCGACCAGTACGAAAGTTATGGTCATTTCTACTTTCCGGGCAACCTAGGCTTCTCGCTAGGGCGTTGGCCCAACAGGTTGAATAGTTAGGGCCTTAGAAGTCAACGCCCGAAGCATAAAATGCAATAAAAATACAACAGCTTTTCCATCGTATAAAACGTATAATTGCAACCAGTGTGAAAGTTACGGACATTTCTACATTCCGAGCAACCTAGGCTTCACTCTAGTGCGTTGCTCCACCAGATCGAATAGTTAGGGACTTAGAAGTCAACGCCAGAAGCATAAAATACAATAAAGATGCAACAGTTTTTCCATCGTATAACAGGAATAATTGCAACCAGTGTGAAGGTAATGGTATGTCCTACGTTCCGAGCCAGCTTGGCTACACCCTAGGGTGTTGCTAAACCAGATCGAATAGTTAGGGCCTTAGAAGTCAATGCCCGAAGCATAAAATACGATATAAATACCACAGCTTTTCCGTCGTATAAACGAATAATTGCAACCAGTGTGAAAGTTATGGTCATTTCTACGTTCCGGGCAACCTAGGCTTCACTCTGGGGCGTTGCTCCACCAGATCGAACAGCTGTGGACTTAGCATTCAACGCCAGAAGCATAAAATACAATAAAAATACAACAGTTTTACCATCGTATAACAGGAATAATTGCAACCAGTTTGAACGATATGGTCATGTCTACGTTCCCGTCAACCTAGGCTTCAATCTAGGGCGTTGCTCCACCACATCGAATAGCTACGGCCTTAGAAGTCAACGCCAGAAGCATAAAATACAATATAGATACAACAGTTTTTCCATTGTATAAAAAGAGTAATTGCATCCAGTGTGAAAATTATGGTCATTTCTACGTTCCGGGCAACCTAGGCCTCACTCCAGGGCGTTGCACCACCAGATCGAATAGTTAGGGCCTTAGAAGTCAACGCCCGAAGCGTAAACTACAAAATAAATAGAACAGTTTTTCCATTCTATAAAAAGAATAATTGCTACCAGTGTGAAAGTTGTGGTTATTTCTACTTTCCGGGCAACCTAGGCTTCACCCAAGGGCGTTGCTCCAACAGATTGAATAGTTAGGGCCTTAGAAGTCAACGCCCGAAGCATAAAATACAAAATAAATAGAACAGTTTTTCCATCGTATAAAACGAATAATTGCTACCGGCGTGAAAGTTATGGTCATTTCTACGTTCCGGGAAACCCAGGCTTCACCCTAGGGCGTTGTTCCACCAGATGGAATAGTTAGGGCATAAGAAGTCAACGCCAGAAACATAAAATACGGTATAAATACAACAGCTTTTCCATCGTAAAAAACAAATAATTGCAACCAGTATGATAGGTATGGTCATTTCTACTTTCCGGGCAACCTAGGCTTCACGCTAGGGCGTTGCTCCGACAGACTGAATAGTTAGGGCCTTAGAAGTCAACGCCCGAAGCATAAAATACAAAATAAATAGAACAGTTTTTCCATCGTATTAAACTAATAATTGCAACCAGTGTGAAAGTAATGGGCATTTCTACGTTCCGGGAAACCTTGGCTTCACTCTAGGGAGTTGCTCCACCAAATCGAATAGCTGCGGCCTTAGAAGTCAACGCCAGAAGCATAAAATACAGTATAAATACAACAATTTTTCCATTGCATAGCATGACTAATTGCAACCAGTGCGAAAGTAACGATCATTTCGACGTTTCGGGCATCCTAAACTTAACTCTGAGGCGTTGCTCCACCAGATCGAAGAGTTAGGGTCTAAGAAGTCAACACCGGAAGCATAAAATACAATTTAAATACAACAGCTTTTCCATCGTAGAAAACGAATAATTGCAACCTGTGTGAAGGTTATGGTCATATCTACGTTCCGGGCAACATAGGCTTCACTGTAGGGTGTTGCTCCACCAGATCGAATAGGTAGGGCCATAGAAGTCTACGCCCGAAGCATAAAATGCAATATAAATACAACAGTTTTTCCATCGTATAAATGGATTGATTGCAACCAGTTTGAAAGTGATGATCGTTTCTACGTTCCGGGCAACCTAGGCTTCACTCTAGGGCGTTGCTACACCAGATCGAACACTTAGGGACTAAGAAGTCAACGCCAGAGGCATAAAATGCAATATAAATATAACAGTTTTTCCATCGTATAAAACGAATAATAGCAACCAGTGTGAAAGTTCTGGTCATTTCTACGTTCCGGGCAACCTAGGCTTTACTCTAGGGAATTACTCCACCAGATCGAGTAGTTAGGTCCTAAGAAGTCAACGCCAGAAGGATAAAATGCAATATTAATAAAACAGCTTTTCCATCGTGTAAAGCGAATAATTGCAACCGGTGTGCATGTTACGGTCATTTCTACGTTCCGGGCAACCTAGGCTTCACTCTAGGGAGTTGCTCCAACAGATCGAGTAGCTACGACCTTAGAAGTCGAAGCCAGAAGCAGTAAATACAATAAAAATGCAACAGTTTTTCCATCGTATAGCATGACTAATTGCAACCACTGCGATAGTAATGATCACTTCGACGTTTCGGGCATCCCAGACTTAACTCTGAGGCGTTGCTCCACCAGATCGAAGAGTTAGGGCCTTAGAAGTCAACGCCCGAAGCATAAAATACAAAATAAGTAGAACAGTTTTTCCATTGTATATAACGAATAATTGCTACCAGTGTGAAAGTTATGGACATTTCTACGTTCCGGCAACCTAGGCTTCACCCTAGGGCGTTGTTCCAACAGATCGAATAGTTAGGGCCTAAGAAGTTAACGCCAGAAGCATAAAATACAATATAAATACAACAGCTTTTCCATCCTATAAAACGAATAATTGCGACCAGTACGATAGTTATGGTCATTTCTACTTTCCGGGCAACCTAGGCTTCTCGCTAGGGCGTTGGCCCAACAGGTTGAATAGTTAGGGCCTTAGAAGTCAACGCCCGAAGCATAAAATGCAATAAAAATACAACAGCATTTCCATCGTATAAAACGTATAATTGCAACCAGTGTGAAAGTTATGGACATTTCTACATTCCGAGCAACCTAGGCTTCACTCTAGTGCGTTGCTCCACCAGATCGAATAGTTTGGGACTTAGCAGTCAACGCCAGAAGCATACAATACAATAAAGATGCAACAGTTTTTCCATCGTATAACAGGAATAATTGCAACCAGTGTGAAGGTAATGGTATGTCCTATGTTCCGAGCCAGCTTGGCTACACCCTAGGGTGTTGCTAAACCAGATCGAATAGTTAGGGCCTTAGAAGTCAATGCCCGAAGCATAAAATACGATATAAATGCCACAGCTTTTCCGTCGTATAAAACGAATAATTGCAACCAGTGTGAAAGTTATGGTCATTTCTACGTTCCGGGCAACCTAGGCTTCACTCTGTGGCGTTGCTCCACCAGATCGAATAGATAGAGCCTTAGAAGCCAACGCCACAAGCATAAAATACAATAAAGATGCAACAATTTATCCATCGTATAACAGGAATAATTGCAACCAGTGTGAAGGTAATGGTATGTCCTACGTTCCGAGCCATCTTGGCTACACCCTAGCGTGTTGCTAAACCAGATCGAATAGTTAGGGCCTTAGAAGTCAATGCCCGAAGCATAAAATACAAAATAAATAGAACAGTTTTTCCATCGTATAAAACGAATAATAGTAACCAGTGTGAAAATTATGGTCATTTCTACGTTCCGGGCAACCTAGGCCTCACTCTAGGGCGTTGCACCACCAGATCGAATAGTTAGGGCCTTAGAAGTCAACGCCCGAAGCATAAACTACAAAATAAATAGAACAGTTTTTCCATTCTATAAAAAGAATAATTGCTACCAGTGTGAAAGTTGTGGTCATTTCTACGTTCCGGGCAACCTCGGCATCACTCTAGGGCGTTGCTCCACCAGATCGAATAGTTAGTGCCTTAGAAATCAACGCCAGTAGCATAAAATACAATATCAATACAACAGTTTTTCCATCGTATAAAACGAATAATTGCAACCAGTATGAAGGTTATGGTCATTTCTACTTTCCGGGCAACCTAGGATCCACCCTAGGGCGTTGCTGCAACCGATTGAATAGTTAGGGCCTTAGACGTCAACGCCCGAAGCATAAAATACAATATGAATACAACAGCTTTTCCATCGTATAAAACGAATAATTGCAACCAGTGTGAAAGTAATGGTCATTTCTAGGTTCCGGGCAACCTAGGCTTCACTCTAGGGCGTTGCTCCACCACATCGAATAGCTACGGCCTTAAAATACAACGTCAGAAGCATAAAATACATAATAAATACAACAGTTTTTCCATCGTATAGAACGAATTATTGCAACCAGTGTGAAAGTTATGGACATTTCTACATTCCGAGCAACCTAGGCTTCACTCTAGTGCGTTGCTCCACCAGATCGAATAGTTAGGGACTTAGAAGTCAACGCCAGAAGCATAAAATACAATAAAGATGCAACAGTTTTTCCATCGTATAACAGGAATAATTGCAACCAGTGTGAAGGTAATGGTATGTCCTACGTTCCGAGCCAGCTTGGCTACACACTAGGGTGTTGCTAAACCAGATCGAATAGTTAGGGCCTTAGAAGTCAATGCCCGAAGCATAAAATACGATATAAATACCACAGCTTTTCCGTCGTATAAAACGAATAATTGCAACCAGTGTGAATGTTATGGTCATTTCTACGTTCCGGGCAACCTAGGCTTCACTCTGGGGCGTTGCTCCACCAGATCGAATAGATAGAGCCTTAGAAGTCAACGCCACAAGCATAAAATACAATAAAGATGCAACAATTTATCCATCGTATAACAGGAATAATTGCAACCAGTGTGAAGGTAATGGTATGTCCTACGTTGCGAGCCAGCTTGGCTACACACTAGGGTGTTGCTAAACCAGTTCGAATAGTTAGGGCCTTAGAAGTCAATGTCCGAAGCATAAAATACAAAATAAATAGAACAGTTTTTCCATTGTATAAAACGAATAATAGTAACCAGTGTGAAAATTATGGTCATTTCTACGTTCCGGGCAACCTAGGCTTCCCTCTAGGGCGTTGCTCCACCAGATCGAATAGCTATGGACTTAGCATTCAACGCCAGAAGCATAAAATACAATAAAAATACAACAGTTTTACCATCGTAGAAGAGGAATAATTGCAACCAGTGTGAAACAAATGGTCATTTCTACGTTCTGGGCAACCTACGTTTCACTCTATGGCATTGCTCCACCAGATAGAATAGTTAGGGCCTAAGAAGTCAACGCCAGAGACATAAAATACGATATGAATGCAACAGCTGTTCCATCGTATAACAGGAATAATTGCAACCAGTAAGAAAGTTATGGTCACTTCTACTTTCCGGGCAACCTAGGATCCACCCTAGGGCGTTGCTGTAACCGATTGAATAGTTAGGGCCTTAGAAGTCAACGCCAGAAGCATAAAATACAATATAGATACAACAGTTTTTCCATTGTATAAAAAGAGTAATTGCATCCAGTGTGAAAATTATGGTCATTTCTACGTTCCGGGCAACCTAGGCCTCACTCCAGGGCGTTGCACCACCAGATCGAATAGTTAGGGCCTTAGAACTCAACGCCCGAAGCGTAAACTACAAAATAAATAGAACAGTTTTTCCATTCTATAAAAAGAGTAATTGCTACCCGTGTGAAAGTTGCGGTTATTTCTACTTTCCGGGCAACCTAGGCTTCACCCTAGGGCGTTGCTCCAACAGATTGAATAGTTAGGGCCTTAGAAGTCAACGCCCGAAGCATAAAATACAAAATAAATAGAACAGTTTTTCCATCGTATAAAACGAATAATTGCTACCGGCGTGAAAGTTATGGTCATTTCTACGTTCCGGGAAACCCAGGCTTCACCCTAGGGCGTTGTTCCACCAGATGGAATAGTTAGGGCATAAGAAGTCAACGCCAGAAACATAAAATACGGTATAAATACAACAGCTTTTCCATCGTAAAAAACAAATAATTGCAACCAGTATGAAAGGTATGGTCATTTCTACTTTCCGGGCAACCTAGGCTTCACGCTAGGGTGTTGCTCCAACAGATTGGATAGATAGGGCCTTAGAAGTCAACGCCCGAAGCATAAAATACAAAATAAATGGAACAGTTTTTCCATCGTATAAAACTAATAATTGCAACCAGTGTGAAAGTAATGGGCATTTCTACGTTCCGGGAAACCTAGGCTTCACTCTAGGGCGTTGCTCCACCAAATCGAATAGCTGCGGCCTTAGAAGTCAACGCCAGAAGCATAAAATACAGTATAAATACAACAATTTTTCCATTGTATACCATGACTAATTGCAACCAGTGCGAAAGTAACGATCATTTCGACGTTTCGGGCATCCTAGACTTATCTCTGAAGCGCTGCTCCACCAGATCAAAGAGTTAGGGTCTAAGAAGTCAACACCGGAAGGATGAAATACAATTTAAATTCAACAGCTTTTCCATCGTAGAAAACGAATAATTGCAACCTGTGTGAAGGTTATGGTCATATCTACGTTCCGGGCAACCTAGGCTTCACTGTAGGGTGTTGCAGATCGAATAGGTAGGGCCTAAGAAGTAAACGCCAGAAGCATAAAATACAATATAAATATAACAGTCTTTCCATCGTATAAAACTAATAATAGCAACCAGTGAGAAAGTTCTGGTCATTTCTACGTTCCGGGCAACCTTGGCTTCACTCTATGGCGTTGCTCCACCAGATCGAATAGTTAGGGCCTTAGAAGTCAACGCCCGAAGCATAAAATACAATAAAAATACAACAGTCTTTCCACACTATAACAGGAACAATTGCAACCCGTGTGAAGGTGATTGTCATTTGTACGTTCCAGGCAACCTAGGCTTCACTCTAGGGCGTTGTTCCACCAGATCGAATTGCTAGGGCCTAAGAAGTCACCGCCAGAAGCATAAGATACAAAATAAATATAACAGTTTTTCCATCGTATAGAACGAATAATAGCAATCAGTGTGAATGTTATGGTCATTTCTACGTTCCGGGCAACCTAGGCTTCACTCTAGGGCGTTGCTCCACCAGATCCAACAGTTAGGGCCTTAGAAGTCAACGCCCGAAGCATACAATACAAAATAAATAGAACAGTTTTTCCATTCTATAAAACGAATAATTGCTACCAGTGTAAAAGTTATGGTCATTTCTACGTTCCGGGCAACCTAGGCTTCACCCTAGGGCGTTGTTCCACCAGATCGAATAGTTAGGGCCTAAGAAGTGAACGCCAGGAGCATAAAATACAATATAAATACAACAGTTTTTCCATCATATAAAACGAGTAATTGCAACCAGTATAAAAGTTGTGGTCATTTCTACGTTCCGGGCAACCTCGGCATCACTCTAGGGCGTTGCTCCACCAGATCGAATAGTTAGTGCCTTAGAAGTCAACGCCAGAAGCATAAAATACAATATCAATACAACAGTTTTTCCATCGTATAAAACGAATAATTGCAACCAGTATGAAGGTTATGGGCATTTCTACTTTCCGGGCAACCTAGGATCCACCCTAGGGCGTTGCTGCAACCGATTGAATAGTTAGGGCCTTAGACGTCAACGCCCGAAGCATAAAATACAAAATAAATGCAACAGCTTTTCCATCGTATAAAACGAATAATTGCAACCAGTGTGAAAGTAATGGTCATTTCTAGGTTCCGGGCAACCTAGGCTTCACTCTAGGGCGTTGCTCCACCACATCGCATAGCTGCGGCCTTAAAATACAACGTCAGAAGCATAAAATACATAATAAATACAACAGTTTTTCCA
This sequence comes from Calliopsis andreniformis, assembly GCF_051401765.1. Classification (NCBI taxonomy): domain Eukaryota; kingdom Metazoa; phylum Arthropoda; class Insecta; order Hymenoptera; family Andrenidae; genus Calliopsis; species Calliopsis andreniformis. Next base: position 23,515,306 of record NW_027480423.1, read on the forward strand.
TCGTATAAAACGAATTATTGCAACCAGTGTGAAAATAATGTTCATTTCTACTTTCCGGGCACTCTAGGCTTCACTCTATGGCGCTGCTCCACCAGATCGAATAGTTAATGCCTAAGAAGTCAACGCCAGAAGCACCAAATACAAAATAAATACAACAGTTTTACCATCGTATAAAACGAATAATTGCTACCGATGTGAAAGTTATGGTCATTTCTAAGTTCCTGGCAACCTAGGCTTCACCCAAGGGCGTTGCTCCAACAGATTGAATAGTTAGGGTCTTACAAGTCAACGCACGAAGCATAAAATGCAATATAAATACAACAGTTTTTCCATCGTATAAAACGAATAATTGCTACCGGTGTGAAACTTATGGACATTTCTACGTTCCAGGCAACCTAGGCATCACCCTAGGGTGTTGTTCCACCAGATGGAATTGTTAGGGCATAAGAAGTCAACGCCAGAAGCATAAAATACGGTATAAATACAACAGCTTTTCCATCGTATAAAACGAATAATTGCAACCAGTGTGAAAGTTATAGTCATTTCTACTTTCCGGGCAACCTAGGATTCACGCTAGGGCGTTGCTGCAACCGATTGAATAGTTAGGGCCTTAGGAGTCAACGCCCGAAGCATAAAATACAAAATAAATAGAATAGTTTTTCCATCGTATAAAACGAATAATTGCTACCGATGTGAAAGTTATGGTCATTTCTACGTTCCGGGAAACCTAGGCATCACCCTAGGGTGTTGTTCCACCAGATGGAATAGTTAGGGCATAACAAGCCAACGCCAGAAGCATAAAATACAATATAAATACCACAGTTGTTCCATCATATAAAACGAGTAATTGCAACCAGTATGAAAGTTGTGGTCATTTCTACTTTCCGGGAAACCTAGGCTACACCCTAGGGCGTTGCTCCAACAGATTGAATAGTTAGGGCCTTAGAAGTCAATGCCCGAAGCATAAAATGCAATAAAAATACAACAGTCTTTCCATCCTATAACCGGAATAATTGCAACCAGTTTGAAAGTGATGGTCATTTCTACGTTCCGGGCAACCTCGGCTTCACTCTAGGGCGTTGCTCCACCAGATCGGATAGTTAGTGCCTTAGAAGTCAACGCCAGAAGCATAAAACACAATATCAATACAACAGTTTTTCCATCGGATAAAACGAATAATTGCAACCAGTAAGAAAGTTATGGTCATTTCTACTTTCCGGGCAACCTAGGATCCACCCTAGGGCGTTGCTGCAACCGATTGAATAGTTAGGGCCTTAGAAGTCAACGCCCGAAGCATAAAATACAAAATAAATAGAGCAGTTTTTCCATCGTATGAAACGAATAATTGCTACCGATGTGAAAGTTATGGTCATTTCTACGTTCCGTGCAACCTAGGGTTCACCCTAGGGCGTTGTTCCACCAGATCGAATAGTTAGGGCCATAGAAGTCAACGCCAGAAGCATAAAATACAATATAAATGTAACAGTTTTTCCATCGTATAAAACGAATAATAGCAACCAGTGTGAAACTTCTGGTCATTTCTACGTTCCTGGCAACCTCGGCTTCCCTCTAGGGCGTTGCACCACCAGATCGAATAGTTAGGGCCTTAGTAGTCAACGCTCGAAGCATAAAATACAAAATAAATAGGTCAGTTTTTCCATTGTATAAAACGGATAAATGCTACCAGTGTGAAAGTTATGTTCATTTCTACGTTTCTGACAGCCTAGGCTTCACCGTAGGGTGTTGCTCCACCAAATCGAATAGGTAGGGCCATGGAAGTGAACGCCCGAAGCATAAAATACAATAAATATACAAGAGTTTTTCCATCGTATAACGGGAATAATTGCAACCAGTGTGAAAGTGATGGTCATTTCTACGTTCTGGGCAACCTAGGCTTCACTCTAGGGAGTCGTTCCACTAGATCGAATAGTTAGGGCATAAGAAGTCAACGCCAGAAGCATAAAATACGGTATAAATACAACAGCTTTTCCATCGTATAAAACGAATAATTGCAACCAGTGTGAAAGTTATGGTCATTTCTACGTTCCGGGCAACCTAGGCCTCACCCTAGGGCGTTGTTCCACCAGATCGAATAGTTAGGGCCTTAGAAGTCAACGCCCGAAGCTTAAAATACAATAAAAATACAACAGTCTTTCCATCCTATAACAGGAATAATTGCAACCCGTGTGAAAGTGATGGTCATTTGTACGTTCCAGGCAACCTAGGCTTCAGTCTAGGGCGTTGTTCCACCAGATCGGATTGTTAAGGCCTAAGAAGTCAACGCCAGGAGCATGAGATACAATATAAATATAACAGTTTTTCCATCGTATAGAACGAATAATAGCAACCAGTGTGAAAGTTATGGTCATTTCTACATACCGGGCAACCTAGGCTTCACTCTAGGGCGTTGCTCCACCAGATCAAACAGTTAGGGCCTTAGAAGTCGACGCTCGAAGCATAAAATACAAAATAAATAGAACAGTTTTTCCATTGTATAAAACGAATAATTGCTACCGGTGTGAAAGTTATGGTCATTTCTACGTTCCGGCCAACCCAGCCTTCACGCTAGGGCGTTGTTCCACCAGATGGAATAGTTAGGGCATAAGAAGTCAACGCCAGAAGCATAAAATACGGTATAAATACAACAGCTTTTCCATCGTATAGAACAAATAATGGCAACCAGTATGAAAGGTATGGTCATTTCTACTTTCCGGGCAACCTAGGCTTCACTCTAGGGCGTTGTTCCACCTGATCGAAAAGTTAGGGCCTAAGAAGTCAACGCCAGAAGCATGAAATACAATACAAATATAACAGTTTTTCCATCGTATAAAACGAATAATAGCAACCAGTGTGAAAGTTCTGGTCATTTCTACGTTCCGGGCAACCTAGGCCTCACCCTAGGGCGTTGTTCCACCAGATCGAATAGTTAGGGCCTTAGAAGTCAACGCCCGAAGCTTAAAATACAATAAAAATAAAACAGTCTTTCCATCCTATAACAGGAATAATTGCAACCCGTTTGAAAGTGATGGTCATTTGTACGTTCCAGGCAACCTAGGCTTCAGTCTAGGGCGTTGTTCCACCAGATCGGATTGTTAAGGCCTAAGAAGTCAACGCCAGGAGCATGAGATACAATATAAATATAACAGTTTTTCCATCGTATAGAACGAATAATAGCAACCAGTGTGAAAGTTATGGTCATTTCTACATTCCGGGCAACCTAGGCTTCACTCTAGGGCGTTGCTCCACCAGATCAAACAGTTAGGGCCTTAGAAGTCGACGCCCGAAGCATAAAATACAAAATAAATAGAACAGTTTTTCCATTGTATAAAACGAATAATTGCTACCAGTGTAAAAGTTATGGTCATTTCTACGTTCCGGGCAACCTACGCTTCACCCTAGGGCGTTGTTCCACCAGATCGAATAGTTAGGGCCTAAGAAGTGAACGCCAGAAGCATAAAATACAATATAAATACAACAGTTTTTCCATTGTATAAAACGAATAATTGCTACCGGTGTGAAAGTTATGGTCATTTCTACGTTCCGGCCAACCCAGCCTTCACCCTAGGGCGTTGTTCCACCAGATGGAATAGTTAGGGCATAAGAAGTCAACGCCAGAAGCATAAAATACGGTATAAATACAACAGCTTTTCCATCGTATAGAACAAATAATGGAAACCAGTATGAAAGGTATGGTCATTTCTACTTTCCGGGCAACCTAGGCTTCACTCTAGGGCGTTGTTCCACCTGATCGAAAAGTTAGGGCCTAAGAAGTCAACGCCAGAAGCATGAAATACAATACAAATATAACAGTTTTTCCATCGTATAAAACGAATAATAGCAACCAGTGTGAAAGTTCTGGTCATTTCTACGTTCCGGGCAACCTAGGCTTCACTCTAGGGCGTTGCTCCACCAGATCGAATAGTTAGGGCCTTAGAAGTCAACGCCCGAAGCAAAAAATACAATAAAAATACAACAGTCTTTCCATACTATAACAGGAACAATTGCAACCCGTGTGAAGGTGATGGTCATTTGTACGTTCCAGGCAACCTAGGCTTCACTCTAGGGCGTTGTTCCACCAGATCGAATTGCTAGGGCCTAAGAAGTCAACGCCAGAAGCATAAGGTACAATATAAATATAACAGTTTTTCCATCGTATAGAACGAATAATAGCAATCAGTGTGAAAGTTATGGCCATTTCTATGTTCCGGGCGACCTCGGCTTCACTCTAGGGCGTTGCTCCACCAGATCCAACAGTTAGGGCCTTAGAAGTCAACGCCCGAAGCATAAAATACAAAATAAATAGAACAGTTTTTCCATTGTATAAAACGAATAATTGCTACCAGTGTAAAAGTTATGGTCATTTCTACTTTCCGGGCAACCTAGGATCCACCCTAGGGCGTTGCTGTAACCGATTGAATAGTTAGGGCCTTAGAAGTCAACGCCCGAAGCATAAAATTCAAAACAAATAGAACAGTCCTTCCATCGTATAAAACGAATAATTGCTACCGATGTGAAAGTTATGGTCATTTCTACGTTCCGGGCAACCTACGCTTCACCCTAGGGCGTTGTTCCACCAGATCGAATAGTTAGGGCCTAAGAAGTGAACGCCAGGAGCATAAAATACAATATAAATACAACAGTTTTTCCATCATATAAAACGAGTAATTGCAACCAGTATAAAAGTTGTGGTCATTTCTACGTTCCGGGCAACCTCGGCATCACTCTAGGGCGTTGCTCCACCAGATCGAATAGTTAGTGCCTTAGAAGTCAACGCCAGAAGCATAAAATACAATATCAATACAACAGTTTTTCCATCGTATAAAACGAATAATTGCAACCAGTATGAAGGTTATGGGCATTTCTACTTTCCGGGCAACCTAGGATCCACCCTAGGGCGTTGCTGCAACCGATTGAATAGTTAGGGCCTTAGACGTCAACGCCCGAAGCATAAAATACAAAATAAATGCAACAGCTTTTCCATCGTATAAAACGAATAATTGCAACCAGTGTGAAAGTAATGGTCATTTCTAGGTTCCGGGCAACCTAGGCTTCACTCTAGGGCGTTGCTCCACCACATCGAATAGCTGCGGCCTTAAAATACAACGTCAGAAGCATAAAATACATAATAAATACAACAGTTTTTCCATCGTATAAAACGAATTATTGCAACCAGTGTGAAAATAATGTTCATTTCTACTTTCCGGGCACCCTAGGCTTCACTCTATGGCGCTGCTCCACCAGATCGAATAGTTAAGGCCTAAGAAGTCAACGCCAGAAGCACCAAATACAAAATAAATACAACAGTTTTACCATCGTATAAAACGAATAATTGCTACCGATGTGAAAGTTATGGTCATTTCTAAGTTCCTGGCAACCTAGGCTTCACCCAAGGGCGTTGCTCCAACAGATTGAATAGTTAGGGTCTTACAAGTCAACGCACGAAGCATAAAATGCAATATAAATACAACAGTTTTTCCATCGTATAAAACGAATAATTGCTACCGGTGTGAAACTTATGGACATTTCTACGTTCCAGGCAACCTAGGCATCACCCTAGGGTGTTGTTCCACCAGATGGAATTGTTAGGGCATAAGAAGTCAACGCCAGAAGCATAAAATACGGTATAAATACCACAGTTGTTCCATCATATAAAACGAGTAATTGCAACCAGTATGAAAGTTGTGGTCATTTCTACTTTCCGGGAAACCTAGGCTACACCCTAGGGCGTTGCTCCAACAGATTGAATAGTTAGGGCCTTAGAAGTCAATGCCCGAAGCATAAAATGCAATAAAAATACAACAGTCTTTCCATCATATAACCGGAATAATTGCAACCAGTTTGAAAGTGATGGTCATTTCTACGTTCCGGGCAACCTCGGCTTCACTCTAGGGCGTTGCTCCACCAGATCGGATAGTTAGTGCCTTAGAAGTCAACGCCAGAAGCATAAAACACAATATCAATACAACAGTTTTTCCATCGGATAAAACGAATAATTGCAACCAGTAAGAAAGTTATGGTCATTTCTACTTTCCGGGCAACCTAGGATCCACCCTAGGGCGTTGCTGCAACCGATTGAATAGTTAGGGCCTTAGAAGTCAACGCCCGAAGCATAAAATACAAAATAAATAGAGCAGTTTTTCCATCGTATGAAACGAATAATTGCTACCGATGTGAAAGTTATGGTCATTTCTACGTTCCGTGCAACCTAGGGTTCACCCTAGGGCGTTGTTCCACCAGATCGAATAGTTAGGGCCATAGAAGTCAACGCCAGAAGCATAAAATACAATATAAATGTAACAGTTTTTCCATCGTATAAAACGAATAATAGCAACCAGTGTGAAACTTCTGGTCATTTCTACGTTCCTGGCAACCTCGGCTTCCCTCTAGGGCGTTGCACCACCAGATCGAATAGTTAGGGCCTTAGTAGTCAACGCTCGAAGCATAAAATACAAAATAAATAGGTCAGTTTTTCCATTGTATAAAACGGATAAATGCTACCAGTGTGAAAGTTATGTTCATTTCTACGTTTCTGACAGCCTAGGCTTCACCGTAGGGTGTTGCTCCACCAAATCGAATAGGTAGGGCCATGGAAGTGAACGCCCGAAGCATAAAATACAATAAATATACAAGGGTTTTTCCATCGTATAACGGGAATAATTGCAACCAGTGTGAAAGTGATGGTCATTTCTACGTTCTGGGCAACCTAGGCTTCACTCTAGGGAGTCGTTCCACTAGATCGAATAGTTAGGGCATAAGAAGTCAACGCCAGAAGCATAAAATACGGTATAAATACAACAGCTTTTCCATCGTACAAAACGAATAATTGCAACCAGTGTGAAAGTTATGGTCATTTCTACGTTCCGGGCAACCTAGGCCTCACCCTAGGGCGTTGTTCCACCAGATCGAATAGTTAGGGCCTTAGAAGTCAACGCCCGAAGCTTAAAATACAATAAAAATACAACAGTCTTTCCATCCTATAACAGGAATAATTGCAACCCGTGTGAAAGTGATGGTCATTTGTACGTTCCAGGCAACCTAGGCTTCAGTCTAGGGCGTTGTTCCACCAGATCGGATTGTTAAGGCCTAAGAAGTCAACGCCAGGAGCATGAGATACAATATAAATATAACAGTTTTTCCATCGTATAGAACGAATAATAGCAACCAGTGTGAAAGTTATGGTCATTTCTACATACCGGGCAACCTAGGCTTCACTCTAGGGCGTTGCTCCACCAGATCAAACAGTTAGGGCCTTAGAAGTCGACGCCCGAAGCATAAAATACAAAATAAATAGAACAGTTTTTCCATTGTATAAAACGAATAATTGCTACCGGTGTGAAAGTTATGGTCATTTCTACGTTCCGGCCAACCCAGCCTTCACGCTAGGGCGTTGTTCCACCAGATGGAATAGTTAGGGCATAAGAAGTCAACGCCAGAAGCATAAAATACGGTATAAATACAACAGCTTTTCCATCGTATAGAACAAATAATGGCAACCAGTATGAAAGGTATGGTCATTTCTACTTTCCGGGCAACCTAGGCTTCACTCTAGGGCGTTGTTCCACCTGATCGAAAAGTTAGGGCCTAAGAAGTCAACGCCAGAAGCATGAAATACAATACAAATATAACAGTTTTTCCATCGTATAAAACGAATAATAGCAACCAGTGTGAAAGTTCTGGTCATTTCTACGTTCCGGGCAACCTAGGCCTCACCCTAGGTCGTTGTTCCACCAGATCGAATAGTTAGGGCCTTAGAAGTCAACGCCCGAAGCGTAAAATACAATAAAAATACAACAGTCTTTCCATCCTATAACAGGAATAATTGCAACCTGTGTGAAAGTGATGGTCATTTCTACGTTCCGGGCAACCTAGGCTTCACTCTAGGGCGTTGCTCCACCAGATCGAATAGTTAGGGCCTTAGAAGTCAACGCCAGAAGCATAAAATACAATAAAGATGCAACAGTTTTTCCATCGTATAAAATGAGTAATTGGAAACATTGTGAAAGTAATGGTCATTTCTACGTTCCAGGCAACGTAGGCGTCACTCTAGGGCGTTACTCCACCACATCTAATAGCTACGCCCTTAGCACTCAACGCTAGAAGCATAAATTACAATAAAAATGCAACAGTTTTTCCAACGTATAGCATGAATAATTGCAACCGGTGTGAATGTTATGGTCATTTCTACGTTCCGGGCAACCTAGGCTTGACTGTAGGGTGTTGCTCCACCAGATCGAATAGTTAGGGCCTAAGAAGTGAACGCCAGAAGCATAAAATACAAAATAAATAGAACAGTTTTTCCATTGTATAAAACGAATAATTGCTACCAGTGTGAAAGTTATATTCATTTCTACGTTTCTGACAACCTAGGCTTCACTGTAGGGTGTTGCTCCACCAAATCGAATGGGTAGGGCCATAGAAGTCAACGCCAGAAGCATAAAATACAATATAAATGTAACAGTTTTTCCATCGTATAAAACGAATAATAGCAACCAGTGTGAAAGTTCTGGTCATTTCTACGTTCCTGGAAACCTCGGCTTCCCTCTAGGGCGTTGCACCACCAGATCGAATAGTTAGGGCCTTAGTAGTCAACGCTCGAAGCATAAAATACAAAATAAATAGGTCAGTTTTTCCATTGTATAAAACGGATAAATGCTACCAGTGTGAAAGTTATGTTCATTTCTACGTTTCTGACAGCCTAGGCTTCACCGTAGGGTGTCGCTCCACCAAATCGAATAGGTAGGGCCATGGAAGTGAACGCCCGAAACATAAAATACAATAAATATACAAGAGTTTTTCCATCGTATAACGGGAATAATTGCAACCAGTGTGAAAGTGATGGTCATTTCTACGTTCTGGGCAACCTAGGCTTCACTCTAGGGAGTCGTTCCACTAGATCGAATAGTTAGGGCATAAGAAGTCAACGCCAGAAGCATAAAATACGGTATAAATACAACAGTTTTTCCATCGTATAAAACGAATAATAGCAACCAGTGTGAAAGTTCTGGACATTTCTACGTTCCGGGCAACCTAGGCTTCACTCTAGGGCGTTGCTCCACCAGATCGAATAGTTAGGGCCTTAGAAGTCAACGCCCGAAGCATAAAATACAATAAAAATACAACAGTCTTTCCATACTATAACAGGAACAATTGCAACCCGTGTGAAGGTGATGGTCATTTGTACGTTCCAGGCAACCTAGGCTTCACTCTAGGGCGTTGTTCCACCAGATCGAATTGCTAGGGCCTAAGAAGTCAACGCCAGGAGCATGAGATACAATATAAATATAACAGTTTTTCCATCGTATAGAACGAATAATAGCAACCAGTGTGAAAGTTATGGTCATTTCTACATTCCGGGCAACCTAGGCTTCACTCTAGGGCGTTGCTCCACCAGATCAAACAGTTAGGGCCTTAGAAGTCGACGCCCGAAGCATAAAATACAAAATAAATAGAACAGTTTTTCCATTGTATAAAACGAATAATTGCTACCGGTGTGAAAGTTATGGTCATTTCTACGTTCCGGCCAACCCAGCCTTCACCCTAGGGCGTTGTTCCACCAGATGGAATAGTTAGGGCATAAGAAGTCAACGCCAGAAGCATAAAATACGGTATAAATACAACAGCTTTTCCATCGTATAGAACAAATAATGGCAACCAGTATGAAAGGTATGGTCATTTCTACTTTCCGGGCAACCTAGGCTTCACTCTAGGGCGTTGTTCCACCAGATCGAAAAGTTAGGGCCTAAGAAGTCAACGCCAGAAGCATAAAATACAATATAAATATAACAGATTATCGATCGTGTAAAACGAATAATAGCAACCAGTGTGAAAATTCTGGTCATTTCTACGTACCGGGCAACCTAGGCTTCACTCTAGGGCGTTGCTCCACCAGATCGAATAGTTAGGGCCTTAGAAGTCAACGCCCGAAGCGTAAAATACAATAAAAATACAACAGTCTTTCCATCCTATAACAGGAATAATTGCAACCTGTGTGAAAGTGATGGTCATTTGTACGTTCCAGGCAAACTAGGCTTCACTCTAGCGCGTTGTTCCACCAGATCGAATTGTTAAGGCCTAAGGAGTCAACGCCAGGAGCATGAGATACAATATAAATATAACAGTTTTTCCATCGTATAGAACGAATAATAGCAACCAGTGTGAAAGTTATGGTCATTTCTACGTTCCGGGCAACCTAGGCTTCACTCTAGGGCGTTGCTGCACCAGATCGAATAGTTAGGGCCTTAGAAGTCAACGCCAGAAGCATAAAATACAATAAAGATGCAACAGTTTTTCCATCGTATAAAATGAGTAATTGGAAACATTGTGAAAGTAATGGTCATTTCTACGTTCCAGGCAACGTAGGCGTCACTCTAGGGCGTTACTCCACCACATCTAATAGCTACGCCCTTAGCACTCAACGCTAGAAGCATAAATTACAATAAAAATGCAACAGTTTTTCCAACGTATAGCATGAATAATTGCAACCGGTGTGAATGTTATGGTCATTTCTACGTTCCGGGCAACCTAGGCTTGACTGTAGGGTGTTGCTCCACCAGATCGAATAGGTCGGGCCATAGAAGTCAACGCCCGAAGCATAAAATACAAAATAAATAGAATAGTTTTTCCACTGTATAAAACGAATAATTGCTACCAGTGTGAAAGTTATGTTCATTTCTACGTTCCGGGCAACCTAGGCTTGACTGTAGGGCGTTGCTCCACCATATCGAATAGGTAGGGCCATAGAAGTCAACGCCCGAAGCATAAAATACATTAAATATACAAGAGCTTTTCCATCGTATAACAGGTATAATTGCAACCAGTGTGAAAGTGATGGTCATTTCTACGTTCCGGGCAACCTAGGCTTCACTCTAGGGCGTTGTTCCACCAGATCGAATTGTTAAGGCCTAAGAAGTCAACGCCAGGAGCATGAGATACAATATAAATATAACAGTTTTTCCATCGTATAGAACGAATAATAGCAACCAGTGTGAAAGTTATGGTCATTTCTACGTTCCGGGCAACCTAGGCTTCACTCTATGGCGTTCTTCCACCACATCGAATGGCTACGGCCTCAGAAGTCAATGCCTGATGCATAAAATACAATTAAAATAGTACAGTCTTTCCATCCTATAACAGAAATAATTGCAACCCGTGTGAAAGTGATGGTCATTTGTACGTTCCAGGCAACCTAGGCTTCACTCTAGGGCGTTGTTCCACCAGATCGAATTGTTAGGGCCTAAGAAGTCAACGCCAGAAGCATAAGATACAATATAAATATAACAGTTTTTCCATCGTATAAAACGAATAATTGCTACCAGTGTAAAAGTTATGGTCATTTCTACGTTCCGGGCAACCTAGGCTTCACCCTAGGGCGTTGTTCCACCAGATCGAATAGTTAGGGCCTAAGAAGTGAACGCCAGGAGCATAAAATACAATATAAATACAACAGGTTTCCATGATATAAAACGAGTAATTGCAACCAGTATGAAAGTTGTGGTCATTTCGACGTTCCGGGCAACCTCGGCTTCACTCCAGGCCGTTGCTCCACCAGATCGAATAGTTGGTGCCTTAGAAGTCAACGCCAGAAGTATAAAAAACAATATAAATACAACAGTTTTTCCATCGTATAAAACGAATAATTGCTACCGGTGTGAAAGTTATTTCCATTTCTACGTTCCGGGCAACCTAGGCTTCACCCTAGGGCGTTGTTCCACTAGATGGAATAGTTATGGCGTAAGAGGTCAACGCCAGAAGCATAAAATACAATATAAGTACAACAGTTTTTCCAACGTATAAAATGAATAATTGCAAACATTGCGACAGTAATGGTCATTTCTACGTTGCAGGCAACCTAGGCGTCACTCTAGTGCGTTGCTCCACCACATCTAATAGCTACGGCCTTAGACGTCAACGACAGAAGCATAAAATACAAAATTGATAGAACAGTTTTTCCATCGTATAACACGAATAATAGCAACCAGTGTCAAAGTTATGGTCATTTCTACGTTCCGGGCAACCTAGGCTTCACCCCAGGGCGTTGTTCCACCAGATCGAACAGTTAGGGCCTAAGAAGTGAACGCCAGCAGCATAAAATACAATATAAATACAACAGTTCTTCCATCATATAAAACGAATAATTGCAACCAGTATGAAAGTTATGGTCATTTCTACGTTCCGGGCAACCTACGCTTCACTCTATGGCGTTCTTCCACCACATCGAATAGCTGCGGCCTCAGAAGTCAACGCCTGAAACATAAAATACAATAAAAATACAACAGTCTTTCCATCCTATAACAGGAATAATTGCAACCTGTGTGAAAGTGATGGTCATTTGTACGTTCCAGGCAAACTAGGCTTCACTCTAGCGCGTTGTTCCACCAGATCGAATTGTTAAGGCCTAAGGAGTCAACGCCAGGAGCATGAGATACAATATAAATATAACAGTTTTTCCATCGTATAGAACGAATAATAGCAACCAGTGTGAAAGTTATGGTCATTTCTACGTTCCGGGCAACCTAGGCTTCACTCTAGGGCGTTGCTGCACCAGATCGAATAGTTAGGGCCTTAGAAGTCAACGCCAGAAGCATAAAATACAATAAAGATGCAACAGTTTTTCCATCGTATAAAATGAGTAATTGGAAACATTGTGAAAGTAATGGTCATTTCTACGTTCCAGGCAACGTAGGCGTCACTCTAGGGCGTTACTCCACCACATCTAATAGCTACGCCCTTAGCACTCAACGCTAGAAGCATAAATTACAATAAAAATGCAACAGTTTTTCCAACGTATAGCATGAATAATTGCAACCGGTGTGAATGTTATGGTCATTTCTACGTTCCGGGCAACCTAGGCTTGACTGTAGGGTGTTGCTCCACCAGATCGAATAGGTCGGGCCATAGAAGTCAACGCCCGAAGCATAAAATACAAAATAAATAGAATAGTTTTTCCACTGTATAAAACGAATAATTGCTACCAGTGTGAAAGTTATGTTCATTTCTACGTTCCGGGCAACCTAGGCTTGACTGTAGGGCGTTGCTCCACCATATCGAATAGGTAGGGCCATAGAAGTCAACGCCCGAAGCATAAAATACATTAAATATACAAGAGCTTTTCCATCGTATAACAGGTATAATTGCAACCAGTGTGAAAGTGATGGTCATTTCTACGTTCCGGGCAACCTAGGCTTCACTCTAGGGCGTTGTTCCACCAGATCGAATTGTTAAGGCCTAAGAAGTCAACGCCAGGAGCATGAGATACAATATAAATATAACAGTTTTTCCATCGTATAGAACGAATAATAGCAACCAGTGTGAAAGTTATGGTCATTTCTACGTTCCGGGCAACCTAGGCTTCACTCTATGGCGTTCTTCCACCACATCGAATGGCTACGGCCTCAGAAGTCAATGCCTGATGCATAAAATACAATTAAAATAGTACAGTCTTTCCATCCTATAACAGAAATAATTGCAACCCGTGTGAAAGTGATGGTCATTTGTACGTTCCAGGCAACCTAGGCTTCACTCTAGGGCGTTGTTCCACCAGATCGAATTGTTAGGGCCTAAGAAGTCAACGCCAGAAGCATAAGATACAATATAAATATAACAGTTTTTCCATCGTATAAAACGAATAATTGCTACCAGTGTAAAAGTTATGGTCATTTCTACGTTCCGGGCAACCTAGGCTTCACCCTAGGGCGTTGTTCCACCAGATCGAATAGTTAGGGCCTAAGAAGTGAACGCCAGGAGCATAAAATACAATATAAATACAACAGGTTTCCATGATATAAAACGAGTAATTGCAACCAGTATGAAAGTTGTGGTCATTTCGACGTTCCGGGCAACCTCGGCTTCACTCCAGGCCGTTGCTCCACCAGATCGAATAGTTGGTGCCTTAGAAGTCAACGCCAGAAGTATAAAAAACAATATAAATACAACAGTTTTTCCATCGTATAAAACGAATAATTGCTACCGGTGTGAAAGTTATTTCCATTTCTACGTTCCGGGCAACCTAGGCTTCACCCTAGGGCGTTGTTCCACTAGATGGAATAGTTATGGCGTAAGAGGTCAACGCCAGAAGCATAAAATACAATATAAGTACAACAGTTTTTCCAACGTATAAAATGAATAATTGCAAACATTGCGACAGTAATGGTCATTTCTACGTTGCAGGCAACCTAGGCGTCACTCTAGTGCGTTGCTCCACCACATCTAATAGCTACGGCCTTAGACGTCAACGACAGAAGCATAAAATACAAAATTGATAGAACAGTTTTTCCATCGTATAACACGAATAATAGCAACCAGTGTCAAAGTTATGGTCATTTCTACGTTCCGGGCAACCTAGGCTTCACCCCAGGGCGTTGTTCCACCAGATCGAACAGTTAGGGCCTAAGAAGTGAACGCCAGCAGCATAAAATACAATATAAATACAACAGTTCTTCCATCATATAAAACGAATAATTGCAACCAGTATGAAAGTTATGGTCATTTCTACGTTCCGGGCAACCTACGCTTCACTCTATGGCGTTCTTCCACCACATCGAATAGCTGCGGCCTCAGAAGTCAACGCCTGAAACATAAAATACAATAAAAATACAACAGTCTTTCCATCCTATAACAGCAATAATTGCAACCCGTGTGAAAGTGATGGTCATTTGTACGTTCCAGGCAACCTAGGCTTCACTCTAGGGCGTTATTCCTCCAGATCGAATTATTAGGGCCTAAGAAGTCAACGCCAGAAGCATAAGATACAATATAAATATAACAGTTTTTCCATCGTATAGAACGAATAATAGCATCCAGTGTGAAAGTTATGGTCATTTCTTCGTTCCGGGCAACCTAGGCTTCACTCTAGGGCGTTGGTCCACCAGATCAAACAGTTAGGGCCTTAGAAGTCAACGCCCGAAGCATAAAATACAAAATTTATAGAACAGTTTTTCCATCGTATAAAACGAATAATAGCAACCAGTGTCAAAGTTATGGTCACTACTACGTTCCGGGCAACCTAGGCTTCACCCCAGGGCGTTGTTCCACCACATCGAATAGTTAGGGCCTAAGAAGTGAACGCCAGCAGCATAAAATACAATATAAATACAACAGTTCTTCCATCACAAAAAACGAATAATTGCAACCAGTATGAAAGTTATGATCATTTCTACGTTCCGGGCATCCTACGCTTCACTCTATGGCGTTCTTCCACCACATCGAATTGCTGCGGCCTCAGATGTCAACGCCTGAAGCATAAAATACAATAAAAATACAACAGTCCTTCCATCCTATAACAGGAATAATTGCATCCCGTGTGAAAGTTAACGTCATTTCTACTTTCCGGGAAACCTAGGCTTCACCCTAGGGCGTTGTTCCACCAGATCGAATAGTTAGGGCCTAAGAAGTGAACGCCAGAATCATAAAATACAATATAAATACAACAGTATTTCCATCATATAAAACGAGTAATTGCAACCAGTATGAAAGTTGTGGTCATTTCTACTTTGCGGGCAAACTAGGCTACACCCTAGGGCGTTGCTCCAACAGATTGAATAGTTAGGGCCTTAGAAGTCACCGCCAGAAGCATAAAAAACAATATAAATACAACAGTTTTTCCATCGTATAAAACGAATAATTGCAACAAGTATGAAAGTTGTGGTTATTTCTACTTTCCGGGCAACCTAGGTTTCACTCTAGGGCGTTCCTCCACCAGATCGAATACTGAGGGCCTTAGAAGTAAACGCCTGAAGCATAAAATACAATAAAAGTACAACAGTCTTTCCATCCTATAATACGAATAATTGAACCCGTGTGAAAGTGATGGTCATTTGTACGTACCAGGGAACCTAGGCTTCACTCTATGGCGTTCTTCCACCACATCGAATAGCTACGGCCTCAGAAGTCAACGCCTGAAGCATAAAATACAATAAAAGTACAACAGTCTTTCCATCCTATAATAGGAATAATTGAACCCGTGTGAAAGTGATGGTCATTTGTACGTTCCGGGCAACCTAGGCTTCACCCTAGGGCGTTGTTCCACCAGATCGAATAGTTAGGGCCTAAGAAGTGAACGCCAGAAGCATAAAATACAATATAAATACAACAGTTTTTCCATCATATAAAACGAGTAATTGCAACCAGTATGAAAGCTGTGGTCATTTCTACTTTCCGGGCAACCTAGGCTACACCCTAGGGCGTTGCTCCAACAGATTGAATAGTCAGGGCCTTAGAAGCCAATGCCCGAAGCATAAAACGCAATAAAAATACAACAGTTTTTCCATCATATAACCGGAATAATTGCAACCAGTTTGAAAGGGATGGTCATTTCTACGTTCCGGGCAACCTAGGCTTCACTCTATGGCGTTCTTCCACCACATCGAATAGCTACGGCCTCAGAAGTCAACGCCTGAAGCATAAAATACAATAAAAATACAACAGTCTTTCCATCCTATAACAGGAATAATTGCAACCCGTGTGAAAGTGATGGTCATTCGTACGTTCCAGGCAACCTAGGCTTCACTCTAGGGCGTTGTTCCACCAGATCGAATTGTTAGGGCCTAAGAAGTTAACGCCAGAAGCATAAAGTACAATATAAATATAACAGTTTTTCCATCGTATAGAACGTATAATAGCAACCAGTTTGAAAGTTATGGCCATTTCTAAGTTCCGGGCAACCTAGGCTTCACCCCAGGGCGTTGTTCCACCAGATCGAATAGTTAGGGCCTAAGAAGTGAACGCCAGCAGCATAAAATACAATATAAACACAACAGTTCTTCCGTCATATAAAACGAATAATTGCAACCAGTATGAAAGTTATGGTCATTTCTACGTTCCGGGAAATCCTAGGCTTCACTATAGGCCGTTGCTCCACCAGATCGAATAGTTAGGGCCTAAGAAGTGAACGCCAGAAGCATAAAACACAATATAAATACAACAGTTTTTCCATCATATACAACGAGTAATTACAACCAGTATGAAAGCTGTGGTCATTTCTACTTTCCGGGCAACCTAGGCTGCACCCTAGGGCGTTGCTCCAACAGACTGAATAGTTAGCGCCTTAGAAGTGAATGCCCGAAGCATAAAATGCAATAAAAATACAACAGTTTTTCCATCATATAACCGGAATAATTGCAACCAGTTTGAAAGTGATGGTCATTTCTACGTTCCGGGCAACCTCGGCTTCACTCTGGGGCGTTGCTCCACCAGATCGAATAGTTAGGGCCCAAGAAGTGAACGCCAGAAGCATAAAATACAATATAAATACAACAGTTTTTCCATCGTATAAAACGAATGATTGCTACCAGTATGGAAGTGATGGTCATTTCTACGTTCCGGGTAACCTAGGCTTCACTCTAGGGCGTTGTTCTACCAGATCGAACAGTTAGGGCCTAAGAAGGCAACGCCAGAAGCATAAAGTACAATATAAATATAACAGTTTTTCCATCGTATAAAACGTATAATAGCAACCAGTTTGAAAGTTATGGCCATTTCTACGTTCCGGGCAACCTAGGCTTCACCCCAGGGCGTTGTTCCACCAGATCGAATAGTTAGGGCCTAAGAAGTGAACGCCAGCAGCATAAAATACAATATAAATACAACAGTTCTTCCATCATATAAAACGAATAATTGCAACCAGTATGAAAGTTATGGTCATTTCTACGTTCCGGGCAACCTAGGCTTCACTCTATGGCGTTCTTCCACCACATCGAATAGCTGCGGCCTCAGAAGTCAACGCCTGAAACATAAAATACAATAAAAATACAACAGTCTTTCCATCCTATAACAGCAATAACTGCAACCCGTGTGAAAGTGATGGTCATTTGTACGTTCCAGGCAACCTAGGCTTCACTCTAGGGCGTTATTCCTCCAGATCGAATTATTAGGGCCTAAGAAGTCAACGCCAGAAGCATAAGATACAATATAAATATAACAGTTTTTCCATCGTATAGAACGAATAATAGCATCCAGTGTGAAAGTTATGGTCATTTCTTCGTTCCGGGCAACCTAGGCTTCACTCTAGGGCGTTGGTCCACCAGATCAAACAGTTAGGGCCTTAGAAGTCAACGCCCGAAGCATAAAATACAAAATTTATAGAACAGTTTTTCCATCGTATAAAACGAATAATAGCAACCAGTGTCAAAGTTATGGTCATTACTACGTTCCGGGCAACCTAGGCTTCACCCCAGGGCGTTGTTCCACCACATCGAATAGTTAGGGCCTAAGAAGTGAACGCCAGCAGCATAAAATACAATATAAATACAACAGTTCTTCCATCACATAAAACGAATAATTGCAACCAGTATGAAAGTTATGATCATTTCTACGTTCCGGGCATCCTACGCTTCACTCTATGGCGTTCTTCCACCACATCGAATTGCTGCGGCCTCAGATGTCAACGCCTGAAGCATAAAATACAATAAAAATACAACAGTCCTTCCATCCTATAACAGGAATAATTGCATCCCGTGTGAAAGTTAACGTCATTTCTACTTTCCGGGAAACCTAGGCTTCACCCTAGGGCGTTGTTCCACCAGATCGAATAGTTAGGGCCTAAGAAGTGAACGCCAGAAGCATAAAATACAATATAAATACAACAGTATTTCCATCATATAAAACGAGTAATTGCAACCAGTATGAAAGTTGTGGTCATTTCTACTTTCCGGGCAAACTAGGCTACACCCTAGGGCGTTGCTCCAACAGATTGAATAGTTAGGGCCTTAGAAGTCACCGCCAGAAGCATAAAAAACAATATAAATACAACAGTTTTTCCATCGTATAAAACGAATAATTGCAACAAGTATGAAAGTTGTGGTTATTTCTACTTTTCGGGCAACCTAGGTTTCACTCTAGGGCGTTCCTCCACCAGATCGAATACTGAGGGCCTTAGAAGTAAACGCCTGAAGCATAAAATACAATAAAAGTACAACAGTCTTTCCATCCTATAATAGGAATAATTGAACCCGTGTGAAAGTGATGGTCATTTGTACGTTCCGGGCAACCTAGGCTTCACCCTAGGGCGTTGTTCCACCAGATCGAATAGCTGGGGCCTAAGAAGTGAACGCCAGAAGCATAAAATACAATATAAATACAACAGTTTTTCCATCATATAAAACGAGTAATTCCAACCAGTATGAAAGCTGTGGTCATTTCTACTTTCCGGGCAACCTAGGCTACACCCTAGGGCGTTGCTCCAACAGATTGAATAGTCAGGGCCTTAGAAGCCAATGCCCGAAGCATAAAACGCAATAAAAATACAACAGTTTTTCCATCATATAACCGGAATAATTGCAACCAGTTTGAAAGGGATGGTCATTTCTACGTTCCGGGCAACCTAGGCTTCACTCTATGGCGTTCTTCCACCACATCGAATAGCTACGGCCTCAGAAGTCAACGCCTGAAGCATAAAATACAATAAAAATACAACAGTCTTTCCATCCTATAACAGGAATAATTGCAACCCGTGTGAAAGTGATGGTCATTCGTACGTTCCAGGCAACCTAGGCTTCACTCTAGGGCGTTGTTCCACCAGATCGAATTGTTAGGGCCTAAGAAGTTAACGCCAGAAGCATAAGATACTATATAAATATAACAGTCTTTCCATCGTATAGAACGAATAATAGCACCCAGTGTGAAAGTTATGGTCACTTCTACGTTCCTGGCAACCTAGGCTTCACACTAGGGCGTTGCTCCAACAGATTGAATAGTTAGGGCCTTAGAAGTCAACGCCGGAAGCATAAAATGCAATAAAAATACAACAGTTTTTCCATCATATAAAACGAGTAATTGCAACCAGTATGAAAGTTGTGGTCATTTCTACTTTCCGGGCAACCTAGGCTTCACCCTAGGGCGTTGCTCCAACCGATTGAATAGTTAGGGCCTTAGAAGTCAACGCCGGAAGCATAAAATGCAATAAAAATACAACATTTTTTCCATCGTATAAAAGGATTAATTGCAAGCAGTTTGAAAGTGATGGTCATTTCTACGTTCCGGGCAACCTAGGCTTCACCCTAGGGAGTTGCTCCAACAGATTGAATAGCTAGGGCCTTAGAAGTCAATGCCCGAAGCATAAAATGCAATAAAAATACAACAGTTTTTCCATGATATAACACGAATAATTGCAACCAGTATGAAAGTTATGGTCATTTCTACGTTCCGGGCAACCTAGGCTACACCCTAGGGCGTTGCTCCAACAGATTGAATAATTAGGGCCTTAGAAGTCAATGCCCGAAGCACAAAATTCAATAAAAATACAACAGTTCTTCCATCATATAACAGGAATAATTGCAACCAGTTTGAAGGTGATGGTCATTTCTACGTTCCGGGCAACCTCGGCTCCACTCTAGTGCGTTGCTCCACCAGATCGAACAGTTAGTGCCTTAGAAGTCAACGCCAGAAGCATAAAATACAATATAAATACAACAGTTTTTCCATCGTATAAAACGAATAATTGCAACCAGTATGAAAGTTAATGTCATTTCAACTTTCCGGGCAATCTAGGCTTCACTCTAGGGTGTTGATCCAACAGACTGAATAGTTAGCGCCTTAGAAGTGAATGCCCGAAGCATAAAATGCAATAAAAATACAACAGCTTTTCCATCATATAACCGGAATAATTGCAACCAGTTTGAAAGTGATGGTCATTTCTACGTTCCGGGCAACCTCGGCTTCACTCTGGGGCGTTGCTCCACCAGATCGAATAGTTAGGGCCCAAGAAGTGAACGCCAGAAGCATAAAATACAATATAAATACAACAGTTTTTCCATCGCATAAAACGAATGATTGCTACCAGTATGGAAGTGATGGTCATTTCTACGTTCCGGGTAACCTAGGCTTCACTCTAGGGCGTTGCTCCACCAGATCGAACACTGAGGGCCTTAGAAGTCAACGCCCGAAGCATAAAATACAAAATTTATAGAACAGTTTTTCCATCGTATAAAACGAATAATAGCAACCAGTGTCAAAGTTATGGTCATTACTACGTTCCGGGCAACCTAGGCTTCACCACAGGGCGTTGTTCCACCACATCGAATAGTTAGGGCCTAAGAAGTCAACGCCAGAAGCATAAGATACAATAATAATATAACAGTTTTTCCGTCGTATAGAACGAATAATAGCAACCAGTGTGAAAGTTATGGTCATTTCTACGTTACTGGCAACCTAGGCTTCACTCTAGGGCGTTGTTCCACCAGATCGAACAGCTAGGGCCTAAGAAGGCAACGCCAGGAGCATAAAACACAACATAAATATAACAGTTTCTATATCGTATAAAACAAATAATAGCGACCACTGTGAAAGTTATGGTCATTTCTACGTTCCCGGCAACCTAGGCTTCACCCCAAGGCGTTGTTCCACCAGATCGAATAGTTAGGGCCTGGGAAGTGAACGCCAGAAGCATAAAATGCAATAAAAATACAACAGTTTTTCCATCATATAACAGGAATATTTGCAACCAGTTTGAAGGTTATGGTCATTTCTACGTTCCGGTCAACCCAGGCTTCACCATAGGGCGTTGTTCCACCAGATCGAATAGTCAGGGCCTAAGAAGTGAACGCCAGAAGCATAAAATACAATATAAATACAACAGTCTTTCCATCGTATAAAACGAATAATTGCAACCAGTATGAAAGTTAACGTCATTTCTACTTTCCGGGCAACCTAGGCTTGGCCCTAGGGCGTTGCCCCAACAGATTGAATAGTTAGGGCCATAGAAGTCAACGCCAGAAGCATCAAATACTATATAAATACAACAGTTTTTCCATCGTATAAAACGAATAATTGCAACCAGTTTGAAAGTGATGGTCATTTCTACGTTCCGGGCAACCTCGGCTCCACTCTAGTGCGTTGCTCCACCAGACCGAATAGTTAGTGCCTTAGAAGTCAACGCCAGAAGCATAAAATACAATATAAATACAACAGTTTTTCCATCGTATAAAACGAATAATTGCTACCGGTGTGAAAGTTATGGTCATTTCTACGTTCCGGGCAACCTAGGCTTCACTCTAGGGTGTTGATGCACCAGATTGAATAGTTAGGGCCTAAGAAATCAACGCCAGAAGCATAAAATACAATTTAAATACAAATGTTTTTCCATCGTATAAAACGAATAATTTCAACCAGTGTGAATGTTATGGTCATTTTTACATTCCCAGCAACCTAGGCTTCACTCTAGGGCGTTGATACACCAGATAGAATAGTTAGGGCCTTAGAAGTCAACGCCAGAAGCATAAAATACAATATAAATACAACAGTTTTTCCATCGCATAAAACGAATGATTGCTACCAGTATGGAACTGATGGTCATTCCTACGTTCCGGGTAACCTAGGCTTCACTCTAGGGCGTTGTTCTACCAGATCGAACAGTTAGGGCCTGAGAAGGCAACGCCAGAAGCATAAAGTACAATATAAATATAACAGTTTTTCCATCGTATAGAACGTATAATAGCAACCAGTTTGAAAGTTATGGCCATTTCTAAGTTCCGGGCAACCTAGGCTTCACCCCAGGGCGTTGTTCCACCAGATCGAATAGTTAGGGCCTAAGAAGTGAACGCCAGCAGCATAAAATACAATATAAACACAACAGTTCTTCCGTCATATAAAACGAATAATTGCAACCAGTATGAAAGTTATGGTCATTTCTACGTTCCGGGAAATCCTAGGCTTCACTATAGGCCGTTGCTCCACCAGATCGAATAGTTAGGGCCTAAGAAGTGAACGCCAGAAGCATAAAACACAATATAAATACAACAGTTTTTCCATCATATACAACGAGTAATTACAACCAGTATGAAAGCTGTGGTCATTTCTACTTTCCGGGCAACCTAGGCTACACCCTAGGGCGTTGCTCCAACAGACTGAATAGTTAGCGCCTTAGAAGTGAATGCCCGAAGCATAAAATGCAATAAAAATACAACAGTTTTTCCATCATATAACCGGAATAATTGCAACCAGTTTGAAAGTGATGGTCATTTCTACGTTCCGGGCAACCTCGGCTTCACTCTGGGGCGTTGCTCCACCAGATCGAATAGTTAGGGCCCAAGAAGTGAACGCCAGAAGCATAAAATACAATATAAATACAACAGTTTTTCCATCGTATAAAACGAATGATTGCTACCAGTATGGAAGTGATGGTCATTTCTACGTTCCGGGTAACCTAGGCTTCACTCTAGGGCGTTGTTCTACCAGATCGAACAGTTAGGGCCTAAGAAGGCAACGCCAGAAGCATAAAGTACAATATAAATATAACAGTTTTTCCATCGTATAAAACGTATAATAGCAACCAGTTTGAAAGTTATGGCCATTTCTACGTTCCGGGCAACCTAGGCTTCACCCCAGGGCGTTGTTCCACCAGATCGAATAGTTAGGGCCTAAGAAGTGAACGCCAGCAGCATAAAATACAATATAAATACAACAGTTCTTCCATCATATAAAACGAATAATTGCAACCAGTATGAAAGTTATGGTCATTTCTACGTTCCGGGCAACCTAGGCTTCACTCTATGGCGTTCTTCCACCACATCGAATAGCTGCGGCCTCAGAAGTCAACGCCTGAAACATAAAATACAATAAAAATACAACAGTCTTTCCATCCTATAACAGCAATAATTGCAACCCGTGTGAAAGTGATGGTCATTTGTACGTTCCAGGCAACCTAGGCTTCACTCTAGGGCGTTATTCCTCCAGATCGAATTATTAGGGCCTAAGAAGTCAACGCCAGAAGCATAAGATACAATATAAATACAACAGTTCTTCCATCATATAAAACGAATAATAGCATCCAGTGTGAAAGTTATGGTCATTTCTTCGTTCCGGGCAACCTAGGCTTCACTCTAGGGCGTTGGTCCACCAGATCAAACAGTTAGGGCCTTAGAAGTCAACGCCCGAAGCATAAAATACAAAATTTATAGAACAGTTTTTCCATCGTATAAAACGAATAATAGCAACCAGTGTCAAAGTTATGGTCATTACTACGTTCCGGGCAACCTAGGCTTCACCCCAGGGCGTTGTTCCACCACATCGAATAGTTAGGGCCTAAGAAGTGAACGCCAGCAGCATAAAATACAATATAAATACAACAGTTCTTCCATCACATAAAACGAATAATTGCAACCAGTATGAAAGTTATGATCATTTCTACGTTCCGGGCATCCTACGCTTCACTCTATGGCGTTCTTCCACCACATCGAATTGCTGCGGCCTCAGATGTCAACGCCTGAAGCATAAAATACAATAAAAATACAACAGTCCTTCCATCCTGTAACAGGAATAATTGCATCCCGTGTGAAAGTTAACGTCATTTCTACTTTCCGGGAAACCTAGGCTTCACCCTAGGGCGTTGTTCCACCAGATCGAATAGGTAGGGCCTAAGAAGTGAACGCCAGAAGCATAAAATACAATATAAATACAACAGTATTTCCATCATATAAAACGAGTAATTGCAACCAGTATGAAAGTAGTGGTCATTTCTACTTTCCGGGCAAACTAGGCTACACCCTAGGGCGTTGCTCCAACAGATTGAATAGTTAGGGCCTTAGAAGTCACCGCCAGAAGCATAAAAAACAATATAAATACAACAGTTTTTCCATCGTATAAAACGAATAATTGCAACAAGTATGAAAGTTGTGGTTATTTCTACTTTTCGGGCAACCTAGGTTTCACTCTAGGGCGTTCCTCCACCAGATCGAATACTGAGGGCCTTAGAAGTAAACGCCTGAAGTATAAAATACAATAAAAGTACAACAGTCTTTCCATCCTATAATAGGAATAATTGAACCCGTGTGAAAGTGATGGTCATTTGTACGTTCCGGGCAACCTAGGCTTCACCCTAGGGCGTTGTTCCACCAGATCGAATAGTTAGGGCCTAAGAAGTGAACGCCAGAAGCATAAAATACAATATAAATACAACAGTTTTTCCATCATATAAAACGAGTAATTGCAACCAGTATGAAAGCTGTGGTCATTTCTACTTTCCGGGCAACCTAGGCTACACCCTAGGGCGTTGCTCCAACAGATTGAATAGTCAGGGCCTTAGAAGCCAATGCCCGAAGCATAAAACGCAATAAAAATACAACAGTTTTTCCATCATGTAACCGGAATAATTGCAACCAGTTTGAAAGGGATGGTCATTTCTACGTTCCGGGCAACCTAGGCTTCACTCTATGGCGTTCTTCCACCACATCGAATAGCTACGGCCTCAGAAGTCAACGCCTGAAGCATAAAATACAATAAAAATACAAAAGTCTTTCCATCCTATAACAGGAATAATTGCAACCCGTGTGAAAGTGATGGTCATTCGTACGTTCCAGGCAACCTAGGCTTCACTCTAGGGCGTTGTTCCACCAGATCGAACAGCTAGGGCCTAAGAAGGCAACGCCAGGAGCATAAAACACAACATAAATATAACAGTTTCTATATCGTATAAAACAAATAATAGCGACCACTGTGAAAGTTATGGTCATTTCTACGTTCCCGGCAACCTAGGCTTCACCCCAAGGCGTTGTTCCACCAGATCGAATAGTTAGGGCCTGGGAAGTGAACGCCAGAAGCATAAAATGCAATAAAAATACAACAGTTTTTCCATCATATAACAGGAATATTTGCAACCAGTTTGAAGGTTATGGTCATTTCTACGTTCCGGTCAACCCAGGCTTCACCATAGGGCGTTGTTCCACCAGATCGAATAGTCAGGGCCTAAGAAGTGAACGCCAGAAGCATAAAATACAATACAAATATAACAGTTTTTCCATCGTATAAAACGAATAATAGCAACCAGTGTGAAAGTTATGGTCACTTCTACGTTCTGGGCAACCTAGGCTTCACCCCAGGGCGTTGTTCCACCACATCGAATAGTTAGGGCCTAAGAAGTGAACGCCAGCAGCATAAAATACAATATAAATACAACAGTTTTCCCATCATATAAAACGAATAATTGCCACCAGTATGAAAGTTATGGTCATTTCGACGTTCCGGGCAACCTACGCTTCACTCTATGGCGTTCTTCCACCACATCGAATAGCTACGGCCTCAGAAGTCAACGCCTGAAGCATAAAATGCAATAAAAATACAACAGTTTTTCCATCATATAAAACGAGTAATTGCAACCAGTATGAAAGTTGTGGTCATTTCTACTTTCCGGGTAACCTAGGCTTCACTCTAGGGCGTTGTTCCACCAGAACGAATTGCTAGGGCATAAGAAGTTAACGCCAGAAGCATAAGATACTATATAAATATAACAGTCTTTCCATCGTATAGAACGAATAATAGCACCCAGTGTGAAAGTTATGGTCACTTCTACGGTCCTGGCAACCTAGGCTTCACACTAGGGCGTTGCTCCAACAGATTGAATAGTTAGGGCCTTAGAAGTCAACGCCGGAAGCATAAAATGCAATAAAAATACAACAGTTTTTCCATCATATAAAACGAGTAATTGCAACCAGTATGAAAGTTGTGGTCATTTCTACTTTCCGGGTAACCTAGGCTTCACCCTAGGGCGTTGCTCCAACAGATTGAATAGTTAGGGCCTTAGAAGTCAACGCCGGAAGCATAAAATGCAATAAAAATACAACAGTTTTTCCATCGTATAAAAGGATTAATTGCAAGCAGTTTGAAAGTGATGGTCATTTCTACGTTCCGGGCAACCTAGGCTTCACCATAGGGCGTTGCTCCAACAGATTGAATAGTTAGGGCCGTAGAAGTCAACGCCCGAAGCATAAAATGCAATAAAAATACAACAGTTTTTCCATCATATAACCGGAATAATAGCAACCAGTATGAAAGCTATGGTCATTTCTACTTTACGGGCATCCTAGGCTACACCCTAGGTCGCTGCTCCTACAGAATGAATAGTTAGGGACTTAGAAGTCATTGCCCGAAGCATAAAATGCAATAAAAATACAACAGTTTTTCCATAATATAACAGGAATATTTGCAACCAGTTTGAAGGTTATGGTCATTTCTGCGTTCCGGTCAACCCAGGCTTCACCATAGGGCGTTGTTCCACCAGATCGAATAGTCAGGGCCTAAGAAGTGAGAGCCAGAAGAATAAAATACAATATAAATACAACAGTGTTTCCATCGTATAAAACGAATAATTGCAACCAGTATGAAAGTTAACGTCATTTCTACTTTCCGGGCAACCTAGGCTTGGCGCTAGGGCGTTGCCGCAACAGATTGAATAGTTAGGGCCATAGAAGTCAACGCCAGAAACATCAAATACAATATAAATACAACAGTTTTTCCATCCTATAAAACGAATAATTGCAACCAGTATGAAAGTTATGGTCATTTCTATTTTCCGGGCAACCTAGGCTTCACCCTAGGGCGTTGCTTCAACAGATTGAATAGTTAGGGCCTTAGAAGTCAACGCCCGAAGCATAAAATACAAAATAAATAGAACAGTTTTTCCATCGTATAAAACGAATAATTGGAAACATTGTGAAAGTAATGGTCATTTCTACGTTCCAGGCAACCTAGGCGTCACTCTAGGGCGTTGCTCCACCACATCGAATAGCTACGGCCTTAGACGTCAACGACAGAAGCATAACGTACAATAAAGATGCAACAGCTTTTCCTTCGTATAAAACGAATAATTGCAACCAGTGTGAAAGTTATTGTCTTTTCCACTTTCCGGGCAACCTAGGCTTCACCCTAGGGCGTTGCTCCAACAGATTGAATATTTAGGACCTTAGAAGTCAATGCCCGAAGCATAAGATGCAATAAAAATACAACAGTTTTTCCATCGTATAAAACGAATAATAGCAACCAGTGTGAAAGTTATGGTCATTTCTACGTTCCGGGCAACCTAGGCTTCACCCCAGGGCGTTGTGCCACCAGATCGAATAGTTAGGTCCTAAGAACTGAACGCCAGCAGCATAAAATACAATATAAATACAACAGTTTTTCCATCATATAAAACGAATAATTGCCACCAGTATGAAAGTTATGGCCATTTCCACGTTCCGGGCAACATAGGCTTCACTCTATGGCGTTCTTCCACCACATCGAATAGCTACGGCCTCAGAAGTCAACGCCTGAAGCATAAAAGACAATAAAAATACAACAGTCTTTCCATCCTATAACAGGAATAATTGCAACCCGTGTGAAAGTGATGGTCATTTGTACGTTCCAGGCAACCTAGGCTTCACTCTAGGGCGTTGTTGCACCAGATCGAATTGTTAGGGCCTAAGAAGTCAACGCCAGAAGCTTAAGATACAATATGAATATAACAGTTTTTCCATCGTATAGAACGAATAATAGCAACCAGTGTGAAAGTCATGGTCATTTCTACGTTCCGGACAACATAGGCTTCACTCTTGGACGTTGGCCCACCAGATCGAATAGCTAGGACCTTAGAAGACGAAGCCAGAAGCATAAAATGCAATATTAATACAACAGTTTTTCTATCGCATAAAACGAATAATTGCTACCGGTGTGAATGTTATGGAAATTTCTACGTTCCGGGCAACCTAGGCTTCACCCTAGGGCGTTGAACCAACAGATTGAATAGTCAGGGCCTTAGAAGCCAACGCCCGAAGCACGAAATACAAAATAAATAGAACAGTTGTTCCATCGTATAAAACGAATAATTGCTATCAGTGTGAAAGTTATTGTAATTTCTACGTTCCGGGCAACCTAGGTTTCACTCTAGGGCGTTGCTCCACCAGATTGCATAGCTGGGGACTTAGAATTCAACACCATAAGGATAAAATACTATATAAGTACAACAGTTTTTCCATCGTATAAAATGAATAATTGGAAACATTGTGAAAGTAATGGTCATTTCTACGTTGCAGGCAACCTAGGCGTCACTCTAGGGCGTTGCTCCACCGCATCGAATAGCTACGGCCTTAGAAGTCAACGCCCGAAGCATAAAATACATTAAATATACAAGAGCTTTTCCATTATATAACAGGAATAATTGCAACCAGTGTGAAAGTGATGGTCATTTCTACGTTCCGGGCAACCTAGGCTTCACTCTAGGGCGTTGTTCCACCAGATCGAAAAGTTAGGGCCTAAGAAGTCAACGCCAGAAGCATAAGATACCATATAAATATAACAGTTTTTCCATTGTATATAACGAATAATTGCTACCAGTGTGAAAGTTATGGTCATTTCTACGTTCCGGTAACCTAGGCTTCACCCTAGGGCGTTGTTCCACCAGATCGAATAGTTAGGGCCTAAGAACTCAACGCCAGAAACATAAAATACGATATAAATACCACAGCTTTTCCGTCGTATAAAATGAATAATTGCAACCAGTGTGAAAGTTATGGTCATTTCTACGTTCCGGGCAACCTAGGCTTCACTCTGGGACGTTGCTCCACCAGATCGAATAGATAGGGCCTTAGAAGCCAACGCCAGAAGCATAAAATACAATAAAGATGCAACAGTTTTTCCATCGTATAACAGGAATAATTGCAACCAGTGTGAAAGTAATGGTCAGTTCTACGTTCCGGGCAACCTAGGCTTCACTCTGGGACGTTGCTCCACCAGATCGAATAGATAGGGCCTTAGAAGTCAACGCCAGAAGCATAAAATACAATAAAGATGCAACAGTTTTTCCATCGTATAACAGGAATAATTGCAACCCGTGTGAAGGTAATGGTATGTGCTACGTTCCGAGCAGGCTTGGCTTCACCCTAGGGTGTTGCTAAACCAGATCGTATAGTTAGGGCCTTAGAAGTCAACGCCCGAAGCATAAAATACAAAATAAATAGAACAGTTTTTCCATTGTATAAAACGAATAATAGCAACCAGTGTGAAAGTTATGGTCATTTCTACGTTCCGGGCAACCTAGGCCTCACTCTAGGGCGTTGCACCACCAGATCGAATAGTTAGGGCCTTAGAAGTCAACGCCCGAAGCATAAACTACAAAATAAATAGAACAGTTTTTCCATTGTATAAAACGAATAATTGCTACCAGTGTGAAAGTTATGGTCATATCTACGTGCCGGGCAACCTAGGCTTCACTCTAGGGCGTTGCTCCACCAGATCGAATAGTTAGGGCCAGCGCCAGAGGCATAAAATACAATAAAGATGCAACAGCTTTCCATCGTATAAAACGAATAATTGAAACCAGTGGAAAAGTAATGGTCATTTCTACGTTCCGGGCAACCTAGGCTTCACCTTAGGGCGCTGCTCCACCAGATCGAATAGTTAGTGCCCTAGAAGTCAGCGCCAGAAGCATAAAATACAATATAAATACAACAGTTTTTCCATCGTATAAAACGAATAATTGCAACAAGTATGAAAGTTATTGCCATTTCTAATTTCCGGGCAACCTAGGCTTCACCATAGGGCGTTGATCCAACAGATTGAATAGTTAGGGCCTTAGAAGTCAACGCCCGAAGCATGAAATACAAAATAAATAGAACAGTTGTTCCATAGTATAAAACGAATAATTGCTATCAGTGTGAAACTTATGGTAATTTCTACGTTCCGGGCAACCTCGGTTTGTCTCTAGGGCGTTGCTCCACCAGATCGCATATCTAGGGACTTAGAATTCAACGCCATAAGATTAAAATACAATATGAGTACAACAGTTTTTCCATCGTATAAAATGAATAATTGGAAGCATTGTGAATGTAATGGCCATTTCTACGTTCCAGGCATCCTAGGCTACACCCTAGGGCGTTGCTCCTACAGATTGAATAGTTAGGGACTTAGAAGTCATTGCCCGAAGCATAAAATGCAATAAAAATACAACAGTTTTTCCATCATATAACAGGAACATTTGCAACCAGTTTGAAGGTTATGGTCATTTCTACGTTCCGGTCAACCCAGGCTTCACCATAGGGCGTTGTTCCACCAGATCGAATAGTCAGGGCCTTAGAAGTCAACGCCCGAAGCATAAAATACAAAATAAATAGAACAGTTTTTCCATCGTATAAAACGAATAATTGCTACCGGTGTGAAAGTTATGGTTATTTCTACGTTCCGGGCAACCTAGGCTTCACCATAGGGCGCTGTTCCATAAGATGGAATAGTTAGGGCATAAGAAGTCAACGCCGGAAGCACGAAATACAAAATAAATAGAACAGTTGTTCCATCGTATAAAACGAATGATTCCTACCAGTATGGAAGTGATGGTCATTTCTACATTCCGGGCAACCTAGGTTTCACTCTAGTGCGTTGCTCCACCAGATCGCATAGCTAGGGTATTAGAATTCAACGCCATAAGAATAAAATACAATATAGGTACAACAGTTTTTCCATCGTATATAATGTATAATTGGAAACATTGTGAAAGTAATGGTCATTTCTACGTTCCAGGCAACCTAGGCGACACTCTAGGGCGTTGCTCCAACAGATTGAATATTTAGGACCTTAGAAGTCAATGCCCGAAGCATAAGATGCAATAAAAATACAACAGTTTTTCCATCGTATAAAACGAATAATAGCAACCAGTGTGAAAGTTATGGTCATTTCTACGTTCCGGGCAACCTAGGCTTCACCCCAGGGCGTTGTGCCACCAGATCGAATAGTTAGGTCCTAAGAACTGAACGCCAGCAGCATAAAATACAATATAAATACAACAGTTTTTCCATCATATAAAACGAATAATTGCCACCAGTATGAAAGTTATGGCCATTTCCACGTTCCGGGCAACCTAGGCTTCACTCTATGGCGTTCTTCCACCACATCGAATAGCTACGGCCTCAGAAGTCAACGCCTGAAGCATAAAAGACAATAAAAATACAACAGTCTTTCCATCCTATAACAGGAATAATTGCAACCCGTGTGAAAGTGATGGTCATTTGTACGTTCCAGGCAACCTAGGCTTCACTCTAGGGCGTTGTTGCACCAGATCGAATTGTTAGGGCCTAAGAAGTCAACGCCAGAAGCTTAAGATACAATATGAATATAACAGTTTTTCCATCGTATAGAACGAATAATAGCAACCAGTGTGAAAGTCATGGTCATTTCTACGTTCCGGACAACATAGGCTTCACTCTTGGACGTTGGCCCACCAGATCGAATAGCTAGGACCTTAGAAGACGAAGCCAGAAGCATAAAATGCAATATTAATACAACAGTTTTTCTATCGCATAAAACGAATAATTGCTACCGGTGTGAATGTTATGGAAATTTCTACGTTCCGGGCAACCTAGGCTTCACCCTAGGGCGTTGAACCAACAGATTGAATAGTCAGGGCCTTAGAAGCCAACGCCCGAAGCACGAAATACAAAATAAATAGAACAGTTGTTCCATCGTATAAAACGAATAATTGCTATCAGTGTGAAAGTTATTGTAATTTCTACGTTCCGGGCAACCTAGGTTTCACTCTAGGGCGTTGCTCCACCAGATCGCATAGCTGGGGACTTAGAATTCAACACCATAAGGATAAAATACTATATAAGTACAACAGTTTTTCCATCGTATAAAATGAATAATTGGAAACATTGTGAAAGTAATGGTCATTTCTACGTTGCAGGCAACCTAGGCGTCACTCTAGGGCGTTGCTCCACCGCATCGAATAGCTACGGCCTTAGAAGTCAACGCCCGAAGCATAAAATACATTAAATATACAAGAGCTTTTCCATTATATAACAGGAATAATTGCAACCAGTGTGAAAGTGATGGTCATTTCTACGTTCCGGGCAACCTAGGCTTCACTCTAGGGCGTTGTTCCACCAGATCGAAAAGTTAGGGCCTAAGAAGTCAACGCCAGAAGCATAAGATACCATATAAATATAACAGTTTTTCCATTGTATATAACGAATAATTGCTACCAGTGTGAAAGTTATGGTCATTTCTACGTTCCGGCAACCTAGGCTTCACCCTAGGGCGTTGTTCCACCAGATCGAATAGTTAGGGCCTAAGAACTCAACGCCAGAAACATAAAATACGATATAAATACCACAGCTTTTCCGTCGTATAAAATGAATAATTGCAACCAGTGTGAAAGTTATGGTCATTTCTACGTTCCGGGCAACCTAGGCTTCACTCTGGGACGTTGCTCCACCAGATCGAATAGATAGGGCCTTAGAAGTCAACGCCAGAAGCATGAAATACAATAAAGATGCAACAGTTTTTCCATCGTATAACAGGAATAATTGCAACCAGTGTGAAAGTAATGGTCAGTTCTACGTTCCGGGCAACCTAGGCTTCACTCTGGGACGTTGCTCCACCAGATCGAATAGATAGGGCCTTAGAAGTCAACGCCAGAAGCATAAAATACAATAAAGATGCAACAGTTTTTCCATCGTATAACAGGAATAATTGCAACCCGTGTGAAGGTAATGGTATGTGCTACGTTCCGAGCAGGCTTGGCTTCACCCTAGGGTGTTGCTAAACCAGATCGTATAGTTAGGGCCTTAGAAGTCAACGCCCGAAGCATAAAATACAAAATAAATAGAACAGTTTTTCCATTGTATAAAACGAATAATAGCAACCAGTGTGAAAGTTATGGTCATTTCTACGTTCCGGGCAACCTAGGCCTCACTCTAGGGCGTTGCACCACCAGATCGAATAGTTAGGGCCTTAGAAGTCAACGCCCGAAGCATAAACTACAAAATAAATAGAACAGTTTTTCCATTGTATAAAACGAATAATTGCTACCAGTGTGAAAGTTATGGTCATATCTACGTGCCGGGCAACCTAGGCTTCACTCTAGGGCGTTGCTCCACCAGATCGAATAGTTAGGGCCTTAGAAGTCAGCGCCAGAGGCATAAAATACAATAAAGATGCAACAGTTTTTCCATCGTATAAAACGAATAATTGAAACCAGTGGAAAAGTAATGGTCATTTCTACGTTCCGGGCAACCTAGGCTTCACCTTAGGGCGCTGCTCCACCAGATCGAATAGTTAGTGCCCTAGAAGTCAGCGCCAGAAGCATAAAATACAATATAAATACAACAGTTTTTCCATCGTATAAAACGAATAATTGCAACAAGTATGAAAGTTATTGCCATTTCTAATTTCCGGGCAACCTAGGCTTCACCATAGGGCGTTGATCCAACAGATTGAATAGTTAGGGCCTTAGAAGTCAACGCCCGAAGCATGAAATACAAAATAAATAGAACAGTTGTTCCATAGTATAAAACGAATAATTGCTATCAGTGTGAAACTTATGGTAATTTCTACGTTCCGGGCAACCTCGGTTTGACTCTAGGGCGTTGCTCCACCAGATCGCATATCTAGGGACTTAGAATTCAACGCCATAAGATTAAAATACAATATGAGTACAACAGTTTTTCCATCGTATAAAATGAATAATTGGAAGCATTGTGAATGTAATGGCCATTTCTACGTTCCAGGCATCCTAGGCTACACCCTAGGGCGTTGCTCCTACAGATTGAATAGTTAGGGACTTAGAAGTCATTGCCCGAAGCATAAAATGCAATAAAAATACAACAGTTTTTCCATCATATAACAGGAACATTTGCAACCAGTTTGAAGGTTATGGTCATTTCTACGTTCCGGTCAACCCAGGCTTCACCATAGGGCGTTGTTCCACCAGATCGAATAGTCAGGGCCTTAGAAGTCAACGCCCGAAGCATAAAATACAAAATAAATAGAACAGTTTTTCCGTCGTATAAAACGAATAATTGCTACCGGTGTGAAAGTTATGGTTATTTCTACGTTCCGGGCAACCTAGGCTTCACCATAGGGCGCTGTTCCATCAGATGGAATAGTTAGGGCATAAGAAGTCAACGCCCGAAGCACGAAATACAAAATAAATAGAACAGTTGTTCCATCGTATAAAACGAATGATTCCTACCAGTATGGAAGTGATGGTCATTTCTACATTCCGGGCAACCTAGGTTTCACTCTAGGGCGTTGCTCCACCAGATCGCATAGCTAGGGTATTAGAATTCAACGCCATAAGAATAAAATACAATATAGGTACAACAGTTTTTCCATCGTATATAATGTATAATTGGAAACATTGTGAAAGTAATGGTCATTTCTACGTTCCAGGCAACCTAGGCGACACTCTAGGGCGTTGCTCCAACAGATTGAATATTTAGGACCTTAGAAGTCAATGCCCGAAGCATAAGATGCAATAAAAATACAACAGTTTTTCCATCGTATAAAACGAATAATAGCAACCAGTGTGAAAGTTATGGTCATTTCTACGTTCCGGGCAACCTAGGCTTCACCCCAGGGCGTTGTGCCACCAGATCGAATAGTTAGGTCCTAAGAACTGAACGCCAGCAGCATAAAATACAATATAAATACAACAGTTTTTCCATCATATAAAACGAATAATTGCCACCAGTATGAAAGTTATGGCCATTTCCACGTTCCGGGCAACCTAGGCTTCACTCTATGGCGTTCTTCCACCACATCGAATAGCTACGGCCTCAGAAGTCAACGCCTGAAGCATAAAAGACAATAAAAATACAACAGTCTTTCCATCCTATAACAGGAATAATTGCAACCCGTGTGAAAGTGATGGTCATTTGTACGTTCCAGGCAACCTAGGCTTCACTCTAGGGCGTTGTTGCACCAGATCGAATTGTTA
Source organism: Calliopsis andreniformis (assembly GCF_051401765.1). Classification (NCBI taxonomy): domain Eukaryota; kingdom Metazoa; phylum Arthropoda; class Insecta; order Hymenoptera; family Andrenidae; genus Calliopsis; species Calliopsis andreniformis. The sequence goes on from NW_027480423.1 coordinate 23,550,755, forward strand.
GGGCCTAAGAAGTCAACGCCAGAAGCTTAAGATACGATATGAATATAACAGTTTTTCCATCGTATAGAACGAATAATAGCAACCAGTGTGAAAGTCATGGTCATTTCTACGTTCCGGACAACATAGGCTTCACTCTTGGACGTTGGCCCACCAGATCGAATAGCTAGGACCTTAGAAGACGAAGCCAGAAGCATAAAATGCAATATTAATACAACAGTTTTTCTATCGCATAAAACGAATAATTGCTACCGGTGTGAATGTTATGGAAATTTCTACGTTCCGGGCAACCTAGGCTTCACCCTAGGGCGTTGAACCCTCAGATTGAATAGTCAGGGCCTTAGAAGCCAACGCCCGAAGCACGAAATACAAAATAATGGTTTCATTCTAGGGCGTTGCTCCACCAGATCGCATAGCTGGGGACTTAGAATTCAACACCATAAGAATAAAATACTATATAAGTACAACAGTTTTTCCATCGTATAAAATGAATAATTGGAAACATTGTGAAAGTAATGGTCATTTCTACGTTGCAGGCAACCTAGGCGTCACTCTAGGGCGTTGCTCCACCGCATCGAATAGCTACGGCCTTAGAAGTCAACGCCCGAAGCATAAAATACATTAAATGTACAAGAGCTTTTCCATTATATAACAGGAATAATTGCAACCAGTGTGAAAGTGATGGTCATTTCTACGTTCCGGGCAACCTAGGCTTCACTCTAGGGCGTTGTTCCACCAGATCGAAAAGTTAGGGCCTAAGAAGTCAACGCCAGAAGCATAAGATACCATATAAATATAACAGTTTTTCCATTGTATATAACGAATAATTGCTACCAGTGTGAAAGTTATGGTCATTTCTACGTTCCGGCAACCTAGGTTTCACCCTAGGGCGTTGTTCCACCAGATCGAATAGTTAGGGCCTAAGAACTCAACGCCAGAAACATAAAATACGATATAAATACCACAGCTTTTCCGTCGTATAAAGTCAATAATTGCAAACAGTGTGAAAGTTATGGTCATTTCTACGTTCCGGGCAACCTAGGCTTCACTCTAGGGCGTTGCTCCACCAGATCGCATAGCTGGGGACTTAGAATTCAACACCATAAGGATAAAATACTATATAAGTACAACAGTTTTTCCATCGTATAAAATGAATAATTGGAAACATTGTGAAAGTAATGGTCATTTCTACGTTGCAGGCAACCTAGGCGTCACTCTAGGGCGTTGCTCCACCGCATCGAATAGCTACGGCCTTAGAAGTCAACGCCCGAAGCATAAAATACATTAAATATACAAGAGCTTTTCCATTATATAACAGGAATAATTGCAACCCGTGTGAAAGTGATGGTCATTTCTACGTTCCGGGCAACCTAGGCTTCACTCTAGGGCGTTGTTCCACCAGATCGAAAAGTTAGGGCCTAAGAAGTCAACGCCAGAAGCATAAGATACCATATAAATATAACAGTTTTTCCATTGTATATAACGAATAATTGCTACCAGTGTGAAAGTTATGGTCATTTCTACGTTCCGGCAACCTAGGCTTCACCCTAGGGCGTTGTTCCACCAGATCGAATAGTTAGGGCCTAAGAACTCAACGCCAGAAACATAAAATACGATATAAATACCACAGCTTTTCCGTCGTATAAAATGAATAATTGCAACCAGTGTGAAAGTTATGGTCATTTCTACGTTCCGGGCAACCTAGGCTTCACTCTGGGACGTTGCTCCACCAGATCGAATAGATAGGGCCTTAGAAGTCAACGCCAGAAACATAAAATACGATATAAATACCACAGCTTTTCCGTCGTATAAAATGAATAATTGGAAACATTGTGAAAGTAATGGTCATTTCTACGTTGCAGGCAACCTAGGCGTCACTCTAGGGCGTTGCTCCACCGCATCGAATAGCTACGGCCTTAGAAGTCAACGCCCGAAGCATAAAATACATTAAATATACAAGAGCTTTTCCATTATATAACAGGAATAATTGCAACCAGTGTGAAAGTGATGGTCATTTCTACGTTCCGGGCAACCTAGGCTTCACTCTAGGGCGTTGTTCCACCAGATCGAAAAGTTAGGGCCTAAGAAGTCAACGCCAGAAGCATAAGATACCATATAAATATAACAGTTTTTCCATTGTATATAACGAATAATTGCTACCAGTGTGAAAGTTATGGTCATTTCTACGTTCCGGCAACCTAGGTTTCACCCTAGGGCGTTGTTCCACCAGATCGAATAGTTAGGGCCTAAGAACTCAACGCCAGAAACATAAAATACGATATAAATACCACAGCTTTTCCGTCGTATAAAATGAATAATTGCAACCAGTGTGAAAGTTATGGTCATTTCTACGTTCCGGGCAACCTAGGCTTCACTCTGGGACGTTGCTCCACCAGATCGCATAGATAGGGCCTAAGAACTCAACGCCAGAAACATAAAATACGATATAAATACCACAGCTTTTCCGTCGTATAAAATGAATAATTGCAACCAGTGTGAAAGTTATGGTCATTTCTACGTTGCAGGCAACCTAGGCGTCACTCTAGGGCGTTGCTCCACCGCATCGAATAGCTACGGCCTTAGAAGTCAACGCCCGAAGCATAAAATACATTAAATATACAAGAGCTTTTCCATTATATAACAGGAATAATTGCAACCAGTGTGAAAGTGATGGTCATTTCTACGTTCCGGGCAACCTAGGCTTCACTCTAGGGCGTTGTTCCACCAGATCGAAAAGTTAGGGCCTAAGAAGTCAACGCCAGAAGCATAAGATACCATATAAATATAACAGTTTTTCCATTGTATATAACGAATAATTGCTACCAGTGTGAAAGTTATGGTCATTTCTACGTTCCCGCAACCTAGGTTTCACCCTAGGGCGTTGTTCCACCAGATCGAATAGTTAGGGCCTAAGAACTCAACGCCAGAAACATAAAATACGATATAAATACCACAGCTTTTCCGTCGTATAAAATGAATAATTGCAACCAGTGTGAAAGTTATGGTCATTTCTACGTTCCGGGCAACCTAGGCTTCACTCTGGGACGTTGCTCCACCAGATCGAATAGATAGGGCCTTAGAAGTCAACGCCAGAAGCATAAAATACAATAAAGATGCAACAGTTTTTCCATCGTATAACATTAATAATTGCAACCAGTGTGAAAGTAATGGTCAGTTCTACGTTCCGGGCAACCTAGGCTTCACACTGGGACGTTGCTCCACCAGATCGAATAGATAGGGCCTTAGAAGTCAACGCCAGAAGCATAAAATACAATAAAGATGCAACAGTTTTTCCATCGTATAACAGGAATAATTGCAACTAGTGTGAAGGTAATGGTATGTCCTACGTTCCGAGCAAGCTTGGCTTCACCCTAGGGTGTTGCTAAACCAGATCGTATAGTTAGGGCCTTAGAAGTCAACGCCCGAAGCATAAAATACAAAATAAATAGAACAGTTTTTCCATTGTATAAAACGAACAATAGCAACCAGTGTGAAAGTTATGGTCATTTCTACGTTCCGGGCAACCTAGGCCTCACTCTAGGGCGTTGCACCACCAGATCGAATAGTTAGGGCCTTAGAAGTCAACGCCCGAAGCATAAACTACAAAATAAATAGAACAGTTTTTCCATTGTATAAAACGAATAATTGCTACCAGTGTGAAAGTTATGGTCATTTCTACGTGCCGGGCAACCTAGGCTTCACTCTAGGGCGTTGCTCCACCAGATCGAATAGTTAGGGCCTTAGAAGTCAGCGCCAGAGGCATAAAATACAATAAAGATGCAACAGTTTTTCCATCGTATAAAACGAATAATTGAAACCATTGGAAAAGTAATGGTCATTTCTACGTTCCGGGCAACCTAGGCTTCACCTTAGGGCGCTGCTCCACCAGATCGAATAGTTAGTGCCCTAGAAGTCAGCGCCAGAAGCATAAAATACAATATAAATACAACAGTTTTTCCATCGTATAAAACGAATAATTGCAACAAGTATGAATGTTATGGCCATTTCTAATTTCCGGGCAACCTAGGCTTCACCATAGGGCCTTGATCCAACAGATTGAATAGTTAGGGCCTTAGAAGTCAACGCCCGAAGCATGAAATACAAAATAAATAGAACAGTTGTTCCATCGTATAAAATGAATAATTGGAAACATTGTGAAAGTAATGGTCATTTCTACGTTGCAGGCAACCTAGGCGTCACTCTAGGGCGTTGCTCCACCGCATCGAATAGCTACGGCCTAAGAAGTCAACGCCAGAAGCATAAGATACCATATAAATATAACAGTTTTTCCATTGTATATAACGAATAATTGCCACCAGTGTGAAAGTTATGGTCATTTCTACGTTCCGGCAACCTAGGCTTCACCCTAGGGCGTTGTTCCACCAGATCGAATAGTTAGGGCCTAAGAACTCAACGCCAGAAACATAAAATACGATATAAATACCACAGCTTTTCCGTCGTATAAAATGAATAATTGCAACCAGTGTGAAAGTTATGGTCATTCCTACGTTCCGGGCAACCTAGGCTTCACTCTGGGACGTTGCTCCACCAGATCGAATAGATAGGGCCTAAGAACTCAACGCCAGAAACATAAAATACGGTATAAATACCACAGCTTTTCCGTCGTATAAAATGAATAATTGCAACCAGTGTGAAAGTTATGGTCATTTCTACGTTGCAGGCAACCTAGGCGTCACTCTAGGGCGTTGCTCCACCGCATCGAATAGCTACGGCCTTAGAAGTCAACGCCCGAAGCATAAAATACATTAAATATACAAGAGCTTTTCCATTATATAACAGGAATAATTGCAACCAGTGTGAAAGTGATGGTCATTTCTACGTTCCGGGCAACCTAGGCTTCACTCTAGGGCGTTGTTCCACCAGATCGAAAAGTTAGGGCCTAAGAAGTCAACGCCAGAAGCATAAGATACCATATAAATATAACAGTTTTTCCATTGTATATAACGAATAATTGCTACCAGTGTGAAAGTTATGGTCATTTCTACGTTCCGGCAACCTAGGTTTCACCCTAGGGCGTTGTTCCACCAGATCGAATAGTTAGGGCCTAAGAACTCAACGCCAGAAACATAAAATACGATATAAATACCACAGCTTTTCCGTCGTATAAAATGAATAATTGCAACCAGTGTGAAAGTTATGGTCATTTCTACGTTCCGGGCAACCTAGGCTTCACTCTGGGACGTTGCTCCACCAGATCGAATAGATAGGGCCTTAGAAGTCAACGCCAGAAGCATAAAATACAATAAAGATGCAACAGTTTTTCCATCGTATAACAGGAATAATTGCAACCAGTGTGAAAGTAATGGTCAGTTCGACGTTCCGGGCAACCTAGGCTTCACTCTGGGACGTTGCTCCACCAGATCGAATAGATAGGGCCTTAGAAGTCAACGCCAGAAGCATAAAATACAATAAAGATGCAACAGTTTTTCCATCGTATAACAGGAATAATTGCAACCAGTGTGAAGGTAATGGTATGTCCTACGTTCCGAGCAAGCTTGGCTTCACCCTAGGGTGTTGCTAAACCAGATCGAATAGTTAGGGCCTTAGAAGTCAACGCCCGAAGCATAAAATACAAAATAAATAGAACAGTTTTTCCATTGTATAAAACGAACAATAGCAACCAGTGTGAAAGTTATGGTCATTTCTACGTTCCGGGCAACCTAGGCCTCACTCTAGGGCGTTGCACCACCAGATCGAATAGTTAGGGCCTTAGAAGTCAACGCCCGAAGCATGAAATACAAAATAAATAGAACAGTTGTTCCATAGTATAAAACGAATAATTGCCACCAGTATGAAAGTTATGGCCATTTCCACGTTCCGGGCAACCTAGGCTTCACTCTATGGCGTTCTTCCACCACATCGAATAGCTACGGCCTCAGAAGTCAACGCCTGAAGCATAAAAGACAATAAAAATACAACAGTCTTTCCATCCTATAACAGGAATAATTGCAACCCGTGTGAAAGTGATGGTCATTTGTACGTTCCAGGCAACCTAGGCTTCACTCTAGGGCGTTGTTGCACCAGATCGAATTGTTAGGGCCTAAGAAGTCAACGCCAGAAGCTTAAGATACGATATGAATATAACAGTTTTTCCATCGTATAGAACGAATAATAGCAACCAGTGTGAAAGTCATGGTCATTTCTACGTTCCGGACAACATAGGCTTCACTCTTGGACGTTGGCCCACCAGATCGAATAGCTAGGACCTTAGAAGACGAAGCCAGAAGCATAAAATGCAATATTAATACAACAGTTTTTCTATCGCATAAAACGAATAATTGCTACCGGTGTGAATGTTATGGAAATTTCTACGTTCCGGGCAACCTAGGCTTCACCCTAGGGCGTTGAACCCTCAGATTGAATAGTCAGGGCCTTAGAAGCCAACGCCCGAAGCACGAAATACAAAATAATGGTTTCATTCTAGGGCGTTGCTCCACCAGATCGCATAGCTGGGGACTTAGAATTCAACACCATAAGAATAAAATACTATATAAGTACAACAGTTTTTCCATCGTATAAAATGAATAATTGGAAACATTGTGAAAGTAATGGTCATTTCTACGTTGCAGGCAACCTAGGCGTCACTCTAGGGCGTTGCTCCACCGCATCGAATAGCTACGGCCTTAGAAGTCAACGCCCGAAGCATAAAATACATTAAATATACAAGAGCTTTTCCATTATATAACAGGAATAATTGCAACCAGTGTGAAAGTGATGGTCATTTCTACGTTCCGGGCAACCTAGGCTTCACTCTAGGGCGTTGTTCCACCAGATCGAAAAGTTAGGGCCTAAGAAGTCAACGCCAGAAGCATAAGATACCATATAAATATAACAGTTTTTCCATTGTATATAACGAATAATTGCTACCAGTGTGAAAGTTATGGTCATTTCTACGTTCCGGCAACCTAGGTTTCACCCTAGGGCGTTGTTCCACCAGATCGAATAGTTAGGGCCTAAGAACTCAACGCCAGAAACATAAAATACGATATAAATACCACAGCTTTTCCGTCGTATAAAGTCAATAATTGCAAACAGTGTGAAAGTTATGGTCATTTCTACGTTCCGGGCAACCTAGGCTTCACTCTGGGACGTTGCTCCACCAGATCGAATAGATAGGGCCTAAGAACTCAACGCCAGAAACATAAAATACGATATAAATACCACAGCTTTTCCGTCGTATAAAATGAATAATTGGAAACATTGTGAAAGTAATGGTCATTTCTACGTTGCAGGCAACCTAGGCGTCACTCTAGGGCGTTGCTCCACCGCATCGAATAGCTACGGCCTTAGAAGTCAACGCCCGAAGCATAAAATACATTAAATATACAAGAGCTTTTCCATTATATAACAGGAATAATTGCAACCAGTGTGAAAGTGATGGTCATTTCTACGTTCCGGGCAACCTAGGCTTCACTCTAGGGCGTTGTTCCACCAGATCGAAAAGTTAGGGCCTAAGAAGTCAACGCCAGAAGCATAAGATACCATATAAATATAACAGTTTTTCCATTGTATATAACGAATAATTGCTACCAGTGTGAAAGTTATAGTCATTTCTACGTTCCGGCAACCTAGGTTTCACCCTAGGGCGTTGTTCCACCAGATCGAATAGTTAGGGCCTAAGAACTCAACGCCAGAAACATAAAATACGATATAAATACCACAGCTTTTCCGTCGTATAAAATGAATAATTGCAACCAGTGTGAAAGTTATGGTCATTTCTACGTTCCGGGCAACCTAGGCTTCACTCTGGGACGTTGCTCCACCAGATCGAATAGATAGGGCCTAGGAACTCAACGCCAGAAACATAAAATACGATATAAATACCACAGCTTTTCCGTCGTATAAAATGAATAATTGCAACCAGTGTGAAAGTAATGGTCATTTCTACGTTGCAGGCAACCTAGGCGTCACTCTAGGGCGTTGCTCCACCGCATCGAATAGCTACGGCCTTAGAAGTCAACGCCCGAAGCATAAAATACATTAAATATACAAGAGCTTTTCCATTATATAACAGGAATAATTGCAACCAGTGTGAAAGTGATGGTCATTTCTACGTTCCGGGCAACCTAGGCTTCACTCTAGGGCGTTGTTCCACCAGATCGAAAAGTTAGGGCCTAAGAAGTCAACGCTAGAAGCATAAGATACCATATAAATATAACAGTTTTTCCATTGTATATAACGAATAATTGCTACCAGTGTGAAAGTTATGGTCATTTCTACGTTCCCGCAACCTAGGTTTCACCCTAGGGCGTTGTTCCACCAGATCGAATAGTTAGGGCCTAAGAACTCAACGCCAGAAACATAAAATACGATATAAATACCACAGCTTTTCCGTCGTATAAAATGAATAATTGCAACCAGTGTGAAAGTTATGGTCATTTCTACGTTCCGGGCAACCTAGGCTTCACTCTGGGACGTTGCTCCACCAGATCGAATAGATAGGGCCTTAGAAGTCAACGCCAGAAGCATAAAATACAATAAAGATGCAACAGTTTTTCCATCGTATAACAGGAATAATTGCAACCAGTGTGAAGGTAATGGTATGTCCTACGTTCCGAGCAAGCTTGGCTTCACCCTAGGGTGTTGCTAAACCAGATCGTATAGTTAGGGCCTTAGAAGTCAACGCCCGAAGCATAAAATACAAAATAAATAGAACAGTTTTTCCATTGTATAAAACGAACAATAGCAACCAGTGTGAAAGTTATGGTCATTTCTACGTTCCGGGCAACCTAGGCCTCACTCTAGGGCGTTGCACCACCAGATCGAATAGTTAGGGCCTTAGAAGTCAACGCCCGAAGCATAAACTACAAAATAAATAGAACAGTTTTTCCATTGTATAAAACGAATAATTGCTACCAGTGTGAAAGTTATGGTCATTTCTACGTGCCGGGCAACCTAGGCTTCACTCTAGGGCGTTGCTCCACCAGATCGAATAGTTAGGGCCTTAGAAGTCAGCGCCAGAGGCATAAAATACAATAAAGATGCAACAGTTTTTCCATCGTATAAAACGAATAATTGAAACCAGTGGAAAAGTAATGGTCATTTCTACGTTCCGGGCAACCTAGGCTTCACCTTAGGGCGCTGCTCCACCAGATCGAATAGTTAGTGCCCTAGAAATCAGCGCCAGAAGCATAAAATACAATATAAATACAACAGTTTTTCCATCGTATAAAACGAATAATTGCAACAAGTATGAATGTTATGGCCATTTCTAATTTCCGGGCAACCTAGGCTTCACCATAGGGCCTTGATCCAACAGATTGAATAGTTAGGGCCTTAGAAGTCAACGCCCGAAGCATGAAATACAAAATAAATAGAACAGTTGTTCCATCGTATAAAATGAATAATTGGAAACATTGTGAAAGTAATGGTCATTTCTACGTTGCAGGCAACCTAGGCGTCACTCTAGGGCGTTGCTCCACCGCATCGAATAGCTACGGCCTTAGAAGTCAACGCCCGAAGCATAAAATACATTAAATATACAAGAGCTTTTCCATTATATAACAGGAATAATTGCAACCAGTGTGAAAGTGATGGTCATTTCTACGTTCCGGGCAACCTAGGCTTCACTCTAGGGCGTTGTTCCACCAGTTCGAAAAGTTAGGGCCTAAGAAGTCAACGCCAGAAGCATAAGATACCATATAAATATAACAGTTTTTCCATTGTATATAACGAATAATTGCTACCAGTGTGAAAGTTATGGTCATTTCTACGTTCCGGCAACCTAGGCTTCACCCTAGGGCGTTGTTCCACCAGATCGAATAGTTAGGGCCTAAGAACTCAACGCCAGAAACATAAAATACGATATAAATACCACAGCTTTTCCGTCGTATAAAATGAATAATTGCAACCAGTGTGAAAGTTATGGTCATATCTACGTTCCGGGCAACCTAGGCTTCACTCTGGGACGTTGCTCCACCAGATCGAATAGATAGGGCCTTAGAAGTCAACGCCAGAAGCATAAAATACAATAAAGATGCAACAGTTTTTCCATCGTATAACAGGAATAATTGCAACCAGTGTGAAAGTAATGGTCAGTTCTACGTTCCGGGCAACCTAGGCTTCACTCTGGGACGTTGCTCCACCAGATCGAATAGATAGGGCCTAAGAACTCAACGCCAGAAACATAAAATACGATATAAATACCACAGCTTTTCCGTCGTATAAAATGAATAATTGCAACCAGTGTGAAAGTTATGGTCATTTCTACGTTCCGGGCAACCTAGGCTTCACTCTGGGACGTTGCTCCACCAGATCGAATAGATAGGGCCTTAGAAGTCAACGCCAGAAGCATAAAATACAATAAAGATGCAACAGTTTTTCCATCGTATAACAGGAATAATTGCAACCAGTGTGAAAGTAATGGTCAGTTCTACGTTCCGGGCAACCTAGGCTTCACTCTGGGACGTTGCTCCACCAGATCGAATAGATAGGGCCTTAGAAGTCAACGCCAGAAGCATAAAATACAATAAAGATGCAACAGTTTTTCCATCGTATAAAACGAATAATTGAAACCAGTGGAAAAGTAATGGTCATTTCTACGTTCCGGGCAACCTAGGCTTCACCTTAGGGCGCTGCTCCACCAGATCGAATAGTTAGTGCCCTAGAAATCAGCGCCAGAAGCATAAAATACAATATAAATACAACAGTTTTTCCATCGTATAAAACGAATAATTGCAACAAGTATGAATGTTATGGCCATTTCTAATTTCCGGGCAACCTAGGCTTCACCATAGGGCCTTGATCCAACAGATTGAATAGTTAGGGCCTTAGAAGTCAACGCCCGAAGCATGAAATACAAAATAAATAGAACAGTTGTTCCATCGTATAAAATGAATAATTGGAAACATTGTGAAAGTAATGGTCATTTCTACGTTGCAGGCAACCTAGGCGTCACTCTAGGGCGTTGCTCCACCGCATCGAATAGCTACGGCCTTAGAAGTCAACGCCCGAAGCATAAAATACATTAAATATACAAGAGCTTTTCCATTATATAACAGGAATAATTGCAACCAGTGTGAAAGTGATGGTCATTTCTACGTTCCGGGCAACCTAGGCTTCACTCTAGGGCGTTGTTCCACCAGTTCGAAAAGTTAGGGCCTAAGAAGTCAACGCCAGAAGCATAAGATACCATATAAATATAACAGTTTTTCCATTGTATATAACGAATAATTGCTACCAGTGTGAAAGTTATGGTCATTTCTACGTTCCGGCAACCTAGGCTTCACCCTAGGGCGTTGTTCCACCAGTTCGAATAGTTAGGGCCTAAGAACTCAACGCCAGAAACATAAAATACGATATAAATACCACAGCTTTTCCGTCGTATAAAATGAATAATTGCAACCAGTGTGAAAGTTATGGTCATATCTACGTTCCGGGCAACCTAGGCTTCACTCTGGGACGTTGCTCCACCAGATCGAATAGATAGGGCCTTAGAAGTCAACGCCAGAAGCATAAAATACAATAAAGATGCAACAGTTTTTCCATCGTATAACAGGAATAATTGCAACCAGTGTGAAAGTAATGGTCAGTTCTACGTTCCGGGCAACCTAGGCTTCACTCTGGGACGTTGCTCCACCAGATCGAATAGATAGGGCCTAAGAACTCAACGCCAGAAACATAAAATACGATATAAATACCACAGCTTTTCCGTCGTATAAAATGAATAATTGGAAACATTGTGAAAGTAATGGTCATTTCTACGTTGCAGGCAACCTAGGCGTCACTCTAGGGCGTTGCTCCACCGCATCGAATAGCTACGGCCTTAGAAGTCAACGCCCGAAGCATAAAATACATTAAATATACAAGAGCTTTTCCATTATATAACAGGAATAATTGCAACCAGTGTGAAAGTGATGGTCATTTCTACGTTCCGGGCAACCTAGGCTTCACTCTAGGGCGTTGTTCCACCAGATCGAAAAGTTAGGGCCTAAGAAGTCAACGCCAGAAGCATAAGATACCATATAAATATAACAGTTTTTCCATTGTATATAACGAATAATTGCTACCAGTGTGAAAGTTATGGTCATTTCTACGTTCCGGCAACCTAGGTTTCACCCTAGGGCGTTGTTCCACCAGATCGAATAGTTAGGGCCTAAGAACTCAACGCCAGAAACATAAAATACGATATAAATACCACAGCTTTTCCGTCGTATAAAATGAATAATTGCAACCAGTGTGAAAGTTATGGTCATTTCTACGTTCCGGGCAACCTAGGATTCACTCTGGGACGTTGCTCCACCAGATCGAATAGATAGGGCCTAAGAACTCAACGCCAGAAACATAAAATACGATATAAATACCACAGCTTTTCCGTCGTATAAAATGAATAATTGCAACCAGTGTGAAAGTTATGGTCATTTCTACGTTCCGGGTAACCGAGGTTTCACTCTAGGGCGTTGCTCCACCAGATCTAACAGCTATGGACTTAGAATTCAACGCCAGATGGATAAAATACAATATAAATACAACAGCTTTTCCATCGTATAACAGGAATAATTGCAACCAGTGTGAAAGTAAAGGTCATTTCTACATTCCGGGCAACCTAGGCTTCACTCTAGTGCGTTGCTCCAACAGATTGAATAGTTAGGGCCTTAGAAGTGAACGCCCGAACCATATAATGCAAAAAAAATACAACAGTGTTTCCATCATATAACAGGAATAATTGCAACCAGTTTGAAAGTGATGGACAATTCCACGTTCCGGGCAACCTAGGGCTCACTCTAGGGCGTCGCTCCACCAGATCGAATAGTTAGTGCCTTAGAAGTCAACGCCAGAAGCATAAAATACAATATAAATACAACAGTTTTTCCATCGTATAAAACGAGTAATTGCAACCAGTATGAAACTTATGGTCATTTCTACTTTCCGAGCAACCTAGGCTTCACCCTAGGGCGTTGCTCCAACAGATTGAATAGTTAGGGCCTTAGAAGTCAACGCCCGAACCGTATAATGCAAAAAAAATACAACAGTGTTTCCATCATATAACAGGAATAATTGCAACCAGTTTGAAAGTGATGGACAATTCTACGTTCCGGGCAACCTAGGGTTCACTCTAGGGCGTTGCTCCACCAGATCGAATAGTTAGTGCCTTAGAAGTCAACGCCAGAAGCATAAAATACAATATAAATACAACAGTTTTTCCATCGTATAAAACGAGTAATTGCAACCAGTATGAATCTTATGGTCATTTCTACTTTCCGAGCAACCTAGGCTTCACTCTAGGGCGTTGCTCCACCAGATCGAATAGTTAGGTCCCTAGAAGTCAACGCCAGAAGCATAAAATACGATATAAATAGAACAGCTTTTCCATCATATTAAATGAATAATTGCAAACAGTGTGAAAGAAGTGGTCATTTCTACGTCCCGAGCAACCTAGGGTTCACTCTAGGACGGTGCTCCACCATATCGAATAGCTACGGCCTTAGAAGCCTACGCCTGAGGCACAAAATACAATAAAAATACAACAGTCTTTTCATGGTATAACAGGACTATTTGCAACAAGCGTGAAAGTAATGATCATTTCGGCGTTTCGGGCATCCTAGACATAACTTTGAGGCATTACTCCACCAGATCGAATAGTTAGGGCCTTAGAAGTCAACGCCCGAAGCATAAAATACAAAATAAATAAAACAGTTTTTCCATCGTATAAAACGAATAATTGCTACCAGTGTGAAAGTTATGGTCATTTCTACGTTCCGCGCAACCTAGGCTTCAGTCTTGGGCGTTGCTCCACCAGATCGAATAGTTAGGGCCTTAGAAGTCAACGCCCGAAGCATAAAATACAAAATAAATAAAACAGTTTTTCCATCGTATAAAACGAATAATTGCTACCAGTGTGAAACGAATGGTCATTTCTACGTTCCAGGCAACCTAGGCTTCATGCTAGGGCGGTGCTCGACCATATCAAATAGTTAGGGCCTAAGAAGTCAACGCCAGCAGCATAAAATACAACATAAATACAACAGACTTTCCATCGTATATAATGTATATTTGCAAACAGTGTGAAAGTAATGGTCATTTCTACGTACCGGGCAACCTAAGCTCCACTCTAGGGCGTTGCTCCACCAAATCGAATAGCTAGGGCCTTGGAAGTCAACGCCAGAAGCATAAAATACAATAAAGATGCAAAAGTTTTTTCATCGTATAACAGGAATAACTGCAAACAGTATGAAAGTACTGGTCAGTTCTACGTTCCGGGTAACCTAGGTTTCACTCTAGGGCGTTGCTCCACCAGATCGAATAGCTAGGGAATTAGAATTCAACGCCATAAGAATAAAATACAATATAAGTCCAACAGTTTTTCCATCGTATAAAATGAATAATTGCAACCAGTGTGAAAGTTATGGTCATTTCTACATTTCGAGAAACCTAGGCTTCACTCTAGGGCGTTGCTCCACCTGATCGAATAGTTAGGGCCTTAGAAGTCAACGCCAGAAGCATAAAATACAATAAAGATGCAACAGTTTTTCCATCGTATAACAGGAATAACTGCAAACAGTGTGAAAGTACTGGTCATTTCTACGTTCCGGGTATCCTAGGTTTCACTCTAGGGCGTTGCTCCTCCAGATCGAATAGATAGGGACTTAGAATTCAACGCCATAAGAATAAAATGCAATATAAATATAACAGTTTTTCCATCGTATAAAACGAATATTAGCAACCAGAGTGAAAGTTATGGTCATTTCTACGTTCCGGACAACCTAGGCTTCACTATAGGGCGTTGCTCCACCACATCGAATAGCTACGGCCTTAGAAGTCAACGCTAGAAGCATAAAATACAATAAAAATGCAACAGTTTTTCCATCGTATAGCATGAGTAATTGCAACCGGTGTGAATGTTATTTTCATTTCTACGTTCCGGGCAACCTAGGCTTGACTGTATGGTGTTGCTCCACCAGATCCAATAGGTAAGGCCATAGAAGTCAACGCCCGAAGCATAAAATACAAAATAAATAGAACAGTTTTTCCATTGTAAAAAACGAATAATTGCTACCAGTGTGAATGTTATGTTCATTACTACGTTCCGGGCAACCTAGGCTTCACTCTAGGGCGTTGTTCCACCAGATCGAGAAGTTAGGGCCTAAGAACTCAACGCCAGAAGCATAAAATACAATATAAATATAACAGTTTTTCCATCGTATAAAACGAATAATAGCAACCAGTGTGAAAGTTCTGGTCATTTCTACGTTCCGGGCAACCTAGTCTTCACTCTAGGGCGTTGCTCCACCAGATCGAATAGTTAGGGCCTTAGAAGTCAACGCCCGAAGCAAAAAATACAAAATAAATAGAACAGTTTTTCCATTGCATAAAACGAATAATTGCTACCAGTGTGAAAGTAATGGTCATTTCTACGTTCCGGGCAACCTTGGCTTCACTCTAGGGCGTTGCTCCACCAGATCGAATAGCTATGGACTTAGAATCCAACGCCAGAAGCATAAAATACAATAAAAATACAACAGTTTTTCAATCGTATAAAATCAATAATTGGAAGCATTGTGAAAGTAACGGCCATTTCTCCGTTCCAGGCAACCTAGGCGTCACTCTAGGGCGTTGCTCCACCACATCGAATACCTACGGCCTTAGAAGTCAACGACCGAAGCATAAAATACATTAAATATACAAGAGCCTTTCCATCGTATAACAGGAATAATTGCAACCAGTGTGAAAGTGATGGTCATTTCTACGTTCCGGCAACCTAGGCTTCACCCTAGGGCGTTGTTCCACCAGATCGAATAGTTAGGGCCTAAGAAGTTAACGCCAGATGCATAAAATACAATATAAATACAACAGTTTTTCCATCCTACAAAACGAATAATTGCGACCAGTAAGAAGGTTATGGTCATTTCTACTTTCCGGGCAACCTAGGCTACACGCTAGGGCGTTGGCCCAACAGGTTGAATAGTTAGGGCCTTAGAAGTCAACGCCCGAAGCATAAAACGCAATAAAAATAAAACAGCTTTTCCATCGTATAAATCGAATAATTGCCACCAGTGTGAAAGTTATGGACATTTCTACATTCCGAGCAACCTAGGCTTCACTCTAGTGCGTTGCTCCACCTGATCGAATAGTTAGGGACTTAGAAGTCAACGCCAGAAGCATAAAATGCAATAAAGATGCAACAGTTCTTCCATCGTATAACAGGAATAATTGCAACCAGTGTGAAAGTAATGGTCAGTTCTACGTTCCGGGCAAACTAGGTTTCACTGTAGGGCGTTGCTCCACCAGATCGAATAGCTAGGGCCTAAGAAGTCAACGCCAGAAACATAAAATACGATATAAATACCACAGCTTTTCCGTCGTATAAAACGAATAATTGCAACCAGTGTGAAAGTGATGGTAATTTCTACGTTCCGGGCAACATAGGCTTCACTCTAGGGCGTTGTTCCACCAGATCGAAAAGTTAGGGCCTAAGAAATCAACGCCAGAAGCATAAAATACAATATAAATATAACAGATTTTCCATCGTATAAAACGAATAATAGCAAATAGTGTGAAAGTTCTGGTCATTTGTACGTTCCGGGCAACCTAGGCTTCACTCTAGGGCGTTGCTCCACCAGATCGAATAGTTAGGGCCTTAGAAGTCAACGCCCGAAGCATAAAATACAAAATAAATAGAACAGTTTTTCCATGGTATATAACGAATAATTGCTACCAGTGTGAAAGTTACGGTCATTTCTACGTTCCGGCAACCTGGGCTTCTCTCTAGGGCGTTGTTCCACCAGATCGAAAGGTTAGGGCCTAAGAAGTCAACGCCAGAAGCATAAAATACAATATAAATATAACAGTTTTTCCATCGTATAAAACGAATAATAGCAACCAGTGTGAAAGTTCTGGTCATTTCTACGTTCCCGACAACCTAGGCTTCACTCTAGGGCGTTGCTCCACCATATCGAATAGTTAGGGCCTTAGAAGTCAACGCCCGAAGCATAAAATACAAAATAAATAGAACAGTTTTTCCATTGTATAAAACGAATAATTGCTACCAGTGTGAAAGTTACGGTCATTTCTACGTTCCGGCAACCTGGGCTTCACTCTAGGGTGTTGCTCCACCAAATCGAATAGGTAGGGCCATAGAAGTCAACGCCCGAAGCATAAAATACAATAAATATACAAGAGTTTTTCCATCGTATAAAACGAATAATTGAAACCAGTGGAAGAGTAATGGTCATTTCTACGTTCCGGGCAACCTAGGCTTCACCTTAGGGCGCTGCTCCACCAGATCGAATAGTTAGTGCCCAAGAACTCAGCGCCAGAAGCATAAAATACAATATAAATACAACAGTTTTTCCATCGTATAAAACGAATAATTGCAACAAGTATGAAAGTTATGGTCATTTCTACTTTCCGGGCAACCTAGGCTTCACCCTAGGGCGTTGTGCCAACAGATTGAATAGTTAGGGCCTTAGAAGTCAACGCCCGAAGCATGAAACACAAAATAAATACAACAGTTGTTCCATCGTATAAAACGAATAATTGCTATCAGTGTGAAAGTTATGGTCATTTCTACGTTCCGGGAAACCTAGGCTTCACTCTAGGGCGTTGCGCCACCAGATCGAATAGTTAGGGCCTTAGAAGTCAACGCCAGAAGCATAAAATACAATAAAGATGCAACAGTTCTTCCATCGTATAACAGGAATAATTGCAACCAGTGTGAAGGTAATGGTATGTCCTACGTTCCGGGAAACCTAGGCCTCACTCTAGGGAGTTGCTAAACCAGATCGAATAGTTAAGGCCTTAGGAGTCATCGCCCGAAGCATAAAATACAAAATAAAGGGAACAGTTTTTTCATTGTATAAAACGAATAATGGCAACCAGTATGAAAGTTATGGTCATTTCTACTTTCTGGGCAACCTAGGCGTCACTCTAGGGCGTTGCTCCACCACATCGAATACCTACGGCCTTAGAAGTCAACGACCGAAGCATAAAATACATTAAATATACAAGAGCCTTTCCATCGTATAACAGGAATAATTGCAACCAGTGTGAAAGTGATGGTCATTTCTACGTTCCGGCAACCTAGGCTTCACCCTAGGGCGTTGTTCCACCAGATCGAATAGTTAGGGCCTAAGAAGTTAACGCCAGATGCATAAAATACAATATAAATACAACAGTTTTTCCATCCTACAAAACGAATAATTGCGGCCAGTAAGAAGGTTATGGTCATTTCTACTTTCCGGGCAACCTAGGCTACACGCTAGGGCGTTGGCCCAACAGGTTGAATAGTTAGGGCCTTAGAAGTCAACGCCCGAAGCATAAAATGCAATAAAAATAAAACAGCTTTTCCATCGTATAAATCGAATAATTGCAACCAGTGTGAAAGTTATGGACATTTCTACATTCCGAGCAACCTAGGCTTCACTCTAGTGCGTTGCTCCACCAGATCGAATAGTTAGGGACTTAGAAGTCAACGCCAGAAGCATAAAATGCAATAAAGATGCAACAGTTCTTCCATCGTATAACAGGAATAATTGCAACCAGTGTGAAAGTAATGGTCAGTTCTACGTTCCGGGCAAACTAGGTTTCACTGTAGGGCGTTGCTCCACCAGATCGAATAGCTAGGGCCTAAGAAGTCAACGCCAGAAACATAAAATACGATATAAATACCACAGCTTTTCCGTCGTATAAAACGAATAATTGCAACCAGTGTGAAAGTGATGGTAATTTCTACGTTCCGGGCAACCTAGGCTTCACTCTAGGGCGTTGTTCCACCAGATCGAAAAGTTAGGGCCTAAGAAATCAACGCCAGAAGCATAAAATACAATATAAATATAACAGATTTTCCATCGTATAAAACGAATAATAGCAAATAGTGTGAAAGTTCTGGTCATTTGTACGTTCCGGGCAACCTAGGCTTCACTCTAGGGCGTTGCGCCACCAGATCGAATAGTTAGGGCCTTAGAAGTCAACGCCCGAAGCATAAAATACAAAATAAATAGAACAGTTTTTCCATTGTATAAAACGAATAATTGCTACCAGTGTAAAAGTTATGGTCATTTCTACGTTCCGGGCAGCCTAGACTTCACCCTCGGCCGTTGTTCCACCAGATCGAATAGTTCGGGCCTAAGAAGTGAACGCCAGAAGCATAAAATACAATATAAATACAACAGTTTTTCCATCGTATAGAACGAATAATTGCAACCAGTATGAAACTTATTGTCATTTATATTTTCCGGGCAGCCTAGGCTTCACCCTAGGGCATTGCTCCAACAGATCAAACAGTTAGGGCCTTAGAAGTCAATGCCCGAAGCATAAAATGCAATAAAAATACAACAGTTTTTCCATCATATAACAGGAATAATTGCAACCAGTTTGAGAGTGATGGTCTTTTCTACTTTCCGGGCAACCTGCGCTTCACCCTAGGGCGTTGTTCCACCAGATGGAATTGTTAGGGCCTAAGAAGTCAACGCCAGAAGCATAAAATACGATATAAATACAACAGCTTTTCCATCATATAAAACGAATAATTGCAACCAGTGTGAAAGTTATGGTCATTTCTACGTTCCGGGCAACCTAGGCTTCACCCAAGGGCGTTGCTCCAACAGATTGAATAATTAGGGCCTTAGAAATCAATGCCCGAAGCATAAAATGCAATAAATATACGACAGCATTGCCACCGTATAAAATGAATAATTGCACACAGCGTGAAAGATGTGGACATTTCTACGTTCCGGGCAACCCAGGTTTCACTCTATGGCGTTCATCCACCACATCGAATAGCTACGGCCTCAGAAGTCAACGCGTGAAGCATAAAATACAATGAAAATACAACAGTCTTTCCATCCTATAACAGGAATAATTGCAACCCGTGTGAAAGTGATGGTCATTTCTACGTTCCAGGCAACCTAGGCTTCACTCTAGGGCGTTGATACACGAGATCGAATAGTTAGTGCCTTAGAAGTCAACGCCAGAAGCATAAAATACAATATAAATACAACAGTTTTTCCATCGTATAAAACGAATGATTGCAACCACTATGAAAGTTAATGGCATTTCAACTGTCCGGGCAACCTAGGCTTCAGCCTAGGGCGTTGCTCCAACAGATTGAATAGTTAGGGCCTTCGAAGTCAACGCCGGAAGCATAAAATGCAATAAAAATACAACAGTTTTTCCATCGTATAAAAGGATTAATTGCAACTAGTTTGAAAGTGACGGTCATTTCTACGTTCCGGGCAACCTAGGCTTCACTCTAGGGCATTGCTCCACCAGATCGAATAGTTTGTGCCTTAGTAGTCAACGCCAGAAGCATAAAATACAATATAAATACAACAGTCTTTCCATCGTATAAAACGAATGATTGCTACCAGTATAGAAGTGATGGTCATTTCTTCGTTCCGGGAAACCTAGGCCTCACTCTAGGGTGTTGTTCCACCAGATTGAATAGTTAGGGCCTAAGAAATCAACGCCAGAAGCATAAAATACAGTTTAAATATAACAGCTTTTCCATCGTATAAAGCGAATAATTGCAACCAGTGTGAAAGTTATTTTCATTTCTACTTTCCGGGCAACCTAGGCTTCACCCTAGGGCGTTGCTCCAACAGATTGAATAGTTAGGACCCTAGAAGTCAATGCCCGAAGCATAAAATGCAATAAAAATACAACAGTTTTTCCATTATATAACAGGAATAATTGCAACCAGTTTGAAAGTGATGGTCATTTCTACGTTCCGGGCAACCTAGGCTTCACTCTAGGGCATTGCTCCACCAGATCGAATAGTTTGTGCCTTAGAAGACAACGCCAGAAGGATAAAATACAATAAAAATACAACAGTCTTTCCATCCTATAATAGGAATAATTGCAACCCGTGTGAAGGTCATGGTCATTTGTACGTTCCAGGCAACCTAGGCTTCACTCTAGGGCGTTGTTCCACCAGATCGAATTGTTAGGGCCTAAGATGTCAACGCCAGAAGCATCAGATACAATATAAATAAAAGAGTTTTTCCATCGTATAGAACGATTAATAGCAACCAGTGTGAAAGATATGGTCATTTCTACGTTCCGGACAACCTAGGCTTCACTCTAGGGCGTTGTTCCACCAGATCGAATAGTTAGTGCCTTATAAGTCAACGCCAGAAGCATAAAATACAATATAAATACAACAGTTTTTCCATGGTATAAAACGGATAATTGCTACCCGTGTAAAAGTTATGGTGAGTTCTACGCTCCGGGCAACCAAGGCCTCACTCTAGGTCGTTGTTCCACCAGATCGAATTGTTAGGGCCTAAGAAGTCAACGCCAGAAGCATCAGATACAATATAAATAAAAGAGTTTTTCCATCGTATAGAACGATTAATAGCAACCAGTGTGAAAGATATGGTCATTTCTACGTTCCGGACAACCTAGGCTTCACTCTAGGGCGTTGTTCCACCAGATCGAGCAGCTAGGGCCTAAGAAGGCAACGCCAGAAGCATAAAATACAATATAAATATAACAGTTTCTCCATCGTGTAAAACGAATAATAGCGACCAGTGTGAAAGTTATGGTCATTTTTACGTTCCCGGCAACCTTGGCTTCACCCCAGGGCGTTGTTCCACCAGATCGAATAGTTAGGGCCTAAGAAGTGAGCGCCAGCAGCATAATATACAATATAAATACAACAGCTTTTCCATCGTATAAAACGAATAATTTCAACCAGTGTGAATGAAATGGTCATTTCTACATTCCGAGCAACCTTGGCTTCACTCTAGGGCGTTGATCCAACAGATTGAATAGTTAGGGCCTTAGAAGTCAACGCCCGAAGTATAAAATACAATGTAAATACAACAGTTTTTCCATCGTATAAAACGAGTAATTGCAAGCAGTATGAAAGTTATGGTCATTTCTACTTTCCGGGCAACCTAGGCTTCACCCTAGGGCGTTGCTCCAACAGATTGAATAGTTAGGGCCTTAGAAGTCAACGGCCGGAGCATAAAATACAAAATAAATAGAACTGTTTTTCTATCGTATAAAACGAATAATTGCTACCGGTGTGAAAGTTATGGTGAGTTCTACGTTCCGGGCAACCAAGGCCTCACTATAGGACGTTGCTCCACCAGATCGAATAGTTAGTGCCTTATAAGTCAACGCCAGAAGCATAAAATACAATATAAATACAACAGTTTTTCCATGGTATAAAACGGATAATTGCTACCCGTGTAAAAGTTATGGTGAGTTCTACGTTCCGGGCAACCAAGGCCTCACTCTAGGTCGTTGTTCCACCAGATCGAATTGTTAGGGCCTAAGAAGTCAACGCCAGAAGCATCAGATACAATATAAATAAAAGAGTTTTTCCATCGTATAGAACGATTAATAGCAACCAGTGTGAAAGATATGGTCATTTCTACGTTCCGGACAACCTAGGCTTCACTCTTGGGCGTTGTTCCACCAGATCGAGCAGCTAGGGCCTAAGAAGGCAACGCCAGAAGCATAAAATACAATATAAATATAACAGTTTCTCCATCGTGTAAAACGAATAATAGCGACCAGTGTGAAAGTTATGGTCATTTCTACGTTCCCGGCAACCTAGGCTTCACCCCAGGGCGTTGTTCCACCAGATCGAATAGTTAGGGCCTAAGAAGTGAGCGCCAGCAGCATAATATACAATATAAATACAACAGCTTTTCCATCGTATAAAACGAATAATTTCAACCAGTGTGAATGATATGGTCATTTCTACATTCCGAGCAACCTTGGCTTCACTCTAGGGCGTTGATCCAACAGATTGAATAGTTAGGGCCTTAGAAGTCAACGCCCGAAGTATAAGATACAATGTAAATACAACAGTTTTTCCATCGTATAAAACGAGTAATTGCAAGCAGTATGAAAGTTATGGTCATTTCTACTTTCCGGGCAACCTAGGCTTCACCCTAGGGCGTTGCTCCAACAGATTGAATAGTTAGGGCCTTAGAAGTCAACGCCCGAAGCATAAAATACAAAATAAATAGAACAGTTTTTCCATCGTATAAAATGAATAATTGCTACCGGTGTGAAAGTTATGGTCATTTCTACGTTCCGGGCAACCTAGGCTTCACCCTAGGGCGCTGTTCCACCAGATGGAATAGTTAGGTCATAAGAAGTCAACGCCAGAAGCATAAAATACGGTATAAATACAACAGCTTTTCCATCGTATAAAACGAATAATTGCAACCAGTATGAAAGTTATGGTCATTTGTACTTTCCGGGCAACCTTGGCTACACCCTAGGACGTTGCTCCAACAGATTGAATAGTTAGGGCCTTAGAAGTCAATGCCCGAAGCATAAAATGCAATAAAAATAAAACAGCTTTTCCATCGTATAAAACAAATAATTGCAACCAGTATGAAAGTTAACGTCATTTCTACTTTCCGGGCAACCTAGGCTTGACCCTAGGGCGTTGCTCCAACAGATTGAATGGTTAGGGCCTTAGAAGTCAACGCCGAAAGCATAAAATGCAATAAAACTACAACAGTTTTTCCATCGTATAAAAGGATTAATTGAAACCAGTTTGAAAGTGATGGTCATTTCTACGTTCCGGGCAACCTAGGCTTCACTCTAGGGCGTTGCTCCACCAGATCGAATAGCTAGGGCCTTAGAAGTCAACGCCAGAAGCATAAAATACAATATCAATACAACAGTTTTTCCATCGTATAAAACGAATAATTGCAACCAGTATGAAAGTTATGGTCATTTCTACTTTCCCGGCAACCTAGGATCCACCCTAGGGCGATGCTGCAACCGATTGAATGGTTAGGGCCTTAGAAGTCAACGCCCGAAGCATAAAATACAAAATAAATAGAACAGTTTTTCCATCTTATAAAACGAATAATTGCTACCGATGTGAAAGTTATGGTCATTTGTACATTCCGGGCAACCTAGGCTTCACTCTAGGGCGTTGCTCCACCTGATCGAATAGCTAGGGCCTTAGAAGTCAACGCCAGAAGCATAAAATACAATAAAGATGCGACAGTTTTTCCATCGTATAACAGGAATAACTGCAAACAGTATGAAAGGACTGGTCATTTCTACGTTCCGGGTAACCTAGGTTTCACTCTAGCGCGTTGCTCCACCAGATCGAATAGCTAGGGAATTAGAATTCAACGCCATAAGAATAAAATACAATATAAGTCCAACAGTTTTTCCATCGTATAAAATGAATAATTGCAACCAGTGTAAATGTTATGGTCATTTCTACGTTTCGGACAACCTAGGCTTCACCCTAGGGCGTTCTTCCACCATATCGAATAGTTAGGGCCTAAGAAGTGAACGCCAGAAGCATAAAATACAATATAAATACACAGTTTTTCCATCATATAAAACGAATGATAGAAACCAGTGTGAAAGTTATTGTCATTTATATTTTCCGGGCAGCCTAGGCTTCACCCTAGGGCATTGCTCCAACAGATCAAACAGTTAGGGCCTTAGAAGTCAATGCCCGAAGCATAAAATGCAATAAAAATACAACAGTTTTTCCATCATATAACAGGAATAATTGCAACCAGTTTGAGAGTGATGGTCTTTTCTACTTTCCGGGCAACCTGCGCTTCACCCTAGGGCGTTGTTCCACCAGATGGAATTGTTAGGGCCTAAGAAGTCAACGCCAGAAGCATAAAATACGATATAAATACAACAGCTTTTCCATCATATAAAACGAATAATTGCAACCAGTGTGAAAGTTATGGTCATTTCTACGTTCCGGGCAACCTAGGCTTCACCCAAGGGCGTTGCTCCAACAGATTGAATAATTAGGGCCTTAGAAATCAATGCCCGAAGCATAAAATGCAATAAATATACGACAGCATTGCCATCGTATAAAATGAATAATTGCACACAGCGTGAAAGATGTGGACATTTCTACGTTCCGGGCAACCCAGGTTTCACTCTATGGCGTTCATCCACCACATCGAATAGCTACGGCCTCAGAAGTCAACGCGTGAAGCATAAAATACAATGAAAATACAACAGTCTTTCCATCCTATAACAGGAATAATTGCAACCCGTGTGAAAGTGATGGTCATTTCTACGTTCCAGGCAACCTAGGCTTCACTCTAGGGCGTTGATACACGAGATCGAATAGTTAGTGCCTTTGAAGTCAACGCCAGATGCATAAAATACAATATAAATACAACAGTTTTTCCATCGTATAAAACGAATAATTGCAACCAGTATGAAAGTTATGGTCATTTCTACGTTCCGGGCAACCTAGGCTACACCCTAGGGCGTTGCTCCAACAGACTGAATAATTAGGGCCTTAGAAGTCAATGCCCGAAGCACAAAATGCAATAAAAATACAACAGTTTTTCCATCATATAACAGGAATAATTGCAACCAGTTTGAAAGTGATGGTCATTTCTACGTTCCGGGCAAGCTCGGCTTCACTGTAGTGCGTTGCTCCACCAGATCGAATAGTTAGTGCCTTAGAAGTCAACGCCAGAAGCATAAAATACAATATAAATACAACAGTTTTTCCATCGTATAAAACGAATGATTGCAACCACTATGAAAGTTAATGGCATTTCAACTGTCCGGGCAACCTAGGCTTCAGCCTAGGGCGTTGCTCCAACAGATTGAATAGTTAGGGCCTTCGAAGTCAACGCCGGAAGCATAAAATGCAATAAAAATACAACAGTTTTTCCATCGTATAAAAGGATTAATTGCAACTAGTTTGAAAGTGACGGTCATTTCTACGTTCCGGGCAACCTAGGCTTCACTCTAGGGCATTGCTCCACCAGATCGAATAGTTTGTGCCTTAGTAGTCAACGCCAGAAGCATAAAATACAATATAAATACAACAGTCTTTCCATCGTATAAAACGAATGATTGCTACCAGTATAGAAGTGATGGTCATTTCTTCGTTCCGGGAAACCTAGGCCTCACTCTAGGGTGTTGTTCCACCAGATTGAATAGTTAGGGCCTAAGAAATCAACGCCAGAAGCATAAAATACAGTTTAAATATAACAGCTTTTCCATCGTATAAAGCGAATAATTGCAACCAGTGTGAAAGTTATTTTCATTTCTACTTTCCGGGCAACCTAGGCTTCACCCTAGGGCGTTGCTCCAACAGATTGAATAGTTAGGACCCTAGAAGTCAATGCCCGAAGCATAAAATGCAATAAAAATACAACAGTTTTTCCATTATATAACAGGAATAATTGCAACCAGTTTGAAAGTGATGGTCATTTCTACGTTCCGGGCAACCTAGGCTTCACTCTAGGGCATTGCTCCACCAGATCGAATAGTTTGTGCCTTAGAAGACAACGCCAGAAGGATAAAATACAATAAAAATACAACAGTCTTTCCATCCTATAATAGGAATAATTGCAACCCGTGTGAAGGTCATGGTCATTTGTACGTTCCAGGCAACCTAGGCTTCACTCTAGGGCGTTGTTCCACCAGATCGAATTGTTAGGGCCTAAGATGTCAACGCCAGAAGCATCAGATACAATATAAATAAAAGAGTTTTTCCATCGTATAGAACGATTAATAGCAACCAGTGTGAAAGATATGGTCATTTCTACGTTCCGGACAACCTAGGCTTCACTCTAGGGCGTTGTTCCACCAGATCGAATAGTTAGTGCCTTATAAGTCAACGCCAGAAGCATAAAATACAATATAAATACAACAGTTTTTCCATGATATAAAACGGATAATTGCTACCCGTGTAAAAGTTATGGTGAGTTCTACGTTCCGGGCAACCAAGGCCTCACTCTAGGTCGTTGTTCCACCAGATCGAATTGTTAGGGCCTAAGAAGTCAACGCCAGAAGCATCAGATACAATATAAATAAAAGAGTTTTTCCATCGTATAGAACGATTAATAGCAACCAGTGTGAAAGATATGGTCATTTCTACGTTCCGGACAACCTAGGCTTCACTCTAGGGCGTTGTTCCACCAGATCGAGCAGCTAGGGCCTAAGAAGGCAACGCCAGAAGCATAAAATACAATATAAATATAACAGTTTCTCCATCGTGTAAAACGAATAATAGCGACCAGTGTGAAAGTTATGGTCATTTTTACGTTCCCGGCAACCTAGGCTTCACCCCAGGGCGTTGTTCCACCAGATCGAATAGTTAGGGCCTAAGAAGTGAGCGCCAGCAGCATAATATACAATATAAATACAACAGCTTTTCCATCGTATAAAACGAATAATTTCAACCAGTGTGAATGATATGGTCATTTCTACATTCCGAGCAACCTTGGCTTCACTCTAGGGCGTTGATCCAACAGATTGAATAGTTAGGGCCTTAGAAGTCAACGCCCGAAGTATAAAATACAATGTAAATACAACAGTTTTTCCATCGTATAAAACGAGTAATTGCAAGCAGTATGAAAGTTATGGTCATTTCTACTTTCCGGGCAACCTAGGCTTCACCCTAGGGCGTTGCTCCAACAGATTGAATAGTTAGGGCCTTAGAAGTCAACGGCCGGAGCATAAAATACAAAATAAATAGAACTGTTTTTCTATCGTATAAAACGAATAATTGCTACCGGTGTGAAAGTTATGGTGAGTTCTACGTTCCGGGCAACCAAGGCCTCACTATAGGACGTTGCTCCACCAGATCGAATAGTTAGTGCCTTATAAGTCAACGCCAGAAGCATAAAATACAATATAAATACAACAGTTTTTCCATGGTATAAAACGGATAATTGCTACCCGTGTAAAAGTTATGGTGAGTTCTACGTTCCGGGCAACCAAGGCCTCACTCTAGGTCGTTGTTCCACCAGATCGAATTGTTAGGGCCTAAGAAGTCAACGCCAGAAGCATCAGATACAATATAAATAAAAGAGTTTTTCCATCGTATAGAACGATTAATAGCAACCAGTGTGAAAGATATGGTCATTTCTACGTTCCGGACAACCTAGGCTTCACTCTAGGGCGTTGTTCCACCAGATCGAGCAGCTAGGGCCTAAGAAGGCAACGCCAGAAGCATAAAATACAATATAAATATAACAGTTTCTCCATCGTGTAAAACGAATAATAGCGACCAGTGTGAAAGTTATGGTCATTTCTACGTTCCGGGCAACCTAGGCTTCACTCTAGGGCGTTGCTCCACCAGATCGAATAGCTAGGGCCTTAGAAGTCAACGCCAGAAGCATAAAATACAATATCAATACAACAGTTTTTCCATCGTATAAAACGAATAATTGCAACCAGTATGAAAGTTATGGTCATTTCTACTTTCCCGGCAACCTAGGATCCACCCTAGGGCGATGCTGCAACCGATTGAATGGTTAGGGCCTTAGAAGTCAACGCCCGAAGCATAAAATACAAAATAAATAGAACAGTTTTTCCATCTTATAAAACGAATAATTGCTACCGATGTGAAAGTTATGGTCATTTGTACATTCCGGGCAACCTAGGCTTCACTCTAGGGCGTTGCTCCACCTGATCGAATAGCTAGGGCCTTAGAAGTCAACGCCAGAAGCATAAAATACAATAAAGATGCGACAGTTTTTCCATCGTATAACAGGAATAACTGCAAACAGTATGAAAGGACTGGTCATTTCTACGTTCCGGGTAACCTAGGTTTCACTCTAGCGCGTTGCTCCACCAGATCGAATAGCTAGGGAATTAGAATTCAACGCCATAAGAATAAAATACAATATAAGTCCAACAGTTTTTCCATCGTATAAAATGAATAATTGCAACCAGTGTAAAAGTTATGGTCATTTCTACGTTTCGGACAACCTAGGCTTCACCCTAGGGCGTTCTTCCACCATATCGAATAGTTAGGGCCTAAGAAGTGAACGCCAGAAGCATAAAATACAATATAAATACACAGTTTTTCCATCATATAAAACGAATGATAGAAACCAGTGTGAAAGTTATGGTCACTTCTACGTTCCGGGCAACCTAGGCTTCACTTTAGGGCGTTGCTCCACCAGACCAAATAGTTAGGGCCTAAGAAGTCAACGCCAGAAGCATAAAATACAATATAAATACAACAGTTTTTCCATCATATAAAACGAATAATTGCAACCAGTATGAAAGTGATGGTCATTTCTACGTACCGGGCAACCTAGGCTTCACTCTAGGGCGTTGCTCCACCAGATCGAATAGTTAGGGTCTTAGAAGTCAACGCCCGAAGCATAAAATATAAAATAAATAGAACAGGTTTTCCATCGTATAAAACGAATAATTGCTACCAGTGTGAAAGTTATGGTCATTTCTACGTTTCGGACAACCTAGGCTTCACCCTAGGGCGTTCTTCCACCATATCGAATAGTTAGGGCCTAAGAAGTGAACGCCAGAAGCATAAAATACAATATAAATACACAGTTTTTCCATCATATAAAACGATTGATAGAAACCAGTGTGAAAGTTATGGTCACTTCTACGTTCCGGGCTACCTAGGTTTCTCTCCAGGGCGTTGCTCCACCAGATCGAATAGTTACGGCCTAAGAAGTCAACGCCAGAAGTATAAAATACGGTAAAGATGCAACAGTTTTTCCATCGTATAAAACGAATAATTGCAACCAGTGTGAAAGTTATGGTCATTTCTACATTGTGAGCAACCTACGCTTCACTCTAGGGCGTTGCTCCACCAGATCGAATAGTTAGGGCCTTAGAAGTCAACGCCCGAAGCATAAAATACAATATAAATAAAACAGTTTTTCCATCGTATAAAACGAATAATTGCTACCAGTGTGAAATGAATGGTCATTTCTACGTTCCGGGCAACCTAGGCTTCTCTCTAGGGCGTTGCTCCACCAGATCAAATAGCTAGGGCCTATGAAGTCAACGCCAGAAGCTTAAAATACGATAATGGTGCAACAGTTTTTCCATCGTATAACAGGATTAATTGCAACCAGTGTGAAGGTAATCGTATGTTCTACGTTCCGGGCAACCTAGGCTTCACTCTAGGGCGTTGCTCCACCAGATCGAATAGTTAGGGCCTTAGAAGTCAACGCCCGAAGCATAAAATGCAAAAAAATAGAACAGTTATTCCATGTCTAAAACGAATAATTGCTACCAGAGTGAAAGTTATGGACATTTCTACGTTCCGGGCAACTTAGGCTTCACCCTAGAGCGTTGTTCCACCAGATGGAACAGTTAGGGCCTAAGAAGTCAACGCCAGAAGCATAAAATACGATGTAAATACAACAGCTTTTCCATCGTATAAAACGAATTATGGTAACCAGTGTGAAAGTTATGGTCATTTCTACGTTCCGGGCAACCTAGGCTTCACTCTAGGGCGTTGCTCCACCAAATCGAATAGTTAGGGCCTTAGAAGTCAGCGCCCGAAGCATAAAATTCATAATAAATAGAACAGTTTTTCATTGTATAAAACGAATAACTGCAACCAGTGTGAAAGTACTGGTCATTTCTACGTTCCGGGCAACATAGGCTTCACTCTAGGGCCTAGCCCCACCAGATCGAATAGTTAGGGCCTTACACGTCAACGCCAGATGCATGAAATACAATAAAGGTGCAACAGTTTTCCCATCGTATAAAACGAATAATTGCAAACAGTGTGAAAGTAATGGCCATTTCTACGTTCCGGGTAACCTAGGCGTCACTCTAGGGCGTTACGCCACCAGATCAAATAGTTAGGGCCTAAGAAGTCAACGCCAGAAGCATAAAATGCAACATAAATACAACAGATTTTCCATCGTATAAAACGAATAATAGCAACCAGTGTGAAAGTTATGGTCATTTCTACGATCCGGGCAACCTAGGCTTCACTCTAGGGCGTTGCTCCACCAGATCAAACAGTTAGGGCCTTAGATGTCAACGCCAGAGGCATAAAATACAATAAAGGTGCAACAGTTTTTCCATCGTATAACAGGAATAACTGCAACCAGTGTGAAAGTCCTGGTCATTTCTACGTTCCGGGTAACCTAGGTTTCACTCTAGGGCGATGCTCCACGAGATTGAAAAGCTAGGGACTTAGAATTCAACGCCAGAAGAATAAAATACAATACAAGTACAACAGTTTTTCCATCGTATAAAATGAATATTTGCATACATTGTGAAAGTAATGGTCATTTCTACGTTCCGGGCAACCTATGCGACACTCTAGAGCGTTGCTCCACCAGATCGAATAGTTGAGGGCCTTAGAAGTCAACGCCAGAAGCATAAAATACGGTATAAATACAACAGCTTTTCCATTGTATAAAACGAATAATTGCAACCAGTATGAAAGTTATAGTCATTTCTACTTTTCGGGCAACGTAGGCTACACCCTAGGGCGTTGCTCCAACAGATTGAATAGTTAGGGCCTTAGAAGTCAACGCCGAAAGCATAAAATGCAATGAAACTACAACAGTTTTTCCATCGTAAACAACGAATAATTGAAACCAGTGTAATAGTAATGGTCATTTCTACGTTCCGGGCAACCTAGGCTTCACCCTAGAGCGCTGCTCCACCAGATCGAATAGTTAGTGCCCTAGAAGTAAGCGCCAGAAGCATAAAATACAATATAAATACAACAGTTTTTCCATCGTATAAAACGAATAATTGCAACCAGTATGAAAGTTATGGTCATCTCTACTTTCCGGGCAACCTAGGATCCACCCTAGGGCGTTGCTCCAACAGCTTGAATAGTTAGGGCCTTAGAAGTCAACCCCCGAAGCATGAAATACAAAATAAATATAACAGTTGTTCCATCGTATAAAACGAATAATTGCTACCAGTGTGAAAGTTATGGTACTTTCTACATTCCGGGCAACCTAGGTTTCACTCTAGGTCGTTGCTCCACCAGATCGAATAGGTAGGGCCATAGAAGTCAACGCCCGAAGCATAAAGTACATTAAATATACAAGAGCTTTTCCATCGTATAACAGGAATAATTGCAACCAGTGTGAAAGTTATGGTCATTTAACGTTCCGGGCTACCTAGGCTTCACCCTAGGGCGTTGCTCCAACAGATTGAGTAGTTAGGGCCTAAGAAGTCAACGCCAGAAGCATAAAATACGATACAAATACAACAGCTTTTCCATCGTATAAAACGAATAATTGCAACCTGTGTGAAAGTTATGGTCATTTCTACGTTCCGGGCAACCTAGGCTCCACTCTAGGGCGGTGCTCCACAAGATCAAATAGTTAGGGCCTAAGAAGTCAACGCCAGGAGCATAAAATACAACATAAATACAACAGACTTTCCATCGTATATAAAGTATATTTGCAAACAGTGTGAAAGTAATGGTCATTTCTACGTACCGGGCAACCTAGGCTCCACTCTAGGGCGTTGCTCCACCAAATCGAATAGCTAGGGCCTTAGAAGTCAACGCCAGAAGCATAAAATACAATAAAGAAGCAAAAGTTTTTCCATCGTATAACATGAATAACTGCAAACAGTATGAAAGTACTGGTCATTTCTACGTTCCGGGTAACCTAGGTTTCACTCTAGGGCGTTGCTCCACCAGATCGAATAGCTAGGGAATTAGAATTCAACGCCATAAGAATAAAATACAATATAAGTCCAACAGTTTTTCCATCGTATAAAATGAATAATTGCAACCAGTGTAAAAGTTATGGTCATTTCTACGTTCCGGACAACCTGGGCTTCACCCTAGGCCGTTGTTCCACCAGATCGAATAGTTAGGGCCTAAGAAGTGAACGCCAGAAGCATAAAATACAATATAAATACACAGTTTTTCCATCATATAAAACGAATGATAGCAACCAGTGTGGAAGTTATGGTCACTTCCACGTTCCGGGCAACCTAGGCTTCACTTTAGGGCGTTGCTCCACCAGATCAAATAGTTAGGGCCTAAGAAGTCAACGCCAGAAGCATAAAATGCAACATAAATACAACAGATTTTCCATCGTATAAAACGAATAATAGCAACCAGTGTGAAAGTTATGGTCACTTCTACGATCCGGGCAACCTAGGCTTCACTCTAGGGCGTTGCTCCACCAGATCAAACAGTTAGGGCCTTAGATGTCAACGCCAGAGGCATAAAATACAATAAAGGTGCAACAGTTTTTCCATCGTATAACAGGAATAACTGCAACCAGTGTGAAAGTCCTGGTCATTTCTACGTTCCGGGTAACCTAGGTTTCACTCTAGGGCGTTGCTCCACGAGATTGAAAAGCTAGGGACTTAGAATTCAACGCCAGAAGAATAAAATACAATACAAGTACAACAGTTTTTCCATCGTATAAAATGAATATTTGCATACATTGTGAAGGTAATGGTCATTTCTACGTTCCGGGCAACCTATGCGACACTCTAGAGCGTTGCTCCACCAGATCGAATAGTTGAGGGCCTTAGAAGTCAACGCCAGAAGCATAAAGTACGATATAAATACAACAGCTTTTCCATCGTATAAAAAGAATAATAGCAACCAGTGTGAAAGTTATGGTCATTTCTACGTTCCGGCAACCTAGGCTTCAATCTAGGGCGTTGCTCCACTAGATCGAATAGTTATGGCCTTAGAAGTCAACGCCCGAAGCATAAAATGCAAAATAAATACAACAGTTTTTCCATTGTATAAAACGAATAACTGCAACCAGTGTAAAAGTACTGGTCATTTCTACGTTCCGTGTAACCTAGGTTTCACTCTAGGGCGTTGCTCCACCAGATCAAATAGTTAGGGCCTATGAAGTCAACGCCAGAAGCTTAAAATACAATAATGGTGCAACAGTTTTTCCATCGTATAACAGGAATAATTGCAACCAGTGTGAAGGTAATCGTATGTTCTACGTTCCGGGCAATCTAGGCTTCACTCTAGGGCGTTGCTCCACCAGATCAAATAGTTAGGGCCTATGAAGTCAACGCCAGAAGCATAAAATACAATAATGGTGCAACAGTTTTTCCATCGTGTAACAGGAATAATTGCAACCAGTGTGAAGGTAATCGTATGTTCTACGTTCCGGGCAACCTAGGCTTCACTCTAGGGCGTTGCTCCACCAGATCGAATAGTTAGGGCCTTAGAAGTCAACGCCCGAAGCATAAAATGCAAAAAAATAGAACAGTTATTCCATGTCTAAAACGAATAATTGCTACCAGAGTGAAAGTTATGGACATTTCTACGTTCCGGGCAACTTAGGCTTCACCCTAGAGCGTTGTTCCACCAGATGGAACAGTTAGGGCCTAAGAAGTCAACGCCAGAAGTATAAAATACGATGTAAATACAACAGCTTTTCCATCGTATAAAACGAATTATGGTAACCAGTGTGAAAGTTATGGTCATTTCTACGTTCCGGGCAACCTAGGCTTCACTCTAGGGCCTTGCTCCACCAGATCGATTGGTTAGGTCCTAAGAAGTCAACGCCAGAAGCATAAAATACAATAAAGATGCAACAGTTTTTCCATTGTATAAAACGAATAATTGGTACCAGAGTGAAAGTTATGGACATTTCTACGATCCGTGCAACCTAGGCTTCACCCTAGTGCATTGTTCCACCAGATGGAACAGTTAGGGCCTAAGTTGTCAACGCCAGAAGCATAAAATGCGATACAAATACAACAGCTTTTCCATCGTGTAAAATGAATAATTGCAAACAGTGTGAAAGTAATGGTCATTTCTACGTTCCGGGCAACCTAGGCTTCACTCTAGGGCGTTGCTCCACCAGATCGAGTAGTTAGGGCCTTAGAAGTCAGCGCCCGAAGCATAAAATTCATAATAAATAGAACAGTTTTTCATTGTATAAAACGAATAACTGCAACCAGTGTGAAAGTACTGGTCATTTCTACGTTCCGGGCAACATAGGCTTCACTCTAGGGCCTAGCCCCACCAGATCGAATAGTTAGGGCCTTACATGTCAACGCCAGATGCATGAAATACAATAAAGGTGCAACAGTTTTCCCATCGTAGAAAACGAATAATTGCAAACAGTGTGAAAGTAATGGCCTTTTCTACGTTCCGGGTAACCTAGGCGTCACTCTAGGGCGTTACGCCACCAGATCAAATAGTTAGGGCCTAAGAAGTCAACGCCAGAAGCATAAAATGCAACATAAATACAACAGCTTTTCCATCGTATAAAACGAATAATTGCAACCTGTGTGAAAGTTATGGTCATTTCTACGTTCCGGGCAACCTAGGCTTCACCCTAGGGCGTTGCTCCAACAGATTGAATAGTTAGGGCCTTAGAAGTCAATGCCCGAAGCATAAAATGCGATAAAAATACAACAGTTTTTCCATCATATAACAGGAATAATTGCAACCAGTGTGATAGTAGTGGTCATTTCTACGTTCCGGGCAACCTAGGTTTCTCTCCAGGGCGTTGCTCCACCAGATCGAATAGTTACGGCCTAAGAAGTCAACGCCAGAAGTATAAAATACGATAAAGATGCA
Source organism: Calliopsis andreniformis (assembly GCF_051401765.1). NCBI lineage: Eukaryota > Metazoa > Arthropoda > Insecta > Hymenoptera > Andrenidae > Calliopsis > Calliopsis andreniformis. The sequence goes on from NW_027480423.1 coordinate 23,585,970, forward strand.
ACAGTTTTTCCATCGTATAAAACGAATAATTGCAACCAGTGTGAAAGTTATGGTCATTTCTACATTCCGAGCAACCTAGGCTTCACTCTAGGGCGTTGCTCCTCCAGATCGAATAGTTAGGGCCTTAGAAGTCAACGCCCGAAGCATAAAATACAATATAAATAAAACAGTTTTTCCATCGTATAAAACGAATAATTACTACCAGTGTGAAATGAATGGTCATTTCTACGTTCCGGGCAACCTAGGCTTCACTCTAGGGCGGTGCTCCACAAGATCAAATAGTTAGGGCCTAAGAAGTCAACGCCAGGAGCATAAAATACAACATAAATACAACAGACTTTCCATCGTATATAAAGTATATTTGCAAACAGTGTGAAAGTAATGGTCATTTCTACGTACCGGGCAACCTAGGCTCCACTCTAGGGCGTTGCTCCACAAAATCGAATAGCTAGGGCCTTAGAAGTCAACGCCAGAAGCATAAAATACAATAAACAAGCAAAAGTTTTTCCATCGTATAACATGAATAACTGCAAACAGTATGAAAGTACTGGTCATTTCTACGTTCCGGGTAACCTAGGTTTCATTCTAGGGCGTTGCTCCACCAGATCGAATAGCTAGGGAATTAGAATTCAACGCCATAAGAATAAAATACAATATAAGTCCAACAGTTTTTCCATCGTATAAAATGAATAATTGCAACCAGTGTAAAAGTTATGGTCATTTCTACGTTCCGGACAACCTGGGCTTCACCCTAGGCCGTTGTTCCACCAGATCGAATAGTTAGGGCCTAAGAAGTGAACGCCAGAAGCATAAAATACAATATAAATACACTGTTTTTCCATCATATAAAACGAATGATAGCAACCAGTGTGGAAGTTATGGTCACTTCCACGTTCCGGGCAACCTAGGCTTCACTTTAGGGCGTTGCTCCACCAGATCAAATAGTTAGGGCCTAAGAAGTCAACGCCAGGAGCATAAAATGCAACATAAATACAACAGATTTTCCATCGTATAAAACGAATAATAGCAACCAGTGTGAAAGTTATGGTCACTTCTACGATCCGGGCAACCTAGGCTTCACTCTAGGGCGTTGCTCCACCAGATCAAACAGTTAGGGCCTTAGATGTCAACGCCAGAGGCATAAAATACAATAAAGGTGCAACAGTTTTTCCATCGTATAACAGGAATAACTGCAACCAGTGTGAAAGTCCTGGTCATTTCTACGTTCCGGGTAACCTAGGTTTCACTCTAGGGCGTTGCTCCACGAGATTGAAAAGCTAGGGACTTAGAATTCAACGCCAGAAGAATAAAATACAATACAAGTACAACAGTTTTTCCATCGTATAAAATGAATATTTGCATACATTGTGAAAGTAATGGTCATTTCGACGTTCCGGGCAACCTATGCGACACTCTAGAGCGTTGCTCCACCAGATCGAATAGTTGAGGGCCTTAGAAGTCAACGCCACAAGCATAAAGTACGATATAAATACAACAGCTTTTCCATCGTATAAAACGAATAATAGCAACCAGTGTGAAAGTTATGGTCATTTCTCCGTTCCAGGCAACCTAGGCTTCACTCTAGGGCGTTGTTGCACCAGATCGAATAGTTCGGGCCTAAGAAGTCAACGCCAGAAGCATAAAATACAATATAAATATAACAGTTTTTCCATCGTATAAAATGAATAATAGAAACCAGTGTGAAAGTTATGGTCATTTCTACGTTCCGGGCAACATAGGCTTCACCCTAGGGCGTTGTTCCACCAGATGGAATAGTTAGGTCATAAGAAGTCAACGCCAGAAGCATAAAATACGGTATAAATACAACAGCTTTTCCATCGTATAAAACGAATAATTGCAACCAGTGTGAAAGTTATGGTCAATTCTACGTTCCAGTCAACCTAGGCTTCACTCTAGGTCGTTGCTCCACCAGATCGAGTAGTTAGGGCCTATGAAGTCGACGCCAGAATCATAAAATACAATAAAGGTGCAACAGTTTTTCCATCGTATAACAGGAATAATTGCAACCAGTGTGAAGGTAATGGTATGTTCTACGTTCCGGGCAGCCTAGGCTTCACTCTAGGGCGGTGCTCCACCAGATCAAATTGTTAGGGCCTAAGAAGTCAACGCCAGTAGCATAAATTACAATATAAGTACACCAGCTTTTCCATCGTGTAAAATGAATAATTGCAAACAGTGTGAAAGTAATGGTCATTTCTACGTTCCGGGCAACCTAGGCTTCACTCTAGGGCGCTGCTCCACGAGATCGAAGAGTTAGGGCCTTAGAAGTCAGCGCCCGAAGCATAAAATTCATAATAAATGGAACAGTTTTTTATTGTATAAAACGAATAACTGCAACCAGTGTGAAAGTACTGGTCATTTCTACGTTCCGGGCAACCTAGGCTTCACTCTAGGGCCTTGCCCCACCACATCGAATAGTTAGGGCCTTACATGTCAACGCCAGATGCATGAAATACAATAAAGGTGCAACAGTTGTCCCATCGTATAAAACGAATAATTGCAAACAGTGTGAAAGTAATGGCCATTTCTACGTTCCGGGTAACCTAGGCGTCACTCTAGGGCGTTACTCCACCAGATCGAATAGTTAGGGCCTTGGAAGTCAACGCCAGAAGCATGAAATACAATAAAGATGCAACAGTTTTTCCATCGTACAACAGGAATAACTGCAAACAGTGTGAAAGTACTGGTCATTTCTACGTTCCGGGTAACCTAGGTTTCACTCTAGGGCGTTGCTCCACCAGATCGAATAGCTAGGGAATTAGAATTCAACGCCATAAGAATAAAATACAATATAAGTCCAACAGTTTTTCCATCGTATAAAATGAATAATTGCAACCAGTGCAAAAGTTATGGTCATTTCTACGTTCCGGACAACCTGGGCTTCACCCTAGGCCGTTGTTCCACCAGATCGAATAGTTAGGGCCAAAGAAGTGAACGCCAGAAGCATAAAATACAATATAAATACACTGTTTTTCCATCATATAAAACGAATGATAGCAACCAGTGTGGAAGTTATGGTCACTTCCACGTTCCGGGCAACCTAGGCTTCACTTTAGGGCGTTGCTCCACCAGATCAAATAGTTAGGGCCTAAGAAGTCAACGCCAGAAGCATAAAATGCAACATAAATACAACAGATTTTCCATCGTATAAAACGAATAATAGCAACCAGTGTGAAAGTTATGGTCACTTCTACGATCCGGGCAACCTAGGCTTCACTCTAGGGCGTTGCTCCACCAGATCAAACAGTTAGGGCCTTAGATGTCAACGCCAGAGGCATAAAATACAATAAAGTTGCAACAGTTTTTCCATCGTATAACAGGAATAACTGCAACCAGTGTGAAAGTCCTGGTCATTTCTACGTTCCGGGTAACCTAGGTTTCACTCTAGGGCGTTGCTCCACGAGATTGAAAAGCTAGGGACTTAGAATTCAACGCCAGAAGAATAAAATACAATACAAGTACAACAGTTTTTCCATCGTATAAAATGAATATTTGCATACATTGTGAAAGTAATGGTCATTTCTACGTTCCGGGCAACCTATGCGACACTCTAGAGCGTTGCTCCACCAGATCGAATAGTTGAGGGCCTTAGAAGTCAACGCCACAAGCATAAAGTACGATATAAATACAACAGTTTTTCCATCGTATAAAATGAATAATAGAAACCAGTGTGAAAGTTATGGTCATTTGTACGTTCCGGGCAACATAGGCTTCACCCTAGGGCGTTGTTCCACCAGATGGAATAGTTAGGTCATAAGAAGTCAACGCCAGAAGCATAAAATACGGTATAAATACAACAGCTTTTCCATCGTATAAAACGAATAATTGCAACCAGTATGAAAGTTATAGTCATTTCTACTTTTCGGGCAACCTAGGCTACACCCTAGGGCGTTGCTCCAACAGATTGAATAGTTAGCGCCTTAGAAGTCAACGCCAGAAGCATAAAATACAATAAAGATGCAACAGTTTTTCCATCATACAACAGGAATAACTGCAAACAGTGTGAAAGTACTGGTCATTTCTACGTTCCGGGTAACCTAGGTTTCACCCTAGGGCGCTGCTCCACCAGATCGAATAGCTAGGGCCTTAGAAGTCAACGCCCGATGCATAAAATACAAAAAAATAGAACAGTTTTTCCATGTGTAAAACGAATAATTGCTACCAGTGTGAAAGTTATGGTCATTTCTACGTTCCGGGCAACCTATGCGACACACTAGGGCGTTGCTCCACCACATCTAATAGCTACGGCCTTAAAAGTCGACGCCAGAAGCATAAAATACGATATAAATACAACAGCTTTTCCATCGTATAAAACGAATAATGGTAACCAGTGTGAAAGTTATGGTCAATTCTACGTTCCAGTCAACCTAGGCTTCACTCTAGGTCGTTGCTCCACCAGATCGAGTAGTTAGGGCCTATGAAGTCGACGCCAGAATCATAAAATACAATAAAGGTGCAACAGTTTTTCCATCGTATAACAGGAATAATTGCAACCAGTGTGAAGGTAATGGTCATTTCTACGTTCCGGGCAACCTAGGCTTCACTCTAGGGCGTTGCTCCACGAGATCGAATAGTTAGGGCCTTAGAAGTGAGCGCCCGAAGCATAAAATTCATAATAAATAGAACGGTTTTTTATTGTATAAAACGAATAACTGCAACCAGTGTGAAAGTACTGGTCATTTCTACGTTCCGGGCAACCTAGGCTTCACTCTACGGCCTTGCCCCACCACATCGAATAGTTAGGGCCTTACATGTCAACGCCAGATGCATGAAATACAATAAAGGTGCAACAGTTGTCCCATCGTATAAAACGAATAATTGCAAACAGTGTGAAAGTAATGGCCATTTCTACGTTCCGGGTGACCTAGGCGTCACTCTAGGGCGTTACTCCACCAGATCGAATAGTTAGGGCCTTGGAAGTCAACGCCAGAAGCATGAAATACAATAAAGATGCAACAGTTTTTCCATCGTACAACAGGAATAACTGCAAACAGTGTGAAAGTACTGGTCATTTCTACGTTCCGGGTAACCTAGGTTTCACTCTAGGGCGTTGCTCCACCAGATCGAATAGCTAGGGCCTTAGAAGTCAACGCCCGAAGCATAAAATACAAAAAAATAGAACAGTTTTTCCATGTGTAAAACGAATAATGGCAACCAGTGTGAAAGTTATGGTCATTTCTACGTTCCGAGCAACCTAGGCTTCACTCTAGGGCGTTGCTCCACCAGATAGAATAGCTAGACACTTATAATTCAGCGCCAGAAGAATAAAATACAATACAAGTACAACAGTTTTTCCATCATATAAAACGTATATTTGCAAAAATTGTGAAAGTAATGGTCATTTCTACGTTCCGGGCAGCCTATGCGACATTCAAGGGCGTTGCTTCACCACATCTAATAGCTACGGCCTTAAAAGTCAACGCCAGAAGCATAAAATACGATATAAATACAACAGCTTTTCCATCGTATAAAACGAATAATGGTAACCAGTGTGAATGTTATGGTCATTTCTACGTTCCGGTCAACCTAGGCTTCACTCTAGGACGTTGCTCCACCAGATCGAATAGTTAGGGCCTATGAAGTCAACGCCAGAAGCATAAAATACAATAAAGGTGCAACAGTTTTTCCATCGTGTAAAAGGAATAATTGCAACCAGTGTGATTGTTATGGTCATTTCTACTTCCCGGGCAACCTAGGCTTCACTCTAGGGCGTTGCTCCTACAGGTCGAATAGTTAGGGCCTTAGAAGTCAGCGCCCGAAACATAAAATGCAAAATAAATAGAACAGATTATCCAGTGTATAAAACGAATAACTGCAACCAGTGTGAAAGTACTGGTCATTTCTACGTTCCGGGCAACCTAGGCTTCACTCTAGGGCGTTGCTCCACCAGATCGAATAGCTAGGGACTTAGAATTCAATGCCAGAAGGATAAAATACAATATAAGTACAACAGTTTTTCCATCGTATAAAATGAATAATTGCAGACATTGTGAAAGTAATGGTCATTTCTACGTTCCGGTCAACCTATGCGTCACTCTAGGGCGTTGCTCCACCACATCTAATAGCTGCGGCCTTAGAAGTCAACGCCAGGAGCATAAACTACAAAATAAATACAACAGTCTTTCCATCGTATAAAACGAATAATTGCAACCTGTGTGATGGTTATGGACATATCTATGTTCCGGGCAACCTAGGCTTCACTGTAGGGCGTTGCTCCACCAAATCGAATAGTTAGGGCCTTAGAAGTCAACGCCCGAAGCATAAAATACAATATAAGTACAACAGTTTTTCCATCGTATAAAATGAATGATTGCGAACATTGTGAAAGTAACGGTCATTTCTACGTTCCGGGCAACCTAGGCTTGACCCTAGGGCGTTGTTCCACCAGATGGAATAGTTAGTGCCTTATAAGTCAGCGCCCGAAGCATAAAATGCAAAAGAAATACAACAGTTTTTCATTGTATAAAACGAATAACTGCAACCAGTGTGAAAGTACTGGTCATTTCTACGTTCCGGGCAACCTAGGCTTCACTGTAGGGCGTTCCTCCACCAGATCGAATAGTTAGGGCTTTAGAAGTCAACGCCAGAAGCATAAAATACAATAAAGATGCAACAGTTTTTCCATCGTACAACAGGAATAACTGCAAACAGTGTGAAAGTACTGGTCATTTCTACGTTCCGGGTAACCTAGGTTTCACTCTAGGGCGTTGCTCCACCAGATAGAATAGCTAGGGACTTATAATTCAACGCCAGAAGAATAAAATACAATACAAGTACAACAGTTTTTCCATCGTATAAAATGTATATTTGCAAAAATTGTGAAAGTAACGTTCATTTCTACGTTCCGGGCAACCTATGCGACACTCAAGGGCGTTGCTCCACCACATCTAATAGCTACGGCCTTAAAAGTCAACGCCAGAAGCATAAAATACGATATAAATACAACAGCTTTTCCATCGTATAAAACGAATAATGGTAACCAGTGTGAAAGTTATAGTCATTTCTACGTTCCAGTCAACCCAGGCTTCACTCTAGGACGTTGCTCCCCCAGATCGAATAGTTAGGGCCTATGAAGTCAACGCCAGAAGCATAGAATACAATAAAGGTGCAACAGTTTTTCCATCGTATAACAGGAATAATTGCAACCGGTGTGAAGGTAATGATATGTTCTACGTTCCGGGCAACCTAGGCTTCACTCTGGGGCAGTGTTCCACCAGCTCAAATAGTTAGGGCCTAAGAAGTCAACGCCAGTAGCATAAATTAGAATATAAGTACAACAGATTTTCCATCGTATATAATGTATATTTGCAAACAGTGTGGAAGTAATGGTCACTTCTACGTTCCTGGCAACCTAGGCTTCACTCTAGGGTGTTGCCCCACCAGATGGGATTGCTAGGGACTTAGAATTCAATGCCAGAAGCATAAAATACAATATAAATATAACAGCTTTTCCATCGTATAAAACGAATAATAGCAACCAGTGTGAAAGTTATGGTCATTGCTACTTCCCGGGCAACCTAGGCTTCACTCTAGGGCGTTGCTCCACCAGATCGAAAAGTTAGGGCCTTAGAAGTCAACGCCCGAAGCATAAAATGCAAAATAAATAGAACAGTTGTTCCATTGTATAAAACGAATAACTGCAACCAGTGTGAAAGTACTGGTCATTTCTACGTTCCGGGCAACCTAGGCTTCACTCTAGGGCGTTGCTCCAACAGATCGAATAGTTAGGGCCTTAGAAGTAAACGCCCGAAGCATAAAATGCAGAATAAATAGAACTGTTTTTCCACTGTATAAAACGAATAACTGCAACCAGTGTGAAAGTACTGGTCATTTCTACGTTCCGGGTAACCTACGCTTCACTCTAGTGCGTTGCTCCACCAGATCGAATAGCTAGGGACTTAGAATTCAACGCCAGAAGGATAAAATACAACTTAAGTACAACAGTTTTTCCATTGTATAAAATGAATAATTCCAGACATTGTGAAAGTAATGGTCATTTCTACGTTCCGGTTAACCTAGGCGTCACTCTAGGGCGTTGCTCCACCATATCTAGTAGCTACGGCCTTAGAAGTCAACGCCAGAAGCACAAAATACAATAAAAATGCAGCAGTTTTTCCATCGTATAGCATGACTAATTGCAGCCAGTGCGAAAGTAATGCCCATATCGACATTTCGGGCATCCTAGACTTAACTCTGAGGCGTTGCTCCACCAGATCGAAGAGTTAGGGCCTTAGAATTCAACGCCAGGAGCATAAGCAACAAAATAAATACAACAGTCTTTCCATCGTATAAAACGAATAATTGCAACCTGTGTGATGGTTATGGACATATCTACGTTCCGGGCAACCTAGGCTTCACTCTAGGGCGTTGCTCCACCAGATCGAATAGTTAGGGCCTTAGAAGTCAACGCCAGAAGCATAAAATACAATAAAGATGCAACAGTTTTTCCGTCATACAACAGGAATAACTGCAAACAGTGTGAAAGTACTGGTCATTTCTACGTTCCGGGTAACCTAGGTTTCGCTCTAGGGCGTTGCTCCACCAGATCGAACAGCTAGGCCCTTAGAAGTCAACGCCCGAAGCATAAAATACGATATAAATACAACAGCTTTTCCATCGTATAAAACGAATAATTGCAAACGGTGTGAAAGTAATGGTATGTTCTACGTTCCGCGCAACCTAGGCTTCACTCTAGGGCGTTGCTCCACCAGATCGAATAGTTAGGGCCTTAGAAGTCAGCGCCCGAAGCATAAAATGCAAAATAAATAGAACAGTTTTTCATTGTATAAAACGAATAACTGCAACCAGTGTGAAAGTACTGGTCATTTCTACGTTCCGGGCAACCTAGGCTTCACTCTAGGACGTTGCTCCACCAGATCGAATAGTTAGGGCCTTATAAGTCAACGCCCGAAGCATAAAATGCAAAATAAATACAACAGTTTTTCCACTGCATAAAACGAATAACTGCAACCAGTGTGAAAGTACTGGTCATTTCTACGTTCCGGGTAACCTAGGCTCCACTCTAATGCGTTGCTCCACCAGATCGAATAGCTAGGGACTTAGAATTCAACGCCAGAAGGATAAAATACAATATAAGTACATCAGTTTTTCCATCGTATAAAATGAATAATTGCAGACATTGTGAAAGTAATGGTCATTTCTACGTTCCGGTCAGCCTAGGCGTCACTCTAGGGCGTTGCTCCACGACATCTAATAGCTACGGCCTTAGAAGTCAACGCCCGAAGCATAAAATACAATATAAGTACAACAGTTTTTCCATCGTATAAAATAAATAATTGCAGACATCGTGAAAGTAATGGTCATTTCTACGTTCCGGTCAACCTAGGCGTCACTCTAGGGCGTTGCTCCACCACATCTAATAGCTACGGCCTTAGAAGTCAACGCCAGTAGCATAAAATACAATATAAATACAACAGCTTTTCCATCGTATAAAATGAATAATTGCAAACAGTGTGAAAGTAATGGTCATTTCTACGTTCCGGTCAACCTAGGCGTCATTCTAGGGCGTTGCTCCACCACATCTAATAGCTACGGCCTTAGATGTCAACGCCAGGAGCATAAAATACAATATAAATACAACAGCTTTTCCATCGTATAAAATGAATAATTGCAAACAGTGTGAAAGTGCTGGTCATTTCTACGTTCCGGGTAACCTAGGCGTCACTCTAGGGCGTTGCTCCAACATATCTAATAGCTACGGCCTTAGAAGTCAACGCCAGGAGCATAAAATACAATATAAATACAACAGCTTTTCCATCGTATAAAATGAATAATTGCAAACAGTGTTAAAGTTATGGTCATTTCTACGTTCCGGGCAACCTAGGCTTCACCCTAGGGCGTTGTACCACCAGATGGAATAGTTAGGGCCTACGAAGTCAACGCCAGAAGCATAAAATACGATACAAATGCAACAGCTTGGTCCATCGTAGAAAACGTGTAATGGCAACCAGTGTGAAAGTTATGGTCATTTCTACGTTCCGAACAACCTAGGCTTCACTCTAGGGCCTTGCTCCACCAGATCGAATAGTTAGGGCCTTAGATGTCAACGCCAGATGCATAAAATACAATAAAGGTGCAACAGTTTTTCCATCGTATAACAGGAATAACTGCAACCAGTGTGAAAGTACTGGTCATTTCTACGTTCCGGGTAACCTAGGTTTCACTCTAGGGCGTTGCTCCACCAGATAGAATAGCTAGGGACTTATAATTCAACGCCAGAAGAATAAAATACAATACAAGTACAACAGTTTTTCCATCGTATAAAATGTATATTTGCAAAAATTGTGAAAGTAATGGTCATTTCTACGTTCCGGGCAACCTATCCGACACTCAAGGGCGTTGCTCCAACACATCTAATAGCTACGGCCTTAAAAGTCAACGCCAGAAGCATAAAAGACGATATAAATACAACAGCTTTTCCATCGTATAAAACGAATAATGGTAACCAGTGTGAAAGTTATGGTCATTTCTATGTTCCAGTCAACCTAGGCTTCACTCTAGGACGTTGCTCCACCAGATCGAATAGTTAGGGCCTATGAAGTCAACGCCAGAAGCATAAAATACAATAAAGGTGCAACAGTTTTTCCATCGTATAACAGGAATAATTGCAACTGGCGTGAAGGTAATGGTATGTTCTACGTTCCGGTCAACCTAGGCGTCACTCTAGGGCGTTGCTCCACCACATCTAATAGCTACGGCCTTAGAAGTCAACGCCAGGAGCATAAAATACAATATAAATACAACAGCTTTTCCATCGTATAAAATGAATAATTGCAAACAGTGTGAAAGTAATGGTCATTTCTACGTTCCGGGTAACCTAGGCGTCACTCTAGGGCGTTGCTGCACCATATCTAGTAGCTACGGCCATAGAAATCAACGCCAGAAGCACAAAATAGAATAAAAATGCAGCAGTTTTTCCATCGTATAGCATGACTAATTGCAACCAGTGCGAAAGTAATGATCATATCGACATTTCGGGCATCCTAGACTTAACTCTGAGGCGTTGCTCCAACAGATCGAAGAGTTAGGGCCTTAGAAGTCAACGCCAGAAGCATAAACTACAAAATAAATACAACAGTCTTTCCATCCTATAACAGGAATAATTGCAACCCGTGTGAAAGTGATGGTCATTTCTACGTTCCAGGCAACCTAGGCTTCACTCTAGGGCGTTGTTCCACAAGATCGAATAGTTAGGGCCTAAGTAGTCAACGCCAGAAGCATAAAATACGATATAAATACAACAGCTTTTCCATCGTATAAAACAAATAATTGCAACCAGTGTGAAAGTTATGGTCATTTCTACGTTCCGGGCAACCTAGGCTTCACCCTAGGCCGTTGTTCCACCAGATCGAATAGTTAGGTCCTCAGAAGTGAACGCCAGAAGCATAAAATGCAATAAAAATACAACAGTTTTTCCATCGTATAGCAGGAATAATTTGCAACCAGTGTGATAGTAGTGGTCATTTCTACGTTCCGGGCAACCCAGGTTTCACTCCAGGGCGTTGCTCCTCCAGATCGAATAGTTACGGCCTAAGAAGTCAACGCCAGAAGCATAAAATACGATGAAGATGCAACAGTTTTTCCATCGTATAAAACGAATAATTGCAATCAGTGTGAAACTTATGGTCATTTCTACATTCCGAGCAACCTAGGCTTCACTCTAGGGCGTTGCTCGACCAGATGGAACAGTTAGGTCCTTAGAAGTCAACACCAGAAGCATAAAATACGATATAAATACAACAGCTTTTCCATCGTATAAAAGGAATAATTGCAAACAGTGTGAAAGTAATGGTCATTTCTACGTTCGGGCAACCTAGGCTTCACTCTACTGCGTTGTTCCACCAGATGGAATAGATAGGGCCTAAGAAGTCAACGCCAGAAGCATAAAATACGATATAAATACAACAGCTTTTCCATCGTATAAAACGAATAATTGCAACCAGTGTGAAAGTAATGGTCATTTCTACGTTCCGAGCAACCTAGGCGTCACTCTAGGGCGTTGCTCCACCAGATCGAATAGCTAGGGACTTAGAATTTATCGCTAAAAGCATAAAATAGAATTAAAATACAACAGTTTTTCCATCGTATAACAGGAATAATTGCAACCAGTGAGAAAGGAATGGCCATTTCTACGTTCCGGGCAACGTAGGTTTCACTCTAGGGCGTTGGTCCACCAGAGGGAATAGTTAGGGCCTGAGAATTCAACGCCAGAAGCATAAAATACAGTATAAATACAACAGCTTTTCAATCGTATAAAACGAATAATTGCAACCAGTGTGAAAGTTATGGACATTTCTACATTCCGGCCAACCTAGGCTTCACCCAAGGGCGTTGCTTCACCAGATCGAATAGTTAGGGCCTTAGAAGTCAACGCCAGAAGCATAAAATACAATAAAGATGCAACAGTTTTTCCATCGTTTTACAGGAATAACTGCAACCAGTGTGAATGTACTAGTCATTTCTACGTTCCGGGCAACCTAGGCTTCACCGTAGGGCGTTGCATCAACAGATTGAATAGTTAGGGCCTCAGAAGTCAACGCCAGAAGCATAAAATACAATATAAATATAACAGTTTTTCCATCGTATAAAACGGATAATAGCAACCAGTGTGAAAGTTATGGTCATTTCTACGTTCCGGGCAACCTAGGCTTCACCCTAGGGCGTTGCATCAACAGATTGAATAGTTAGGGCCTCAGAAGTCAACGCCAGAAGCATAAAATACAATATAAATACAACAGCTTTTCCATCGTATATAATGTATATTTGCAAACAATGTGAAAGTAATGGTCATTTCTACGTTCCGTCCAACCTAGGCTTCACTCTAGGGCGTTGCTCCACCAGATCGGATAGTTAGGGCCTTAGAAGTCAGCGCCAGAAGCATAAAATACAATAAAGATGCAACAGTTTTTCCATCGTTTAACAGGAATAACTGCAAGCAGTGTGAAAGTAATGGCCATTTTTACGTTCCGGGAAACCTAGGCTTCACTCTGTATCGTTGCTCCACCAGATCGAATAGCTAGCGAATTAGAATTAAACGCCAGGAGCATAGAATGCAATAAAAATACAACAGTTTTTCCATCGTATAACCGGAATAATTGCAACCAGTGTGAATGTAATGGTCATTTCTACGTTCCGGGCAACCTAGGCTTCACTCTGGGTCGTTGCTCCACCAGATCGAACGGCTAGGGACTTAGAATTAAACGCCAGAAGCATAAAATACAATAAAGATGCAACAGTTTTTCCATCGTTTAACAGGAATAATTGCAACAAGCGTGAAGGTAATGGTTACTTCTACGTTCCGGGTAACCTAGGCTTCACCCTACGGCGTTGATCCACCAGATCGAACAGCTAGGGCCTTAGAAGTCAACGCCCGAAGCATAAAATACAAAATAAATAGTACAGATTTCAATCGTATAAAACGAATAATTTCTACCAGTGCGGAAGTTATGGGCATTTCGACTTCCCGGGCAACCTAGGATTCACCCTAGGGCGTTGTTCCACCAGATGGAATAGTTAGGGAGTAGGAAGTCATCGCCAGAAGCATAAAACACGATATAAATACAACAGTTTTTCCATCGTATAAAACGAATAATTGCAACCAGTATGAAAGTTATGGTTATTTCTACTTTCCGAGCAACCTAAGCTTCACCCTAGGGAGTTGCACATCCAGATCGAATAGTTAGGGCCTTAGAAGTCAACGCCCGAAGCATAAAATACAAAATATATAGAACAGTTTTTCCATCGCATAAAACGAATAATTGCTACCAGTGTGAAAGTTATGGTCATTTCTACTTTCCAGGCAACCTAGGCGTCACCCTAGGGCGTTGTTCCACCAGATGGAATAGTTAGGGCCTAAGAAGTCAACGCCGGAAGCATAAAATACGATATAAATACGGCAGCTTTTCCATCGTATAAAACGAATAATTGCAACCAGTGTGATAGTTATGCTCATTTCTACGTTCCGGGCAACCTAGGCTTCACCCTAGGGCGTTGCTCCAACAGATTGAATAGTTAGGGCCTTAAAAGTCAATGCCCGAAGCATAAAATGCAATAAAAATACAACAGATTTTCCATCGTATAACAGGGATAATTGCAACCAGTGTGAAAGTAATGGTCATTCCTACGTTCCCGGCAACCTAGGTTTCACTCCAGGGCGTTGCTCCACCAGATCGAATAGTTAGGTCATAAGAAGTCAACGCCAGAAGCATAAAATACGATATAATTACAACAGCTTTTCCATCGTATAAAACGAATAATTGCAACCAGTATGAAACTTATGGTCATTTCTACGTTCCGGGCAACCTAGGCTTCACTCTATGGCGTTCTTCCACCACATCGAATAGCTACGGCCTCAGAAGTCAACGCCTGAAGTATAAAGTACAATAAAAATACAACAGTCTTTCCATCCTATAACAGGAATAATTGCAACCCGTGTGAAAGTTATGGTCATTTCTACGTTCCAGGCAACCTAGGCTTCACCCTAGGGCGTTGTTCCACCAGATGGAATAGTTAGGGCCTAAGAAGTCAACGCCAGAATCATAAAATACGATATAAATACTACAGCTTTTCCATCGTATAAAACGAATAATTGCAACCAGTGTGGAAGTTATGGTCATTTCTATGTTCCGGGCAACGTAGGCGTCACTCTAGGGCGGTGCTATACCAGATCAAATAGTTAGGACCTAAGAAGTCAACGCCAGAAGCATAAAATACAACATAAATACAACAGATTTTCCATCGTATATAATATATATTTGCAAACAGTGTGAAAGTAATGGTCACTTCTACGTACCGGGCAACCTAGGCTCCACTCAAGGGCGTTGCTCCACCAGACCGAATAGCTAGGGCCTTAGAAGTCAACGCCAGAATCATAAAATACAATAAAGATGCAAAAGTGTTTCCATCGTATAACAGGAATAACTGCAGACAGTATGAAAGTACTGGTCATTCCTACGTTCCGGGTAGCCTAGGTTCCACTCTAGGGCGTTGCTCCACCAGATCGAATAGCTAGGGACTTAGAGTTCAACGCCATAAGAATAAAATACAATATGAGTACAACAGTTTTTCCATCGTATAAAATGAATAATTGCAACCAGTGTGGAAGTTATGGTCATTTCTACGTTCCGGGCAACCTAGGCCTCACTCTACGGCGTTGTTCCACCAGATCGAATAGTTAGGGCCTAAGAAGTCAACACCAGAAGAATAAAATACAATATAAATAGAACAGTTTTTCCATTGTATAAAACGAATAATTGCTACCAGTGTGAAAGTTATGGTCATTTCTACGTTCCGCGCAACCTGGGCTTTACTCTAGGGCGTTGTTCCACCAGATGGAACAGTTAGGGCCTAAGAAGTCAACGCCAGAAGCATAAAATACGATATAAATACAACAGCTTTTGCTTCGTATAAAACAAATAATTGCTACCAGTGTGAAAGATATGGTCATTTCTACGTTCCGGGCAACCTAGGCTTCACCCTAGGCCGCTGTTCCACCAGATCGAATAGTTAGGGCCTAAGAAGTGAACGCCAGAAGCATAAAATGCAATAAAAATACAACAGTTTTTCCATCGTATAGCAGGAATAATTGCAAACAGTGTGAAAGTAGTGGTCATTTCTACGTTCCGGGAAGCCTAGGCTTCACTCTACGGCGTTGTTCCACCAGATCGAATAGTTAGGGCCTAAGAAGTCAACACCAGAAGAAAAAAATAAAAAATAAATACAACAGCCTTTACACCGTATAAAACGAATAATTGCAATCTGTGTGAAGGTTATGGTCATATCTACGTTCCGGGCAACCTAGGCTTCACTCTAGGGCGTTGTTGCACCAAATCGAATAGCAACGGCCTCAGAAGTCAACGCCCGAAGCATAAAATACAAAATAAATAAAACAGTTTTTCCAACGTATAAAATGAATAATTGCTTCCAGTGTGAAAATTATGGTCATTTCTACATTCCGAGAAACCTAGGCTTCACTCTAGGGCGTTGCTCCACCAGATCGAATAGTTAGGTCCTTAGAAGTCAACGCCAAAAGCATAAAATACGATATAAATACAACAGCTTTTCCATCGTATAAAAGGGATAATTGCAAACAGTGTGGAAGTAATGGTCATATCTACGTTCCGGCAAATTAGGCTTCACTCTACGGCGTTGTTCCACCAGATCGAATAGTTAGGTCCTAAGAAGTCAACACCAGAAGAATAAAATACAAAATAAATACAACAGCCCTTACACCGTATAAAACGAATAAATTGCAACCTGTGTGAAGGTTATGGTCATATCTACGTTCCGGGCAACCTAGGCTTCACTGTCGGGCGTTGCTCCACCAGATCGAAATGTTAGGGCCTAAGAAGTCAACGCCCGAAGCATAAAATACGATATAAATACAACAGTTTTTCCATCGTATAAAACGAATAATTGCAACCAGTATGAAAGTTATGGTCATTTCTACTTTCCGAGCAACCTAGGCTTCACCCTAGGGCGTTGCTCCAACAGATTGAATAGGTAGGGCCTTAGAAGTCAACGCCCGAAGCACAAAATACAAAATAAATAGAACGGTTTTTCCATTGTATAAAACGAATAATTGCTACCAATGTAAAAGCTATGGTCATATCTACGTTCCGGGCAACCTAGGCTTCACCCTAGGGCGTTGTTCCACCAGATCGAATAGTTAGGGCCTAAGAAGTCAACGCCAGAAGCATAAAATACAATATAAATACAACAGCTTTTCCATCGTATATAATGTATATTTGCAAACAGTGTGAATGTAATGGTCATTTCCATGTTCCGGGCAACCTAGTCTTCACTCTGGGGCGTTCTTCCACCAGATCTAATAGTTAGGGCCTATGAAGTCAACGCCAGAAGAATAAAATGCAATATAAGTAAAAAAGTTTTTCCATCGTATAAAATGAATAATTGCAAACATTGTGAAAGTAATGGACATTTCTACGTTCCGGGCAACCTAGGCCTCACTCTAGGGCGTTGCTCCACCACACCTAATAGCTACGGCCTTAGAAGTCAACCCCAGTTGAATAAAATACAATAAAAATGCCACAGCTTTTCCATCGTATAAAACGAATAATTGCAACCAGTGTGAAAGTTATGGTCATTTCTACTTTCCGGGCAACCTAGGCTTCACCCTAGGGCGTTGTTCCACCAGATCGAACAGTTACGGCCTAAGAAGTCAACGCCAGAAGCATAAAATACTATGTAAATATAACAGTTTTTCTATCGTATAAAACGTATGATAGCAACCAGTGTGAAAGTTATGGTCACTTTTACGTTCCGGGCAACCTAGACTTGACTCTAGGGCGTTGCTCCACCAGATCGAATAGTTAGGGCCTTAGAGGACAACGCCCGAAGCATAAAATACAAAATAAATAAAACACTTTTTCTATCGTATAAAACGAATAATTGCTACCAGTGTGGAAGTTATGGTCATTTCTACGTTCCGGGTAACCTAGGCTTTACTCTAGGGCGGTGCTCCACCAGATCAAATAGTTAGGGCCTAAGATGCCAACGCCAGAAGCATAAAATACAACATAAATACAACAGATTTTCCATCGTACATAATGTATATTTGCAAACAGTGTGAAAGTAATGGTCATTTCCATGTTCCGGGCAACCTAGTCTTCACTCTACGGCGTTGTTCCACCAGATCGAATAGTTAGGGCCTAAGAAGTCAACGCCAGAAGAATAAAATACAATATAAGTACAAATGTTTTTCCATCGTATAAAATGAATAATTGCAAACATTGTGAAAGTAATGGTCATTTCTACGTTCCGGGCAACCTAGGCTTCACTCTAGGGCGTTGCTCCACCACACCTAATAGCTACGGCCTTAGAAGTCAACCCCAGATGAATAAAATGCAATAAAGATGCCACAGCTTTTCCATCGTATAAAACGAATAATTGCAACCAGTGTGAAAGTTATGGTCATTTCTACTTTCCGGGCAACCTAGGCTTCACGCTAGGGCGTTGCTCCACCAGATCGAATAGTTAGGGCCTTAGAAGTCAACGCCAGAAGCATAAAATACAATAAAGATGCAACAGTTTTTCCATCGTTTTACAGGAATAACTGCAACCAGTGTGATTGTACTGGTCATTTCTACGTTCCGGATAACCTAGGCTTCACTCTATGGCGTTCTTCCACCACATCGAATAGCTACGGCCTCAGAAGTCAACGCCTGAAGTATAAAGTACAATAAAAATACAACAGTCTTTGCATCCTATAACAGGAATAATTGCAACCCGTGTGAAAGTTATGGTCATTTCTACGTTCCAGGCAACCTAGGCTTCACCCTAGGGCGTTGTTCCACCAGATGGAATTGTTAGGGCCTAAGAAGTCAACGCCAGAATCATAAAATACTATATAAATACTACAGCTTTTCCATCGTATAAAACGAATAATTGCAACCAGTGTGGAAGTTATGGTCATTTCTATGTTCCGGGCAACCTAGGCGTCACTCTAGGGCGGTGCTCCACCAGATCAAATAGTTAGGACCTAAGAAGTCAACGCCAGAAGCATAAAATACAACATAAATACAACAGATTTTCCATCGTATATAATATATATTTGCAAACAGTGTGAAAGTAATGGTCACTTCTACGTACCGAGCAACCTAGGCTCCACTCAAGGGCGTTGCTCCACCAGACCGAATAGCTAGGGCCTTAGAAGTCAACGCCAGAATCATAAAATACAATAAAGATGCAAAAGTGTTTCCATCGTATAACAGGAATAACTGCAGACAGTATGAAAGTACTGGTCATTTCTACGTTCCGGGTAGCCTAGGTTTCACTCTAGGGCGTTGCTCCACCAGATCGAATAGCTAGGGACTTAGAGTGCAACGCCATAAGAATAAAGTACAATATGAGTACAACAGTTTTTCCATCGTATAAAATGAATAATTGCAACCAGTGTGAAAGTTATGGTCATTTCTACGTTCCGGGCAACCTAGGCCTCACTCTACGGCGTTGTTCCACCAGATCGAATAGTTAGGGCCTAAGAAGTCAACACCAGAAGAATAAAATATAAAAGAAATACAACAGCCTTTACACCGTATAAAACGAATAATTGCAATCTGTGTGAAGGTTATAGTCATATCTACGTTCCGGGTAACCTAGGCTTCACTCTAGGGCGTTGTTCCACAAGATCGAATAGTTAGGGCCTATGTAGTCAACGCCAGAAGCATAAAATACAATATAAATAGAACAGTTTTTCCATTGTATAAAACGAATAATTGCTACCAGTGTGAAAGTTATGGTCATTTCTACGTTCCGCGCAACCTGGGCTTTACTCTAGGGCGTTGAGCCACCAGATGGCACAGTTAGGGCCTAAGAAGTCAACGCCAGAAGCATAAAATACGATATAAATACAACAGCTTTTCCATCGTATAAAACAAATAATTGCTTCCAGTGTGAAAGATATGGTCATTTCTACGTTCCGGGCAACCTAGGCTTCACCCGAGGCCGCTGTGCCACCAGATCGAATAGTTAGGGCCTAAGAAGTGAACGCCAGAAGCATAAAATGCAATAAAAATACAACAGTTTTTCCATCGTATAGCAGGAATAATTTGCAACCAGTGTGATAGTAGTGGACAATTCTACGTTCCGGGCAACCCAGGTTTCACTCCAGGGCGTTGCTCCACCAGATCGAATAGTTACGGCCTAAGAAGTCAACGCCAGAAGCATAAAATACGATGAAGATGCAACTTCTTTCCACCGTATAAAACGAATAATTGCAATCAGTGTGAAAGTTATGGTCATTTCTACTTTCCGAGCAACCTAGGCTTCACTGTATGGCGTTCTTCCACCACATCGAATAGCTACGGCCTCAGAAGTCAACGCCTGAAGTATAAAATACAATAAAAATACAACAGTCTTAACATTCTATAACACGAATAATTGCAACCCGTGTGAAAGTGATGGTCATTTCTACGTTCGAGGCAACCTAGGCTTCACTCTAGGGCGTTGTTCCACAAGATCGAATAGTTAGGGCCTAAGAAGTCACCGCCAGAAGCATAAAATACAATATAAATATAACAGTTTTTCCATCGTATAAAACGAATAATAGCAACCAGTGTGAAAGTTATGGTCTATTCTACGTTCCGGGCAACCTAGGCTTCACTGTATGGCGTTCTTCCACCACATCCAATAGCTACGGCCTCAGAAGTCCACGCCTGAAGCATAAAATACAATAAAAATACAACAATCTTTTCATCGTATAACTGGAATAATTGCAACAAGCGTGAAAGTAATGATCATTTCGGCGTATCGGGCATCCTAGACTTAACTCTGAGGCATTGCTCCACCAAATCGAATAATTAGGGCCTTAGAAGTCAACGCCAGAAGCATAAAATACAATATAAATACAACAGTTTTTCCATCGCATAAAACGAATAATTGCAACCAGTATGAAACTTATGGTCATTTCTACTTTCCGAGCAACCTAGGCTTCACCCTAGGGCGTTGCTCCAACAGATTGAATAGTTAGGGCCTTAGAAGTCAACGCCCGAAGCATAAAATACAAAATAAATAGAACGGTTTTTCCATTGTATAAAACGAATAATTGCTACCAGTGTAAAAGCTATGGTCATTTCTACGTTCCGGGCAACCTAGGCTTCACCCTAGGGCATTGATCCACCAGAGGGAATAGTTAGGGCCTAAGAAGTCAACGCCAGAAGCATAAAATACACTATAAATACAACAGCTTTTCAATCGTATAAAACGAATAATTGCAACCAGTGTGAAAGTTATGGACATTTCTACATTCCGGCCAACCTCGGCTTCACGCTAGGGCGTTGCTCCACCAGATCGAATAGTTAGGGCCTTAGAAGCCAACGCCAGAAGCATAAAATACAATAAAGATGCAACAGTTTTTCCATCGTTTTACAGGAATAACTGCAACCAGTGTGATTGTACTGGTCATTTCTACGTTCCGGATAACCAAGGCTTCACTCTAGGGCGTTGTTCCACCAGATCGAACAGTTAGGGCCACAGAAGTGAACGCCAGAAGCATAAAATACAATATAAATACAACAGGTTTTCCATCGTATAAAACGAATAATTGCAACCAGTATGAAACTTATGGTCATTTCTACGTTCCGTGCAACCTAGGCTTCACTCTATGGCGTTCTTCCACCACATCGAATAGCTACGGCCTCAGAAGTCAACGCCTGAAGTATAAAGTACAATAAAAATACAACAGTCTTTCCATCCTATAACAGGAATAATTGCAACCCGTGTGAAAGTTATGGTCATTTCTACGTTCCAGGCAACCTAGGCTTCACCCTAGGGCGTTGTTCCACCAGATGGAATAGTTAGGGCCTAAGAAGTCAACGCCAGAATCATAAAATACGATATAAATACTACAGCCTTTCCATCGTATAAAACGAATAATTGCAACCAGTGTGGAAGTTATGGTCATTTCTATGTTCCGGGCAACCTAGGCGTCACTCTAGGGCGGTGCTCCACCAGATCAAATAGTTAGGACCTAAGAAGTCAACGCCAGAAGCATAAAATACAACATAAATACAACAGATCTTCCATCGTATATAATATATATTTGCAAACAGTGTGATAGTAATGGTCACTTCTACGTACCGGGCAACCTAGGCTCCACTCAAGGGCGTTGCTCCACCAGACCGAATTGCTAAGGCCTTAGAAGTCAACGCCAGAATCATAAAATACAATAAAGATGCAAAAGTGTTTCCATCGTATAACAGGAATAACTGCAGACAGTATGAAAGTACTGGTCATTTCTACGTTCCGGGTAGCCTAGGTTTCACTCTAGGGCGTTGCTCCCCCAGATCGAATAGCTAGGGACTTAGAGTTCAACGCCATAAGAATAAAATACTATATGAGTACAACAGTTTTTCCATCGTATAAAATGAATCATTGCAACCAGTGTGAAAGTTATGGTCATTTCTACGTTCCGGGCAACCTAGGCCTCACTCTACGGCGTTGTTCCACCAGATCGAATAGTTAGGGCCTAAGAAGTCAACACCAGAAGAATAAAATATAAAATAAATACAACAGCCTTTACACCGTATAAAACGAATAATTGCAATCTGTGTGAAGGTTATGGTCATATCTACGTTCCGGGCAACCTAGGCTTCACTCTAGGGCGTTGTTCCACAAGATCGAATAGTTAGGGCCTAAGTAGTCAACGCCAGAAGCATAAAATACAATATAAATAGAACAGTTTTTCCATTGTATAAAACCAATAATTGCTACCAGTGTGAAAGTTATGGTCATTTCTACGTTCCGCGCAACCTGGGCTTTACTCTAGGGCGTTGTTCCACAAGATCGAATAGTTAGGGCCTATGTAGTCAACGCCAGAAGCATAAAATACAATATAAATAGAACAGTTTTTCCATTGTATAAAACGAATAATTGCTACCAGTGTGAAAGTTATGGTCATTTCTACGTTCCGCGCAACCTGGGCTTTACTCTAGGGCGTTGAGCCACCAGATGGCACAGTTAGGGCCTAAGAAGTCAACGCCAGAAGCATAAAATACGATATAAATACAACAGCTTTTCCATCGTATAAAACAAATAATTGCTTCCAGTGTGAAAGATATGGTCATTTCTACGTTCCGGGCAACCTAGGCTTCACCCGAGGCCGCTGTGCCACCAGATCGAATAGTTAGGGCCTAAGAAGTGAACGCCAGAAGCATAAAATGCAATAAAAATACAACAGTTTTTCCATCGTATAGCAGGAATAATTTGCAACCAGTGTGATAGTAGTGGACAATTCTACGTTCCGGGCAACCCAGGTTTCACTCCAGGGCGTTGCTCCACCAGATCGAATAGTTACGGCCTAAGAAGTCAACGCCAGAAGCATAAAATACGATGAAGATGCAACTTCTTTCCACCGTATAAAACGAATAATTGCAATCAGTGTGAAAGTTATGGTCATTTCTACTTTCCGAGCAACCTAGGCTTCACTGTATGGCGTTCTTCCACCACATCGAATAGCTACGGCCTCAGAAGTCAACGCCTGAAGTATAAAATACAATAAAAATACAACAGTCTTAACATTCTATAACACGAATAATTGCAACCCGTGTGAAAGTGATGGTCATTTCTACGTTCGAGGCAACCTAGGCTTCACTCTAGGGCGTTGTTCCACAAGATCGAATAGTTAGGGCCTAAGAAGTCACCGCCAGAAGCATAAAATACAATATAAATATAACAGTTTTTCCATCGTATAAAACGAATAATAGCAACCAGTGTGAAAGTTATGGTCTATTCTACGTTCCGGGCAACCTAGGCTTCACTGTATGGCGTTCTTCCACCACATCCAATAGCTACGGCCTCAGAAGTCCACGCCTGAAGCATAAAATACAATAAAAATACAACAATCTTTTCATCGTATAACTGGAATAATTGCAACAAGCGTGAAAGTAATGATCATTTCGGCGTATCGGGCATCCTAGACTTAACTCTGAGGCATTGCTCCACCAAATCGAATAATTAGGGCCTTAGAAGTCAACGCCAGAAGCATAAAATACAATATAAATACAACAGTTTTTCCATCGCATAAAACGAATAATTGCAACCAGTATGAAACTTATGGTCATTTCTACTTTCCGAGCAACCTAGGCTTCACCCTAGGGCGTTGCTCCAACAGATTGAATAGTTAGGGCCTTAGAAGTCAACGCCCGAAGCATAAAATACAAAATAAATAGAACGGTTTTTCCATTGTATAAAACGAATAATTGCTACCAGTGTAAAAGCTATGGTCATTTCTACGTTCCGGGCAACCTAGGCTTCACCCTAGGGCATTGATCCACCAGAGGGAATAGTTAGGGCCTAAGAAGTCAACGCCAGAAGCATAAAATACACTATAAATACAACAGCTTTTCAATCGTATAAAACGAATAATTGCAACCAGTGTGAAAGTTATGGACATTTCTACATTCCGGCCAACCTCGGCTTCACGCTAGGGCGTTGCTCCACCAGATCGAATAGTTAGGGCCTTAGAAGCCAACGCCAGAAGCATAAAATACAATAAAGATGCAACAGTTTTTCCATCGTTTTACAGGAATAACTGCAACCAGTGTGATTGTACTGGTCATTTCTACGTTCCGGATAACCAAGGCTTCACTCTAGGGCGTTGTTCCACCAGATCGAACAGTTAGGGCCACAGAAGTGAACGCCAGAAGCATAAAATACAATATAAATACAACAGGTTTTCCATCGTATAAAACGAATAATTGCAACCAGTATGAAACTTATGGTCATTTCTACGTTCCGTGCAACCTAGGCTTCACTCTATGGCGTTCTTCCACCACATCGAATAGCTACGGCCTCAGAAGTCAACGCCTGAAGTATAAAGTACAATAAAAATACAACAGTCTTTCCATCCTATAACAGGAATAATTGCAACCCGTGTGAAAGTTATGGTCATTTCTACGTTCCAGGCAACCTAGGCTTCACCCTAGGGCGTTGTTCCACCAGATGGAATAGTTAGGGCCTAAGAAGTCAACGCCAGAATCATAAAATACGATATAAATACTACAGCCTTTCCATCGTATAAAACGAATAATTGCAACCAGTGTGGAAGTTATGGTCATTTCTATGTTCCGGGCAACCTAGGCGTCACTCTAGGGCGGTGCTCCACCAGATCAAATAGTTAGGACCTAAGAAGTCAACGCCAGAAGCATAAAATACAACATAAATACAACAGATCTTCCATCGTATATAATATATATTTGCAAACAGTGTGATAGTAATGGTCACTTCTACGTACCGGGCAACCTAGGCTCCACTCAAGGGCGTTGCTCCACCAGACCGAATTGCTAAGGCCTTAGAAGTCAACGCCAGAATCATAAAATACAATAAAGATGCAAAAGTGTTTCCATCGTATAACAGGAATAACTGCAGACAGTATGAAAGTACTGGTCATTTCTACGTTCCGGGTAGCCTAGGTTTCACTCTAGGGCGTTGCTCCCCCAGATCGAATAGCTAGGGACTTAGAGTTCAACGCCATAAGAATAAAATACTATATGAGTACAACAGTTTTTCCATCGTATAAAATGAATCATTGCAACCAGTGTGAAAGTTATGGTCATTTCTACGTTCCGGGCAACCTAGGCCTCACTCTACGGCGTTGTTCCACCAGATCGAATAGTTAGGGCCTAAGAAGTCAACACCAGAAGAATAAAATATAAAATAAATACAACAGCCTTTACACCGTATAAAACGAATAATTGCAATCTGTGTGAAGGTTATGGTCATATCTACGTTCCGGGCAACCTAGGCTTCACTCTAGGGCGTTGTTCCACAAGATCGAATAGTTAGGGCCTAAGTAGTCAACGCCAGAAGCATAAAATACAATATAAATAGAACAGTTTTTCCATTGTATAAAACCAATAATTGCTACCAGTGTGAAAGTTATGGTCATTTCTACGTTCCGCGCAACCTGGGCTTTACTCTAGGGCGTTGTTCCACCAGATGGAACAGTTAGGGCCTAAGAAGTCAACGCCAGAAGCATAAAATACGATATAAATACAACAGCTTTTCCATCGTATAAAACAAATAATTGCTACCAGTGTGAAAGATATGGTCATTTCTACGTTCCGGGCAACCTAGGCTTCACCCTAGGCCGCTGTTCCACCAGATCGAATAGTTAGGGCCTAAGCAGTGAACGCCAGAAGCATAAAATGCAATAAAAATACAACAGTTTTTCCATCGTATAGCAGGATTAATTTGCAACCAGTGTGATAGTAGTGGACAATTCTACGTTCCGGGCAACCCAGGTTTCACTCCAGGGCGTTGCTCCACCAGATCGAATAGTTACGGCCTAAGAAGTCAACGCCAGAAGCATAAAATACGATGAAGATGCAACTTTTTTTCCACCGTATAAAACGAATAATTGCAATCAGTGTGAAAGTTATGGTCATTTCTACTTTCCGAGCAACCTAGGCTTCACTGTATGGCGTTCTTCCACCACATCGAATAGCTACGGCCTCAGAAGTCCACGCCTGAAGCATAAAATACAATAAAAATACAACAATCTTTTCATCGTATAACTGGAATAATTGCAACAAGCGTGAAAGTAATGATCATTTCGGCGTATCGGGCATCCTAGACTTAACTCTGAGGCATTGCTCCACTAAATCGAATAATTAGGGCCTTAGAAGTCAACGCCAGAAGCATAAAATACAATATAAATACAACAGTTTTTCCATCGTATAAAACGAATAATTGCATCCAGTATGAAACTTATGGTCATTTCTACTTTCCGAGCAACCTAGGCTTCACCCTAGGGCGTTGCTCCAACAGATTGAATAGTTATGGCCTTAGAAGTCAACGCCCGAAGCATAAAATACAAAATAAATAGAACGGTTTTTCCATTGTATAAAACGAATAATTGCTACCAGTGTAAAAGCTATGGTCATTTCTACGTTCCGGGCAACCTAGGCTTCACCCTAGGGCGTTGTTCCACCAGATCGAATAGTTAGGGCCTAAGAAGTGAACGCCAGAAGCATAAAATACAATATAAATACAACAGTCTTTCCATCGTATAAAACGAATAATTGCAACCAGTGTGAAAGTTATGGTCATTTCTACGTTCCGGGCAACCTAGGCTTCACCCTAGGCCGTTGTTGAACCAAATCGAATAGCTAGGTCCTTAGAAGTCAACGCCAGAAGCATAAAATACGATATAAATACAACAGCTTTTCCATCGTATAAAAGGAATAATTGCAAACAGTGTGAAAGTAATGGTCATTTCTACGTTCGGGCAACCTAGGCTTCACTGTATGGCGTTCTTCCACCACATCGAATAGCTACGGCCTCAGAAGTCCACGCCTGAAGCATAAAATACAATAAAAATACAACAGTCTTTTCATCGCATAACAGGAATAATTGCAACAAGCGTGAAAGTAATGATCATTTCGGCGTTTCGGGCATCCTAGACTTAACTCTGAGGCATTGCTCCACCAGATAGAATAATTAGGGCCTGAGAAGTCAACGCCAGAAGCATAAAATACGATATAAATACAACAGCTTTTCCATCGTATAAAACAAATAATTTTAACCAGTGTGAAAGTTATGGTCATTTCTACGTTCCGGGCAACCTAGGCTTCACCCTAGGCCGTTGTTGCACCAAATCGAATAGCAACGGCCTCAGAAGTCAACGCCCGAAGCATAAAATACAAAATAAATAAAACAGTTTTTCCAACGTATAAAATGAATAATTGCTTCCAGTGTGAAGGTTATGGTCATTTCTACGTTCCGCGCAACCTGGGCTTTACCCTAGGGCGTTGTTCCACCAGATGGAATAGTTAGGGCCTAAGAAGTCAAGGCCAGAAGCATAAAATACGATATAAATGCAACAGCTTTTCCATCGTATAAAACAAATAATTGTAACCATTGTGAAAGTTATGGTCATTTCTACGTTCCGGTCAACCTAGGCTTCACTCTAGGGCGTTGCTCCACCAGATCAAACAGTTAGGGTCTTAGAAGTCAACGCCCGAAGCATTAAGTACAAAATAAATAGAACAGTTTTTCCATTGTATAAAACGAATAATTGCTACCAGTGTAAAAGTTATGGTCATTTCTACGTTCCGGGCAACCTAGGCTTCACCCTAGGCAGTTGTTCCACCAGATCGAATAGTTAGGGCCTAAGAAGTGAACGCCAGAAGCATAAAATGCAATAAAAATACAACAGTTTTTCCATCGTGTAGCAGGAATAATATGCAACCAGTGTGATAGTAGTGGTCATTTCTACGTTCCGGGCAACCTAGGTTTCACTCCAGGGCGTTGCTGCACCAGATCGAATAGTTACGGCCTTAGAAGTCAACGCCCGAAGCATAAAATACAAAATAAATAGAACTGTTTTTCCATTGTATAAAACGAATAAATGCTACCAGTGTAAAAGTTATGGTCATTTCTACGTTCCGGGCAACCTAGGCTTCACCCTAGGGCGTTGTACCACCAGATCGAATAGTTAGGGCCTAAGAAGTGAACGCCAGAAGCATAAAATACAATATAAATGCAACAGTTTTTCCATCGTATAGAACGAATAATTGCAACCAGAATGAAACTTATGGTCATTTCTACGTTCCGAGCAACCTAGGCTTCACTGTATGGCGTTCTTCCACCGCATCGAATAGCTACGGCCTCAGAAGTCAACGCCTGAAGTATAAAATACAATAAAAATACAACAGTATTTCCATCCTATAACAGGAATAATTGCAACCCGTGTGAAAGTGTTGGTCATTTCTACGTTCCAGGCAACCTAGGCTTCACTCTAGGGCGTTGTTCCACAAGATCGAATAGTTAGGGCCTAAGTAGTCAACGCCATAAGCATAAAATACAATAAAAATAGAACATTTTTTCCATTGTATAAAACGAATAATTGCTACCAGTGTGAAAGTTATGGTCATTTCTACGTTCCGCGCAACCTGGGCTTTACTCTAGGGCGTTGTTCCACCAGATGGAATAGTTAGGGCCTAAGAAGTCAACGCCAGAAGCATAAAATACGATAAAAATACAACAGCTTTTCCATCGTATAAAACAAACAATTGCAACCAGTGTGAAAGTTATAGTCATTTCTACGTTCCGGGCAACCTAGGCTTCACCCTAGGCCGTTGTTCCACCAGATCGAATAGTGAGGGCCTAAGAAGTGAACGCCAGAAGCATAAAATGCAATAAAAATACAACAGCTCTTCCATTGTATAGCAGGAATAATTTGCAACCAGTGTGATAGTAGTGATCATTTCTACGTTCCGGGCAACCTAGGCTTCACTCTAGGGCGTTGTTCCACAAGATCGAATAGTTAGGGCCTAAGTAGTCAACGCCATAAGCATAAAATACAATAAAAATAGAACAGCTTTTCCATCGTATAAAAGGGATAATTGCAAACAGTGTGGAAGTAATGGTCATTTCTACGTTCCGGCAAATTAGGCTTCACTCTACGGCGTTGTTCCACCAGATCGAATAGTTAGGGCCTAAGAAGTCAACGCCAGAAGAATAAAATACAATATAAGGACAAATGTTTTTCCATCGTATAAAATGAATAATTGCAAACATTGTGAAAGTAATGGTCATTTCTACGTTCCGGGCAACCTAGGCGTCACTCTAGGGCGGTGCTCCACCAGATTAAATAGCTAGGGCCTAAGAAGTCTACGCCAGAAGCATAAAATACAATATAGATATAACAGTTTTTCCATCGTACAAAACGAGTAGTAGCAACCAGTGTGAATGTTATGGTCATTTCTACGCTCCGGGCAGCCTAGGCTTCACTCTAGGTCGTTGCTCCACCAGATGGAATAGTTAGGGCCTTAGCAGTCAACGCCAGAAGCATAAAATACAATAAAAATGCAACAGTTTTTCCATCGTATAACAGGAATAATTGCAACCAGTGTGAGGGTAATGGTATGTTCTACGTTCCGGGCAACCTAGGCTTCACCCTAGGGCGTTGTTCCACCAGATCTATTAGTTAGGGCCTGAGAAGTCAACGCCAGAGGCATGAAATACAATATAAATATAACAGTTTTTCCATCGTACAAAACGAATAATAGCAACCAGTGTGAAAGTTATGGTCATTTCTACGTTCGGGGCAGCCTAGGCTTCACTCTAGGGCGTTGCTCCACCAGATGGAATAGTTAGGTCCTTAGAAGTCAACGCCAGAAGCATAAAATACAATAAAGATGCAACAGTTTTTGCATCGTATAACAGGAATAATTGCAACCAGTGTGAAAGTAATGGTCATTTCTCCGTTACAGGTAACCTAGGTACCACTCTAGGGTGTTGCTCCACCAGATCGAATAGCTAGGGACTTAGAATTCAACGCCATAAGAATAAAATACAAAATAAGTACAACAGTTTTTCCATCGTATAAAATGAATAATTGCAACCAGTGTGAAAGTTATGGTCATTTCTACATTCCGAGGATCGTAGGCTTCACTCTAGGGCGTTGCTCCACCTGATCGAGTAGTTAGGGCCTTAGAAGTCAACGCCAGAAGCATAAAATACAATAAAGATGCAACAGTTTTTCCATCGTATAACAGGAATAACTGCAAACAGTGTGAAAGTACCGGTCAATTCTACGTTCAGAGCAACCTAGGCTTCACTGTAGGGCGGTGCTCCAACATATCGAGTAGCTACGGCCTTAGAAGTCTACGACTGAAGCATAAAACACAATAAAAATACAACAGTCTTTTCATCGTATAACAGGAATCATTGCAACAAGCGTGATAGTAATGACCATTTCGGCGTTTCGGGCATCCTAGACTTATCTCTGAGGCATTGCTCCACCAGATCGAATAGCTAGGGCCTAAGAAGTCAACGCCAGAAGTATGAAATACAATATAAATAAAACAGTTTTTCTATCGTATAAAACGAATGATAGCAACCAGTGTGAAAGTTATGGTCATTTCTACGTTCCGGGCAACCTAGGCTTCACCCTAGGGCGTTGTTCCACCAGATCTAATAGTTAGGGCCTGAGAAGTCAACGCCAGAGGCATGAAATACAATATAAATATAACAGTTTTTCCATCGTACAAAACGAATAATAGCAACCAGTGTGAAAGTTATGGTCATTTCTACGTTCGGGGCAGCCTAGGCTTCACTCTAGGGCGTTGCTCCACCAGATGGAATAGTTAGGTCCTTAGAAGTCAACGCCAGAAGCATAAAATACAATAAAGATGCAACAGTTTTTGCATCGTATAACAGGAATAATTGCAACCAGTGTGAAGGTAATGGTATGTTCTACGTTCCGGGCAACCTATGCTTCACTCTAGGGCGGTGCTCCACCAGATCGAATGGTTAGGTCCTCAGAAGTCAACGCCAGAAGCATAAAATACGATATAAATACAACAGCATTTCCATCGTATTAAATGAATAATTGCAAACTGTGTGATAGTAGTGGTCATTTCTACGTTCCGAGCAACCTAGGCTTCACTCTAGGGCGGTGCTCCAACATATCGAATAGCTAGGGCCTTAGAAGTCTACGACTGAAGCATAAAATACAATAAAAATACAACAGTCTTTTCATCGTATAACAGGAATAATTGCAACAAGCGTGATAGTAATGGTCATTTCGGCGTTTCGGGCATCCTAGACTTATCTCTGAGGCATTGCTCCACCAGATCGAATAGTTAGGGCCTAAGAAGTCCACGCCAGAAGCATAAAATACAATATAAATATAAAAGCTTTTCCATCGTATAAAACGAATAATTGCAACCACTGTGAAAGTAATGGTCATTTCTACGTTCCGAGCAACCTAAGCGTCACTCTAGGGCGTTGCTCCACCAGATCGAATAGCTAGGGACTTATAATTCATCGCTAAAAGCATAAAATACAATTAAAATACAACAGTTTTTCCATCGTATAACAGGAATAATTGCAACCAGTGTGAAAGTAATGGTCATTTCTACGTTCCGAGCAACCTAGGCGTCACTCTAGGGCGTTGCTCCACCAGATCGAATACCTAGGGACTTATAATTCATCGCTAAAAGCATAAAATACAATTAAAATACAACAGTTTTTCCATCCTATAACAGGAATAATTGCAACCAGTGTGACAGTTATGGACATTTCTACATTCCGGCCAACCTAGGCTTCACTCTAGGGCGTTGCTCCACCAGATCGAATAGTTAGGGCCTCAGAAGTCAACACCAGAGGCATAAAATACAATAATGATGCAACAGTTTTTCCATCGTTTAACAGGAATAACTGCAACCAGTGTGAATGTACTGGACATTTCTACGTTCCGGATAACCTAGGTTTCACGCTAGGGCGATGCTCTACCAGATCGAATAGCTAGGGACTTAGAAATCAACGCCAGAAGCACAAAATACAATATAAATACAACAGTCTTTTCATCGTATAACAGGAATAATTGCAATAAGCGTGATAGTAATGATCATTTCAGCGTTTCGGGCATCCTAGACTTATCTCTGAGGCATTGCTGCACCAGATCGAATAGTTAGTACCTTAGAAGTCAACGCCAGAAGCATAAAATACAATATGAATACAACAGTTTTTCCATCGTATAAAATGAATAATTGCAAACATTGTGAAAGTAATGGTCATTTCTACGTTCCGGGCAACCTAGGCTTCACTCTAGGTCGTTGTTCCACCAGATCGAATAGTTAGGGCCTAAGAAGTGAACGCCAGAAGCATAAAATACAATATAAATACAACAGTTTTTTCATCGTATAAAACGAATAATTGCAACCAGTATTGAAGCTGTGGTCATTTCTACGTTCCGGGCAACCTAGGATTCACTCTAGGGCGTTGCTCCAACAGATTGAATAGTTAGGGCCTTAAAAGTCAATACCCGAAGCATAAAATACAAAATAAATAAAACAGTTTTTCCATCGTATAAAACGAATAATAGCAACCAGTGTGAAAGTAATGGTCATTTCTACGTTCCGGGCAACCTAGGCTTCACTCTACGGTGTTGTTCCACCAGATCGAATAGTTAGGGCCTAAGAAGTGAACGCCAGAAGCATAAAATACAATATAAATATAACAGTTTTTCCATCTTATAAAACGAATAATAGAAACCAGTGTTAAAGTTATGGTCATTTCTACGTTCCGGGTAACCTAGGCTTCGCCCTAGGGCGTTGCTCCAACAGATTGAATAGTTAGGGCCTTAGAAGTCAACGCCCGAAGCATAGAATACAATAAAAATACAACAGTTTTTCCATCGTATAACAGGAATAATTGCAACCAGTGTGAAAGTAATGGTCATTTCTACGTTCCGAGCAACCTAGGCGTCACTCTAGGGCGTTGCTCCACCAGATCGAATAGCTAGGGACTTATAATTCATCGCTAAAAGCATAAAATACAATTAAAATACAACAGTTTTTCCATCCTATAACAGGAATAATTGCAACCAGTGTGAAAGTTATGGACATTTCTACATTCCGGCCAACCTAGGCTTCACTCTAGGGCGTTGCTCCACCAGATCGAATAGTTAGGGCCTCAGAAGTCAACACCAGAAGCATTAAATACAATAATGATGCAACAGTTTTTCCATCGTTTAACAGGAATAACTGCAACCAGTGTGAATGTACTGGACATTTCTACGTTCCGGATAACCTAGGTTTCACTCTAGGGCGATGCTCTACCAGATCGAATAGCTAGGGACTTAGAAATCAACGCCAGAAGCACAAAATACAATATAAATACAACAGTCTTTTCATCGTATAACAGGAATAATTGCAATAAGCGTGATAGTAATGATCATTTCAGCGTTTCGGGCATCCTAGACTTATCTCTGAGGCATTGCTGCACCAGATCGAATAGTTAGTACCTTAGAAGTCAACGCCAGAAGCATAAAATACAATATGAATACAACAGTTTTTCCATCGTATAAAATGAATAATTGCAAACATTGTGAAAGTAATGGTCATTTCTACGTTCCGGGCAACCTAGGCTTCACTCTAGGTCGTTGCTCCACCAGATCAAATAGCTAGTGACTTAGAATTAAACGCCAGAAGCATAGAATACAATAAAAATGCAACAGTTTTTCCACCGTATAACAGGAATAATAGCAAACAGTGTGAATGTAATGGTCATTTCTACGTTCCGGGCAACCTAGGATTCACTCTAGGGCGTTGCACCAACAGATTGAATAGTTAGGGCCTTAAAAGTCAATACCCGAAGCATAAAATACAAAATAAATAAAACAGCTTTTCCATCGTGTAAAACGAATAATAGCAACCAGTGTGAAAGTTATGGTCATTTCTACGTTCCGGGCAGCCTAGGCTTCACTCTAGGGCGTTGCTCCACCAGATGGAATAGTTAGGGCCTTAGAAGTCAACGACAGAAGCATAAAATACAATAAAGATGCAACAGTTTTTGCATCGTATAACAGGAATAATTGCAACCAGGGTGAAGGTAATAGTATGTTCTACGTTCCGGGCAACCTGTGCTTCACTCTAGGGCGGTGCTCTACCAGATTAAATAGTTAGGGCCTAGGAAGTCAACGCCAGAAGCATAAAACACAATATAAGTACAACATCTTTTCCATCGTATATAATATATATTTGCAAACAGTGTGAAAGTAATGGTCATTTCCATGTTCCGGGCAACATAGTCTTCACTCTAGGGCGTTGCTCCACGAGATCGAATAGCTAGGGACTTATAATTCATCGCTAAAAGCATAAAATACAATTAAAATACAACAGTTTTTCCATCGTATAACAGGAATAATTGCAACCAGTGTGAAAGTAATGGTCATTTCTACGTTCCGAGCAACCTAGGCGTCACTCTAGGGCGTTGCTCCACCAGATCGAATAGCTAGGCACTTTTAATTCATCGCTAAAAGCATAAAATACAATTAAAATACAACAGTTTTTCCATCGTATAACAGGAATAATTGCAACCAGTGTGAAAGTTATGGATATTTCTACATTCCGGCCAACCTAGGCTTCACGCTAGCGCGTTGCTCCACCAGATCGAATAGTTAGTACCTTAGAAGTCAACGCCAGAAGCATAAAATACAATATGAATACAACAGTTTTTCCATCGTATAAAATGAATAATTGCAAACATTGTGAAAGTAATGGTCATTTCTACGTTCCGGGCAACCTAGGCATCACTCTAGGGCGTTGCTCCACCACATCTAATAGCTACGGCCTTAGAAGTCAACGCCAGAAGAATAAAATACAATAAAGTTCCAACAGCTTTTCAATCGTATAAAACGAATAATTGCAACCAGTGTGAAAGTTGTGGTCATTTCTACTTTCCGGGCAACCTAGGCTTCACCCTAGGTCGTTGCTCTACCAGATCGAGTAGCTAGGGACTTAGAATTCAACGCCAGAACGATAAAACACAACATAAGTACAACAGTTATTCTATCGTATAAAATGAGTAGTTGCAAACATTGTGAAAGTAATGGGCATTTCTACGTTCCGGGCAACCTAGGCGTCACTCTAGGGCGTTGCTCCACCACACCTAATAGCTACGGCCTTAGAAGTCAACGACAGAGGCATAAAATACAATATAAATACAACAGCTTTTCCATCGTACAAAATGAATAATAGCAAACAGTGTGAAAGTAATGGTCATTTCTACGTTACGGGCAACCTAGGCTTCACTCTAGGTCGTTGCTCCACCAGATAAAATAGCTAGTGACTTAGAATTAAACGCCAGAAGCATAGAATACAATAAAAATGCAACAGTTTTTCCATCGTATAACAGGAATAACTGCAAACAGTGTGAAAGTACTGGCCATTTCTACGTTCCGGGCAGCCTAGGATTCAGTCTACGGCGTTGCTCCAACAGATTGAATAGTCAGGGCCTTAAAAGTCAATGCCCGAAGCATAAAATACAAAATAAATAAAAAAGTTTTTCCATCGTATAAAACGAATAATTGCTACCAGTGTGAAAGTTATGGTCATTTATACATTCCGAGCAACCTAGGCTTGACTCTAGGGCGTTGCTCCACCAGATCGAATGGTTAGGTCCTTAGAAGTCAACGCCAGAAGCATAAAATACGATATAAATACAACAGCATTTCCATCGTATTAAATGAATAATTGCAAACTGTGTGATAGTAGTGGTCATTTCTACGTTCCGAGCAACCTAGGCTTCACTCTAGGGCGGTGCTCCAACGTATCGAATAGCTAGGGCCTTAGAAGTCTACGACTGAAGCATAAAATACAATAAAAATACAACAGTCTTTTCATCGTATAACAGGAATAATTGCAACAAGCGTGATAGTAATGGTCATTTCGGCGTTTCGGGCATCCTAGACTTATCTCTGAGGCATTGCTCCACCAGATCGAATAGTTAGCGCCTAAGAAGTCAACGCCAGAAGCATAAAATACAATATAAATATAACAGCTTTTCCATCGTATAAAACGAATAAATGCAACCAGTGTGAAAGTAATGGTCATTTCTACGTTCCGAGCAACCTAGGCGTCACTCTAGGGCGTTGCTCCACCAGATCGAATAGCTAGGGACTTATAATTCATCGCTAAAAGCATAAAATAGAATTAAAATACAACAGTTTTTCCATCGTATAACAGGAATAATTGCAACCAGTGTGAAAGTAATGGTCATTTCTACGTTCCGAGCAACCTAGGCGTCACTCTAGGGCGTTGCTCCACCAGATCGAATAGCTAGGGACTTATAATTCATCGCTAAAAGCATAAAATACAATTAAAATACAACAGTTTTTCCATCCTATAACAGGAATAATTGCAACCAGTGTGAAAGTTATGGACATTTCTACATTCCGGCCAACCTAGGCTTCACTCTAGGGCGTTGCTCCACCAGATCGAATAGTTAGGGCCTCAGAAGTCAACACCAGAAGCATAAAATACAATAATGATGCAACAGTTTTTCCATCGTTTAACAGGAATAACTGCAACCAGTGTGAATGTACTGGACATTTCTACGTTCCGGATAACCCAGGTTTCACTCTAGGGCGATGCTCTACCAGATCGAATAGCTAGGGACTTAGAAATCAACGCCAGAAGCACAAAATACAATATAAATACAACAGTCTTTTCATCGTATAACAGGAATAATTGCAATAAGCGTGATAGTAATGATCATTTCAGCGTTTCGGGCATCCTAGACTTATCTCTGAGGCATTGCTGCACCAGATCGAATAGTTAGTACCTTAGAAGTCAACGCCAGAAGCATAAAATACAATATGAATACAACAGTTTTTCCATCGTATAAAATGAATAATTGCAAACATTGTGAAAGTAATGGTCATTTCTACGTTCCGGGCAACCTAGGCTTCACTCTAGGTCGTTGCTCCACCAGATCAAATAGCTAGTGACTTAGAATTAAACGCCAGAAGCATAGAATACAATAAAAATGCAACAGTTTTTCCACCGTATAACAGGAATAATAGCAAACAGTGTGAATGTAATGGTCATTTCTACGTTCCGGGCAACCTAGGATTCACTCTAGGGCGTTGCTCCAACAGATTGAATAGTTAGGGCCTTAAAAGTCAATACCCGAAGCATAAAATACAAAATAAATAAAACAGTTTTTCCATCGTATAAAACGAATAATAGCAACCAGTGTGAAAGTTATGGTCATTTCTACGTTCCGGGCAGCCTAGGCTTCACTCTAGGGCGTTTCTCCACCAGATGGAATAGTTAGGGCCTTAGAAGTCAACGCCAGAAGCATAAAATACAATAAAGATGCAACAGTTTTTGCATCGTATAACAGGAATAATTGCAACCAGGGTGAAGGTAATAGTATGTTCTACGTTCCGGGCAACCTGTGCTTCACTCTAGGGCGGTGCTCTACCAGATTAAATAGTTAGGGCCTAGGAAGTCAACGCCAGAAGCATAAAACACAATATAAGTACAACAGCTTTTCCATCGTATATAATATATATTTGCAAACAGTGTGAAAGTAATGGTCATTTCCATGTTCCGGGCAACATAGTCTTCACTCTAGGGCGTTGCTCCACGAGATCGAATAGCTAGGGACTTATAATTCATCGCTAAAAGCATAAAATACAATTAAAATACAACAGTTTTTCCATCGTATAACAGGAATAATTGCAACCAGTGTGAAAGTAATGGTCATTTCTACGTTCCGAGCAACCTAGGCGTCACTCTAGGGCGTTGCTCCACCAGATCGAATAGCTAGGCACTTATAATTCATCGCTAAAAGCATAAAATACAATTAAAATACAACAGTTTTTCCATCGTATAACAGGAATAATTGCAACCAGTGTGAAAGTTATGGATATTTCTACATTCCGGCCAACCTAGGCTTCACGCTAGCGCGTTGCTCCACCAGATCGAATAGTTAGTACCTTAGAAGTCAACGCCAGAAGCATAAAATACAATATGAATACAACAGTTTTTCCATCGTATAAAATGAATAATTGCAAACATTGTGAAAGTAATGGTCATTTCTACGTTCCGGGCAACCTAGGCATCACTCTAGGGCGTTGCTCCACCACATCAAATAGCTACGGCCTTAGAAGTCAACGCCAGAAGAATAAAATACAATAAAGTTCCAACAGCTTTTCAATCGCATAAAACGAATAATTGCAACCAGTGTGAAAGTTGTGGTCATATCTACTTTCCGGGCAACCTAGGCTTCACCCTAGGTCGTTGCTCTACCAGATCGAGTAGCTAGGGACTTAGAATTCAACGCCAGAACGATAAAACACAACATAAGTACAACAGTTATTCTATCGTATAAAATGGGTAGTTTCAAACATTGTGAAAGTAATGGGCATTTCTACGTTCCGGGCAACCTAGGCGTCACTCTAGGGCGTTGCTCCACCACATCTAATAGCTACGGCCTTAGAAGTCAACGACAGAGGCATAAAATACAATATAAATACAACAGCTTTTCCATCGTACAAAATGAATAATAGCAAACAGTGTGAAAGTAATGGTCATTTCTACGTTACGGGCAACCTAGGCTTCACTCTAGGTCGTTGCTCCACCAGATAAAATAGCTAGTGGCTTAGAATTAAACGCCAGAAGCATAGAATACAATAAAAATGCAACAGTTTTTCCATCGTATAACAGGAATAACTGCAAACAGTGTGAAAGTACTGGCCATTTCTACGTTCCGGGCAGCCTAGGATTCAGTCTAGGGCGTCGCTCCAACAAATTGAATAGTTAGGGCCTTAAAAGTCAATGCCCGAAGCATAAAATACAAAACAAATAAAAAAGTTTTTCCATCGTATAAAACGAATAATTGCTACCAGTGTGAAAGATATGGTCATTTCTACGTTCCGCGCAACCTGGGCTTTACCCTAGGGCGTTGTTCCACCAGATGGAACAGTTAGGGCCTAGGAAGTCAACGCCAGAAGCATAAAATACGATAAAGATGCAACAGTTTTTCCATCGTATAAAACGAATAAATGCAACCAGTGTGAAAGTTATGGTCATTTCCACATTCCGAGCAACCTAGGCTTCACTCTAGGGCGTTGCTGCACCAGATCGAATAGTTAGGTCCTTAGAAGTCAACGCCAGAAGCATAAAATACGATATA
The DNA here is from genome assembly GCF_051401765.1 of Calliopsis andreniformis. Taxonomy (NCBI): domain Eukaryota; kingdom Metazoa; phylum Arthropoda; class Insecta; order Hymenoptera; family Andrenidae; genus Calliopsis; species Calliopsis andreniformis. Next base: position 23,624,967 of record NW_027480423.1, read on the forward strand.
AATACAACAGCATTTCCATCGTATTAAATGAATAATTGCAAACAGTGTGAAAGTAGTGGTCATTTCTACGTTCCGAGCAACCTAGGCTTCACTCTAGGGCGGCGCTCCATCATATCGAATAGCTACGGCCTTAGAAGTCTACGACTGAAGCATAAAATACAATAAAAATACAACAGTCTTTTCATCGTATAACAGGAATAATTGCAACGAGCGTGATAGTAATGATCATTTCGGCGTTTCGGGCATCCTAGACTTATCTCTGAGGCATTGCTCCACCAGATCGATTAGTTAGGGCCTAAGAAGTCAACGCCAGAAGCATAAAATACAATATAAATGTAACAGATTTTCCATCGTATAAAACGAATAATAGCAACCAGTGTGAAAGTTATGGTCATTTCTACGTTCCGGGCAACCTAGGCTTCACTCTAGGGCGTTGTTCCACCAGATCAAACAGTTAGGGCCTTAGAATTAAACGCCAGAAGCACAGAATAAAATAAAAATACACCAGTTTTTCCATCGTATAACAGGAATAATTGCAACCAGTGTGAATGTAATGGTCATTTCTACGTTCCGGGCAACCTAGGATTCACTCTAGAGCGTTGCTCCAACAGATTGAATAGTTAGGGCCTTAAAAGTCAATGCCCGAAGCATAAAATGCAATAAAAATACAACAGTTTTTCCGTCATATAACGGGGATAATTGCAAACAGTTTGAAAGTAATGGTCATTTCTACGTTCCGGGCAACCTAGGCTTCACCCTAGGGCGCTGTTCCGCCAGATCTAATAGTTAGGGCGTGAGAAGTCAACGCCAGAAGCATGAAATACAATATAAATATAACAGTTTTTCCATCGTACAAAACGAATAATAGCAACCAGTGTGAAAGTTATGGTCATTTCTACGTTCCGGGCAGCCTGCGCTTCACTCTAGGGCGTTGCTCCACCAGATGGCATAGTTAGGGCCTTAGAAGTCAACGCCAGAAGCATAAAATACAATAAAGATGCAACAGTTTTTGCATCGTATAACAGGAATAATTGCAACCAGTGTGATGGTAATGGTATGTTCTACGTTCCGGGCAACCTAGGATTCACTCTAGAGCGTTGCTCCAACAGATTGAATAGTTAGGGCCTTAAAGGTCAATGCCCGAAGCATAAAATGCAATAAAAATACAACAGTTTTTCCGTCATATAACGGGGATAATTGCAAACAGTTTGAAAGTAATGGTCATTTCTACGTTCCGGGCAACCTAGGTTTCAATCCAGGGCGATGCTCCACCAGATTGAATAGTTATGTCCTAAGAAGTCAACGCCAGAAGCATAAAATACGATATAAATACAACAGCTTTACCATCGTATAAAACGAATAAATGCAACCAGTGTGAAAGTAATGGTCATTTCTACGTTCCGAGCAACCTAGCCGTCACTCTAGGGCGTTGCTCCACCAGATCGAATAGCTAGGGACTTATAATTCATCGCTAAAAGCATAAAATAGAATTAAAATACAACAGTTTTTCCATCGTATAACAGGAATAATTGCAACCAGTGTGAAAGTAATGGTCATTTCTACGTTCCGAGCAACCTAGGCGTCACTCTAGGGCGTTGCTCCACCAGATCGAATAGCTAGGGACTTATAATTCATCGCTAAAAGCATAAAATACAATTAAAATACAACAGTTTTTCCATCCTATAACAGGAATAATTGCAACCAGTGTGAAAGTTATGGACATTTCTACATTCCGGCCAACCTAGGCTTCACTCTAGGGCGTTGCTCCACCAGATCGAATAGTTAGGGCCTCAGAAGTCAACACCAGAAGCATAAAATACAATAATGATGCAACAGTTTTTCCATCGTTTAACAGGAATAACTGCAACCAGTGTGAATGTACTGGACATTTCTACGTTCCGGATAACCTAGGTTTCACTCTAGGGCGATGCTCTACCAGATCGAATAGCTAGGGACTTAGAAATCAACGCCAGAAGCACAAAATACAATATAAATACAACAGTCTTTTCATCGTATAACAGGAATAATTGCAATAAGCGTGATAGTAATGATCATTTCAGCGTTTCGGGCATCCTAGACTTATCTCTGAGGCATTGCTGCACCAGATCGAATAGTTAGTACCTGAGAAGTCAACGCCAGAAGCATAAAATACAATATGAATACAACAGTTTTTCCATCGTATAAAATGAATAATTGCAAACATTGTGAAAGTAATGGTCATTTCTACGTTCCGGGCAACCTAGGCTTCACTCTAGGTCGTTGCTCCACCAGATCAAATAGCTAGTGACTTAGAATTAAACACCAGAAGCATAGAATACTATAAAAATGCAACAGTTTTTCCACCGTATAACAGGAATAATAGCAAACAGTGTGAATGTAATGGTCATTTCTACGTTCCGGGCAACCTAGGATTCACTCTAGGGCGTTGCTCCAACAGATTGAATAGTTAGGGCCTTAAAAGTCAATACCCGAAGCATAAAATACAAAATAAATAAAACAGTTTTTCCATCGTATAAAACGAATAATAGCAACCAGTGTGAAAGTTATGGTCATTTCTACGTTCCGGGCAGCCTAGGCTTCACTCTAGGGCGTTGCTCCACCAGATGGAATAGTTAGGGCCTTAGAAGTCAACGCCAGAAGCATAAAATACAATAAAGATGCAACAGTTTTTGCATCGTATAACAGGAATAATTGCAACCAGGGTGAAGGTAATAGTATGTTCTACGTTCCGGGCAACCTGTGCTTCACTCTAGGGCGGTGCTCTACCAGATTAAATAGTTAGGGCCTAGGAAGTCAACGCCAGAAGCATAAAACACAATATAAGTACAACAGCTTTTCCATCGTATATAGTATATATTTGCAAACAGTGTGAAAGTAATGGTCATTTCCATGTTCCGGGCAACATAGTCTTCACTCTAGGGCGTTGCTCCACGAGATCGAATAGCTAGGGACTTATAATTCATCGCTAAAAGCATAAAATACAATTAAAATACAACAGTTTTTCCATCGTATAACAGGAATAATTGCAACCAGTGTGAAAGTAATGGTCATTTCTACGTTCCGAGCAACCTAGGCGTCACTCTAGGGCGTTGCTCCACCAGATCGAATAGCTAGGCACTTATAATTCATCGCTAAAAGCATAAAATACAATTAAAATACAACAGTTTTTCCATCGTATAACAGGAATAATTGCAACCAGTGTGAAAGTTATGGATATTTCTACATTCCGGCCAACCTAGGCTTCACGCTAGCGCGTTGCTCCACCAGATCGAATAGTTAGTACCTTAGAAGTCAACGCCAGAAGCATAAAATACAATATGAATACAACAGTTTTTCCATCGTATAAAATGAATAATTGCAAACATTGTGAAAGTAATGGTCATTTCTACGTTCCGGGCAACCTAGGCATCACTCTAGGGCGTTGCTCCACCACATCAAATAGCTACGGCCTTAGAAGTCAACGCCAGAAGAATAAAATACAATAAAGTTCCAACAGCTTTTCAATCGCATAAAACGAATAATTGCAACCAGTGTGAAAGTTGTGGTCATTTCTACTTTCCGGGCAACCTAGGCTTCACCCTAGGTCGTTGCTCTACCAGATCGAGTAGCTAGGGACTTAGAATTCAACGCCAGAACGATAAAACACAACATAAGTACAACAGTTATTCTATCGTATAAAATGAGTAGTTGCAAACATTGTGAAAGTAATGGGCATTTCTACGTTCCGGGCAACCTAGGCGTCACTCTAGGGCGTTGCTCCACCACATCGAATAGCTACGGCCTTAGAAGTCAACGACAGAGGCATAAAATACAATATAAATACAACAGCTTTTCCATCGTACAAAATGAATAATAGCAAACAGTGTGAAAGTAATGGTCATTTCTACGTTACGGGCAACCTAGGCTTCACTCTAGGTCGTTGCTCCACCAGATAAAATAGCTAGTGGCTTAGAATTAAACGCCAGAAGCATAGAATACAATAAAAATGCAACAGTTTTTCCATCGTATAACAGGAATAACTGCAAACAGTGTGAAAGTACTGGCCATTTCTACGTTCCGGGCAGCCTAGGATTCAGTCTAGGGCGTCGCTCCAACAAATTGAATAGTTAGGGCCTTAAAAGTCAATGCCCGAAGCATAAAATACAAAATAAATAAAAAAGTTTTTCCATCGTATAAAACGAATAATTGCTACCAGTGTGAAAGATATGGTCATTTCTACGTTCCGCGCAACCTGGGCTTTACCCTAGGGCGTTGTTCCACCAGATGGAACAGTTAGGGCCTAGGAAGTCAACGCCAGAAGCATAAAATACGATAAAGATGCAACAGTTTTTCCATCGTATAAAACGAATAAATGCAACCAGTGTGAAAGTTATGGTCATTTCCACATTCCGAGCAACCTAGGCTTCACTCTAGGGCGTTGCTGCACCAGATCGAATAGTTAGGTCCTTAGAAGTCAACGCCAGAAGCATAAAATACGATATAAATACAACAGCATTTCCATCGTATTAAATGAATAATTGCAAACAGTGTGAAAGTAGTGGTCATTTCTACGTTCCGAGCAACCTAGGCTTCACTCTAGGGCGGCGCTCCATCATATCGAATAGCTACGGCCTTAGAAGTCTACGACTGAAGCATAAAATACAATAAAAATACAACAGTCTTTTCATCGTATAACAGGAATAATTGCAACAAGCGTGATAGTAATGATCATTTCGGCGTTTCGGGCATCCTAGACTTATCTCTGAGGCATTGCTCCACCAGATCGATTAGTTAGGGCCTAAGAAGTCAACGCCAGAAGCATAAAATACAATATAAATGTAACAGATTTTCCATCGTATAAAACGAATAATAGCAACCAGTGTGAAAGTTATGGTCATTTCTACGTTCCGGGCAACCTAGGCTTCACTCTAGGGCGTTGTTCCACCAGATCAAACAGTTAGGGCCTTAGAATTAAACGCCAGAAGCACAGAATAAAATAAAAATACACCAGTTTTTCCATCGTATAACAGGAATAATTGCAACCAGTGTGAATGTAATGGTCATTTCTACGTTCCGGGCAACCTAGGATTCACTCTAGAGCGTTGCTCCAACAGATTGAATAGTTAGGGCCTTAAAAGTCAATGCCCGAAGCATAAAATGCAATAAAAATACAACAGTTTTTCCGTCATATAACGGGGATAATTGCAAACAGTTTGAAAGTAATGGTCATTTCTACGTTCCGGGCAACCTAGGCTTCACCCTAGGGCGCTGTTCCGCCAGATCTAATAGTTAGGGCGTGAGAAGTCAACGCCAGAAGCATGAAATACAATATAAATATAACAGTTTTTCCATCGTACAAAACGAATAATAGCAACCAGTGTGAAAGTTATGGTCATTTCTACGTTCCGGGCAGCCTGCGCTTCACTCTAGGGCGTTGCTCCACCAGATGGCATAGTTAGGGCCTTAGAAGTCAACGCCAGAAGCATAAAATACAATAAAGATGCAACAGTTTTTGCATCGTATAACAGGAATAATTGCAACCAGTGTGAAGGTAATGGTATGTTCTACGTTCCGGGCAACCTAGGATTCACTCTAGAGCGATGCTCCAACAGATTGAATAGTTAGGGCCTTAAAGGTCAATGCCCGAAGCATAAAATGCAATAAAAATACAACAGTTTTTCCGTCATATAACGGGGATAATTGCAAACAGTTTGAAAGTAATGGTCATTTCTACGTTCCGGGCAACCTAGGTTTCAATCCAGGGCGATGCTCCACCAGATTGAATAGTTATGTCCTAAGAAGTCAACGCCAGAAGCATAAAATACGATATAAATACAACAGCTTTACCATCGTATAAAACGAATAATTGCTACTAGTGTGAAAGTAATGGTCATTTCTACGTTCCGAGCAACCTACGCGTCACTCTAGGGCGTTGCTCCTCCAGATCGAATAGCTAGGGACTTAGAATTCAACGCCATAAGAATAAAACACAATATAAGTACAACAGTTTTTCCATCGTACAAAATGAATAATTGCAACCAGTGTGAAAGTTATGGTCATTTCTACATTCCAAGCAACCTAGGCTTCACTCTAGGGCATTGCTCCACCTGAACGAATAGTTAGGGCCTTAGAAGTCAACGCCAGAAGCATAAAATACAATAAAGATGCAACAGTTTTTCCATCGTATAGCAGGAATATTTTGCAACCAGTGTGATAGTAGTGGTCATTTCTACATTCCGAGCAACCTAGGCTTCACTCTAGGGCGCTGCTCCACCAGATCGAATAGTTAGATCCTTAGAAGTCAACGCCAGAAGCATAAACTACAATATGAATACAACAGTTTTTCCATCGTATAAAATGAATAATTTCAAACATTGTGAAAGTAATGGTCATTTCTACGTTCCGGGCAACCTAGGCTTCACTCTAGGGCGGTGCTCCAACATATCGAATAGCTACGGCCTTAGAAGTCTACGACTGAAGCATAAAACACAATAAAATTACAACAGTCCTTTCATCGTATAACAGGAATAATTGCAACAAGCGTGATAGTAATGATCATTTCGGCGTTTCGGGCATCCTAGACTTATCTCTGAGGCATTGCTTCACCAGATCGAATAGTTAGGGCCTAAGAAGTCAACGCCAGAAGCATAAAATACAATATAAATACAACAGCTTTGCCATCGTATAAAATGAATAATTGCAAACAGTGCGAAAGATATGGGCATTTCTACGTTCCGGGCTACCTAGGCTTCACTCTATGGCGTTCTTCCACCACATCGAATAGCAACGGCCTCAGAAGTCAACGCCAGAAGCATAAAATACAATATAAATATAACAGTTTTTCCATTGTATAAAACGAATAATAGCCACCAGTGTGAAAGTTATGGTCATTTCTACGTTCCGGGCAACCTAGGCTTCACTCTAGTGCGTTGCTCCACCTGATAGAATATTTAGGGCCTAAGAAGTCAACGCCAGAAGAATAAAATACAATATAAGTACAATAGTTTTTCCATCGCATAAAATGAATAATTGCAAACATTGTGAAAGTAATGGTCATTTCTACGTTCCGGGCAACCTAGGCTTCACCCTAGGGCGCTGTTCCACCAGATCTAATAGTTAGGGCGTGAGAAGTCAACGCCAGAAGCATGAAATACAATATAAATATAACAGTTTTTCCATCGTACAAAACGAATAATAGCAACCAGTGTGAAAGTTATGGTCATTTCTACGTTCCGGGCAGCCTAGGCGTTACTCTAGGGCGTTGCTCCACCACACCTACCAGCTACGGCCTGAGAAGTCAACCCCAGATGAATAAAATGCAATAAAGATGCCAAAGCTTTTCCATCGTACAAAACGAATAATTGCAACCAGTGTGAATGTTATGGTCATTTCTACTTTCCGCGCAACCTAGGTTTCACTCCAGGGCGTTCCTCCACCAGATCGAATAGTTACGGCCTAAGAAGTCAACGCCAGAAGCATAAAATACGATAAAGATGCAACAGTTTTTCCATCGTATAAAACGAATAATTGCAACGTGTGTGAAGGTTATGGTCATTTCTACGTTCCGAGCAACCTAGGCGTCACTCTAGGGCGTTGCTCCACCAGATCGAATAGCTAGGCACTTATAATTCATCGCTAAAAGCATAAAATACAATTAAAATACAACAGTTTTTCCATCGTATAACAGGAATAATTGCAACCAGTGTGAAAGTTATGGATATTTCTACATTCCGGCCAACCTAGGCTTCACGCTAGCGCGTTGCTCCACCAGATCGAATAGATAGTACCTTAGAAGTCAACGCCAGAAGCATAAAATACAATATGAATACAACAGTTTTTCCATCGTATAAAATGAATAATTGCAAACATTGTGAAAGTAATGGTCATTTCTACGTTACGGGCAACCTAGGCGTCACTCTAGGTCGTTGCTCCACCAGATAAAATAGCTAGTGGCTTAGAATTAAACGCCAGAAGCATAGAATACAATAAAAATGCAACAGTTTTTCCATCGTATAACAGGAATAACTGCAAACAGTGTGAAAGTACTGGCCATTTCTACGTTCCGGGCAGCCTAGGATTCAGTCTAGGGCGTCGCTCCAACAGATTGAATAGTTAGGGCCTTAAAAGTCAATGCCCGAAGCATAAAATACAAAATAAATAAAAAAGTTTTTCCATCGTATAAAACGAATAATTGCTACCAGTGTGAAAGATATGGTCATTTCTACGTTCCGCGCAACCTGGGCTTTACCCTAGGGCGTTGTTCCACCAGATGGAACAGTTAGGGCCTAGGAAGTCAACGCCAGAAGCATAAAATACGATAAAGATGCAACAGTTTTTCCATCGTATAAAACGAATAAATGCAACCAGTGTGAAAGTTATGGTCATTTCCACATTCCGAGCAACCTAGGCTTCACTCTAGGGCGTTGCTGCACCAGATCGAATAGTTAGGTCCTTAGAAGTCAACGCCAGAAGCATAAAATACGATATAAATACAACAGCATTTCCATCGTATTAAATGAATAATTGCAAACAGTGTGAAAGTAGTGGTCATTTCTACGTTCCGAGCAACCTAGGCTTCACTCTAGGGCGGCGCTCCATCATATCGAATAGCTACGGCCTTAGAAGTCTACGACTGAAGCATAAAATACAATAAAAATACAACAGTCTTTTCATCGTATAACAGGAATAATTGCAACAAGCGTGATAGTAATGATCATTTCGGCGTTTCGGGCATCCTAGACTTATCTCTGAGGCATTGCTCCACCAGATCGAATAGTTAGGGCCTAAGAAGTCAACGCCAGAAGCATAAAATACAATATAAATGTAACAGATTTTCCATCGTATAAAACGAATAATAGCAACCAGTGTGAAAGTTATGGTCATTTCTACGTTCCGGGCAACCTAGGCTTCACTCTAGGGCGTTGTTCCACCAGATCAAACAGTTAGGGCCTTAGAATTAAACGCCAGAAGCACAGAATAAAATAAAAATACACCAGTTTTTCCATCGTATAACAGGAATAATTGCAACCAGTGTGAATGTAATGGTCATTTCTACGTTCCGGGCAACCTTGGATTCACTCTAGAGCGTTGCTCCAACAGATTGAATAGTTAGGGCCTTAAAAGTCAATGCCCGAAGCATAAAATGCAATAAAAATACAACAGTTTTTCCGTCATATAACGGGGATAATTGCAAACAGTTTGAAAGTAATGGTCATTTCTACGTTCCGGGCAACCTAGGCTTCACCCTAGGGCGCTGTTCCGCCAGATCTAATAGTTAGGGCGTGAGAAGTCAACGCCAGAAGCATGAAATACAATATAAATATAACAGTTTTTCCATCGTACAAAACGAATAATTGCAACCAGTGTGAATGTTATGGTCATTTCTACTTTCCGCGCAACCTAGGTTTCACTCCAGGGCGTTCCTCCACCAGATCGAATAGTTACGGCCTAAGAAGTCAACGCCAGAAGCATAAAATACGATAAAGATGCAACAGTTTTTCCATCGTATAAAACGAATAATTGCAACCTGTGTGAAGGTTATGGTCATTTCTACGTTCCGAGCAACCTAGGCGTCACTCTAGGGCGTTGCTCCACCAGATCGAATAGCTAGGCACTTATAATTCATCGCTAAAAGCATAAAATACAATTAAAATACAACAGTTTTTCCATCGTATAACAGGAATAATTGCAACCAGTGTGAAAGTTATGGATATTTCTACATTCCGGCCAACCTAGGCTTCACGCTAGCGCGTTGCTCCACCAGATCGAATAGTTAGTACCTTAGAAGTCAACGCCAGAAGCATAAAATACAATATGAATACAACAGTTTTTCCATCGTATAAAATGAATAATTGCAAACATTGTGAAAGTAATGGTCATTTCTACGTTCCGGGCAACCTAGGCATCACTCTAGGGCGTTGCTCCACCGCATCAAATAGCTACGGCCTTAGAAGTCAACGCCAGAAGAATAAAATACAATAAAGTTCCAACAGCTTTTCAATCGCATAAAACGAATAATTGCAACCAGTGTGAAAGTTGTAGTCATTTCTACTTTCCGGGCAACCTAGGCTTCACCCTAGGTCGTTGCTCTACCAGATCGAGTAGCTAGGGACTTAGAATTCAACGCCAGAACGATAAAACACAACATAAGTACAACAGTTATTCTATCGTATAAAATGAGTAGTTGCAAACATTGTGAAAGTAATGGGCATTTCTACGTTCCGGGCAACCTAGGCGTCACTCTAGGGCGTTGCTCCACCACATCTAATAGCTACGGCCTTAGAAGTCAACGACAGAGGCATAAAATACAATATAAATACAACAGCTTTTCCATCGTACAAAATGAATAATAGCAAACAGTGTGAAAGTAATGGTCATTTCTACGTTACGGGCAACCTAGGCGTCACTCTAGGTCGTTGCTCCACCAGATAAAATAGCTAGTGGCTTAGAATTAAACGCCAGAAGCATAGAATACAATAAAAATGCAACAGTTTTTCCATCGTATAACAGGAATAACTGCAAACAGTGTGAAAGTACTGGCCATTTCTACGTTCCGGGCAGCCTAGGATTCAGTCTAGGGCGTCGCTCCAACAGATTGAATAGTTAGGGCCTTAAAAGTCAATGCCCGAAGCATAAAATACAAAATAAATAAAAAAGTTTTTCCATCGTATAAAACGAATAATTGCTACCAGTGTGAAAGATATGGTCATTTCTACGTTCCGCGCAACCTGGGCTTTACCCTAGGGCGTTGTTCCACCAGATGGAACAGTTAGGGCCTAGGAAGTCAACGCCAGAAGCATAAAATACGATAAAGATGCAACAGTTTTTCCATCGTATAAAACGAATAAATGCAACCAGTGTGAAAGTTATGGTCATTTCCACATTCCGAGCAACCTAGGCTTCACTCTAGGGCGTTGCTGCACCAGATCGAATAGTTAGGTCCTTAGAAGTCAACGCCAGAAGCATAAAATACGATATAAATACAACAGCATTTCCATCGTATTAAATGAATAATTGCAAACAGTGTGAAAGTAGTGGTCATTTCTACGTTCCGAGCAACCTAGGCTTCACTCTAGGGCGGCGCTCCATCATATCGAATAGCTACGGCCTTAGAAGTCAACGACAGAGGCATAAAATACAATATAAATACAACAGCTTTTCCATCGTACAAAATGAATAATAGCAAACAGTGTGAAAGTAATGGTCATTTCTACGTTACGGGCAACCTAGGCGTCACTCTAGGTCGTTGCTCCACCAGATAAAATAGCTAGTGGCTTAGAATTAAACGCCAGAAGCACAGAATAAAATAAAAATACACCAGTTTTTCCATCGTATAACAGGAATAATTGCAACCAGTGTGAATGTAATGGTCATTTCTACGTTCCGGGCAACCTTGGATTCACTCTAGAGCGTTGCTCCAACAGATTGAATAGTTAGGGCCTTAAAAGTCAATGCCCGAAGCATAAAATGCAATAAAAATACAACAGTTTTTCCGTCATATAACGGGGATAATTGCAAACAGTTTGAAAGTAATGGTCATTTCTACGTTCCGGGCAACCTAGGCTTCACCCTAGGGCGCTGTTCCGCCAGATCTAATAGTTAGGGCGTGAGAAGTCAACGCCAGAAGCATGAAATACAATATAAATATAACAGTTTTTCCATCGTACAAAACGAATAATAGCAACCAGTGTGAAAGTTATGGTCATTTCTACGTTCCGGGCAGCCTGCGCTTCACTCTAGGGCGTTGCTCCACCAGATGGCATAGTTAGGGCCTTAGAAGTCAACGCCAGAAGCATAAAATACAATAAAGATGCAACAGTTTTTGCATCGTATAACAGGAATAATTGCAACCAGTGTGAAGGTAATGGTATGTTCTACGTTCCGGGCAACCTAGGATTCACTCTAGAGCGTTGCTCCAACAGATTGAATAGCTAGGGCCTTAAAGGTCAATGCCCGAAGCATAAAATGCAATAAAAATACAACAGTTTTTCCGTCATATAACGGGGATAATTGCAAACAGTTTGAAAGTAATGGTCATTTCTACGTTCCGGGCAACCTAGGTTTCAATCCAGGGCGATGCTCCACCAGATTGAGTAGTTATGTCCTAAGAAGTCAACGCCAGAAGCATAAAATACGATATAAATACAACAGCTTTACCATCGTATAAAACGAATAATTGCTACTAGTGTGAAAGTAATGGTCATTTCTACGTTCCGAGCAACCTACGCGTCACTCTAGGGCGTTGTTCCTCCAGATCGAATAGCTAGGGACTTAGAATTCAACGCCATAAGAATAAAACACAATATAAGTACAACAGTTTTTCCATCGTACAAAATGAATAATTGCAACCAGTGTGAAAGTTATGGTCATTTCTACATTCCGAGCAACCTAGGCTTCACTCTAGGGCATTGCTCCACCTGAACGAATAGTTAGGGCCTTAGAAGTCAACGCCAGAAGCATAAAATACAATAAAGATGTAACAGTTTTTCCATCGTATAGCAGGAATATTTTGCAACCAGTGTGATAGTAGTGGTCATTTCTACGTACCGGGCAACCTAGGTCTCACTCCAGGGCGTTGCTCCATCAGATCGAATAGTTACGGCCTAAGAAGTCAACGCCAGAAGCATAAAATACGATAAAGATGCAACAGCTTTTCCATCGTATAAAACGAATAATTGCAACCAGTGTGAAAGTTATGGTCATTTCTACATTCCGAGCAACCTAGGCTTCACTCTAGGGCGCTGCTCCACCAGATCGAATAGTTAGATCCTTAGAAGTCAACGCCAGAAGCATAAAATACAATATGAATACAACAGTTTTTCCATCGTATAAAATGAATAATTTCAAACATTGTGAAAGTAATGGTCATTTCTACGTTCCGGGCAACCTAGGCTTCACTCTAGGGCGGTGCTCCAACATATCGAATAGCTACGGCCTTAGAAGTCTACGACTGAAGCATAAAACACAATAAAATTACAACAGTCTTTTCATCGTATAACAGGAATAATTGCAACAAGCGTGATAGTAATGATCATTTCGGCGTTTCGGGCATCCTAGACTTATCTCTGAGGCATTGCTTCACCAGATCGAATAGTTAGGGCCTAAGAAGTCAACGCCAGAAGCATAAAATACAATATAAATACAACAGCTTTGCCATCGTATAAAATGAATAATTGCAAACAGTGCGAAAGATATGGGCATTTCTACGTTCCGGGCTACCTAGGCTTCACTCTATGGCGTTCTTTCACCACATCGAATAGCAACGGCCTCAGAAGTCAACGCCAGAAGCATAAAATACAATATAAATATAACAGTTTTTCCATTGTATAAAACGAATAATAGCCACCAGTGTGAAAGTTATGGTCATTTCTACGTTCCGGGCAGCCTAGGCGTCACTCTAGGGCGTTGCTCCACCACACCTACTAGCTACGGCCTGAGAAGTCAACCCCAGATGAATAAAATACAATAAAGGTGCCACAGCTTTTCCATCGTATAAAACGAATAATTGCAACCAGTGTGAAAGTTATGGTCATTTCTACTTTCCGCGCAACCTAGGCTTCACTGTACGGCGTTGTTCCACCAGATCGAACAGTTAGGGCCTAAGAAGTCAACGCCAGAAGCATAAAATACAATATAAATATAGCAGTTTTTCTATCGTATAAAACGAATGATAGCAACCAGTGTAAAAGTTATGTTCATTTCTACGTTCCGGGCAACCTAGGCTTCACCCTAGGGCGTTGTACCACCAGATCAAATAGTTAGGGCCTAAGAAGTGAACGCGAGAAGCATAAAATACAAAATAAATAGAACAGTTTTTCCATTGTATATAATGCATATTTGCAAACAGTGTGAAAGTAATGGTCATTTCCATGATCCGGGCAATCTAGTCTTCACTCTATGGCGTTGCTCCACCAGATCGAATAGCTAGGGCCTAAGAAGTCAACGCCAGAAGCATAAAACACAATATAAATACAACAGCTTTTCCATCGTATATAATGTATATTTGCAAACAGTGTGAAAGTAATGGTCATTTCCATGTTCCGGGCAACCTAGACTTCACTCTAGGTTGTTGCTCCACCAGATCGAATAGTTAGGGCCTTAGAAGTCAACGCCCGAAGCATAAAATACAAAATAAGTAAAACACTTTCTCCATCGTATAAAACGAATAATTGGTACCAGTGTGGAAGTTATGGTCATTTCTACGTTCCGGGCAACCTGGGCTTTACTATAGGGCGGTGCTCCACCAGATCAAATAGTTAGGGCCTTAGAATTCAACGCCTTAAGAATAAAATACAATATAAGTACAACAGTTTTACCATCGTATAAAATGAATAATTGCAACCAGTGTGAAAGATATGGTCATTTCAACTTTTCGGGCGACCTAGGCTTCACCCTAGGGCGTTGCTCCTACAGATTGAATATTTAGGGCCTTAGAAGTCAATGCCCGAAGCATAAAATACATTATAAGTACAACAGTTTTTCCATCATATAAAACGAATAATTGCAACTAGTATGAAAGTTAATTTCATTTCTACTTTCCGGGCAACCTAGGCTTCACCCTAGGGCGGTGCTCCACCAGATCAAATAGTTAGGGCCTAAGAAGTCAACGCCAGAAGCATAAAATACAACATAAATACAACAGATTTTCCATCGTATATAATGTGTATTTGCAAACAGTGTGAATGTAATGGTCATTTCAACGTTCCGGTCAATCTAGGCTTCACTCTAGGGCGTTGCTCCACCAGATCAATCAGTTAGGGCCTTAGAAGTCAACGTCCGAAGCATAAAATGCAAACAAAATAGAACAGCTTTTCCATTGTATAAAACGAATAATTGCTACCAGTGTAAAAGTTATTGTCATTTCTACGTTCCGGGCAACCTAGGCCTCACCCTAGGGCGTTGTTCCACCAGATCGAATAGTTAGGGCCTAAGAAGTGAACGCCAGAAGCATAAGATACAATATAAATACAACAGTTTTTCCATGATAAAAACGAATAATAGCAATCAGTGTGAAAGTTATGTTCATTTCTACGTTCCAGGCAACCTAGGCTTCACTCTAGGTCGTTGCACCAACAGATTGAATAGTTAGGGCCTTTGAAGTCAACGCGCGTAGCATAAAATACAAAATAAATAGAACAGTTTTTCCATCGTATAAAACGAATAGTTGCTACCGGTGTGAAAGTTATGGTCATTTCTACGTTCTGGGCAACCTAGGCTTCACTCTAGGGCGCCGCTCCACCAGATCGAATAGTTAGGGCCTTAGAAGTCAATGCCAGGAGCATAAAATACAATAAAGATGCAACAGTTTTTCCATCGTATAACTGGAATAATTGCAACCAGTGTGAAGGTAATGGTATGTTCTACGTCCCGGGCAACCTATGCTTCTCTCTAGGGCGGTGCTCTACCAGATTAAATAGTTAGGGCGTAAGAAGTCAACGCCAGAAGCATAAAATACAATATAAATACAACAGCTTTTCCATCGTATATAATGTACATTTGCAAACAGTGTGAAAGTAATGGCCATTTCCATGTTCCGGGCAACCCAGGCTTCACCCTAGGGCGTTGTTCCACCAGATCCAATACCTAGGGCCTAAGAAGTCAACGCCAGAAGAATAAAATACAATATAAGTACAACAGTTTTTCCATCGTATAAAATGAATAATTGCAAACACTGTTAAAGTAATGGTCATTTCTACGTTCCGGGCAACCTAGGCGTCAGTCTAGGGCGTTTCTCCACCACATCTAATAGCTACGGCCTTAGAAGTCAACCCCAGATGAATAAAATACAATAAAGATGCAACAGCTTTTCCATCGTATAAAACGAATAATTGCAACCAGTGTGAAAGTTATGTTCATTTCTACGTTCCGGGCAACCTAGGCTTCACCCTAGGGCGTTGCACCAACAGATTGAATAGTTAGGGCCTTAGAAGTCAATGCCCGTAGCATAAAATGCAATAAAAATTCTGCAGTTTTTCCATCGTATAACAGGAATAATTTGTAACCAGTGTGATAGTAGTGGTCATTTGTACGTTCCGGGTAACATAGGTTGCACTCTGGGGCGTTGCTCCACCAGATCGAATCGCTAGGGACTTAGAATTCAACGCCATAAGAATAAAATACAATATAAGTACAACAGTTTTTCCATCGTCTAAAACGAATAATAGCAACCAGTGTGAAAGTTATGGTCATTTCTACGTTCCGGGCAGCATAGGCTTCACTCTAGGGCGTTGCTCCACCAGATCAAACAGTTAGGGCCTTAGAAGTCTACGCCCGAAGCATTAAATACAAAACAAATAGAACAGTTTTTCCATTGTATAAAACGAATAATTGCTACAAGTGTAAAAGTTATGGTCATTTCTACGTTTCGGGCAACCTAGGCTTCACCCTAGGCCGTTGTTCCACCAGATCGAATAGTTAGGGCCTAAGAAGTAAACGCCAGAAGCATAAAATACAATATAAATACAACAGTTTTTCCATCATATAAAACGAATGATAGCAACCAGTGTGATAGTTATGGTCATTTCTACGTTCAGGGCAACCTAGGCTTCACTCTAGGGCGTTGCTCCACCAGATCGAATGGGTAGTGCCTTAGAAGTCAAAGTCCGAAGCATAAAATACAAAATAAATAAAACAGTTTTTCCATCGTATAAAACGAATAATTGCTACCAGTGTGAAAGTTATGGTCATTTCTACGTTCCGCGCAATCTGGGCTTTACCCTAGGGCGTTGTTCCACCAGATGGAATAGTTAGGGCCTAAGAAGTCAACGCCAGAAGCATAAAATACGATATAAATAAAACAGTTTTTTCATCGTATAAAACGAATAATTGCTACCAGTGTGAAAGTTATGGTCATTTCTACGTACCGGGCAACCTAGGCTCCACTCAAGGGCGTTGCTCCACCAAATCGAATAGCTAGGTCCTTAGAAGTCAACGCCAGAAGCATAAAATACAGTAAAGAAGCAAAGTTTTTCCATCGTATAACAGGAATAACTGCAAACAGTATGAAAGTTCTGGTCATTTCTACGTTCCGGGTAACCTAGGTTTCACGCTAGGGCGTTGTTCCACCAGATGGAATAGTTAGGGCCTAAGAAGTCAACGCCAGAAGCATAAAATACGATATAAATACAACAGCGTTTCCATCGTATAAAACGAATAATTGCAAGCAGTGTGAAAGTTATGGTCATTTCTACGTTCCGGGTAACCTAGGTTTCACTCTAGGGCGTTGCTCCACCAGATCAAACAGTTAGGGCCTTAGAAGCCAACGCCCGAAGCATTAAATACAAAATAAGTAGAACAGTTTTTCCATTGTATAAAACGAATAATTGCTACCAGTGTAAACGTTATGGTCATTTCTACGTTCCGGGTAACCTAGGTTTCACGCTAGGGCGTTGCTCCACCAGATCGAATAGCTAGGGACTTAGAATTCAACGCCTTAAGAATAAAATACAATATAAGTACAACAGTTTTTCCATCGTATGAAATGAATAATTGCAACCAGTGTGAAAGTTATGGTCATTTCTACATTTCCGGGCAACCTAGGCTTCACCCTAGGGCGTTGTTCCACATGATGGAATAGTTAGGGCCTAAGAAGTCAACGCCAGAAGCATAAAATACGATATAGATACAACAGCTTTTCCATCGTATAAAACGAATTATTGCTACCAGTGTGAAAGTTATGGTCATTTCTACTTTCCGGCCAACCTAG
The DNA here is from genome assembly GCF_051401765.1 of Calliopsis andreniformis. NCBI lineage: Eukaryota > Metazoa > Arthropoda > Insecta > Hymenoptera > Andrenidae > Calliopsis > Calliopsis andreniformis. The sequence goes on from NW_027480423.1 coordinate 23,642,650, forward strand.
GCTATACCCTAGGGCGTTGTTCCACCTGATGGAATAGTTAGGGCCTAAGAAGTCAACGCCAGAAGCATAAAATACGATATAAATACAACAGCTTTTCCATCGTATAAAACGAATAATTGCAACCAGTTTGAAAGTGATGGTCATTTCTACGTACCGGGCAACCTAGGCTTCACTCTAGGGCGTTGCTCCACCAGATCAAACAGTTAGGGCCTTAGAAGTCAACGCCCGAAGCATAAAATACAAGATAAATAGAAGAGTTTTTCCATTGTGTAAAACGAATAATTGCTACCAGTGTAAAAGTTATGGTCATTTCTACGTTCCGGGCAACCTAGGCTTCACTCTATGGCGTTCTTCCACCACATCGAATAGCTACGGCCTCAGAAGTCAACACCTGAAGTCTAAAATACAATAAAAATACAACAGTCTTTCCATCCTATACCAGGAATAATTGCAACCCGTGTGAAGGTGATGGTCATTTCTGCGTTCCGGGCAACCTAGGCTTCACACAAGGGCGTTGTTCCACCAGATCGAATAGTTCGGGCCTAAGAAGTGAACGCCAGAAGAATAAAATACAATATAAATATAACAGTTTTTCCATCGTATAAAACGAATAGTAGCAACCAGTGTGAAAGTTATGGTCATTTCTACTTTCCGGGCAACCTAGGCTTCACTCTAGGGCGTTGTTCCATGAGATCAAACAGTTAGGGCCTTAGAATTAAACGCCAGAAGCACAGAATAAAATAAAAATACAACAGCTTTTCCGTCGTATAACAGGAATAATTGCAACCAGTGTGAATGTAATGGTCATTTCTACGTTCCGGTCAACCTAGGATTCACTCTAGAACGTTGCTCCAACAGATTGAATAGTTACGGCCTTAAAAGCCAATGCCCGAAGCATAAAATGCAATAAAAATACAACAGTTTTTCCGTCATATAACGGGGATAATTGCAAACAGTTTGAAAGTAATGGTCATTTCTGCGTTCCGGGCAACCTAGGCTTCACTCTACGGCGTTGTTCCACCAGATCGAATAGTTAGGGCTTAAGAAGTCAACACCAGAAGAATAAAATACAAAATAAATACAACAGCCTTTACACCGTATAAAACGGATAATTGCAAACTGTGTGAAGGTTATGGTCATATCTACGTTCCGGTCAACCTAGGCTACACTGTAGGGCGTTGCTCCACCAGATCGAAATGTTAGGGCCTAAGAAGTCAACGCCCGAAGCATAAAATACGATATAGATACAACAGCATTTCCATCGTATTAAATGAATAATTGCAAACAGTGTGAAAGTAGTGGCCATTTCTACGTTCCGAGCAACTTAGGCTTCACTCTAGGGCGGTGCTCCAACATATCGAATAGCTACGGCCTTAGAAGTCTACGACTGAAGCATAAAACACAATAAAAATACAACAGTTTTTTCATCGTATAACAGGAATAATTGCAACAAGCGTGATAGTAATGATCATTTCGTCGTTTCGGGCATTCTAGACTTATCTCTCAGGCATTGCTCCACCAGATCGAATAGTTAGGGCCTAAGAAGTCAACGCCAGAAGCATAAAATACAATATAAACACAACAGTTTTTCCGTCGTATAACAGGAATAATTGCAACCAGTGTGAATGTAATGGTCATTTCTACGTTCCGGTCAACCTAGGGTTCACTCTAGAGCGTTGCTGCAACAGATTGAATAGTTACGGCCTTAAACGTCAATGCCCGAAGCATAAAAAGCAATAAAAATACAACTGTTTTTCCGTCATATAACGGGGATAATTGCAAACAGTGTGAAAGTAGTGGCCATTTCTACGTTCCGGGCAACCTAGGCTTCACCCTAGGCCGTTGTTCCACCAGATCGTATAGCTAGGGCCTAAGAAGTGAACGCCAGAAGCATAAAATACAATATAAAGACAACAATTTTTCCATCATGTAAAACGAATAATTGCAACCGGTATGAAAGTTATGGTCATTTCTACTTTCCCGCAACCTAGGCTTCACCCTAGGGCGTTGCTCCAACAGATTGAATAGTTAGGGCCTTAGAAGTCAATGCCCGAAGCATAAAATGCAATAAAAATAAAACAGTTTTTCCATCATATAACAGGAATAATTGCAACCAATTTGAAAGTGATGGTTATTTCTACGTAGCAGGCAACCTATGCTTCACTCGTGGGCGTTGGGCCGCCAGATCCAATAGTTAGGGCCTTAGAAGTCAACGCCCGAAGCATAAAATACAGAATAGATAGAACAGTTTTTCCATCGTATAAAAGGAATAATTGCTACCAGTGTAAAAGTTATGGTCATTTCTACTTTCCGGGCAACCTAGGTTTCACCCTAGGACGTTGCTCCTACAGATTGAATAGTTAGGGCCTTAGAAGTCAATGCCCGAAGCATAAAATACAATATAAATACAACAGTTTTTCCATCATATAAAACGAATAATTGCAACCAGTATGAAAGTTATGGTCATTTCTACTTTCCGGGAAACCTAGGCTTCACCCTAGGGCGTTGCTCCTACAGATTGAATAGTTAGGGCCTAAGAAGTCAACGCCAGAAGCATAAAATACGATATAAATACAACAGCTTTTCCATCATATAACAGGAATAATTGCAACCCGTGTAAGTTAGGGTCATTTCTACTTTCCGGGCAACCTAGGCTTCACCCTAGGGCGTTGTTCCACATGATGGAACAGATAGGGCCTAAGAAGTCAACGCCAGAAGCATAAAATACGATATAGATACAACAGCTTTTCCATCGTATAAAACAAATTATTGCTACCAGTGTGAAAGTTATGGTCATTTCTACTTTCCGGCCAACCTAGGCTATACCCTAGGGCGTTGTTCCACCTGATGGAATAGTTAGGGCCTTAGAAGACAACGCCCGAAGCATAAAATACAGAATAAATAGAACAGTTTTTCCATTGTATAAAACGAATAATTGCTACCAGTGTGAAAGTTATGGTCAATTCTACGTTCCGGGCAACCTAGGCTTCACCCTAGGCCGTTGTTCCACCAGATCGAATAGTTAGGGCCTAAGAAGTGAACGCCAGAAGCATAAAATAAGATATAAATACAACAGGTTTTCCATCATATAAGACGAATAATAGCAACCAGTATGAAAGTTATGGTCATTTCTACTTTCCGGGAAACCTAGGCTTCACCCTAGGGCGTTGCTCCTACAGATTGAATAGTTAGGGCCTAAGAAGTCAACGCCAGAAGCATAAAATACGATATAAATACAACAGCTTTTCCATCATATAACAGGAATAATTGCAACCCGTGTAAGTTAGGGTCATTTCTACTTTCCGGGCAACCTAGGCTTCACCCTAGGGCGTTGTTCCACATGATGGAACAGATAGGGCCTAAGAAGTCAACGCCAGAAGCATAAAATACGATATAGATACAACAGCTTTTCCATCGTATAAAACAAATTATTGCTACCAGTGTGAAAGTTATGGTCATTTCTACTTTCCGGCCAACCTAGGCTATACCCTAGGGCGTTGTTCCACCTGATGGAATAGTTAGGGCCTTAGAAGACAACGCCCGAAGCATAAAATACAGAATAAATAGAACAGTTTTTCCATTGTATAAAACGAATAATTGCTACCAGTGTGAAAGTTATGGTCAATTCTACGTTCCGGGCAACCTAGGCTTCACCCTAGGCCGTTGTTCCACCAGATCGAATAGTTAGGGCCTAAGAAGTGAACGCCAGAAGCATAAAATAAGATATAAATACAACAGGTTTTCCATCATATAAGACGAATAATAGCAACCAGTATGAAAGTTATGGTCATTTCTACTTTCCGGGCAACCTAGGCTTCACCCTAGGGCGTTGCTCCAACAGATTGAATAGTTAGGGCCTTAGAAGTCAATGCCCGAAGCATAAAATGCAATAAAAATACAACAGTTTTTCCATCGTATAACAGGATTAATTGCAACCAGTTTGAAAGTGATGGTCATTTCTACGTTCCGGGCAACCTAGGCTTCACTCTAGGGCGTTGCTCCACCAGATCGAATAGTTAGGGCCTAAGAAGTGAACGCCAGAAGCATAAAATACAATATAAATACAACAGCTTTTCCATCGTATAAAACGAATAATTGCAACCAGTGTGAAAGTAATGGTCATTCCTACGTTCCGAGCACCCTAGGCGTCACTCTAGGGCGTTGCTCCACCACATCTAATAGCTACGGCCTTAGATGTCAACGCCAGAGGCATAAAATACAATATAAATACAACAGCTTTACCATCGTATAAAACGAATAATTGCAACCAATGTGAAAGTTATGGTCATTTCTACATTCCGAGCAACCTAGGCTTCACCCTAGGGCGTTGCTTCACCAGATCGAATAGTTAGGTCCTTAGAAGACAACGCCAGAAGCCTAAAATACGATATAAGTACAACAGCTTTTCCATCGTATAAAAGGAATAATTGCAAACAGTGTGAAAGTAATGGTCATTTCTACGTTCCGGGCAACCTAGGCTTCACCCTAGGCCGTTGTTCCACCAGATCGAATAGTTAGGGCCTAAGAAGTGAACGCCAGAAGCATAAAATACAATATAAATACAACAGTTTTTCCATCATATAAAACGAATAATTGCAACCAGTATGAAAGGTATGGTCATTTCTACTTTCCGGGCAACCTAGGCTTCACCCTAGGGCGCTGCTGCAACAGATTGTATAGTTAGGGCCTTAGAAGTCAATGCCCGAAGCATATAATGCAATAAAAATACAACAGTATTTCCATCATATAACAGGAATAATTGCAACCAATTTGAAAGTGCTGGTCATTTATACGTACCGGGCAACCTACGCTTCACTCGAGGGTGTTGCTCCACCAGATCGAATAGTTAGGGCCTTAGCAGTCAACTCCCGTAGCATAAAATACAAGATAAATAGAACAGTTTTTCCATCGTATAAAACGAATAATTGCTGCCAGTGTGAAAGTTATGATCATTTCTACTTGCCGGGCAACCTAGGCTTCACCCTAGGGCGTTGTTCCGCCTGATGGAATAGTTAGGGCCTAATAAGTCAACGCCAGAAGCATAAAATGAGATATAAATACAACAGCGTTTCCATCGTATAAAACGAAGAATTGCAAACAGTTTGAAAGTGATGGTCATTTCTACGTACCGGGCAACCTAGCCTTCACTCTAGGGCGATGTTCCACCAGATCAAACAGTTAGGGCCTTAGAAGTCAACGCCCGAAGCATAAAATACAAAATAATAGAACAGTTTTCCCGTTGTATAAAACGAATAATTGCTACCAGTGTAAAATTTATGGTCAATTCTACGTTCCGGGCAACCTAGGCTTCACCCTAGGGCGTTGTTCCACCAGATCGAATAGTTCGGTCCTAAGAAGTGAACGCCAGAAGAATAAAATACAATATAAATATAACAGTTTTTCCATCGTAAAAAACGAATAATAGCAACCAGCGTGAAAGTTGTGGTCATTTCTACGTTCCGGGCAACCTAGGTTTCACTCTAGGGCGTCGCTCCACCAGATGAAACAGTTAGGGCCTTAGGAGCCAACGCCCGAAGCATTAAATACAAAATAAATAGAACAGTTTTTCCATTGTATAAAACGAATAATTGCTACCAGTGTAAAAGTTATGGTCATTTCTACGTTCCGGGCAACCTAGGCTTCACCCAAGGCCGTTGTTCCGCCAGATCGAATAGTTAGGGCCTAAGAAGTGCACGCCAGAAGCATAAAATACAATATAAATACAACAGTTTTTCCATCATACAAAACGAATAATTGCAACCAGTATGAAAGTTATGGTCATTTCTACGTTCCGAGCACCCTAGGCGTCACTCTAGGGCGTTGCTCCACCAGATCGAATAGTTACGGCCTTAGAAGTCAACGCCAGAAGCATAAAATGCGATATAAATACAACAGCTTTTCCATCGTATAAAACGAATAATTGCTACCAGTGTGAAAGTTATGGTCATTTCTACTTTCCGGGCAACCTAGGCCTCAGCCTAGGGCGTTGTTCCTCCTGATGGAATAGTTAGGGCCCAAGAAGTCAACGCCAGAAGCATAAAATACGATATAAATAGAACAGCTTTTCCATCGTATAAAACGAATAATTGCAACCAGTTTGAAAGTGATGGTCATTTCTACGTACCGGGCAACCTAGGCTTCACTATAGGGCGTTGCTCCACCAGGTCAAACAGTTAGGGCCTTAGAAGCCAACGCCCGAAGAATTAAATACAAAATAAATAGAACAGTTTTTCCATTGTATAAAACGAATAATTGCTACCTGTGTAAAAGTTATGGTCATTTCTACGTTCCCGGCGACCTAGGCTTCACCCTAGGCCGTTGTTCCACCAGATCGAATAGTTAGGGCCTAAGAAGTGAACGCCAGAAGCATAAAATAAGATATAAATACAACAGGTTTTCCATCATATAAAACGAATAATTGCAACCAGTATGAAAGTTATGGTCATTTCCACTTTCCGGGCAACCTAGGCTTCACCCTAGTGCGTTGCTCCAACAGATTGAATATTTAGGGCCTTAGAAATCAATGCCGGAAGCATAAAATGCAATAAAAATACAACAGTTTTTCCATCGTATAACAGGATTAATTGCAACCAGTTTGAAAGTGATGGTCATTTCTACGTTCCGGGCAACCTAGGCTTCACTCTAGGGCGTTGCTCCACCAGATCGAATAGTTAGGGCCTAAGAAGTGAACGCCAGAAGCATAAAATACAATACAAATGCAACAGTTTTTCCATCGTATAAAACGAATAATTGCAACCAGTGTGAAAGTAATGGTCATTTCTACGTTTCGAGCACCCTAGGCGTCACTCTAGGGCCTTGCTCCACCACATCTAATAGCTACGGCCTTAGAAGTCAACGCCAGAGGCATAAAATACAGTATAAATACAACAGCTTTTCCATCGTATAAAACGAATGATTGCAACCAGTGTGAAAGTAATGGTCATTTCTACATTCCGAGCAACCTAGGCTTCACTCTAGGTCGCTGCTGCACCAGATCGAATAGTTAGGTCCTTAGATGTCAACGCCAGAAGCATAAAATACGATATAAATACAACAGCTTTTCCATTGTATAAAAGGAATAATTGCAAACAGTGTGAAAGTAATGGTCATTTCGACGTTCCGGGCAACCTAGGCTTCACCCTACGGTGTTGTTCCACCAGATCGAATAGTTAGGGCCTAAGAAGTGAACGCCCGAAGCATTAAATTCAAACAAATAGAACAGTTTTTCCATTGTATAAAACGAATAATTGCTACCAGTGTAAAAGTTATGGTCATTTCTACGTTCCGGGCAACCTAGGTTTCACTCCAGGGCGTTGCTCCTCCAGATCGAATAGTTACGGCCTAAGAAGTCAACGCCAGAAGCATAAAATACGATGAAGATGCAACAGTTTTTCCATCGTATAAAACGAATAATTGCAACCAGTGTGAAAGTTATGGTCATTTCTACATTCCGAGCAACCTAGGCTTCACTCTAGGGCGTTGCTCCGCCAGATCGAATAGTTACGTCCTTAGAATCCAACGCCAGAAGCATAAAATACGATATAAATACAACAGTTTTCCATCGTATAAAAGGAATAATTGCAAACAGTGTGAAAGTAATGGTCATTTCTACGTTCCGGGCAACCTAGGCTTCACTCTACGGCGTTGTTCCACCAGATCGAATAGTTAGGGCCTAAGAAGTCAACGCTAGAAGTATAAAATACAATATAAATATAACAGTTTTTCCATCTTATAAAACGAATAATAGCAACCAGTGTGAAAGTTATGGTCATTTCCAAGTTCCGGGCAACCTAGGCTTCACTCTAGGGCGTTGCTCCACCAGATCATGCAGTTAGGGTCTTAGAAGCCAACGCCCGAAGCATAAAACACAAAATAAATAGAACGGTTTTTCCATTGTATAAAACGAATAATTGCTACCAGTGTAAAAGTTATGGTCATTCCTACGTTCCGGGCAGCCTAGGCTTCACACTAGGGCGTTGCTCCACCAGTTCAAACAGTTAGGGCCTTAGAAGTCAACGCCCGAAGCATTAAATTCAAAATAAATAGAACAGCTTTTCCATTGTATAAAACGAATAATTGCTACCAGTGTAAAATTTATTGTCATTTCTACGTTCCCGGCAACCTAGGTTTCACTCCAGCGCCTTGCTCCTCCAGATCGAATAGTTACGGCCTAAGCAGTCAACGCCAGAAGCATAAAATACGAGAAAGATGCAACAGTTTTTCCATCGTATATAACGAATAATTGCAACCAGTGTGAAAGTTATGGTCATTTCTACATTCCGAGCAACCTAGGCCTCACTCTAGGGCGTTGTTCCACCAGATCGAATAGTTAGGGCCTTAGAAGTCAGCGCCCGAAGCATAAAACACAAAATAATAGAACAGTTTTCCCATTGTACAAAACGAATAATTGCTACCAATGTAAAATTTATGGTCAATTCTACGTTCCGGGCAACCTAGGCTACACCCTAGGGCGTTGTTCCACCAGATCGAATAGTTCGGGCCTAAGAAGTGAACGCCAGAAGAATAAAATACAATATAAATATAACAGTTTTTCCATCGTATAAAACGAATAATAGCAACCAGTGTGAAAGTTGTGTTCATTTCTACGTTCCGGGCAACCTAGCTTTCACTCTAGGGCGTCGCTCCACCAGATGAAACAGTTAGGGCCTTAGGAGCCAACGCCCGAAGCATTAAATACAAAATAAATAGAACAGTTTTTCCATTGTATAAAACGAATAATTGCTACCAGTGTAGCAGTTATGGTCATTTCTACGTTCCGGGCAACCTAGGCTTCACCCTAGGCCGTTGTTCCACCATATCGAATAGTTAGGGCCTAAGAAGTGAACGCCAGAAGCATAAAATACAATATAAATACAACAGGTTTTCCATCCTATAAAACGAATAATTGCAACCAGTATGAAAGTTATGGTCATTTCTACGTTCCGAGCACCCTAGGCGTCACTCTAGGGCGTTGCTCCACCAGATCGAATAGTTACGGCCTTAGAAGTCAACGCCAGAAGCATAAAATACGATATAAATACAACAGCTTTTCCATCGTATAAAACGAATAATTGCTACCAGTGTGAAAGTTATGGTCATTTCTACTTTCCGGGCAACCTAGGCTTCACCCTAGGGCGTTGTTCCTCCTGATGGAATAGTTAGGGCCCAAGAAGTCAACGCCAGAAGCATAAAATACGATATAAATAGAACAGCTTTTCCATCGTATAAAACGAATAATTGCAACCAGTTTGAAAGTGATGGTCATTTCTACGTACCGGGCAACCTAGGCTTCACTATAGGGCGTTGCTCCACCAGGTCAAACAGTTAGGGCCTTAGAAGCCAACGCCCGAAGCATTAAATACAAAATAAATAGAACAGTTTTTCCATGGTATAAAACGAATAATTGCTACCAGTGTAAAAGTTATGGTCATTTCTACGTTCCGGGCGACCTAGGCTTCACCCTAGGCCGTTGTTCCACCAGATCGAATAGTTAGGGCCTAAGAAGTGAATGCCAGAAGCATAATATACAATATAAATACAACAGTTTTTCCATCATATAAAACGAATAATTGCAACCAGTATGAAAGTTATGGTCATTTCTACTTTCCGGGCAACCTAGGCTTCACCCTAGGGCGCTGCTCCAACAGATTGTATAGTAGGGCCTTAGAAGTCAATGCCCGAAGCATAAAATGCAATAAAAATACAACAGTTTTTCCATCATATAACAGGAATAATTGCAACCAATTTGAAAGTGATGGTCATTTATACGTACCGGGCAACCTAGGCTTCACTCGAGTGCGTTGCTCAACCAGATCGAATAGTTAGGGCCTTAGAAGTCAACGCCCGAAGCATAAAATACAGAATAAATAGAACAGTTTTTCCATTGTATAAAACGAATAATTGCTACCAGAGGAAAGTTATGGTCATTTCTACTTTCCGGGCAACCTAGGCTTCACCCTAGGGCGTTGCTCCAACAGATTGAATAGTTAGGGTCTTAGGAGTCAACGCCCGAAGCATAAAATACAAGGTAAATAGAACAGTTTTTCCATTTTATAAAACGAATAATTGCTACCAGTGTGAAAGTTATGGTCATTTCTACTTTCCGGGCAACCTAGGCTTCACCCTAGGGCGTTGCTCCAACAGATTGAATAGTTAGGGTCTTAGAAGTCAACGCCCGAAGCATAAAATACAAGGTAAATAGAACAGTTTTACCATCATATAAAACGAATAATTGCTACCAGTGTAAAAGTTATGGTCAACTCTACGTTCCTGGCAACCTAGGCTTCACCCTAGGGCGTTGTTCCACCAGATCGAATAGTTCGGGCCTAAGAAGTGAACGCCAGAAGAATAAAATACAATATAAATATAACAGTTTTTCCATCGTAAAAAACGAATAATAGCAACCAGTGTGAAAGTTGTGGTCATTTCTACGTTCCGGGCAACCTAGGTTTCACTCTAGGGCGTCGCTCCACCAGATGAAACAGTTAGGGCCTTAGGAGCCAACGGCCGAAGCATAAAATACAGAATAAATAGAACAGTTTTTCCATTTTATAAAACGAATAATTGCTACCTGTGTGAAAGTTATGGTCATTTCTACTTTCCGGGCAACCTAGGCTTCACCCTAGGGCGTTGCTCCAACAGATTGAATAGTTAGGGTCTTAGAAGTCAACGCCCGAAGCATAAAATACAAGGTAAATAGAACAGTTTTTCCATCATATAAAACGAATAATTGCTACCAGTGTAAAAGTTATGGTCAACTCTACGTTCCGGGCAACCTAGGCTTCACCCTAGGCCGTTGCTCCACCAAATCGAATAGTTAGGGCCTTAGAAGTCAACGCCCGAAGCATAAAATACAATATAAGTACAACAGTTTTTCCATCGTATAAAATGAATGATTGCGAACATTGTGAAAGTAACGGTCATTTCTACGTTCCGGGCAACCTAGGCTTCACCCTGGGGCGTTGCACCACCAGATCGAATAGTTAGTGCCTTAGAAGTCAACGCCAGAAGCATAAATTACAATATAAGTACAACAGCTTTTCCATCGTATATAATGTATATTTGCAAACAGTGTGGAAGTAATGGTCATTTCTACGTTCCGGGCAACCTAGGCTTCTCGCTAGGGTGTTGCTCCACCAGATGAAATAGCTAGGGCCTTAGAAGTCAACGCCCGAAGCATAAAATGCAAAATAAATAGAACAGTTTTTCGATTGTATAAAACGAATAACTGCAACAAGTCTGAAAGTACTGGTCATTTCTACGTTCCGGGTAACCTAAGTTTCACACTAGGGCGTTGCTCCACCAGATCGAATAGCTAGGGACTTCGAACTCAACGCCAGAAGGATAAAATACAATACAAGTACAAAAGTTTTTCCATCGTATAAAATGAATAATTGCAGACATTGTGAAAGTAATGGTCATTTCTACGTTCCGGTCAACCCAGGTGCCACTCTAGGGCGTCGCTCGACCACATCTAATAGCTACGGCTTTAGAAGTCGACGCCAGGAGCATAAAATACAATATAAATACAACAGCTTTTCCATCGTATAAAATGAATAATTGCAAACAGTGTGAAAATAATGGTCATTTCTACGTTCCGGCAACCTAGGCTGCACTCTAGGGTGTTGCTACACCAGATGGAATAGCTAGGGCCTTAGAAGTCAACGCCCGAAGCATAAAATGCAAAATAAATATAACAGCTTTTCCATCGTATGAAACGAATAACAGCAGCCAGTGTGAATGTTAAGGTCATTTCTACGTTCCGGGCAACCTAGGCTTCAGTCTAGGGCCTTGCTTCACCAGATCGAATAGTTAGGGCCTTAGAAGTCAACGCCAGAAGCATAAAATACGATAAAGATGCAACAGCTTTCCATCGTATAACAGGAATAACTGCAAACAGTGTGATAGTACTGGTCATTACTACGTTCCGGGTAATCTAGGCTTCACTCTGGGGCGTTGCTCCACCAGATCGAATAGTTAGTGCCTTAGAAGTCAACGCCAGAAGCATAAAATACAATATAAATACAACAGTTTTTCCATCGTATAAAACGAATAATTGCTACCCGTATGGAAGTGATGGTCATTTCTACGTCCCGGGCAACCTAGGCTTCACTGTAGAGTGATGCTCCACAAGATCGAATAGGTAGTGCCTTAGAAGGCAACGCCAGAAGCATAATATACAACATAAATATAACAGTATTTCGATTGTATAAAACGAATAATAGCAATCAGTGTGAAAGTTGTGGTCATTTCTACGTTCCGGGCTACCTAGGCTGCACTCTAGGGCGTTGCTCCACCAGATCGAATAGCTAGGGCCTTAGAAGTCAACGCCAGGAGCATAAAATACAATATAAATACAACAGCTTTTCCATCGTATAAAATGAATAATTGCAAACAGTGTGAAAGTAATAGTCATTTCTACGTTCCGGGCAACCTAGGCTGCACTCTAGGGTGTTGCTCCACCAGATGGAATAGCTAGGGCCTTAGAAGTCAACGCCCGAAGCAAAAAATGCAAAATAAATAGAACAGTTTTTCGATTGTATAAAACGAATAACTGCAACCAGTCCGAAAGTACTGGTCATTTCTACGTTCCGGGTAACCTAGGTTTCACACTAGGGCGTTGCTCCACCAGATCGAATAGCTAGGGACTTCGAACTCAACGCCAGAAGGATAAAATACAATATAAGTACAAAAGTTTTTCCATCGTATAAAATGTATAATTGCAGACATTGTGAAAGTAATGGTCATTTCTACGTTCCGGTCAACCCAGGTGCCACTCTAGGGCGTCGCTCGACCACATCTAATAGCTACGGCTTTAGAAGTCGACGCCAGGAGCATAAAATACAATATAAATACAACAGCTTTTCCATCGTATAAAATGAATAATTGCAAACAGTGTGAAAATAATGGTCATTTCTACGTTCCGGCAACCTAGGCTGCACTCTAGGGTGTTGCTACACCAGATGGAATAGCTAGGGCCTTAGAAGTCAACGCCCGAAGCATAAAATGCAAAATAAATATAACAGCTTTTCCATCGTATGAAACGAATAACAGCAGCCAGTGTGAATGTTAAGGTCATTTCTACGTTCCGGGCAACCTAGGCTTCAGTCTAGGGCCTTGCTTCACCAGATCGAATAGTTAGGGCCTTAGAAGTCAACGCCAGAAGCATAAAATACGATAAAGATGCAACAGCTTTCCATCGTATAACAGGAATAACTGCAAACAGTGTGATAGTACTGGTCATTACTACGTTCCGGGTAATCTAGGCTTCACTCTGGGGCGTTGCTCCACCAGATCGAATAGTTAGTGCCTTAGAAGTCAACGCCAGAAGCATAAAATACAATATAAATACAACAGTTTTTCCATCGTATAAAACGAATAATTGCTACCCGTATGGAAGTGATGGTCATTTCTACGTCCCGGGCAACCTAGGCTTCACTGTAGAGTGATGCTCCACAAGATCGAATAGGTAGTGCCTTAGAAGGCAACGCCAGAAGCATAATATACAACATAAATATAACAGTATTTCGATTGTATAAAACGAATAATAGCAATCAGTGTGAAAGTTGTGGTCATTTCTACGTTCCGGGCTACCTAGGCTGCACTCTAGGGCGTTGCTCCACCAGATCGAATAGCTAGGGACTTAGAATTCAACGCCAGAAGGATAAAATACAATATAAGTACAACAGTTTTTCCATCGTATAAAATGAATAATTGCAGACATTGTGAAAGTAATGGTCATTTCTGCGTTCCGGGCAACCTAGGCTTCACTCTAGGCCGTTGCGCCACCAGATCGAATAGTTAGGGCCTTTGAAGTCAACGCCCGAAGCACAAAATACAAAATAACTAAAACAGTTTTTCCATCGTATAAAACGAATAATTGCAACCAGTATGAAAGTTAACGTCATTTCTACTTTCCGGGCAGCATAGGCTTCACCCTTGGGCGTTGCACCAACAGATTGAATAGTTAGGGCCTTAGAAGTCAACACCTGAAGCATAAAATACAAAATAAATAGAACAGCTTTTCCATCGCATAAAACGAACAATAGCAACCAGTGTGAAAGTTATGGTCATTTCTACGTTCCAGGCAACCTAGGCTTCACTCTAGGGCGTTGTTCCACCAGATCGAATAGTTAGGGCCTAAGAAGTCAACGCCAGAAGCATAAAGTACGATATAAATACAACAGCTTTTCCATCGTATAAAACGAATAATTGCAACCACTGTGAAAGTTATGGTCATTTCTACGTTCCGGGCAACCTAGGCTTCACCCTAGGGCATTGCTCCAACAGATTGAATAGTTAGGGCCTTAGAAGTCAACGCCAGAAGCATAAAATACAATAAAGATGCAACAGTATTTCCATCGTATAACAGGAATAATTGCAACCAGTGTGAAGGTAATGGTATGTTCTAAGTTCCGGGCAACCTAGGCTTCACTCTAGGGCGGTGCTCCACCAGATCGAATAGCTAGGGCCTAAGAAGTCAACGCCAGAAGCATAAAATACAATATAAATACAACAGCTTTTACCTCGTATATAATGTCTAATTGCAAACAGTGTGAAAGTAATGGTCATTTCTACGTTCCGGGCAACCTAGGCTTCACTCTAGGGCGTAGGTCCACCACATGGAATAGCTCCGGCCTTAGAAGTCAACGCCTGAAGCATAAAATGCAGTAAAAATACAACAGTTTTTTCATCGTATAACAGGAATAATTGCAACAAGCGTGAAGGTAATGGTTATTTCTACATTCCGAGCAACCTAGGCTTCACTCTAGGGCGTTGCTCCACTAGATCAAATAGTTAGGGCCTTAGAAGTCGACGCCAGAGGCAGAAAAAGCAATATAAATACTACAGTTTTTCCATCGTATAACAGGAATAATTGCAACCAGTGTGAAGGTAATGGTATGTTCTAAGTTCCGGGCAACCTAGGCTTCACTCTAGGGCGGTGCTCCACCAGATCGAATAGCTAGGGCCTAAGAAGTCAACGCCAGAAGCATAAAATACAATATTAATACAACAGCTTTTACCTCGTATATAATGTCTAATTGCAAACAGTGTGAAAGTAATGGTCATTTCTACGTTCCGGGCAACCTAGGCTTCACTCTAGGGCGTAGGTCCACCACATGGAATAGCTCCGGCCTTAGAAGTCAACGCCTGGAGCATAAAATGCAATAAAAGTACAACAGTGTTTCCATCATATAACAGGAATAATTGCATCCAGTTTGAAAGTGATGGCCGATTCTACGTTCCGGGCAACCTAGGCTTCACCCTAGGGCGTTGCACCACCAGATCGAATAGTTAGTGCCTTAGCAGGCAACGCCAGAAGCATAATATGCAACATAAATATAATAGTTTTTCCATCGTATAGCATGACTAATTGCAGCAAGTGCGAAAGTAATGATCATTTCTACGTTCCGGGCAACCTAGGCTTCACTCTAGGGCGTTGCTCCACCAGACCAAACAGTTAGGGCCTTAGAAGTCAACGCCCGAAGCATAAAATGCAAAATAAATATAACAGCTTATCCATCGTATGAAACGGATAACAGCAACCAGTCTGAAAGTACTGGACATTTCTACGTACCGTGTAACCTAGGTTTCACACTAGGGCGTTGCTCCACCAGATCGAATAGCTAGGGACTTAGAAGTCAACGCCAGGAGCATAAAATAGAATAAAAATACAACAGCTTTTCCATCGTATAAAATGAATAATTGCAAACAGTGTGAAGGTAATGGCCATTTCTACGTTCCGGGTAACCTAGGTTTCACACTAGGGCGTTGCTCCACCAGATCGAATAGCTAGGGACTTAGAATTCAACGCCAGAAGGATAAAATACAATATAAGTACAACAGTTTTTCCATCGTATAAAATGAATAATTGCAGACATTGTGAAAGTAATGGTCATTTCTACGTTCCGGTCAACCTAGGTGTCACTCTAGGGCGTTGCTCCACCACACCTAATAGCTACGGCCTTAGAAATCAACGCCAGGAGCATAAAATACAATATAAATACAACAGCTTTTCCATCGTATAAAATGAATAATTGCACACAGTGTGAAAGTAATGGTCATTTATACGTTCCGGGCAACCTAGGCTTCACTGTAGGGCGTTGCTCCACCAAATCGAATAGTTAGGGCCTTAGAAGTCAACGCCCGAAGCACAAAATACAATATAAGTACAACAGCTTTGCCATCGTATAAAATGAATAATTGCAAACTGTGTGAAGGTAATGGCCATTTCTACGTTCCGAGCAACCTAGGCTGGACTCTAGGGTGTTGCTCCACCAGATGGAATAGCTAGGGCCTTAGAAGTCAACGCCCGAAGCATAAAATGCAAAATAAATATAACAGCTTTTCCATCGTATGAAACGAATAACAGCAACCAGTGTGAATGTTATGGTCATTTATACGTTTCGGGTAACCTAGGTTTCACACTAGGTCGTTGCTCCACCAGACCGAATAGCTAGGGACTTAGAATTCAACGCCAGAAGGATAAAATACAATATAAGTACAACAGTTTTTCCATCGTATGAAATGAATAGTTGCAGACATTGTGAAAGTAATGGTCATTTCTACGTTCCGGGCAACCTAGGCTGCACTCTAGGGTGTTGCTCCACCAGATGGAATAGATAGGGACTTAGAATTCAATGCCAGAAGCATAAAATGCTATATAAATATAACAGCTTTTCCATCGTATAAAACGAATAATAGCAACCAGTGTGAAAGTTACGGTCATTTCTACGTTCCGGGCAACCTAGGCTTCACTCTAGCGCGTTGCTCCACCAGATCGAATAGTTAGGGCCTTGGAAGTCAACGCCCGAAGCATAAAATGCAAAATAAATAGAACAGTTTTTCCATTGTATAAAACGAGTAACTGTAACCAGTGTGAAAGTACTGGACATTTCTACGTTCCGGGCAACCTAGGTTTCACTGTAGGGCGTTGCTCCACCAAATCGAATAGTTAGGGCCTTAGAAGTCATCGCCCGAAGCATAAAATACAATATAAGTACAACAGTTTTTCCATCGTATAGAATGAATGATTGCGAACATTGTGAAATTAATGGTCATTTCTACGTGCCTGGCAACCTACGTGTCACTCTAGGGCGTTGCTGCTCCACATCTGATAGCTACGGCCTTAGGACTTAACGCCGGAAGCATAAAATACAATATAAATACTACAGTTTTGCCATTTTATAAAATGAATAATTGCAAACAGTATGAAGGTAATGGTCATTTCTACGTTCCGGGCAACCTAGGCTTCAGTCTAGGGCCTTCCTCCGCCAGATCGAACAGTTAGGGCCTTAGAAATCAACGCCAGAAACATAAAATAACATAAAGATGCAACAGCTTTCCTTCGTATAACAGGAATAACTGCAAACAGTGTGATAGTACTGGTCATTACTACGTTCCGTTTAATCTAGGCTTCACGCTAGGGCGCTGCTCCACCAGATCGAGTAGCTAGGGACTAAGAATTCAACGCCAGAAGAATAAAATGCAATATAAGTACAACAGTTTTTCCATCGTATACAATGAGTAATTGCTACCAGTGTGAAAGTTATGGTCATTTCTACGTCCCGGGCAACCTAGGCTTCACTGTAGAGTGAGGCTCCACAAGATCGAATAGGTAGTGCCTTAGAAGGCAACGACAGAAGCATAATATACAACATAAATATAACAGTTTTTCGATCGTATAAAACGAATAATAGCAATCAGTGTGAAAGTTGTGGTCATTTCTACGTTCCGGGCTACCTAGGCTGCACTCTAGGGCGTTGCTCCACCAGATCGAATAGGTAGGGCCATACAAGTCAACGCCAGAAGCATAAAACACAATAAAAATGCAACAGTTTTTCCATCTTATAGCATGACTAATTGCAACCAGTGCGAAAGTAATGATCATTTCTACGTTCCGGGCAACCTAGGCTTCACTCTAGGGCGTTTCTCCACCAGACCAAACAGTTAGGGCCTTAGAAGTCAACGCCCGAAGCATAAAATGCAAAATAAATATAACAGCTTTTACATCGTATGAAACGGATAACAGCAACCAGTCTGAAAGTACTGGACATTTCTACGTTCCGGGTAACCTAGGTTTCACGCTAGGGCGTTGCTCCACCAGATCGAATAGCTAGGGACTTAGAAGTCAACGCCAGGAGCATAAAATACAATATAAATACAACAGCTTTTCCATCGTATAAAATGAATAATAGCAACCAGTGTGAAAGTTATGGTCATTTCCACGTTCCGGGCAACCTAGGCATCACTCTAGGGCGTTGTTCCTCCAAAGCGAATAGTTAGGGCCTTAGAAGTCAACGCCCAAAGCATAAAGTACAATATAAGTACAACAGTTTTTCCATCGTATAAAATGAATGATTGCGATCATTGTGAAAGTAATGGTCATTTCTACGTTCCGGGCAACCTAGACTGCACTCTAGGGTGTTGCTCCAACAGATGGAATAGCTAGGGCCTTAGAAGTCAACGCCCGAAGCATAAAATGCAAAATAAATATAACAGCTTTTCCATCGTATGAAACGAATAACAGCAACCAGTCTGAAAGTACTGGTCATTTCTACGTTCCGGGTAACCTAGGTTTCACACTAGGGCGTTGCTCCACCAGACCGAATAGCTAGGGACTTAGAATTCAGCGCCAGAAGGATAAAATACAATATAAGGCCACAGTTTTTCCATCGTATGAAATGAATAATTGCAGACATTGTGAAAGTAATGGTCATTTCTACGTTCCGGGTAACCTAGGTTTCACACTAGGGCGTTGCTCCACCAGACCGAATAGCTAGGGACTTAGAATTCAACGCCAGAAGGATAAAATACAATATAAGTACAATAGTTTTTCCATCGTATGAAATGAATAATTGCAGACATTGTGAAAGTAATGGTCATTTCTACGTTCCGGGCAACCTAGGCTGCACTCTAGGGTGTTGCTCCACCAGATGGAAAAGATAGGGACTTAGAATTCAATGCCAGAAGCATAAAATGCAATATAAATATAACAGCTTTTCCATCGTATAAAACGAATAATAGCAACCAGTGTGAAAGTTATGGTCATTTCTACGTTCCGGGCAACCTAGGCTTCACTCTAGGGCGTTGCTCCACCAGATCGAATAGTTAGGGCCTTAGAAGTCAACCCCCGAAGCAAAAAATGCAAAATGAATAGAACAGTTTTTCCATTGTATATAACGAATAACTGTAACCAGTGTGAAAGTACTGGTCATTTCTACGTTCCGGGCAACCTAGGCTTCACTGTAGGGCGTTGCTCCACCAGATCGAATAGTTAGGGCATAAGAAGTCAACGCCAGAAGCATAAAATACGATATAAATACAACAGCTTTTCCATCGTAGAAAACGATTAATGGCAACCAGTGTGAATGTTATGGTCATTTCTACGTTCCGGGCAACCTAGGCTTCAGTCTAGGGCCTTCCTCCACCAGATCGAATAGATAGGGCCTTAGAAGTCAACGCCAGAAGCATAAAATACGATAAAGATGCAACAGCTTTTCATAGTATAACAGGAATAACTGCAAACAGTGTGATAGTACTGGTCATTACTACGTTCCGGGTACCCTAGGTTTCACACTAGGGCGTTGCTCCACCAGATCGAATAGCTAGGGACTTAGAATTCAACGCCAGAAGGATAAAATACAATATAAGTACAACAGCTTTTCCATCGTATAAAATGAATAATTGCAGACATTGTGAAAGTTATGGTCATTTCTGCGTTCCGGGCAACCTAGGCTTCACTCTAGGCCGTTGCGCCACCAGATCGAATAGTTAGGGCCTTTGAAGTCAACGCCCGAAGCACAAAATACAAAATAACTAAAACAGTTTTTCCATCGTATAAAACGAATAATTGCAACCAGTATGAAAGTTAACGTCATTTCTACTTTCCGGGCAGCATAGGCTTCACCCTTGGGCGTTGCACCAACAGATTGAATAGTTATGGCCTTAGAAGTCAACACCTGAAGCATAAAATACAAAATAAATAGAACAGCTTTTCCATCGCATAAAACGAACAATAGCAACCAGTGTGAAAGTTATGGTCATTTCTACGTTCCAGGCAACCTAGGCTTCACTCTAGGGCGTTGTTCCACCAGATCGAATAGTTAGGGCCTAAGAAGTCAACGCCAGAAGCATAAAGTACGATATAAATACAACAGCTTTTCCATCGTATAAAACGAATAATTGCAACCACTGTGAAAGTTATGGTCATTTCTACGTTCCGGGCAACCTAGGCTTCACCCTAGGGCATTGCTCCAACAGATTGAATAGTTAGGGCCTTAGAAGTCAACGCCAGAAGCATAAAATACAATAAAGATGCAACAGTATTTCCATCGTATAACAGGAATAATTGCAACCAGTGTGAAGGTAATGGTATGTTCTAAGTTCCGGGCAACCTAGGCTTCACTCTAGGGCGGTGCTCCACCAGATCGAATAGCTAGGGCCTAAGAAGTCAACGCCAGAAGCATAAAATACAATATAAATACAACAGCTTTTACCTCGTATATAATGTCTAATTGCAAACAGTGTGAAAGTAATGGTCATTTCTACGTTCCGGGCAACCTAGGCTTCACTCTAGGGCGTAGGTCCACCACATGGAATAGCTCCGGCCTTAGAAGTCAACGCCTGCAGCATAAAATGCAGTAAAAATACAACAGTTTTTTCATCGTATAACAGGAATAATTGCAACAAGCGTGAAGGTAATGGTTATTTCTACATTCCGAGCAACCTAGGCTTCACTCTAGGGCGTTGCTCCACTAGATCAAATAGTTAGGGCCTTAGAAGTCGACGCCAGAGGCAGAAAAAGCAATATAAATACTACAGTTTTTCCATCGTATAACAGGAATAATTGCAACCAGTGTGAAGGTAATGGTATGTTCTAAGTTCCGGGCAACCTAGGCTTCACTCTAGGGCGGTGCTCCACCAGATCGAATAGCTAGGGCCTAAGAAGTCAACGCCAGAAGCATAAAATACAATATTAATACAACAGCTTTTACCTCGTATATAATGTCTAATTGCAAACAGTGTGAAAGTAATGGTCATTTCTACGTTCCGGGCAACCTAGGCTTCACTCTAGGGCGTAGGTCCACCACATGGAATAGCTCCGGCCTTAGAAGTCAACGCCTGGAGCATAAAATGCAATAAAAATACAACAGTTTTTTCATCGTATAACAGGAATAATTGCAACAAGCGTGAAGGTAATGGTTATTTCTACATTCCGAGCAACCTAGGCTTCACTCTAGGGCGTTGCTCCACTAGATCAAATAGTTAGGGCCTTAGAAGTCGACGCCAGAAGCGTAAAATACAATAAAGGTGCAACAGTTTTTCCATCGTATAACAGGAATAACTGCAAACAGTGTGAATGTACTGGTCAATTCTACGTTCCGGGTAACCTAGGCTTCACCCTAGGTCGTTCTTCCACCATATGGAATAGTTAGGGCCTAAGAAGTCAACGCCAGAAGCATAAAATACGATATAAATACAACAGCTTTTCCATCGTATAAAATGAATAATGGCAACCAGTGTGAAAGTTAAGGTCATTTCTACGCTCCGGGCAACCTAGGCTTCACTCTAGGGCCTTGCTCCACCAGATCGAATGGTTAGGGCCTAAGAAGTCAACGCCAGAAGCATAAAATACAATAAAGATGCAACAGTTTTTCCATCGTATAACAGGAATAATTGCAACCAGTGTGAAGGTAATGGTATGTTCTACGTTCCGGGCAACCTAGGCTTCACTCTAGGGCGGTGCTCCACCAGATCGAATAGCTAGGGCCTAAGAAGTCAACGCCAGATGAATAAAATACAATATAAGTACAACAGTTTTTCCATCGTATGAAATGAATAATTGCAAACATTGTGAAAGTAATGGTCATTTCCACGTTCCGGGCAACCTAGGCGTCTCTCTAGGGCATTGCTCCACCACAGCTAATAGCTACGGCCTTAGAAGTCAACGCCAGAAGCATAAAATACAATAAAAATGCAACTGATTTTTCATCGTATAGCATGACTAATTGCAGCCAGTGTGAAAGTAAAGACCATTTCTACGTTTCGGTCAACCTAGGCTTCACTCTAGGGCGTTGCTCCACCAGATCGAATAGTTAGGGCCTTAGAAGTCAACGCCCGAAGCATAAAATACAAAATAAATAGAACAGTTTTTCCATGTATAAAACGAATAATTGCTACCAGTGTGAGAGTTATGGTCATTTCCGCGTTCCGTGCAACCTAGTCTTCACGCTAGGGCGTTGTTCCACCAGATGGAATAGTTAGGGCCTAAGAAGTCAACGCCAGAAGCATAAAATACGATATAAATACAACAGCTTTTCCATCGTATAAAACGAATAATGGCAACCAGTGTGAAAGTTACGGCCATTTCTACGTTCCGGGCAACCTAGGCTTCACTCTAGGGCGGTGCTCCACCATATCGAATAGCTACGGCCGTAGAAGCCTACGCCTGAAGCATAAAATACAACAAAAATACAACGGTCTTTTCATCGTATAACAGGAATAATTGCAACCAGCGTGAAAGTAATGATCATTTCGGCGTTTCGGGCACCCTAGACTTAACTCTGACGCATTGCTCCACCAGATCGAATAGTTAGGGCCTAAGAAGTCAACGCCAGAAGCATAAAATACAATATAAATACAACAGTTTTTCCATTGTATAAAACGAATAATTGCTACCAGTGTAAAAGTTATGATCATTTCTTCGTTCCGGGCAACCTAGGCTTCTCTCTACGGCGTTCTTCCACCACATCGAATAGCTACGGCCTCAGAAGTCAACGCCCGAAGCATACAATGCAATAAAGATGCAACAGTTTTTCCATCGTATAACAGGATTAGTTGCAACCAGTTTGAAAGTGAAGGTCATTTCTACGTTCCGGGATACCTAGGCTTCACTCTAGGGCGTTGCTCCACTAGATCGAATAGCTAGGGCATTAGAAGTCAAAGCCAGAAGCATAAAATACGATATAAATACAACAGCTTTTCCATCGTATAAAAGGAATAATTGCAAACAGTGTGAAAGTAATGGTCATTTCTACGTTGCGGGCAACCTAGGCTTCACCCTAGGGCGATGCTCCACCAGATGAAACAGTTAGGGCCTTAGAAGTCAACGCCCGAAGCTAAAAATACAAAATAAATAGAACAGTTTTTCCATTGTATAAAACGAATAGTTGCTACCAGTGTAAAAGTTATGGTCATTTCTACGTTCCGGGCAACCTAGGCTTCACCCTAGGGCGTTGTTCCACCAGATCGAATAGTTAGGGCCTAAGAAGTGAACGCCAGGAGCATAAAATACAATATAAATACAACAGTTTTTCTATCGTATAAAACGAATAATTGCAACCAGTGTGAAAGCTATGGTCATTTCTACATTCCGAGCAACCTAGGCTTCACTCTAGGGCGTTGCTAAAACAGATTGAATAGTCAGGGCCTTATAAGTCAACGCCCGAAGCATAGAATGCAATAAAAATACAACAGTTTTTCCATCGTATAACAGGATTAATTGCAACTAGTTTGAAAGTGATGGTCATTTCTACGTTCCGGGCAACCTAGGCTTCACTCTAGGGCGTTGCTCCACCAGATTAAACAGTTAGGGCCTTAGAAGTCAACGCCCGAAGCATGCAATGCAAAATAAATAGAACAGTTTTTCCATTGTATAAAACGAATAATTGCTACCAGTGTAAAAGTTATGGTCATTTCTACGTGCCTGGCAACCTACGTGTCACTCTAGGGCGTTGCTGCTCCACATCTGATAGCTACGGCCTTAGGACTTAACGCCGGAAGCATAAAATACAATATAAATACTACAGCTTTGCCATCTTATAAAATGAATAATTGCAAACAGTATGAAGGTAATGGTCATTTCTACGTTCCGGGCAACCTAGGCTTCAGTCTAGGGCCTTCCTCCGCCAGATCGAACAGTTAGGGCCTTAGAAATCAACGCCAGAAACATAAAATAACATAAAGATGCAACAGCTTTCCTTCGTATAACAGGAATAACTGCAAACAGTGTGATAGTACTGGTCATTACTACGTTCCGTTTAATCTAGGCTTCACGCTAGGGCGCTGCTCCACCAGATCGAGTAGCTAGGGACTAAGAATTCAACGCCAGAAGAATAAAATGCAATATAAGTACAACAGTTTTTCCATCGTATACAATGAGTAATTGCTACCAGTGTGAAAGTTATGGTCATTTCTACGTCCCGGGCAACCTAGGCTTCACTGTAGAGTGAGGCTCCACAAGATCGAATAGGTAGTGCCTTAGAAGGCAACGACAGAAGCATAATATACAACATAAATATAACAGTTTTTCGATCGTATAAAACGAATAATAGCAATCAGTGTGAAAGTTGTGGTCATTTCTACGTTCCGGGCTACCTAGGCTGCACTCTAGGGCGTTGCTCCACCAGATCGAATAGGTAGGGCCATACAAGTCAACGCCAGAAGCATAAAACACAATAAAAATGCAACAGTTTTTCCATCTTATAGCATGACTAATTGCAACCAGTGCGAAAGTAATGATCATTTCTACGTTCCGGGCAACCTAGGCTTCACTCTAGGGCGTTTCTCCACCAGACCAAACAGTTAGGGCCTTAGAAGTCAACGCCCGAAGCATAAAATGCAAAATAAATATAACAGCTTTTACATCGTATGAAACGGATAACAGCAACCAGTCTGAAAGTACTGGACATTTCTACGTTCCGGGTAACCTAGGTTTCACGCTAGGGCGTTGCTCCACCAGATCGAATAGCTAGGGACTTAGAAGTCAACGCCAGGAGCATAAAATACAATATAAATACAACAGCTTTTCCATCGTATAAAATGAATAATAGCAACCAGTGTGAAAGTTATGGTCATTTCCACGTTCCGGGCAACCTAGGCATCACTCTAGGGCGTTGTTCCTCCAAAGCGAATAGTTAGGGCCTTAGAAGTCAACGCCCAAAGCATAAAGTACAATATAAGTACAACAGTTTTTCCATCGTATAAAATGAATGATTGCGATCATTGTGAAAGTAATGGTCATTTCTACGTTCCGGGCAACCTAGACTGCACTCTAGGGTGTTGCTCCAACAGATGGAATAGCTAGGGCCTTAGAAGTCAACGCCCGAAGCATAAAATGCAAAATAAATATAACAGCTTTTCCATCGTATGAAACGAATAACAGCAACCAGTCTGAAAGTACTGGTCATTTCTACGTTCCGGGTAACCTAGGTTTCACACTAGGGCGTTGCTCCACCAGACCGAATAGCTAGGGACTTAGAATTCAGCGCCAGAAGGATAAAATACAATATAAGGCCACAGTTTTTCCATCGTATGAAATGAATAATTGCAGACATTGTGAAAGTAATGGTCATTTCTACGTTCCGGGTAACCTAGGTTTCACACTAGGGCGTTGCTCCACCAGACCGAATAGCTAGGGACTTAGAATTCAACGCCAGAAGGATAAAATACAATATAAGTACAATAGTTTTTCCATCGTATGAAATGAATAATTGCAGACATTGTGAAAGTAATGGTCATTTCTACGTTCCGGGCAACCTAGGCTGCACTCTAGGGTGTTGCTCCACCAGATGGAAAAGATAGGGACTTAGAATTCAATGCCAGAAGCATAAAATGCAATATAAATATAACAGCTTTTCCATCGTATAAAACGAATAATAGCAACCCGTGTGAAAGTTATGGTCATTTCTACGTTCCGGGCAACCTAGGCTTCACTCTAGGGCGTTGCTCCACCAGATCGAATAGTTAGGGCCTTAGAAGTCAACCCCCGAAGCAAAAAATGCAAAATGAATAGAACAGTTTTTCCATTGTATATAACGAATAACTGTAACCAGTGTGAAAGTACTGGTCATTTCTACGTTCCGGGCAACCTAGGCTTCACTGTAGGGCGTTGCTCCACCAGATCGAATAGTTAGGGCATAAGAAGTCAACGCCAGAAGCATAAAATACGATATAAATACAACAGCTTTTCCATCGTAGAAAACGATTAATGGCAACCAGTGTGAATGTTATGGTCATTTCTACGTTCCGGGCAACCTAGGCTTCAGTCTAGGGCCTTCCTCCACCAGATCGAATAGATAGGGCCTTAGAAGTCAACGCCAGAAGCATAAAATACGATAAAGATGCAACAGCTTTTCATAGTATAACAGGAATAACTGCAAACAGTGTGATAGTACTGGTCATTACTACGTTCCGGGTACCCTAGGTTTCACACTAGGGCGTTGCTCCACCAGATCGAATAGCTAGGGACTTAGAATTCAACGCCAGAAGGATAAAATACAATATAAGTACAACAGCTTTTCCATCGTATAAAATGAATAATTTTAGACATTGTGAAAGTTATGGTCATTTCTGCGTTCCGGGCAACCTAGGCTTCACTCTAGGCCGTTGCGCCACCAGATCGAATAGTTAGGGCCTTTGAAGTCAACGCCCGAAGCACAAAATACAAAATAACTAAAACAGTTTTTCCATCGTATAAAACGAATAATTGCAACCAGTATGAAAGTTAACGTCATTTCTACTTTCCGGGCAGCATAGGCTTCACCCTTGGGCGTTGCACCAACAGATTGAATAGTTAGGGCCTTAGAAGTCAACACCTGAAGCATAAAATACAAAATAAATAGAACAGCTTTTCCATCGCATAAAACGAACAATAGCAACCAGTGTGAAAGTTATGGTCATTTCTACGTTCCAGGCAACCTAGGCTTCACTCTAGGGCGTTGTTCCACCAGATCGAATAGTTAGGGCCTAAGAAGTCAACGCCAGAAGCATAAAGTACGATATAAATACAACAGCTTTTCCATCGTATAAAACGAATAATTGCAACCACTGTGAAAGTTATGGTCATTTCTACGTTCCGGGCAACCTAGGCTTCACCCTAGGGCATTGCTCCAACAGATTGAATAGTTAGGGCCTTAGAAGTCAACGCCAGAAGCATAAAATACAATAAAGATGCAACAGTATTTCCATCGTATAACAGGAATAATTGCAACCAGTGTGAAGGTAATGGTATGTTCTAAGTTCCGGGCAACCTAGGCTTCACTCTAGGGCGGTGCTCCACCAGATCGAATAGCTAGGGCCTAAGAAGTCAACGCCAGAAGCATAAAATACAATATAAATACAACAGCTTTTACCTCGTATATAATGTCTAATTGCAAACAGTGTGAAAGTAATGGTCATTTCTACGTTCCGGGCAACCTAGGCTTCACTCTAGGGCGTAGGTCCACCACATGGAATAGCTCCGGCCTTAGAAGTCAACGCCTGAAGCATAAAATGCAGTAAAAATACAACAGTTTTTTCATCGTATAACAGGAATAATTGCAACAAGCGTGAAGGTAATGGTTATTTCTACATTCCGAGCAACCTAGGCTTCACTCTAGGGCGTTGCTCCACTAGATCAAATAGTTAGGGCCTTAGAAGTCGACGCCAGAGGCAGAAAAAGCAATATAAATACTACAGTTTTTCCATCGTATAACAGGAATAATTGCAACCAGTGTGAAGGTAATGGTATGTTCTAAGTTCCGGGCAACCTAGGCTTCACTCTAGGGCGGTGCTCCACCAGATCGAATAGCTAGGGCCTAAGAAGTCAACGCCAGAAGCATAAAATACAATATTAATACAACAGCTTTTACCTCGTATATAATGTCTAATTGCAAACAGTGTGAAAGTAATGGTCATTTCTACGTTCCGGGCAACCTAGGCTTCACTCTAGGGCGTAGGTCCACCACATGGAATAGCTCCGGCCTTAGAAGTCAACGCCTGGAGCATAAAATGCAATAAAAGTACAACAGTGTTTCCATCATATAACAGGAATAATTGCATCCAGTTTGAAAGTGATGGCCGATTCTACGTTCCGGGCAACCTAGGCTTCACCCTAGGGCGTTGCACCACCAGATCGAATAGTTAGTGCCTTAGCAGGCAACGCCAGAAGCATAATATGCAACATAAATATAATAGTTTTTCCATCGTATAGCATGACTAATTGCAGCAAGTGCGAAAGTAATGATCATTTCTACGTTCCGGGCAACCTAGGCTTCACTCTAGGGCGTTGCTCCACCAGACCAAACAGTTAGGGCCTTAGAAGTCAACGCCCGAAGCATAAAATGCAAAATAAATATAACAGCTTATCCATCGTATGAAACGGATAACAGCAACCAGTCTGAAAGTACTGGACATTTCTACGTACCGTGTAACCTAGGTTTCACACTAGGGCGTTGCTCCACCAGATCGAATAGCTAGGGACTTAGAAGTCAACGCCAGGAGCATAAAATAGAATAAAAATACAACAGCTTTTCCATCGTATAAAATGAATAATTGCAAACAGTGTGAAGGTAATGGCCATTTCTACGTTCCGGGTAACCTAGGTTTCACACTAGGGCGTTGCTCCACCAGATCGAATAGCTAGGGACTTAGAATTCAACGCCAGAAGGATAAAATACAATATAAGTACAACAGTTTTTCCATCGTATAAAATGAATAATTGCAGACATTGTGAAAGTAATGGTCATTTCTACGTTCCGGTCAACCTAGGTGTCACTCTAGGGCGTTGCTCCACCACACCTAATAGCTACGGCCTTAGAAATCAACGCCAGGAGCATAAAATACAATATAAATACAACAGCTTTTCCATCGTATAAAATGAATAATTGCACACAGTGTGAAAGTAATGGTCATTTATACGTTCCGGGCAACCTAGGCTTCACTGTAGGGCGTTGCTCCACCAAATCGAATAGTTAGGGCCTTAGAAGTCAACGCCCGAAGCACAAAATACAATATAAGTACAACAGCTTTGCCATCGTATAAAATGAATAATTGCAAACTGTGTGAAGGTAATGGCCATTTCTACGTTCCGAGCAACCTAGGCTGGACTCTAGGGTGTTGCTCCACCAGATGGAATAGCTAGGGCCTTAGAAGTCAACGCCCGAAGCATAAAATGCAAAATAAATATAACAGCTTTTCCATCGTATGAAACGAATAACAGCAACCAGTGTGAATGTTATGGTCATTTATACGTTTCGGGTAACCTAGGTTTCACACTAGGTCGTTGCTCCACCAGACCGAATAGCTAGGGACTTAGAATTCAACGCCAGAAGGATAAAATACAATATAAGTACAACAGTTTTTCCATCGTATGAAATGAATAGTTGCAGACATTGTGAAAGTAATGGTCATTTCTACGTTCCGGGCAACCTAGGCTGCACTCTAGGGTGTTGCTCCACCAGATGGAATAGATAGGGACTTAGAATTCAATGCCAGAAGCATAAAATGCTATATAAATATAACAGCTTTTCCATCGTATAAAACGAATAATAGCAACCAGTGTGAAAGTTACGGTCATTTCTACGTTCCGGGCAACCTAGGCTTCACTCTAGCGCGTTGCTCCACCAGATCGAATAGTTAGGGCCTTGGAAGTCAACGCCCGAAGCATAAAATGCAAAATAAATAGAACAGTTTTTCCATTGTATAAAACGAGTAACTGTAACCAGTGTGAAAGTACTGGACATTTCTACGTTCCGGGCAACCTAGGTTTCACTGTAGGGCGTTGCTCCACCAAATCGAATAGTTAGGGCCTTAGAAGTCATCGCCCGAAGCATAAAATACAATATAAGTACAACAGTTTTTCCATCGTATAGAATGAATGATTGCGAACATTGTGAAATTAATGGTCATTTCTACGTGCCTGGCAACCTACGTGTCACTCTAGGGCGTTGCTGCTCCACATCTGATAGCTACGGCCTTAGGACTTAACGCCGGAAGCATAAAATACAATATAAATACTACAGTTTTGCCATTTTATAAAATGAATAATTGCAAACAGTATGAAGGTAATGGTCATTTCTACGTTCCGGGCAACCTAGGCTTCAGTCTAGGGCCTTCCTCCGCCAGATCGAACAGTTAGGGCCTTAGAAATCAACGCCAGAAACATAAAATAACATAAAGATGCAACAGCTTTCCTTCGTATAACAGGAATAACTGCAAACAGTGTGATAGTACTGGTCATTACTACGTTCCGTTTAATCTAGGCTTCACGCTAGGGCGCTGCTCCACCAGATCGAGTAGCTAGGGACTAAGAATTCAACGCCAGAAGAATAAAATGCAATATAAGTACAACAGTTTTTCCATCGTATACAATGAGTAATTGCTACCAGTGTGAAAGTTATGGTCATTTCTACGTCCCGGGCAACCTAGGCTTCACTGTAGAGTGAGGCTCCACAAGATCGAATAGGTAGTGCCTTAGAAGGCAACGACAGAAGCATAATATACAACATAAATATAACAGTTTTTCGATCGTATAAAACGAATAATAGCAATCAGTGTGAAAGTTGTGGTCATTTCTACGTTCCGGGCTACCTAGGCTGCACTCTAGGGCGTTGCTCCACCAGATCGAATAGGTAGGGCCATACAAGTCAACGCCAGAAGCATAAAACACAATAAAAATGCAACAGTTTTTCCATCTTATAGCATGACTAATTGCAACCAGTGCGAAAGTAATGATCATTTCTACGTTCCGGGCAACCTAGGCTTCACTCTAGGGCGTTTCTCCACCAGACCAAACAGTTAGGGCCTTAGAAGTCAACGCCCGAAGCATAAAATGCAAAATAAATATAACAGCTTTTACATCGTATGAAACGGATAACAGCAACCAGTCTGAAAGTACTGGACATTTCTACGTTCCGGGTAACCTAGGTTTCACGCTAGGGCGTTGCTCCACCAGATCGAATAGCTAGGGACTTAGAAGTCAACGCCAGGAGCATAAAATACAATATAAATACAACAGCTTTTCCATCGTATAAAATGAATAATAGCAACCAGTGTGAAAGTTATGGTCATTTCCACGTTCCGGGCAACCTAGGCATCACTCTAGGGCGTTGTTCCTCCAAAGCGAATAGTTAGGGCCTTAGAAGTCAACGCCCAAAGCATAAAGTACAATATAAGTACAACAGTTTTTCCATCGTATAAAATGAATGATTGCGATCATTGTGAAAGTAATGGTCATTTCTACGTTCCGGGCAACCTAGACTGCACTCTAGGGTGTTGCTCCAACAGATGGAATAGCTAGGGCCTTAGAAGTCAACGCCCGAAGCATAAAATGCAAAATAAATATAACAGCTTTTCCATCGTATGAAACGAATAACAGCAACCAGTCTGAAAGTACTGGTCATTTCTACGTTCCGGGTAACCTAGGTTTCACACTAGGGCGTTGCTCCACCAGACCGAATAGCTAGGGACTTAGAATTCAGCGCCAGAAGGATAAAATACAATATAAGGCCACAGTTTTTCCATCGTATGAAATGAATAATTGCAGACATTGTGAAAGTAATGGTCATTTCTACGTTCCGGGTAACCTAGGTTTCACACTAGGGCGTTGCTCCACCAGACCGAATAGCTAGGGACTTAGAATTCAACGCCAGAAGGATAAAATACAATATAAGTACAATAGTTTTTCCATCGTATGAAATGAATAATTGCAGACATTGTGAAAGTAATGGTCATTTCTACGTTCCGGGCAACCTAGGCTGCACTCTAGGGTGTTGCTCCACCAGATGGAAAAGATAGGGACTTAGAATTCAATGCCAGAAGCATAAAATGCAATATAAATATAACAGCTTTTCCATCGTATAAAACGAATAATAGCAACCAGTGTGAAAGTTATGGTCATTTCTACGTTCCGGGCAACCTAGGCTTCACTCTAGGGCGTTGCTCCACCAGATCGAATAGTTAGGGCCTTAGAAGTCAACCCCCGAAGCAAAAAATGCAAAATGAATAGAACAGTTTTTCCATTGTATATAACGAATAACTGTAACCAGTGTGAAAGTACTGGTCATTTCTACGTTCCGGGCAACCTAGGCTTCACTGTAGGGCGTTGCTCCACCAGATCGAATAGTTAGGGCATAAGAAGTCAACGCCAGAAGCATAAAATACGATATAAATACAACAGCTTTTCCATCGTAGAAAACGATTAATGGCAACCAGTGTGAATGTTATGGTCATTTCTACGTTCCGGGCAACCTAGGCTTCAGTCTAGGGCCTTCCTCCACCAGATCGAATAGATAGGGCCTTAGAAGTCAACGCCAGAAGCATAAAATACGATAAAGATGCAACAGCTTTTCATAGTATAACAGGAATAACTGCAAACAGTGTGATAGTACTGGTCATTACTACGTTCCGGGTACCCTAGGTTTCACACTAGGGCGTTGCTCCACCAGATCGAATAGCTAGGGACTTAGAATTCAACGCCAGAAGGATAAAATACAATATAAGTACAACAGCTTTTCCATCGTATAAAATGAATAATTGCAGACATTGTGAAAGTTATGGTCATTTCTGCGTTCCGGGCAACCTAGGCTTCACTCTAGGCCGTTGCGCCACCAGATCGAATAGTTAGGGCCTTTGAAGTCAACGCCCGAAGCACAAAATACAAAATAACTAAAACAGTTTTTCCATCGTATAAAACGAATAATTGCAACCAGTATGAAAGTTAACGTCATTTCTACTTTCCGGGCAGCATAGGCTTCACCCTTGGGCGTTGCACCAACAGATTGAATAGTTATGGCCTTAGAAGTCAACACCTGAAGCATAAAATACAAAATAAATAGAACAGCTTTTCCATCGCATAAAACGAACAATAGCAACCAGTGTGAAAGTTATGGTCATTTCTACGTTCCAGGCAACCTAGGCTTCACTCTAGGGCGTTGTTCCACCAGATCGAATAGTTAGGGCCTAAGAAGTCAACGCCAGAAGCATAAAGTACGATATAAATACAACAGCTTTTCCATCGTATAAAACGAATAATTGCAACCACTGTGAAAGTTATGGTCATTTCTACGTTCCGGGCAACCTAGGCTTCACCCTAGGGCATTGCTCCAACAGATTGAATAGTTAGGGCCTTAGAAGTCAACGCCAGAAGCATAAAATACAATAAAGATGCAACAGTATTTCCATCGTATAACAGGAATAATTGCAACCAGTGTGAAGGTAATGGTATGTTCTAAGTTCCGGGCAACCTAGGCTTCACTCTAGGGCGGTGCTCCACCAGATCGAATAGCTAGGGCCTAAGAAGTCAACGCCAGAAGCATAAAATACAATATAAATACAACAGCTTTTACCTCGTATATAATGTCTAATTGCAAACAGTGTGAAAGTAATGGTCATTTCTACGTTCCGGGCAACCTAGGCTTCACTCTAGGGCGTAGGTCCACCACATGGAATAGCTCCGGCCTTAGAAGTCAACGCCTGCAGCATAAAATGCAGTAAAAATACAACAGTTTTTTCATCGTATAACAGGAATAATTGCAACAAGCGTGAAGGTAATGGTTATTTCTACATTCCGAGCAACCTAGGCTTCACTCTAGGGCGTTGCTCCACTAGATCAAATAGTTAGGGCCTTAGAAGTCGACGCCAGAGGCAGAAAAAGCAATATAAATACTACAGTTTTTCCATCGTATAACAGGAATAATTGCAACCAGTGTGAAGGTAATGGTATGTTCTAAGTTCCGGGCAACCTAGGCTTCACTCTAGGGCGGTGCTCCACCAGATCGAATAGCTAGGGCCTAAGAAGTCAACGCCAGAAGCATAAAATACAATATTAATACAACAGCTTTTACCTCGTATATAATGTCTAATTGCAAACAGTGTGAAAGTAATGGTCATTTCTACGTTCCGGGCAACCTAGGCTTCACTCTAGGGCGTAGGTCCACCACATGGAATAGCTCCGGCCTTAGAAGTCAACGCCTGGAGCATAAAATGCAATAAAAATACAACAGTTTTTTCATCGTATAACAGGAATAATTGCAACAAGCGTGAAGGTAATGGTTATTTCTACATTCCGAGCAACCTAGGCTTCACTCTAGGGCGTTGCTCCACTAGATCAAATAGTTAGGGCCTTAGAAGTCGACGCCAGAAGCGTAAAATACAATAAAGGTGCAACAGTTTTTCCATCGTATAACAGGAATAACTGCAAACAGTGTGAATGTACTGGTCAATTCTACGTTCCGGGTAACCTAGGCTTCACCCTAGGTCGTTCTTCCACCATATGGAATAGTTAGGGCCTAAGAAGTCAACGCCAGAAGCATAAAATACGATATAAATACAACAGCTTTTCCATCGTATAAAATGAATAATGGCAACCAGTGTGAAAGTTAAGGTCATTTCTACGCTCCGGGCAACCTAGGCTTCACTCTAGGGCCTTGCTCCACCAGATCGAATGGTTAGGGCCTAAGAAGTCAACGCCAGAAGCATAAAATACAATAAAGATGCAACAGTTTTTCCATCGTATAACAGGAATAATTGCAACCAGTGTGAAGGTAATGGTATGTTCTACGTTCCGGGCAACCTAGGCTTCACTCTAGGGCGGTGCTCCACCAGATCGAATAGCTAGGGCCTAAGAAGTCAACGCCAGATGAATAAAATACAATATAAGTACAACAGTTTTTCCATCGTATGAAATGAATAATTGCAAACATTGTGAAAGTAATGGTCATTTCCACGTTCCGGGCAACCTAGGCGTCTCTCTAGGGCATTGCTCCACCACAGCTAATAGCTACGGCCTTAGAAGTCAACGCCAGAAGCATAAAATACAATAAAAATGCAACTGATTTTTCATCGTATAGCATGACTAATTGCAGCCAGTGTGAAAGTAAAGACCATTTCTACGTTTCGGTCAACCTAGGCTTCACTCTAGGGCGTTGCTCCACCAGATCGAATAGTTAGGGCCTTAGAAGTCAACGCCCGAAGCATAAAATACAAAATAAATAGAACAGTTTTTCCATGTATAAAACGAATAATTGCTACCAGTGTGAGAGTTATGGTCATTTCCGCGTTCCGTGCAACCTAGTCTTCACGCTAGGGCGTTGTTCCACCAGATGGAATAGTTAGGGCCTAAGAAGTCAACGCCAGAAGCATAAAATACGATATAAATACAACAGCTTTTCCATCGTATAAAACGAATAATGGCAACCAGTGTGAAAGTTACGGCCATTTCTACGTTCCGGGCAACCTAGGCTTCACTCTAGGGCGGTGCTCCACCATATCGAATAGCTACGGCCGTAGAAGCCTACGCCTGAAGCATAAAATACAACAAAAATACAACGGTCTTTTCATCGTATAACAGGAATAATTGCAACCAGCGTGAAAGTAATGATCATTTCGGCGTTTCGGGCACCCTAGACTTAACTCTGACGCATTGCTCCACCAGATCGAATAGTTAGGGCCTAAGAAGTCAACGCCAGAAGCATAAAATACAATATAAATACAACAGTTTTTCCATTGTATAAAACGAATAATTGCTACCAGTGTAAAAGTTATGATCATTTCTTCGTTCCGGGCAACCTAGGCTTCTCTCTACGGCGTTCTTCCACCACATCGAATAGCTACGGCCTCAGAAGTCAACGCCCGAAGCATACAATGCAATAAAGATGCAACAGTTTTTCCATCGTATAACAGGATTAGTTGCAACCAGTTTGAAAGTGAAGGTCATTTCTACGTTCCGGGATACCTAGGCTTCACTCTAGGGCGTTGCTCCACTAGATCGAATAGCTAGGGCATTAGAAGTCAAAGCCAGAAGCATAAAATACGATATAAATACAACAGCTTTTCCATCGTATAAAAGGAATAATTGCAAACAGTGTGAAAGTAATGGTCATTTCTACGTTGCGGGCAACCTAGGCTTCACCCTAGGGCGATGCTCCACCAGATGAAACAGTTAGGGCCTTAGAAGTCAACGCCCGAAGCTAAAAATACAAAATAAATAGAACAGTTTTTCCATTGTATAAAACGAATAGTTGCTACCAGTGTAAAAGTTATGGTCATTTCTACGTTCCGGGCAACCTAGGCTTCACCCTAGGGCGTTGTTCCACCAGATCGAATAGTTAGGGCCTAAGAAGTGAACGCCAGGAGCATAAAATACAATATAAATACAACAGTTTTTCTATCGTATAAAACGAATAATTGCAACCAGTGTGAAAGCTATGGTCATTTCTACATTCCGAGCAACCTAGGCTTCACTCTAGGGCGTTGCTAAAACAGATTGAATAGTCAGGGCCTTATAAGTCAACGCCCGAAGCATAGAATGCAATAAAAATACAACAGTTTTTCCATCGTATAACAGGATTAATTGCAACTAGTTTGAAAGTGATGGTCATTTCTACGTTCCGGGCAACCTAGGCTTCACTCTAGGGCGTTGCTCCACCAGATTAAACAGTTAGGGCCTTAGAAGTCAACGCCCGAAGCATGCAATGCAAAATAAATAGAACAGTTTTTCCATTGTATAAAACGAATAATTGCTACCAGTGTAAAAGTTATGGTCATTTCTACGTGCCTGGCAACCTACGTGTCACTCTAGGGCGTTGCTGCTCCACATCTGATAGCTACGGCCTTAGGACTTAACGCCGGAAGCATAAAATACAATATAAATACTACAGCTTTGCCATCTTATAAAATGAATAATTGCAAACAGTATGAAGGTAATGGTCATTTCTACGTTCCGGGCAACCTAGGCTTCAGTCTAGGGCCTTCCTCCGCCAGATCGAACAGTTAGGGCCTTAGAAATCAACGCCAGAAACATAAAATAACATAAAGATGCAACAGCTTTCCTTCGTATAACAGGAATAACTGCAAACAGTGTGATAGTACTGGTCATTACTACGTTCCGTTTAATCTAGGCTTCACGCTAGGGCGCTGCTCCACCAGATCGAGTAGCTAGGGACTAAGAATTCAACGCCAGAAGAATAAAATGCAATATAAGTACAACAGTTTTTCCATCGTATACAATGAGTAATTGCTACCAGTGTGAAAGTTATGGTCATTTCTACGTCCCGGGCAACCTAGGCTTCACTGTAGAGTGAGGCTCCACAAGATCGAATAGGTAGTGCCTTAGAAGGCAACGACAGAAGCATAATATACAACATAAATATAACAGTTTTTCGATCGTATAAAACGAATAATAGCAATCAGTGTGAAAGTTGTGGTCATTTCTACGTTCCGGGCTACCTAGGCTGCACTCTAGGGCGTTGCTCCACCAGATCGAATAGGTAGGGCCATACAAGTCAACGCCAGAAGCATAAAACACAATAAAAATGCAACAGTTTTTCCATCTTATAGCATGACTAATTGCAACCAGTGCGAAAGTAATGATCATTTCTACGTTCCGGGCAACCTAGGCTTCACTCTAGGGCGTTTCTCCACCAGACCAAACAGTTAGGGCCTTAGAAGTCAACGCCCGAAGCATAAAATGCAAAATAAATATAACAGCTTTTACATCGTATGAAACGGATAACAGCAACCAGTCTGAAAGTACTGGACATTTCTACGTTCCGGGTAACCTAGGTTTCACGCTAGGGCGTTGCTCCACCAGATCGAATAGCTAGGGACTTAGAAGTCAACGCCAGGAGCATAAAATACAATATAAATACAACAGCTTTTCCATCGTATAAAATGAATAATAGCAACCAGTGTGAAAGTTATGGTCATTTCCACGTTCCGGGCAACCTAGGCATCACTCTAGGGCGTTGTTCCTCCAAAGCGAATAGTTAGGGCCTTAGAAGTCAACGCCCAAAGCATAAAGTACAATATAAGTACAACAGTTTTTCCATCGTATAAAATGAATGATTGCGATCATTGTGAAAGTAATGGTCATTTCTACGTTCCGGGCAACCTAGACTGCACTCTAGGGTGTTGCTCCAACAGATGGAATAGCTAGGGCCTTAGAAGTCAACGCCCGAAGCATAAAATGCAAAATAAATATAACAGCTTTTCCATCGTATGAAACGAATAACAGCAACCAGTCTGAAAGTACTGGTCATTTCTACGTTCCGGGTAACCTAGGTTTCACACTAGGGCGTTGCTCCACCAGACCGAATAGCTAGGGACTTAGAATTCAGCGCCAGAAGGATAAAATACAATATAAGGCCACAGTTTTTCCATCGTATGAAATGAATAATTGCAGACATTGTGAAAGTAATGGTCATTTCTACGTTCCGGGTAACCTAGGTTTCACACTAGGGCGTTGCTCCACCAGACCGAATAGCTAGGGACTTAGAATTCAACGCCAGAAGGATAAAATACAATATAAGTACAATAGTTTTTCCATCGTATGAAATGAATAATTGCAGACATTGTGAAAGTAATGGTCATTTCTACGTTCCGGGCAACCTAGGCTGCACTCTAGGGTGTTGCTCCACCAGATGGAAAAGATAGGGACTTAGAATTCAATGCCAGAAGCATAAAATGCAATATAAATATAACAGCTTTTCCATCGTATAAAACGAATAATAGCAACCCGTGTGAAAGTTATGGTCATTTCTACGTTCCGGGCAACCTAGGCTTCACTCTAGGGCGTTGCTCCACCAGATCGAATAGTTAGGGCCTTAGAAGTCAACCCCCGAAGCAAAAAATGCAAAATGAATAGAACAGTTTTTCCATTGTATATAACGAATAACTGTAACCAGTGTGAAAGTACTGGTCATTTCTACGTTCCGGGCAACCTAGGCTTCACTGTAGGGCGTTGCTCCACCAGATCGAATAGTTAGGGCATAAGAAGTCAACGCCAGAAGCATAAAATACGATATAAATACAACAGCTTTTCCATCGTAGAAAACGATTAATGGCAACCAGTGTGAATGTTATGGTCATTTCTACGTTCCGGGCAACCTAGGCTTCAGTCTAGGGCCTTCCTCCACCAGATCGAATAGATAGGGCCTTAGAAGTCAACGCCAGAAGCATAAAATACGATAAAGATGCAACAGCTTTTCATAGTATAACAGGAATAACTGCAAACAGTGTGATAGTACTGGTCATTACTACGTTCCGGGTACCCTAGGTTTCACACTAGGGCGTTGCTCCACCAGATCGAATAGCTAGGGACTTAGAATTCAACGCCAGAAGGATAAAATACAATATAAGTACAACAGCTTTTCCATCGTATAAAATGAATAATTTTAGACATTGTGAAAGTTATGGTCATTTCTGCGTTCCGGGCAACCTAGGCTTCACTCTAGGCCGTTGCGCCACCAGATCGAATAGTTAGGGCCTTTGAAGTCAACGCCCGAAGCACAAAATACAAAATAACTAAAACAGTTTTTCCATCGTATAAAACGAATAATTGCAACCAGTATGAAAGTTAACGTCATTTCTACTTTCCGGGCAGCATAGGCTTCACCCTTGGGCGTTGCACCAACAGATTGAATAGTTAGGGCCTTAGAAGTCAACACCTGAAGCATAAAATACAAAATAAATAGAACAGCTTTTCCATCGCATAAAACGAACAATAGCAACCAGTGTGAAAGTTATGGTCATTTCTACGTTCCAGGCAACCTAGGCTTCACTCTAGGGCGTTGTTCCACCAGATCGA
Organism: Calliopsis andreniformis; assembly: GCF_051401765.1. Taxonomy (NCBI): domain Eukaryota; kingdom Metazoa; phylum Arthropoda; class Insecta; order Hymenoptera; family Andrenidae; genus Calliopsis; species Calliopsis andreniformis. The sequence continues at coordinate 23,681,996 of NW_027480423.1, forward strand.
ATAGTTAGGGCCTAAGAAGTCAACGCCAGAAGCATAAAGTACGATATAAATACAACAGCTTTTCCATCGTATAAAACGAATAATTGCAACCACTGTGAAAGTTATGGTCATTTCTACGTTCCGGGCAACCTAGGCTTCACCCTAGGGCATTGCTCCAACAGATTGAATAGTTAGGGCCTTAGAAGTCAACGCCAGAAGCATAAAATACAATAAAGATGCAACAGTATTTCCATCGTATAACAGGAATAATTGCAACCAGTGTGAAGGTAATGGTATGTTCTAAGTTCCGGGCAACCTAGGCTTCACTCTAGGGCGGTGCTCCACCAGATCGAATAGCTAGGGCCTAAGAAGTCAACGCCAGAAGCATAAAATACAATATAAATACAACAGCTTTTACCTCGTATATAATGTCTAATTGCAAACAGTGTGAAAGTAATGGTCATTTCTACGTTCCGGGCAACCTAGGCTTCACTCTAGGGCGTAGGTCCACCACATGGAATAGCTCCGGCCTTAGAAGTCAACGCCTGAAGCATAAAATGCAGTAAAAATACAACAGTTTTTTCATCGTATAACAGGAATAATTGCAACAAGCGTGAAGGTAATGGTTATTTCTACATTCCGAGCAACCTAGGCTTCACTCTAGGGCGTTGCTCCACTAGATCAAATAGTTAGGGCCTTAGAAGTCGACGCCAGAGGCAGAAAAAGCAATATAAATACTACAGTTTTTCCATCGTATAACAGGAATAATTGCAACCAGTGTGAAGGTAATGGTATGTTCTAAGTTCCGGGCAACCTAGGCTTCACTCTAGGGCGGTGCTCCACCAGATCGAATAGCTAGGGCCTAAGAAGTCAACGCCAGAAGCATAAAATACAATATTAATACAACAGCTTTTACCTCGTATATAATGTCTAATTGCAAACAGTGTGAAAGTAATGGTCATTTCTACGTTCCGGGCAACCTAGGCTTCACTCTAGGGCGTAGGTCCACCACATGGAATAGCTCCGGCCTTAGAAGTCAACGCCTGGAGCATAAAATGCAATAAAAGTACAACAGTGTTTCCATCATATAACAGGAATAATTGCATCCAGTTTGAAAGTGATGGCCGATTCTACGTTCCGGGCAACCTAGGCTTCACCCTAGGGCGTTGCACCACCAGATCGAATAGTTAGTGCCTTAGCAGGCAACGCCAGAAGCATAATATGCAACATAAATATAATAGTTTTTCCATCGTATAGCATGACTAATTGCAGCAAGTGCGAAAGTAATGATCATTTCTACGTTCCGGGCAACCTAGGCTTCACTCTAGGGCGTTGCTCCACCAGACCAAACAGTTAGGGCCTTAGAAGTCAACGCCCGAAGCATAAAATGCAAAATAAATATAACAGCTTATCCATCGTATGAAACGGATAACAGCAACCAGTCTGAAAGTACTGGACATTTCTACGTACCGTGTAACCTAGGTTTCACACTAGGGCGTTGCTCCACCAGATCGAATAGCTAGGGACTTAGAAGTCAACGCCAGGAGCATAAAATAGAATAAAAATACAACAGCTTTTCCATCGTATAAAATGAATAATTGCAAACAGTGTGAAGGTAATGGCCATTTCTACGTTCCGGGTAACCTAGGTTTCACACTAGGGCGTTGCTCCACCAGATCGAATAGCTAGGGACTTAGAATTCAACGCCAGAAGGATAAAATACAATATAAGTACAACAGTTTTTCCATCGTATAAAATGAATAATTGCAGACATTGTGAAAGTAATGGTCATTTCTACGTTCCGGTCAACCTAGGTGTCACTCTAGGGCGTTGCTCCACCACACCTAATAGCTACGGCCTTAGAAATCAACGCCAGGAGCATAAAATACAATATAAATACAACAGCTTTTCCATCGTATAAAATGAATAATTGCACACAGTGTGAAAGTAATGGTCATTTATACGTTCCGGGCAACCTAGGCTTCACTGTAGGGCGTTGCTCCACCAAATCGAATAGTTAGGGCCTTAGAAGTCAACGCCCGAAGCACAAAATACAATATAAGTACAACAGCTTTGCCATCGTATAAAATGAATAATTGCAAACTGTGTGAAGGTAATGGCCATTTCTACGTTCCGAGCAACCTAGGCTGGACTCTAGGGTGTTGCTCCACCAGATGGAATAGCTAGGGCCTTAGAAGTCAACGCCCGAAGCATAAAATGCAAAATAAATATAACAGCTTTTCCATCGTATGAAACGAATAACAGCAACCAGTGTGAATGTTATGGTCATTTATACGTTTCGGGTAACCTAGGTTTCACACTAGGTCGTTGCTCCACCAGACCGAATAGCTAGGGACTTAGAATTCAACGCCAGAAGGATAAAATACAATATAAGTACAACAGTTTTTCCATCGTATGAAATGAATAGTTGCAGACATTGTGAAAGTAATGGTCATTTCTACGTTCCGGGCAACCTAGGCTGCACTCTAGGGTGTTGCTCCACCAGATGGAATAGATAGGGACTTAGAATTCAATGCCAGAAGCATAAAATGCTATATAAATATAACAGCTTTTCCATCGTATAAAACGAATAATAGCAACCAGTGTGAAAGTTACGGTCATTTCTACGTTCCGGGCAACCTAGGCTTCACTCTAGCGCGTTGCTCCACCAGATCGAATAGTTAGGGCCTTGGAAGTCAACGCCCGAAGCATAAAATGCAAAATAAATAGAACAGTTTTTCCATTGTATAAAACGAGTAACTGTAACCAGTGTGAAAGTACTGGACATTTCTACGTTCCGGGCAACCTAGGTTTCACTGTAGGGCGTTGCTCCACCAAATCGAATAGTTAGGGCCTTAGAAGTCATCGCCCGAAGCATAAAATACAATATAAGTACAACAGTTTTTCCATCGTATAGAATGAATGATTGCGAACATTGTGAAATTAATGGTCATTTCTACGTGCCTGGCAACCTACGTGTCACTCTAGGGCGTTGCTGCTCCACATCTGATAGCTACGGCCTTAGGACTTAACGCCGGAAGCATAAAATACAATATAAATACTACAGCTTTGCCATCTTATAAAATGAATAATTGCAAACAGTATGAAGGTAATGGTCATTTCTACGTTCCGGGCAACCTAGGCTTCAGTCTAGGGCCTTCCTCCGCCAGATCGAACAGTTAGGGCCTTAGAAATCAACGCCAGAAACATAAAATAACATAAAGATGCAACAGCTTTCCTTCGTATAACAGGAATAACTGCAAACAGTGTGATAGTACTGGTCATTACTACGTTCCGTTTAATCTAGGCTTCACGCTAGGGCGCTGCTCCACCAGATCGAGTAGCTAGGGACTAAGAATTCAACGCCAGAAGAATAAAATGCAATATAAGTACAACAGTTTTTCCATCGTATACAATGAGTAATTGCTACCAGTGTGAAAGTTATGGTCATTTCTACGTCCCGGGCAACCTAGGCTTCACTGTAGAGTGAGGCTCCACAAGATCGAATAGGTAGTGCCTTAGAAGGCAACGACAGAAGCATAATATACAACATAAATATAACAGTTTTTCGATCGTATAAAACGAATAATAGCAATCAGTGTGAAAGTTGTGGTCATTTCTACGTTCCGGGCTACCTAGGCTGCACTCTAGGGCGTTGCTCCACCAGATCGAATAGGTAGGGCCATACAAGTCAACGCCAGAAGCATAAAACACAATAAAAATGCAACAGTTTTTCCATCTTATAGCATGACTAATTGCAACCAGTGCGAAAGTAATGATCATTTCTACGTTCCGGGCAACCTAGGCTTCACTCTAGGGCGTTTCTCCACCAGACCAAACAGTTAGGGCCTTAGAAGTCAACGCCCGAAGCATAAAATGCAAAATAAATATAACAGCTTTTACATCGTATGAAACGGATAACAGCAACCAGTCTGAAAGTACTGGACATTTCTACGTTCCGGGTAACCTAGGTTTCACGCTAGGGCGTTGCTCCACCAGATCGAATAGCTAGGGACTTAGAAGTCAACGCCAGGAGCATAAAATACAATATAAATACAACAGCTTTTCCATCGTATAAAATGAATAATAGCAACCAGTGTGAAAGTTATGGTCATTTCCACGTTCCGGGCAACCTAGGCATCACTCTAGGGCGTTGTTCCTCCAAAGCGAATAGTTAGGGCCTTAGAAGTCAACGCCCAAAGCATAAAGTACAATATAAGTACAACAGTTTTTCCATCGTATAAAATGAATGATTGCGATCATTGTGAAAGTAATGGTCATTTCTACGTTCCGGGCAACCTAGACTGCACTCTAGGGTGTTGCTCCAACAGATGGAATAGCTAGGGCCTTAGAAGTCAACGCCCGAAGCATAAAATGCAAAATAAATATAACAGCTTTTCCATCGTATGAAACGAATAACAGCAACCAGTCTGAAAGTACTGGTCATTTCTACGTTCCGGGTAACCTAGGTTTCACACTAGGGCGTAGCTCCACCAGACCGAATAGCTAGGGACTTAGAATTCAGCGCCAGAAGGATAAAATACAATATAAGGCCACAGTTTTTCCATCGTATGAAATGAATAATTGCAGACATTGTGAAAGTAATGGTCATTTCTACGTTCCGGGTAACCTAGGTTTCACACTAGGGCGTTGCTCCACCAGACCGAATAGCTAGGGACTTAGAATTCAACGCCAGAAGGATAAAATACAATATAAGTACAATAGTTTTTCCATCGTATGAAATGAATAATTGCAGACATTGTGAAAGTAATGGTCATTTCTACGTTCCGGGCAACCTAGGCTGCACTCTAGGGTGTTGCTCCACCAGATGGAAAAGATAGGGACTTAGAATTCAATGCCAGAAGCATAAAATGCAATATAAATATAACAGCTTTTCCATCGTATAAAACGAATAATAGCAACCAGTGTGAAAGTTATGGTCATTTCTACGTTCCGGGCAACCTAGGCTTCACTCTAGGGCGTTGCTCCACCAGATCGAATAGTTAGGGCCTTAGAAGTCAACCCCCGAAGCAAAAAATGCAAAATGAATAGAACAGTTTTTCCATTGTATATAACGAATAACTGTAACCAGTGTGAAAGTACTGGTCATTTCTACGTTCCGGGCAACCTAGGCTTCACTGTAGGGCGTTGCTCCACCAGATCGAATAGTTAGGGCATAAGAAGTCAACGCCAGAAGCATAAAATACGATATAAATACAACAGCTTTTCCATCGTAGAAAACGATTAATGGCAACCAGTGTGAATGTTATGGTCATTTCTACGTTCCGGGCAACCTAGGCTTCAGTCTAGGGCCTTCCTCCACCAGATCGAATAGATAGGGCCTTAGAAGTCAACGCCAGAAGCATAAAATACGATAAAGATGCAACAGCTTTTCCATCGTATAAAATGAATAATTGCAGACATTGTGAAAGTTATGGTCATTTCTGCGTTCCGGGCAACCTAGGCTTCACTCTAGGCCGTTGCGCCACCAGATCGAATAGTTAGGGCCTTTGAAGTCAACGCCCGAAGCACAAAATACAAAATAACTAAAACAGTTTTTCCATCGTATAAAACGAATAATTGCAACCAGTATGAAAGTTAACGTCATTTCTACTTTCCGGGCAGCATAGGCTTCACCCTTGGGCGTTGCACCAACAGATTGAATAGTTATGGCCTTAGAAGTCAACACCTGAAGCATAAAATACAAAATAAATAGAACAGCTTTTCCATCGCATAAAACGAACAATAGCAACCAGTGTGAAAGTTATGGTCATTTCTACGTTCCAGGCAACCTAGGCTTCACTCTAGGGCGTTGTTCCACCAGATCGAATAGTTAGGGCCTAAGAAGTCAACGCCAGAAGCATAAAGTACGATATAAATACAACAGCTTTTCCATCGTATAAAACGAATAATTGCAACCACTGTGAAAGTTATGGTCATTTCTACGTTCCGGGCAACCTAGGCTTCAGCCTAGGGCATTGCTCCAACAGATTGAATAGTTAGGGCCTTAGAAGTCAACGCCAGAAGCATAAAATACAATAAAGATGCAACCGTATTTCCATCGTATAACAGGAATAATTGCAACCAGTGTGAAGGTAATGGTATGTTCTAAGTTCCGGGCAACCTAGGCTTCACTCTAGGGCGGTGCTCCACCAGATCGAATAGCTAGGGCCTAAGAAGTCAACGCCAGAAGCATAAAATACAATATAAATACAACAGCTTTTACCTCGTATATAATGTCTAATTGCAAACAGTGTGAAAGTAATGGTCATTTCTACGTTCCGGGCAACCTAGGCTTCACTCTAGGGCGTAGGTCCACCACATGGAATAGCTCCGGCCTTAGAAGTCAACGCCTGAAGCATAAAATGCAGTAAAAATACAACAGTTTTTTCATCGTATAACAGGAATAATTGCAACAAGCGTGAAGGTAATGGTTATTTCTACATTCCGAGCAACCTAGGCTTCACTCTAGGGCGTTGCTCCACTAGATCAAATAGTTAGGGCCTTAGAAGTCGACGCCAGAGGCAGAAAAAGCAATATAAATACTACAGTTTTTCCATCGTATAACAGGAATAATTGCAACCAGTGTGAAGGTAATGGTATGTTCTAAGTTCCGGGCAACCTAGGCTTCACTCTAGGGCGGTGCTCCACCAGATCGAATAGCTAGGGCCTAAGAAGTCAACGCCAGAAGCATAAAATACAATATTAATACAACAGCTTTTACCTCGTATATAATGTCTAATTGCAAACAGTGTGAAAGTAATGGTCATTTCTACGTTCCGGGCAACCTAGGCTTCACTCTAGGGCGTAGGTCCACCACATGGAATAGCTCCGGCCTTAGAAGTCAACGCCTGGAGCATAAAATGCAATAAAAATACAACAGTTTTTTCATCGTATAACAGGAATAATTGCAACAAGCGTGAAGGTAATGGTTATTTCTACATTCCGAGCAACCTAGGCTTCACTCTAGGGCGTTGTTCCACTAGATCAAATAGTTAGGGCCTTAGAAGTCGACGCCAGAAGCGTAAAATACAATAAAGGTGCAACAGTTTTTCCATCGTATAACAGGAATAACTGCAAACAGTGTGAATGTACTGGTCAATTCTACGTTCCGGGTAACCTAGGCTTCACCCTAGGTCGTTCTTCCACCATATGGAATAGTTAGGGCCTAAGAAGTCAACGCCAGAAGCATAAAATACGATATAAATACAACAGCTTTTCCATCGTATAAAATGAATAATGGCAACCAGTGTGAAAGTTAAGGTCATTTCTACGCTCCGGGCAACCTAGGCTTCACTCTAGGGCCTTGCTCCACCAGATCGAATGGTTAGGGCCTAAGAAGTCAACGCCAGAAGCATAAAATACAATAAAGATGCAACAGTTTTTCCATCGTATAACAGGAATAATTGCAACCAGTGTGAAGGTAATGGTATGTTCTACGTTCCGGGCAACCTAGGCTTCACTCTAGGGCGGTGCTCCACCAGATCGAATAGCTAGGGCCTAAGAAGTCAACGCCAGATGAATAAAATACAATATAAGTACAACAGTTTTTCCATCGTATGAAATGAATAATTGCAAACATTGTGAAAGTAATGGTCATTTCCACGTTCCGGGCAACCTAGGCGTCTCTCTAGGGCATTGCTCCACCACAGCTAATAGCTACGGCCTTAGAAGTCAACGCCAGAAGCATAAAATACAATAAAAATGCAACTGATTTTTCATCGTATAGCATGACTAATTGCAGCCAGTGTGAAAGTAAAGACCATTTCTACGTTTCGGTCAACCTAGGCTTCACTCTAGGGCGTTGCTCCACCAGATCGAATAGTTAGGGCCTTAGAAGTCAACGCCCGAAGCATAAAATACAAAATAAATAGAACAGTTTTTCCATGTATAAAACGAATAATTGCTACCAGTGTGAGAGTTATGGTCATTTCCGCGTTCCGTGCAACCTAGTCTTCACGCTAGGGCGTTGTTCCACCAGATGGAATAGTTAGGGCCTAAGAAGTCAACGCCAGAAGCATAAAATACGATATAAATACAACAGCTTTTCCATCGTATAAAACGAATAATGGCAACCAGTGTGAAAGTTACGGCCATTTCTACGTTCCGGGCAACCTAGGCTTCACTCTAGGGCGGTGCTCCACCATATCGAATAGCTACGGCCGTAGAAGCCTACGCCTGAAGCATAAAATACAACAAAAATACAACGGTCTTTTCATCGTATAACAGGAATAATTGCAACCAGCGTGAAAGTAATGATCATTTCGGCGTTTCGGGCACCCTAGACTTAACTCTGACGCATTGCTCCACCAGATCGAATAGTTAGGGCCTAAGAAGTCAACGCCAGAAGCATAAAATACAATATAAATACAACAGTTTTTCCATTGTATAAAACGAATAATTGCTACCAGTGTAAAAGTTATGATCATTTCTTCGTTCCGGGCAACCTAGGCTTCTCTCTACGGCGTTCTTCCACCACATCGAATAGCTACGGCCTCAGAAGTCAACGCCCGAAGCATACAATGCAATAAAGATGCAACAGTTTTTCCATCGTATAACAGGATTAGTTGCAACCAGTTTGAAAGTGAAGGTCATTTCTACGTTCCGGGAAACCTAGGCTTCACTCTAGGGCGTTGCTCCACTAGATCGAATAGCTAGGGCATTAGAAGTCAAAGCCAGAAGCATAAAATACGATATAAATACAACAGCTTTTCCATCGTATAAAAGGAATAATTGCAAACAGTGTGAAAGTAATGGTCATTTCTACGTTGCGGGCAACCTAGGCTTCACCCTAGGGCGATGCTCCACCAGATGAAACAGTTAGGGCCTTAGAAGTCAACGCCCGAAGCTAAAAATACAAAATAAATAGAACAGTTTTTCCATTGTATAAAACGAATAGTTGCTACCAGTGTAAAAGTTATGGTCATTTCTACGTTCCGGGCAACCTAGGCTTCACCCTAGGGCGTTGTTCCACCAGATCGAATAGTTAGGGCCTAAGAAGTGAACGCCAGGAGCATAAAATACAATATAAATACAACAGTTTTTCTATCGTATAAAACGAATAATTGCAACCAGTGTGAAAGCTATGGTCATTTCTACATTCCGAGCAACCTAGGCTTCACTCTAGGGCGTTGCTAAAACAGATTGAATAGTCAGGGCCTTATAAGTCAACGCCCGAAGCATAGAATGCAATAAAAATACAACAGTTTTTCCATCGTATAACAGGATTAATTGCAACTAGTTTGAAAGTGATGGTCATTTCTACGTTCCGGGCAACCTAGGCTTCACTCTAGGGCGTTGCTCCACTAGATCGAATAGCTAGGGCCTTAGAAGTCAACGCCAGAGGCATAAAATACAATATAAATACAACAGCTTTTCCATCGTAAAGAGCGAATAATTGCAACCAGTGTGATAGTTATGGTCATTTCTACGTTCCGGGCAACCTAGGCTTCACTCTAGGGCGTTGCTCCACCAGATTAAACAGTTAGGGCCTTAGAAGTCAACGCCCGAAGCATGCAATGCAAAATAAATAGAACAGTTTTTCCATTGTATAAAACGAATAATTGCTACCAGTGTAAAAGTTATGGTCATTTCTACGTTCCGGGCAACCTAGGCTTCACCCTAGGGCGTTGTTCCACCAGATCGAATAGTTAGGGCCTAAGAAGTGAACGCCAGAAGCATAAAATACAATATCAATACAACAGTTTTTCCGTCGTATAAAACGAATAATTGCAACCAGTGTGAAAGCTATGGTCATTTGTACATTCCGAGCAACCTAGGCTTCACTCTAGGGCGTTGCTCCAACAGATTGAATAGTCAGGGCCTTAGATGTCAACGCCCGAAGCATAAAATGCAATAAAAATACAACAGTTTTTCCATCGTATAACAGGATTAATTGCAACCAGTTTGAAAGTGATGGTCATTTCTACGTTCCGGGCAACCTAGGCTTCACTCTAGGGCGTTGCTCCACTAGATCGAATAGTTAGGTCCTTAGAAGTCACCGCCAGAAGAATAAAATACAAAATAAATACAACAGCCTTTACACCGTATAAAACGAATAATTGCAACCTGTGTGAAGGTTATGGTCATATCTACGTTCCGGGCAACCTAGGCTTCACTGTAGGGCGTTGCTCCACCAGATCAAACCGTTAGGTCCTTAGAAGTCAACGCCCGAAGCATAAAATACAAAATAAATAGAGCAGTTTTCCCAATGTATAAAACGAATAATTGCTACCAGTGTAAAAGTTATGTTCATTTCTACGTTCCGGGCAACCTAGGCTTCACTCTAGGGCGTTGCTCCACCAGATCGAATTATTAGGGCCAAAGAAGTCAACGCCCGAAGCATAAAATACAAAATAAATAGAACAGTTTTTCCATTGTATAAAACGAATAATTGCTACCAGTGTAAAAGTTATGATCATTTCTTCGTTCCGGGCAACCTAGGCTTCTCTCTACGGCGTTCTTCCACCACATCGAATAGCTACGGCCTCAGAAGTCAACGCCCGAAGCATACAATGCAATAAAAATACATCAGTTTTTCCATCGTATAACAGGATTAATTGCAACCAGTTTGAAAGTGAAGGTCATTTCTACGTTACGGGAAACCTAGGCTTCACTCTAGGGCGTTGCTCCACTAGATCGAATAGCTAGGGCATTAGAAGTCAAAGCCAGAAGCATAAAATACGATATAAATACAACAGCTTTTCCATCTTATAAAAGGAATAATTGCAAACAGTGTGAAAGTAATGGTCATTTCTACGTTCCGGGCAACCTAGGCTTAACCCTAGGGCGATGCTCCACCAGATGAAACAGTTAGGGCCTTAGAAGTCAACGCCCGAAGCTAAAAATACAAAATAAATAGAACAGATTTTCCATTGTATAAAACGAATAGTTGCTACCAGTGTAAAGTTATGGTCATTTCTACGTTCCGGGCAACCTAGGCTTCACCCTAGGGCGTTGTTCCACCAGATCGAATAGTTAGGGCCTAAGAAGTGAACGCCAGGAGCATAAAATACAATATAAATACAACAGTTTTTCTATCGTATAAAACGAATAATTGCAACCAGTGTGAAAGCTATGGTCATTTCTACATTCCGAGCAACCTAGGCTTCACTCTAGGGCGTTGCTCCAACAGATTGAATAGTCAGGGCCTTATAAGTCAACGCCCGAAGCATAGAATGCAATAAAAATACAACAGTTTTTCCATCGTATAACAGGATTAATTGCAACTAGTTTGAAAGTGATGGTCATTTCTACGTTCCGGGCAACCTAGGCTTCACTCTAGGGCGTTGCTCCACTCGATCGAATAGCTAGGGCCTTAGAAGTCAACGCCAGAGGCATAAAATACAATATAAATACAACAGCTTTTCCATCGTAAAGAGCGAATAATTGCAACCAGTGTGATAGTTATGGTCATTTCTACGTTCCGGGCAACCTAGGCTTCACTCTAGGGCGTTGCTCCACCAGATCGAATAGGTAGGGCCATACAAGTCAACGCCAGAAGCATAAAACACAATAAAAATGCAACAGTTTTTCCATCTTATAGCATGACTAATTGCAACCAGTGCGAAAGTAATGATCATTTCTACGTTCCGGGCAACCTAGGCTTCACTCTAGGGCGTTTCTCCACCAGACCAAACAGTTAGGGCCTTAGAAGTCAACGCCCGAAGCATAAAATGCAAAATAAATATAACAGCTTTTACATCGTATGAAACGGATAACAGCAACCAGTCTGAAAGTACTGGACATTTCTACGTTCCGGGTAACCTAGGTTTCACGCTAGGGCGTTGCTCCACCAGATCGAATAGCTAGGGACTTAGAAGTCAACGCCAGGAGCATAAAATACAATATAAATACAACAGCTTTTCCATCGTATAAAATGAATAATAGCAACCAGTGTGAAAGTTATGGTCATTTCCACGTTCCGGGCAACCTAGGCATCACTCTAGGGCGTTGTTCCACCAAATCGAATAGTTAGGGCCTTAGAAGTCAACGCCCAAAGCATAAAGTACAATATAAGTACAACAGTTTTTCCATCGTATAAAATGAATGATTGCGATCATTGTGAAAGTAATGGTCATTTCTACGTTCCGGGCAACCTAGACTGCACTCTAGGGTGTTGCTCCAACAGATGGAATAGCTAGGGCCTTAGAAGTCAACGCCCGAAGCATAAAATGCAAAATAAATATAACAGCTTTTCCATCGTATAAAACGAATAATAGCAACCAGTGTGAAAGTTATGGTCATTTCTACGTTCCGGGCAACCTAGGCTTCACTCTAGGGCGTTGCTCCACCAGATCGAATAGTTAGGGCCTTAGAAGTCAACCCCCGAAGCAAAAAATGCAAAATGAATAGAACAGTTTTTCCATTGTATATAACGAATAACTGTAACCAGTGTGAAAGTACTGGTCATTTCTACGTTCCGGGCAACCTAGGCTTCACTGTAGGGCGTTGCTCCACCAGATCGAATAGTTAGGGCCTAAGAAGTCAACGCCAGAAGCATAAAATACGATATAAATACAACAGCTTTTCCATCGTAGAAAACGATTAATGGCAACCAGTGTGAATGTTATGGTCATTTCTACGTTCCGGGCAACCTAGGCTTCAGTCTAGGGCCTTCCTCCACCAGATCGAATAGATAGGGCCTTAGAAGTCAACGCCAGAAGCATAAAATACGATAAAGATGCAACAGCTTTTCATAGTATAACAGGAATAACTGCAAACAGTGTGATAGTACTGGTCATTACTACGTTCCGGGTACCCTAGGTTTCACACTAGGGCGTTGCTCCACCAGATCGAATAGCTAGGGACTTAGAATTCAACGCCAGAAGGATAAAATACAATATAAGTACAACAGCTTTTCCATCGTATAAAATGAATAATTGCAGACATTGTGAAAGTTATGGTCATTTCTGCGTTCCGGGCAACCTAGGCTTCACTCTAGGCCGTTGCGCCACCAGATCGAATAGTTAGGGCCTTTGAAGTCAACCCCCGAAGCACAAAATACAAAATAACTAAAACAGTTTTTCCATCGTATAAAACGAATAATTGCAACCAGTATGAAAGTTAACGTCATTTCTACTTTCCGGGCAGCATAGGCTTCACCCTTGGGCGTTGCACCAACAGATTGAATAGTTAGGGCCTTAGAAGTCAACACCTGAAGCATAAAATACAAAATAAATAGAACAGCTTTTCCATCGCATAAAACGAATAATAGCAACCAGTGTGAAAGTTATGGTCATTTCTACGTTCCAGGCAACCTAGGCTTCACTCTAGGGCGTTGTTCCACCAGATCGAATAGTTAGGGCCTAAGAAGTCAACGCCAGAAGCATAAAGTACGATATAAATACAACAGCTTTTCCATCGTATAAAACGAATAATTGCAACCACTGTGAAAGTTATGGTCATTTCTACGTTCCGGGCAACCTAGGCTTCACCCTAGGGCATTGCTCCAACAGATTGAATAGTTAGGGCCTTAGAAGTCAACGCCAGAAGCATAAAATACAATAAAGATGCAACAGTATTTCCATCGTATAACAGGAATAATTGCAACCAGTGTGAAGGTAATGGTATGTTCTAAGTTCCGGGCAACCTAGGCTTCACTCTAGGGCGGTGCTCCACCAGATCGAATAGCTAGGGCCTAAGAAGTCAACGCCAGAAGCATAAAATACAATATAAATACAACAGCTTTTACCTCGTATATAATGTCTAATTGCAAACAGTGTGAAAGTAATGGTCATTTCTACGTTCCGGGCAACCTAGGCTTCACTCTAGGGCGTAGGTCCACCACATGGAATAGCTCCGGCCTTAGAAGTCAACGCCTGAAGCATAAAATGCAGTAAAAATACAACAGTTTTTTCATCGTATAACAGGAATAATTGCAACAAGCGTGAAAGTAATGATCATTTCGGCGTTTCGGGCACCCTAGACTTAACTCTGACGCATTGCTCCACCAGATCGAATAGTTAGGGCCTAAGAAGTCAACGCCAGAAGCATAAAATACAATATAAATACAACAGTTTTTCCATCGTATAACAGGATTAGTTGCAACCAGTTTGAAAGTGAAGGTCATTTCTACGTTCCGGGAAACCTAGGCTTCACTCTAGGGCGTTGCTCCACTAGATCGAATAGCTAGGGCATTAGAAGTCAAAGCCAGAAGCATAAAATACGATATAAATACAACAGCTTTTCCATCGTATAAAAAAATAATTGCAAACAGTGTGAAAGTAATGGTCATTTCTACGTTGCGGGCAACCTAGGCTTCATCCTAGGGCGATGCTCCACCAGATGAAACAGTTAGGGCCTTAGAAGTCAACGCCCGAAGCTAAAAATACAAAATAAATAGAACAGTTTTTCCATTGTATAAAACGAATAGTTGCTACCAGTGTAAAAGTTATGGTCATTTCTACGTTCCGGGCAACCTAGGCTTCACCCTAGGGCGTTGTTCCACCAGATCGAATAGTTAGGGCCTAAGAAGTGAACGCCAGGAGCATAAAATACAATATAAATACAACAGTTTTTCTATCGTATAAAACGAATAATTGCAACCAGTGTGAAAGCTATGGTCATTTCTACATTCCGAGCAACCTAGGCTTAACTCTAGGGCGTTGCTAAAACAGATTGAATAGTCAGGGCCTTATAAGTCAACGCCCGAAGCATAGAATGCAATAAAAATACAACAGTTCTTCCATCGTAGAACAGGATTAATTGCAACTAGTTTGAAAGTGATGGTCATTTCTACGTTCCGGGCAACCTAGGCTTCACTCTAGGGCGTTGCTCCACTAGATCGAATAGCTAGGGCCTTAGAAGTCAACGCCAGAGGCATAAAATACAATATAAATACAACAGCTTTTCCATCGTAAAGAGCGAATAATTGCAACCAGTGTGATAGTTATGGTCATTTCTACGTTCCGGGCAACCTAGGCTTCACTCTAGGGCGTTGCTCCACCAGATTAAACAGTTAGGGCCTTAGAAGTCAACGCCCGAAGCATGCAATGCAAAATAAATAGAACAGTTTTTCCATTGTATAAAACGAATAATTGCTACCAGTGTAAAAGTTATGGTCATTTCTACGTTCCGGGCAACCTAGGCTTCACCCTAGGGCGTTGTTCCACCAGATCGAATAGTTAGGGCCTAAGAAGTGAACGCCAGAAGCATAAAATACAATATCAATACAACAGTTTTTCCGTCGTATAAAACGAATAATTGCAACCAGTGTGAAAGCTATGGTCATTTGTACATTCCGAGCAACCTAGGCTTCACTCTAGGGCGTTGCTCCAACAGATTGAATAGTCAGGGCCTTAGATGTCAACGCCCGAAGCATAAAATGCAATAAAAATACAACAGTTTTTCCATCGTATAACAGGATTAATTGCAACCAGTTTGAAAGTGATGGTCATTTCTACGTTCCGGGCAACCTAGGCTTCACTCTAGGGCGTTGCTCCACTAGATCGAATAGTTAGGTCCTTAGAAGTCACCGCCAGAAGAATAAAATACAAAATAAATACAACAGCCTTTACACCGTATAAAACGAATAATTGCAACCTGTGTGAAGGTTATGGTCATATCTACGTTCCGGGCAACCTAGGCTTCACTGTAGGGCGTTGCTCCACCAGATCAAACCGTTAGGTCCTTAGAAGTCAACGCCCGAAGCATAAAACACAAAATTAATAGAGCAGTTTTCCCAATGTATAAAACGAATAATTGCTACCAGTGTAAAAGTTATGTTCATTTCTACGTTCCGGGCAACCTAGGCTTCACTCTAGGGCGTTGCTCCACCAGATCGAATTATTAGGGCCAAAGAAGTCAACGCCAGAAGCATAAAATACAAAATAAATAGAACAGTTTTTCCATTGTATAAAACGAATAATTGCTACCAGTGTAAAAGTTATGATCATTTCTTCGTTCCGGGCAACCTAGGCTTCTCTCTACGGCGTTCTTCCACCACATCGAATAGCTACGGCCTCAGAAGTCAACGCCCGAAGCATACAATGCAATAAAAATACATCAGTTTTTCCATCGTATAACAGGATTAATTGCAACCAGTTTGAAAGTGAAGGTCATTTCTACGTTACGGGAAACCTAGGCTTCACTCTAGGGCGTTGCTCCACTAGATCGAATAGCTAGGGCATTAGAAGTCAAAGCCAGAAGCATAAAATACGATATAAATACAACAGCTTTTCCATCTTATAAAAGGAATAATTGCAAACAGTGTGAAAGTAATGGTCATTTCTACGTTCCGGGCAACCTAGGCTTAACCCTAGGGCGATGCTCCACCAGATGAAACAGTTAGGGCCTTAGAAGTCAACGCCCGAAGCTAAAAATACAAAACAACTAGAACAGTTTTTCCATTGTATAAAACGAATAATTGCTACCAGAGTAAAAGTTATGGCCATTTCTACGTTGCGGGCAACCTAGGCTTCACCTTAGGCCGTTGTTCCACCAGATCGAATAGTTAGGGCCTAAGAAGTGAACGCCAGAAGCATAAAATACAACATAAATACAACAGATTTTCCATCATATAAAACGAATAATTGCAACCAGTATGAAAGTTATGGTCATTTCTACTTTCCGGGCAACCTAGGATACACCCTAGGGCGTTGCTCCAACAGATTGAATAGTTAGCGCCTTAGAAGTCAACGCCGGAAGCATAAAATGCAAAATAAATAGAACAGTTTTTCCATCGTAAAGAACGAATAATTGCAACCAGTGTGAAAGTTATGGTTATTTCTACATTCCGAGCAACCTAGGCTTCACTCTAGGGCGTTGCTCCACCAGATCGAATGGTTAGGTCCTTAGAAGTCAACGCCAGAAGCATAAAATACGATATAAATACAACAGCTTTTGCATCGTATAAAAGGAATAATTGCAAACAGTGTGAAAGTAATTGTCATTTCTACGTTCCGGGCAACCTAGGCTTCACTCTAGGGCGTTGCTCCACCAGATCGAATAGTTAGGGCCTTAGAAGTCAACGCCCGAAGCATAAAATACAAAATAAATAGAACAGTTTTTCCATTGTATAAAACGAATAATTGCTACCAGTGTAAAAGTTATGTTCATTTCTACGTTCCGCTCAACCTAGGCTTCAACCTAGGGCGTTGTTCCACTAGGTCGAATAGCTAGGGCCTTAGAAGTCAACGCCAGAGGCATAAAATACAATATAAATACAACAGATTTCCATCGTAAAAAACGAATAATTGCAAACAGTGTGAAAGTAATTGTCATTTCTTCGTTCCGGGCAACCTAGGCTTCACTCTAGGGCGTTGCTCCACCAGATCAAACAGTTAGGGCCTTAGAAGTCAGCGCCCGAAGCATAAAATACAAAATAAATAGAACAGTTTTTCCATTGCATAAAACGAATAATTGCTACCAGTGTAAAAGTTATGGTTATTTCTACGTTTCGGGCAACCTAGGCTTCACCCTAGGGCGTTGTTCCAACAGATCGAATAGCTAGGGCCTAAGAAGTGAACGCCAGAAGCATAAAATACAATATAAATACAACAGTTTTTCCATCGTATAAAACGAATAATTGCAACCAGTGTAAAAGCTATGATCATTTCTACGTTCCGAGCAACCTGGGCTTCACTCTAGGGCGTTGCTCCAACAGATTGAATAGTCAGGGCCTTAGAAGTCAACTCCCGAAGCATAAAATACAAAATAAATAGAACAGTTTTTCCATCGTAAAAAACGAATAATTGCAAACAGTGTGAAAGTTATGGTCATTTCTACATTCCCAGCAACCTAGGCATCACTCTAGGGCCTTGCTCCACCAGATCGAATAGTTAGGTCCTTAGAAGTCAACGCCAGAAGCATAAAATACGATATAAATACAGCAGCTTTTCCATCGTATAAAAGGAATAATTGCAAACAGTGTGAAAGTAATGGTCATTTCTACGTTCCGGGCAACCTAGGCTTCACTGTACGGCGCTGTTCCACCAGGTCGAATAGTTAGGGCCTAAGAAGTCAACACCAGAAGAATAAAATACAAAATGAATACAACAGCCTTTACACCGTATAAAACGAATAATTGCAAACTGTGTGAAGGTTATGGTCATATCTACGTTCCGGGCAACCTAGGCTTCACTGTAGGGCGTTGCTCCACCAGATCGAAGTGTTAGGGCCTAAGAAGTCAACGCCCGAAGCATAAAATACAATAGAAATACATCAGTTTTTCCATCGTATAAAACGAATAATTGCAACCATTATGAAACTTATGGTCATTTCTACGTTCCGGGCAGCCTATGCTTCACTCTAGGGCGTTGTTCCACCAGATCGAATAGTTAGGGCCTAAGAAGTGAACGTCAGAAGCATAAAATGCAATAAAAATACAAGAGTTTTTCCATCGTATAACAGGATTAATTGCAACCAGCTTGAAAGTAATGGTCATTTCTACGTTCCGGGCAACCTAGGCTTCACTCTAGGGCGTTGCTCCACTAGATCGAATAGCTAGGGCCTTAGAAGTCAACGCCAGAGGCATAAAATACAATATAAATACAACAGCTTTTCCATCGTAAAAAACGAATAATTGCAAACAGTGTGAAAGTAATTGTCATTTCTTCGTTCCGGGCAACCTAGGCTTCACTCTAGGGCGTTGCTCCACCAGATCTCACAGTTAGGGCCTTAGAAGTCAACGCCCGAAGCATAAAATACAAAATAAAAAGAACAGTTTTTCCACTGTATAAAACGAATAATTGCTACCAGAGTAAATGTTATGGTCATTTCTACGTTCCGGGCAACCTAGGCTTCACCCTAGGGCGTTGTTCCACCAGATCGAATAGTTAGGGCCCAAGAAGTGAACGCCAGAAGCATAAAATACAATTTAAATACAACAGTTTTTCCATCGTATAAAACGAATAATTGCAACCAGTGTGAAAGTTATGGTCATTTCTACATTCCGAGCAACCTAGGCTTCACTCTAGGGAGTTGCTCTACCAGATGGAATAGTTAGGTCCTTAGAAGTCAACGCCAGAAGCATAAAATACGATATAAATACAGCAGCTTTTCCATCGTATAAAAGGAATAATTGCAAACAGTGTGACAGTAATGGTCATTTCTACGTTCCGGGTAACCTAGGCTTCACTCTACGGCGTTGTTCCACCAGATCGAATTGTTAGGGCCAAAGAAGTCAACGCCCGAAGCATAAAATACAGAATAAATAGAACAGTTTTTCCATCGTATGAAAGGAATAATTGCAGACAGTGTGAAAGTATTGGTCATTTCTACGTTCCGGGCAACCTTGGCTTCACTCTAGGGCGTTGCTCCACTAGATCGAATAGCTAGGGCCATAGAAGTCAACGCCAGAAGCATAAAATACGATATAAATACAACAGGTTTTCCATCGTATAAAAGGAATAATTGCAAACAGTGCGAAAGTAATGGTCATTTCTACGTTCCGGGCAACCTAGGCTTCACCCTAGGGCGTTGCTCCACCAGATTAAACAGTTAGGGCCTTAGAAGTCAACGCCCGAAGCATAAAATGCAAAATAAATAGAACAGTTTTTCCATTGTATAAAACGAATAATTGCTACCAGTGTAAAAGTTATGGTCATTTCTACGTTCCGGGCAACCTAGGCTTCACCCTAGGGCGTTGTTCCACCAGATCGAATAGTTAGGGCCTAAGAAGTGAACGCCAGAAGCATAAAATACAATATAAATACAACAGTTTTTCCATCGTATAAAACGAATAATTGCAACCAGTGTGAAAGCTATGGTCATTTGTACATTCCGAGCAACCTAGGCTTCACTCTAGGGCGTTGCTCCAACAGATTGAATAGTCAGGGCCTTAGAAGTCAACGCCCGAAGCATAAAATGCAATAAAAATACAACAGTTTTTCCATCGAATAACAGGATTAATTGCAACCAGTTTGAAAGTGATGGTCATTTCTACGTTCCGGGCAACCTAGGCTTCACTCTAGGGCGTTGCTCCACTAGATCGAATAGTTAGGTCCTTAGAAGTCACCGCCAGAAGAATAAAATACAAAATAAATACAACAGCCTTTACACCGTATAAAACGAATAATTGCAACCTGTGTGAAGGTTATGGTCATATCTACGTTCCGGGCAACCTAGGCTTCACTGTAGGGCGTTGCTCCACCAGATCAAACCGTTAGGTCCTTAGAAGTCAACGCCCGAAGCATAAAATACAAAATAAATAGAACAGTTTTCCCATTGTATAAAACACATAATTGCTACCAGTGTAAAAGTTATGGTCATTTCTACGTTCCGGGCAACCTAGGCTTCACTCTAGGGCGTTGCTCCACCATATCGAATAGCAACGGCCTTAGAAGCCTACGCCTGAAGCATAAAATACAATAAAAATACAACGGTCTTTTCATCGTATAACAGGAGTAATTGCAACAAGCGTGAAAGTAATGATCATTTCGGCGTTTCGGGCATCCTAGACTTAACTCTGAGGCATTGCTCCACCAGATCGTATAGTTAGGGCCTAAGAAGTGAACGCCAGAAGCATTAAACACAATATAAATACAACAGTTTTTCCGTCGTATAAAACGAATAATTGCAACCAGTGTGAAAGCTATGGTCATTTGTACATTCCGAGCAACCTAGGCTTCACTCTAGGGCGTTGCTCCAACAGATTGAATAGTCAGGGCCTTAGATGTCAACGCCCGAACCATAAAATGCAATAAAAATACAACAGTTTTTCCATCGTATAACAGGATTAATTGCAACCAGTTTGAAAGTGATGGTCATTTCTACGTTCCGGGCAACCTAGGCTTCACTCTAGGGCGTTGCTCCACTAGATCGAATAGTTAGGTCCTTAGAAGTCACCGCCAGAAGAATAAAATACAAAATAAATACAACAGCCTTTACACCGTATAAAACGAATAATTGCAACCTGTGTGAAGGTTATGGTCATATCTACGTTCCGGGCAACCTAGGCTTCACTGTAGGGCGTTGCTCCACCAGATCAAACCGTTAGGTCCTTAGAAGTCAACGCCCGAAGCATAAAATACAAAATAAATAGAACAGTTTTCCCAATGTATAAAACGAATAATTGCTACCAGTGTAAAAGTTATGGTCATTTCTACGTTCCGGGCAACCTAGGCTTCACTCTAGGGCGTTGCTCCACCAGATCGAATTATTAGGGCCAAAGAAGTCAACGCCCGAAGCATAAAATACAAAATAAATAGAACAGTTTTTCCATTGTATAAAACGAATAATTGCAACCTGTGTGAAGGTTATGGTCATATCTACGTTCCGGGCAACCTAGGCTTCACTGTAGGGCGTTGCTCCACCAGATCGAAGTGTTAGGGCCTAAGAAGTCAACGCACGAAGCATAAAATACAATAGAAATACAACAGTTTTTCCATCGTATAAAACGAATAATTGCAACCATTATGAAACTTATGGTCATTTCTACGTTCCGGGCAACCTAGGCTTCACTCTAGGGCGTTGCTCCAACAGATTGAATAGTCAGGGCCTTAGAAGTCAACGCCCGAAGCATAAAATGCAATAAAAATACAACAGTTTTTCCATCGAATAACAGGATTAATTGCAACCAGTTTGAAAGTGATGGTCATTTCTACGTTCCGGGCAACCTAGGCTTCACTCTAGGGCGTTGCTCCACTAGATCGAATAGTTAGGTCCTTAGAAGTCACCGCCAGAAGAATAAAATACAAAATAAATACAACAGCCTTTACACCGTATAAAACGAATAATTGCAACCTGTGTGAAGGTTATGGTCATATCTACGTTCCGGGCAACCTAGGCTTCACTGGAGGGCGTTGCTCCACCAGATCAAACCGTTAGGTCCTTAGAAGTCAACGCCCGAAGCATAAAATACAAAATAAATGGAACAGTTTTCCCATTGTATAAAACGAATAATTGCTACCAGTGTAAAAGTTATGGTCATTTCTACGTTCCGGGCAACCTAGGCTTCACTCTAGGGCGTTGCTCCACCATATCGAATAGCAACGGCCTTAGAAGCCTACGCCTGAAGCATAAAATACAATAAAAATACAACGGTCTTTTCATCGTATAACAGGAGTAATTGCAACAAGCGTGAAAGTAATGATCATTTCGGCGTTTCGGGCATCCTAGACTTAACTCTGAGGCATTGCTCCACCAGATCGAATAGTTAGGGCCTAAGAAGTGAACGCCAGAAGCATTAAACACAATATAAATACAACAGTTTTTCCATCGTATAAAACGAATAATTGCAACCAGTGTGAAAGTTATGGTCATTTCTACATTCCGAGCAACCTAGGCTTCACCCTAGGGCGTTGCTCCAACAGATTGAATAGCTAGGGCCTTAGAAATAAACGCCCGAAGCATAAAATGCAATAAAAATACAACAGTTTTTCCATCGTATAACAGGATTAATTGCAACCAGTTTGAAAGTGATGGTCATTTCTACATTCCGGGCATCCTAGGCTTCACTCTAGGGCGTTGCTCCACTAGAGCGATTAGCTAGGGCCATAGAAGTCAACGCCAGAAGCATAAAATACGATATAAATACAACAGCTTTTCCATCGTATAAAAGGAATAATTGCAAACAGTGCGAAAGTAATGGTCATTTCTACGTTCCGGGCAACCTAGGCTTCACCCTAGGGCGTTGCTCCACCAGATTAAACAGTTAGGGCCTTAGAAGTCAACGCCCGAAGCATAAAATGCAAAATAAATAGAACAGTTTTTCCATTGTATAAAACGAATAATTGCTACCAGTGTAAAAGTTATGGTCATTTCTACGTTCCGGGCAACCTAGGCTTCACCCTAGGGCGTTGTTCCACCAGATCGAATAGTTAGGGCCTAAGAAGTGAACGCCAGAAGCATAAAATACAATATAAATACAACAGTTTTTCCGTCGTATAAAACGAATAATTGCAACCAGTGTGAAAGCTATGGTCATTTGTACATTCCGAGCAACCTAGGCTTCACTCTAGGGCGTTGCTCCAACAGATTGAATAGTCAGGGCCTTAGATGTCAACGCCCGAAGCATAAAATGCAATAAAAATACAACAGTTTTTCCATCGTTTAACAGGATTAATTGCAACCAGTTTGAAAGTGATGGTCATTTCTACGTTCCGGGCAACCTAGGCTTCACTCTAGGGCGTTGCTCCACTAGATCGAATAGTTAGGTCCTTAGAAGTCACCGCCAGAAGAATAAAACACAAAATAAATACAACAGCCTTTACACCGTATAAAACGAATAATTGCAACCTGTGTGAAGGTTATGGTCATATCTACGTTCCGGGCAACCTAGGCTTCACTGTAGGGCGTTGCTCCACCAGATCAAACCGTTAGGTCCTTAGAAGTCAACGCCCGAAGCATAAAATACAAAATAAATAGAACAGTTTTCCCAATGTATAAAACGAATAATTGCTACCAGTGTAAAAGTTATGGTCATTTCTACGTTCCGGGCAACCTAGGCTTCACTCTAGGGCGTTGCTCCACCAGATCGAATTATTAGGGCCAAAGAAGTCAACGCCCGAAGCATAAAATACAAAATAAATAGAACAGTTTTTCCATTGTATAAAACGAATAATTGCAACCTGTGTGAAGGTTATGGTCATATCTACGTTCCGGGCAACCTAGGCTTCACTGTAGGGCGTTGCTCCACCAGATCGAAGTGTTAGGGCCTAAGAAGTCAACGCACGAAGCATAAAATACAATAGAAATACAACAGTTTTTCCATCGTATAAAACGAATAATTGCAACCATTATGAAACTTATGGTCATTTCTACGTTCCGGGCAACCTAGGCTTCACCCTAGGGCATTGTTCCACCAGATCGAATAGTTAGGGCCTAAGAAGTGAACGCCAGAGGCATAAAATGCAATAAAAATGCAACAGTTTTTCCATCGTATAACAGGATTAATTGCAACCAGTTTGATAGTGAAGGTCATTTCTACGTTCCGGGCAACCTAGGCATCACTCTAGGGCGTTGCTCCACTAGATCGAATAGCTAGGGCCTTAGAAGTCAATGCAAGAAGCATAAAATACAATATAAATACTACAGCTTTTCCATCGTATAAAAGGAATAAATGCAAACAGTGTGAAAGTAATGGTCATTTCTACGTTCCGGGCAAACTAGGCTTCACCCTAGGGCGTTGCTCCACCAGATTAAACAGTTAGGGCCTTAGAAGTCAACGCCCGAAGCATAAAATGCAAAATAAATAGAACAGTTTTTCCATTGTATAAAACGAATAATTGCTACCAGTGTAAAAGTTATGGTCATTTCTACGTTCCGGGCAACCTAGGCTTCACCCTAGGGCGTTGTTCCACCAGATCGAATAGTTAGGGCCTAAGAAGTGAACGTCAGAAGCATAAAATACAATATAAATACAACAGCTTTTCCATCGTATAAAACGAATAATTGCAGCCAGTGTGAAAGTTATGGTCATTTCTACATTCCGAGCAACCTAGGCTTCACTCTAGGGCGTTGCTCCAACAGATTCAATAGTTAGGACCTTAGAAGTCAACGCCAGAAGCATAAAATACGTTATAAATACAACAGCTTTTGCATCGTATAAAAGGAATAATTGCAAACAGTGTGAAAGTAATTGTCATTTCTATATTCTGAGCAACCTAGGCTTCACACTAGGGCGTTGCGCCACCAGATCAAACAGATAGGTCCTTAGATGTCAACGCCAGAAGCATACAATACGATATAAATACAACAGCTTTTCCATGGTATAACAGGATTAATTGCAACCAGTTTGAAAGTGATGGTCATTTCGACGTTCCGGGCAACCTAGACTTCACTCTAGGGCGTTGTTCCACCAGATCGAATAGTTTGGTCCTTAGAAGTCAACGCCAGAAGCATAAAATACGTTATAAATACAACAGCTTTTGCATCGTATAAAAGGAATAAATGCAAACAGTGTGAAAGTAATGGTCATTTCTACGTTCCGGGCAAACTAGGCTTCACCCTAGGGCGTTGATCCACCAGATTAAACAGCTAGGGCCTTAGAAGTCAACGCCCGAAGCATAAAATGCAAAATACATAGAACAGTTTTTCCATTGTATAAAACGATTAACTGCAACCAGTGTGAAAGTACTGGTCATTTCTGCGTTCCGGGCAACCTAGGCTTCACCATAGAGCGTTGTTCCACCAGATGGAATAGTTAGGGCCTAGGAAGTCAACGCCAGAAGCATAAAATACGATATAAATACAACAGCTTTTCCATCGTATAAAAGGAATAATAGCAACCAGTGTGAAAGTTATGGTCATTTCAACGTTCCGGGCAACCTAGGCATCACGCTAGGGTGTTGCTCCACCAGATGGAATAGCTAGGGACTTAGAATTCAATGCCAGAGGCATAATATGCAATATAAATATAACAGCTTTTCCATCGTATAAAACGAATAATAGCAACCAGTGTGAAAGCTATGGTCATTTCTACTTCCCGGGCAACCTAGGCTTCACTCTAGGGCGTCGCTCCACCAGATCGAATAGTTATGTCCTTAGAAGTCAACGCCCGAAGCATAAAATGCAAAATACATAGAACAGTTATTCCATTGTATAAAACGAATCACTGCAACCAGTGTGAAAGTACTGGTCATTTCTGCGTTCCGGGCAACCTAGGCTTCACCCTAGGGCGTTGTTCCACCAGATGGATTAGTTAGGGCCTAAGAAGTCAACGCCAGAAGCATAAAATGCGATATAAATACAACAGCTTTTCCATCGTATAAAACGAATAATGGTAAACAGTGTGAAAGTTATGGTCATTTCTACGTTCCGGTCAACCTAGGCTTCACTCTAGGACGTTGCTCCACCAGATCGAATAGTTAGGGCCTATGAAGTCAACGCCAGAAGCATAAAATACAATAAAGGTGCAACAGTTTTTCCAACGTATAACAGGAATAATTGCAACCAGTGTGAAGGTAATGGTATGTTCTACGTTCCGGGCAACCTAGGCTTCACTCTAGGGCGGTGCTCCACCAGATCAAATAGTTACGGCCTAAGAAGTCAACGCCAGAAGCATAAATTACAATATAAGTGCAACAGCTTTTCCATCGTATATAATGTATATTTGCATACAGTGTGGAAGTAATGGTCATTTCTACGTTCCGGGCAACCTAGGCTTCACGCTAGGGTGTTGCTCCACCAGATGGAATAGGTAGGGCCTTAGAAGTCAACGCCCAAAGCATAAAATGCAAAATAAATAGAACAGTCTTTCCATTGTATAAAACGAATAACTGCAACCAGTGTGAAGGTAATGGTCATTTCTACGTTCCGTGCAACCTAGGCTTCACGCTAGGGCGCTGCTCCACCAGATCAAACAGATAGGTCCTCAGATGTCATCGCCAGAAGCATACAATACGATATAAATACAACAGCTTTTCCATGGTATAACAGGATTAATTTCAACCAGTTTGAAAGTGATGGTCATTTCGACGTTCCGTGCAACCTAGACTTCACTCTAGGGCGTTGCTCCACTAGATCGAATAGCTAGGGCCTTAGAAGACAACGCCAGAGGCATAAAATACAATATAAATACAACAGTTTTTCCATTGTATAAAACGAATAATTGCTACCAGTGTAAAAGTTACGGTCATTTCTACGTTCCGGGCAACCTAGGCTTCACCCTAGGGCGTTGTTCCACCAGATCGAATAGTCAGGGCCTAAGAAGTGAACGCCAGAAGCATAAAATGCAATAAAAATACAACAGCCTTTCCATCCTATAACAGGAATAATTGCAACCCGTGTGAAAGTGATGGTCATTTGTACGTTCCAGGGAACCTAGGCTTCACTCTAGGGCGTTGCTACACCAGATCGAATTGTTAGGGCCAAAGAAGTCAACGCCCGAAGCATAAAATACAAAATAAATAGAACAGTTTTTCCATTGTATAAAACGAATAATTGCTACCAGTGTAAAAGTTATGGTCATTTCTACGTTCCGGGCAACCTAGGCTTCACTCTAGGGCGTTGCTCCACTAGAGCGAATAGCTAGGGCCATAGAAGTCAACGCCAGAAGCATAAAATACGATATAAATACAACAGCTTTTCCATCGTATAAAAGGAATAATAGCAACCAGTGTGAAAGTTATGGTCATTTCAACGTTCCGGGCAACCTAGGCATCACGCTAGGGTGTTGCTCCACCAGATGGAATAGCTAGGGACTTAGAATTCAATGCCAGAGGCATAATATGCAATATAAATATAACAGCTTTTCCATCGTATAAAACGAATAATAGCAACCAGTGTGAAAGCTATGGTCATTTCTACTTCCCGGGCAACCTAGGCTTCACTCTAGGGCGTCGCTCCACCAGATCGAATAGTTATGTCCTTAGAAGTCAACGCCCGAAGCATAAAATGCAAAATACATAGAACAGTTATTCCATTGTATAAAACGAATCACTGCAACCAGTGTGAAAGTACTGGTCATTTCTGCGTTCCGGGCAACCTAGGCTTCACCCTAGGGCGTTGTTCCACCAGATGGATTAGTTAGGGCCTAAGAAGTCAACGCCAGAAGCATAAAATGCGATATAAATACAACAGCTTTTCCATCGTATAAAACGAATAATGGTAAACAGTGTGAAAGTTATGGTCATTTCTACGTTCCGGTCAACCTAGGCTTCACTCTAGGACGTTGCTCCACCAGATCGAATAGTTAGGGCCTATGAAGTCAACGCCAGAAGCATAAAATACAATAAAGGTGCAACAGTTTTTCAAACGTATAACAGGAATAATTGCAACCAGTGTGAAGGTAATGGTATGTTCTACGTTCCGGGCAACCTAGGCTTCACTCTAGGGCGGTGCTCCACCAGATCAAATAGTTACGGCCTAAGAAGTCAACGCCAGAAGCATAAATTACAATATAAGTGCAACAGCTTTTCCATCGTATATAATGTATATTTGCATACAGTGTGGAAGTAATGGTCATTTCTACGTTCCGGGCAACCTAGGCTTCACGCTAGGGTGTTGCTCCACCAGATGGAATAGGTAGGGCCTTAGAAGTCAACGCCCAAAGCATAAAATGCAAAATAAATAGAACAGTCTTTCCATTGTATAAAACGAATAACTGCAACCAGTGTGAAGGTAATGGTCATTTCTACGTTCCGTGCAACCTAGGCTTCACGCTAGGGCGCTGCTCCACCAGATCAAACAGATAGGTCCTCAGATGTCATCGCCAGAAGCATACAATACGATATAAATACAACAGCTTTTCCATGGTATAACAGGATTAATTTCAACCAGTTTGAAAGTGATGGTCATTTCGACGTTCCGTGCAACCTAGACTTCACTCTAGGGCGTTGCTCCACTAGATCGAATAGCTAGGGCCTTAGAAGACAACGCCAGAGGCATAAAATACAATATAAATACAACAGTTTTTCCATTGTATAAAACGAATAATTGCTACCAGTGTAAAAGTTACGGTCATTTCTACGTTCCGGGCAACCTAGGCTTCACCCTAGGGCGTTGTTCCACCAGATCGAATAGTCAGGGCCTAAGAAGTGAACGCCAGAAGCATAAAATGCAATAAAAATACAACAGCCTTTCCATCCTATAACAGGAATAATTGCAACCCGTGTGAAAGTGATGGTCATTTGTACGTTCCAGGGAACCTAGGCTTCACTCTAGGGCGTTGCTACACCAGATCGAATTGTTAGGGCCAAAGAAGTCAACGCCCGAAGCATAAAATACAAAATAGATAGAACAGTTTTTCCATTGTATAAAACGAATAATTGCTACCAGTGTAAAAGTTATGGTCATTTCTACGTTCCGGGCAACCTAGGCTTCACTCTAGGGCGTTGCTACACCAGATCGAATAGTTAGGTCCTTAGGAGTCAACGCCAGAAGCATAAAATACGATATAAATACAACAGCTTTTCCATCGTATAAAAGGAATAATTGCAAACAGTGCGAAAGTAATGGTCATTTCTACGTTCCGGGCAACCTAGGCTTCACCCTAGGGCGTTGCTCCACCAGATTAAACAGTTAGGGCCTTAGAAGTCAACGCCCGAAGCATAAAATGCAAAATAAATAGAACAGTTTTTCCATTGTATAAAACGAATAATTGCTACCAGTGTAAAAGTTATGGTCATTTCTACGTTCCGGGCAACCTAGGCTTCACCCTAGGGCGTTGTTCCACCATATCGAATAGTTAGGGCCTAAGAAGTGAACGCCAGAAGCATAAAATACAATATAAATACAACAGCTTTTCCATCGTATAAAAGGAATAATTGCAAACAGTGCGAAAGTAATGGTCATTTGTACATTCCGAGCAACCTAGGCTTCACTCTAGGGCGTTGCTCCAACAGATTGAATAGTCAGGGCCTTAGATGTCAACGCCCGAAGCATAAAATGCAATAAAAATACAACAGTTTTTCCATCGTATAACAGGATTAATTGCAACCAGTTTGAAAGTGATGGTCATTTCTACGTTCCGGGCAACCTAGGCTTCACTCTAGGGCGTTGCTCCACTAGATCGAATAGTTAGGTCCTTAGAAGTCACCGCCAGAAGAATAAAATACAAAATAAATACAACAGCCTTTACACCGTATAAAACGAATAATTGCAACCTGTGTGAAGGTTATGGTCATATCTACGTTCCGGGCAACCTAGGCTTCACTGTAGGGCGTTGCTCCACCAGATCAAACCGTTAGGTCCTTAGAAGTCAACGCCCGAAGCATAAAATACAAAATAAATAGAACAGTTTTCCCAATGTATAAAACGAATAATTGCTACCAGTGTAAAAGTTATGGTCATTTCTACGTTCCGGGCAACCTAGGCTTCACTCTAGGGCGTTGCTCCACCAGATCGAATTATTAGGGCCAAAGAAGTCAACGCCCGAAGCATAAAATACAAAATAAATAGAACAGTTTTTCCATTGTATAAAACGAATAATTGCAACCTGTGTGAAGGTTATGGTCATATCTACGTTCCGGGCAACCTAGGCTTCACTGTAGGGCGTTGCTCCACCAGATCGAAGTGTTAGGGCCTAAGAAGTCAACGCACGAAGCATAAAATACAATAGAAATACAACAGTTTTTCCATCGTATAAAACGAATAATTGCAACCATTATGAAACTTATGGTCATTCCTACGTTCCGGGCAACCTAGGCTTCACCCTAGGGCATTGTTCCACCAGATCGAATAGTTAGGGCCTAAGAAGTGAACGCCAGAGGCATAAAATGCAATAAAAATGCAACAGTTTTTCCATCGTATAACAGGATTAATTGCAACCAGTTTGATAGTGAAGGTCATTTCTACGTTCCGGGCAACCTAGGCATCACTCTAGGGCGTTGCTCCACTAGATCGAATAGCTAGGGCCTTAGAAGTCAATGCAAGAAGCATAAAATACAATATAAATACAACAGCTTTTCCATCGTATAAAAGGAATAAATGCAAACAGTGTGAAAGTAATGGTCATTTCTACGTTCCGGGCAAACTAGGCTTCACCCTAGGGCGTTGCTCCACCAGATTAGACAGTTAGGGCCTTAGAAGTCAACGCCCGAAGCATAAAATGCAAAATAAATAGAACAGTTTTTCCATTGTATAAAACGAATAATTGCTACCAGTGTAAAAGTTATGGTCATTTCTACGTTCCGGGCACCCTAGGCTTCACCCTAGGGCGTTGTTCCACCAGATCGAATAGTTAGGGCCTAAGAAGTGAACGTCAGAAGCATAAAATACAATATAAATACAACAGCTTTTCCATCGTATAAAACGAATAATTGCAGCCAGTGTGAAAGTTATGGTCATTTCTACATTCCGAGCAACCTAGGCTTCACTCTAGGGCGTTGCTCCAACAGATTCAATAGTTAGGACCTTAGAAGTCAACGCCAGAAGCATAAAATACGTTATAAATACAACAGCTTTTGCATCGTATAAAAGGAATAATTGCAAACAGTGTGAAAGTAATTGTCATTTCTATATTCTGAGCAACCTAGGCTTCACACTAGGGCGTTGCGCCACCAGATCAAACAGATAGGTCCTTAAATGTCAACGCCAGAAGCATACAATACGATATAAATACAACAGCTTTTCCATGGTATAACAGGATTAATTGCAACCAGTTTGAAAGTGATGGTCATTTCGACGTTCCGGGCAACCTAGACTTCACTCTAGGGCGTTGTTCCACCAGATCGAATAGTTTGGTCCTTAGAAGTCAACGCCAGAAGCATAAAATACGTTATAAATACAACAGCTTTTGCATCGTATAAAAGGAATAAATGCAAACAGTGTGAAAGTAATGGTCATTTCTACGTTCCGGGCAAACTAGGCTTCACCCTAGGGCGTTGATCCACCAGATTAAACAGCTAGGGCCTTAGAAGTCAACGCCCGAAGCATAAAATGCAAAATACATAGAACAGTTTTTCCATTGTATAAAACGATTAACTGCAACCAGTGTGAAAGTACTGGTCATTTCTGCGTTCCGGGCAACCTAGGCTTCACCATAGAGCGTTGTTCCACCAGATGGAATAGTTAGGGCCTAGGAAGTCAACGCCAGAAGCATAAAATACGATATAAATACAACAGCTTTTCCATCGTATAAAAGGAATAATAGCAACCAGTGTGAAAGTTATGGTCATTTCAACGTTCCGGGCAACCTAGGCATCACGCTAGGGTGTTGCTCCACCAGATGGAATAGCTAGGGACTTAGAATTCAATGCCAGAGGCATAATATGCAATATAAATATAACAGCTTTTCCATCGTATAAAACGAATAATAGCAACCAGTGTGAAAGTTATGGTCATTTCTACTTCCCGGGCAACCTAGGCTTCACTCTAGGGCGTCGCTCCACCAGATCGAATAGTTATGTCCTTAGAAGTCAACGCCCGAAGCATAAAATGCAAAATACATAGAACAGTTATTCCATTGTATAAAACGAATCACTGCAACCAGTGTGAAAGTACTGGTCATTTCTGCGTTCCGGGCAACCTAGGCTTCACCCTAGGGCGTTGTTCCACCAGATGGATTAGTTAGGGCCTAAGAAGTCAACGCCAGAAGCATAAAATGCGATATAAATACAACAGCTTTTCCATCGTATAAAACGAATAATGGTAAACAGTGTGAAAGTTATGGTCATTTCTACGTTCCGGTCAACCTAGGCTTCACTCTAGGACGTTGCTCCACCAGATCGAATAGTTAGGGCCTATGAAGTCAACGCCAGAAGCATAAAATACAATAAAGGTGCAACAGTTTTTCCAACGTATAACAGGAATAATTGCAACCAGTGTGAAGGTAATGGTATGTTCTACGTTCCGGGCAACCTAGGCTTCACTCAAGGGCGGTGCTCCACCAGATCAAATAGTTACGGCCTAAGAAGTCAACGCCAGAAGCATAAATTACAATATAAGTGCAACAGCTTTTCCATCGTATATAATGTATATTTGCATACAGTGTGGAAGTAATGGTCATTTCTACGTTCCGGGCAACCTAGGCTTCACGCTAGGGTGTTGCTCCACCAGATGGAATAGGTAGGGCCTTAGAAGTCAACGCCCAAAGCATAAAATGCAAAATAAATAGAACAGTCTTTCCATTGTATAAAACGAATAACTGCAACCAGTGTGAAGGTAATGGTCATTTCTACGTTCCGTGCAACCTAGGCTTCACGCTAGGGCGCTGCTCCACCAGATCAAACAGATAGGTCCTCAGATGTCAACGCCAGAAGCATACAATACGATATAAATACAACAGCTTTTCCATGGTATAACAGGATTAATTTCAACCAGTTTGAAAGTGATGGTCATTTCGACGTTCCGTGCAACCTAGACTTCACTCTAGGGCGTTGCTCCACTAGATCGAATAGCTAGGGCCTTAGAAGACAACGCCAGAGGCATAAAATACAATATAAATACAACAGTTTTTCCATTGTATAAAACGAATAATTGCTACCAGTGTAAAAGTTATGGTCATTTCTACGTTCCGGGCAACCTAGGCTTCACTCTAGGGCGTTGCTACACCAGATCGAATAGATAGGTCCTTAGGAGTCAACGCCAGAAGCATAAAATACGATATAAATACAACAGCTTTTCCATGGTATAAAATGAGTAATTGCAAACAGTGTGAATGTAATGGTCATTTCTACGTTCCGGGCAACCTAGGCTTCACTCTACGGCGTTGTTCCACCAGATCGAATAGCTAGGGCCTTGGAAGTCAACGCCCGAAGCATAAAATGCAAAATAAATAGAACAGTTTTTCCATTGTATAAAACGAATAACTGCAACCAGTGTGAAAGTACTGGTCATTTCTACGTTCCGGGTAACCTATGTATCACTCTAGGGCGTTGCTCCACCAGATCGAATAGCTAGGGACTTAGAATTTAACGCCAGAAGGATAAAATACAATATAAGTACAACAGTTTTTTCATCGTATAAAATGAATAATTGCAGACATTGTGAAAGTAATGGTCATTTCTACGTTCCGGTCAACCTAGGCGTCACTCTAGGGCGTTGCTCCACCAGGTCGAATACTTAGGGCCTAAGAAGTCAACGCCAGAAGCATAAAATACGATATAAATACAACAGATTTTCCATGGTATAAAACGAATAATTGCAACCACTGTGAGAGTTCTGGTCATTTCGACGTTCCGGCAACCTAGGCTTCACTCTAGGGTGTTGCTCCACCAGATCGAATAGTTAGGGCCATAGAAGTCAACACCATGAGCATGAGATACAATAAAAATACAACAGTCTTTTCATCGTATTACAGGAATAATTGCAATAAGCGTGAAAGTAGTGATCATTTCGGCGTTTCGGGCATCCTAGACTTAACTCTGGGACATTGCGCCTCCAGATCGAATAGTTAGGGCCTGAGAAGTCACTGCCAGAAGCATAAAATACAATATAAATACAACAGTTTTTCCATCATATAAAATGAATAATTGCAAACAGTGTGAAAGATATGGTCATTTCTACGTTCCGGGCAACCTAGGCGTCACTCTAGGGTGTTGCTCCACCACATCTAATAGCTACGGCCTTAGAAGTCAACGCCAGAAGAATAAAATACAATAAAGATGTAACAGATTTTGCATCGTATAAAACGAATAATTGCAGCCAGTGTGAAAGTTATGGTCATTTCTACGTTCCGGGTAACCTAGGTTTCACTCTAGGGCGTTGCTCCACCAGATCGTCTAGTTAGGGCCTATGAAGTCAACGCCATAAGAATAAAATACAATATAAATATACCAGTTTTTCAATAGTATAAAACGAATAATAGCAACCAGTTGTCTAGGTTATGGTCATTCCAACGTTCCTGGCAATCTAGGCTTCACTCTAGGGCGTTGCTCCACCAGATCAATCAGTTAGGGCGTTAGAAGTCAACGCCCGAAACATAAAATGCAAAATAAATAGAATAGCTTTTCCATTGTATAAAACGAATAATTGCTACCAGTGTGAATGTTATGGTCATTTCTACGTTCCGGGCAACCAAGGCTTCACCCTAGGTCGTTGTTCCACCAGATCGAATAGTTAGGGCCTAAAAAGTGAACGCCAGAAGCATAAAATACAATATAAATACAACAGTTTTTTCACTCCATAAAACAAATAATTGAAACCAGTATGAAAGTTATGGTCATTTCCACGTTCCGGGCAACCTAGGCTTCACTCTAGGGCGTTGCTCCACCAGATCGAATGGTTAGGTCCTAAGAAGTCAACGCCAGAAGCATAAAATACGATATAAATACAACAGCTTTTCCATCGTATAAAACGAATTATTGCAACCAGTGTGAAAGTAATGGTCATTTCTACGTTCCGCGCAACGTAGGTTTCACTCTACGGCGTTGATCCACCAGAGGGAATAGTTAGGGCCTAACAATTCAACGCCATAAGAATAAAATACAATATAAGTACAACAGTTTTTTCATCGTATGAAATGAATAATTGCAAACATTGTGAAAGTAATGGTCATTTCTACGTTCCGGGCAACCTAGGCGTCACTCTGGGGCGTTGCTCCACCACATCGAATAGCTACGGTCTTAGAAGTCAACGCCAGAAGCATAAAACACGGTATAAATACAGCAGCTTTTCCATCGTATAAAACGGATAATTGCAACCAGTGTGAAAGTAGTGGTCATTTCTAGGTTCCGAGCAACCTAGGCGTCACTCTATGGCGTTGCTCCACCAGATCGAATTGCTAGTGACTTAGAATTCATCGCTAAAAGCATAAAATACAATTATAATGCAACAGTTTTTCCATCGTATAACAGGAATAATTGCAACCAGTGTGAAAGTAATGGTCATTTCTACGTTTCGGGCATCCTAGACTTAACTCTGGGGCATTGCGCCTCCAGATCGAATAGTTAGGGCCTAAGAAGTCAACGCCAGAAGCATAAAATACAAAATAAATACAACAGCTTTTCAATCGTATAAAACGAATAATTGCAACCAGTGTGAAAGTTATGGTCATTTCTTCGTTCCGGCAACCTAGGCTTCACTCTAGGGTGTCGCTCCACCAGATCGAATAGCTAGGGCCTAAGAAGTCAACGCCAGAAGCATAAAATACGATATAAATACAACTGTTTGTCCATCGAAGAACAGGAATAATTGCAACCAGTGTGAAAGTTATGGTCATTTCTACGTTCCGGGCAACCTAGGCTTCACTCTAGGTCGTTGCTCCACCAGAACAAACAGTTAGGGCCTTAGAAGTAAACGCCCGAAGCATAAAATACAAAATAAATGGAACAGTTTTTCCATTGTATAAAACGAATAATTGCTACCCGTGTGAAAGTTATGGTCATTTCTACGTTCCGGGCAACCTAGGCTCCACCCTAGGGCGTTGTTCCACCAGATCGAATAGTTAGGGCCTAAGAAGTGAACGCCAGAAGCATAAAATACAATATAAATACAACAGTTTTTTCACTCTATAAAACAAATAATTGCAACCAGTATGAAAGTTATGGTCATTTCTTCTTTCCGGGCAACCTAGGATTCACCCTAGGCCGTTGCTCCAACAGATTGAATAGTTAGGGCCCTAGAAGTTAATGCCCGAAGCATAAAATACAATATAAATATAACAGTTATTCTATCGTATAAAACGAATAATAGCAACCAGTGTGAAAGTTATGGTCATTTCTACTTTCCGGGCGACCTAGGCTTCACCCTAGGGCGTTGCTCCAACCGGTGGAATAGCTAGGGCCTCAGAAGTCAATGCCCGACGCATAAAATGCAATAAAAATACAACAGTTTTTACATCCTATAACAGGAATAATTGCAACCAGTTTGAAAGTGATGGTCATTTCTACGTACCGGGCAACCTAGGCTTCACTCTAGGGCGTTGCTCCACCAGATCGAATAGTTAGGTCCTTAGAAGCCAACGCCCGAAGCATAAAATACAAAATAAATAGAACAGTTTTTCCATCGTATAAAACGAATAATTGCTACCAGTGTGAAAGTTATGGTCATTTCTACTTTCCGGGCAACCTAGGCTTCACCCCAGGGCGTTTTTCCACCAGATGGAATAGTTAGGGCCTAAGAAGTCAACGCCAGAAGCATAAAATAGAATAAAGATGCAACAGTTTTTATATCGTATAACAGGAATAACTGCAAACAGTATGAAAGTACTGGTCATTTCTACGTTCCGGGTAACCTAGGTTTCACTCTAGGATGTTGCTCCACCAGATCGAATAGTTAGGGCCTTAGAAGTCTACACCAGAAGCATAAAATACGATAAAGATGCAACAGTTTTTCCATCGTATAAAATGAATAATTGCAACCAGTGTGAAATTTATGGTCATTCCTACATTCCGAACAACCTAGACTTCACTCTAGAGCGTTGCTCCACCAGATCGAATAGTTAGGTCCTTAGAAGTCAACGCCAGAAGCATAAAATACGATATAAATACAAGAGTTTGTCCATCGTAGAACAGGAATAATTGCAACCAGTGTGAAAGTTATGGTCATTTCTGCGTTCCGGGCAACCTAGGCTTCACTCTAGGTCGTTGCTCCACCAGAACAAACAGTTAGGGCCTTAGAAGTAAACGCCCGAAGCATAAAATACAAAATAAATAGAACAGTTTTTCCATCGTGTAAAACGAATAATTGCTACCAGTGTGAAAGTTATGGTCATTGCTACGTTCCGCGCTACCTAGGCTTCACCCAAGGGCGTTGTTCCACCAGACGGAATAGTTAGGGCCTAAGAAGTCAACGCGAGAAGCATAAAATACGATATAAATACAACAGCTTTTCCACCGTATAAGACGAATAATTGCAACCAGTGTGAATGCAATGGTCATTTCTACGTTCCGGGCAACCCAGGCTTCACTCTCGGGCGTTGCTCCGAACAAATCGAATAGCTTGGGCCTTAGAAGTCAACGCCAGAAGCATAAAATACAATAAAGATGCAAAAGTCTTTCCATCGTATAACAGGAATAACTGCAAACAGTGTGAAAGTAATGGTCATTTCTACGTTCCAGGCAACCTAGGCTTCACCTTAGGGCGTTGTTCCACCAGATGGAATAGTTAGGGCCTTAGAAGTCAACGCCCGAAGCATAAAATACAAAATAAATGGAACAGCTTTTCCATCGTATAAAACGAATAATTGCAACCAGTGTGAAAGTAATAGTCATTTCTACGTTCCGGGCAACGTAGGTTTCACTCTAGGGCGTTGATCCGCCAGAGGGAATAGTTAGGGCATAAGAAGTCAACGCCAGAAGCATAAAATACAAAATAAATAAAACAGTTTTTCCATCATATAAAACGAATAATTGCAACCAGGATTAAAGTTATGGTCATTTCTACTTTCCGGGCAACCTAGGCTTCACCCTAGGGCGTTGCTAAAACAGATTGAGTAGTTAGGGCCTTAGAGGTCCATGCCCGAAGCCTAAAATACAATATAAATACAACAGTTTTTCCATCGTATAAAACGAATAATTGCAACCAGTATGAAAGTTAACATCATTTCTACTTTCCGGGCAACCTAGGCTTCACCCTAGGGGTTCACCAACAGATTGAATAGTTAGGGCCTTAGAAGTCAACGCCCGAAGCATAAAATACAAAATAAACAGAACAGTTTTACCATCGTATAAAACGAATAATTGCTACCGGGGTGAAAGTTATGGCCATTTCTCCGTTCCGGGCAACCTAGGCTTCACTCTAGGGCGTTGCTCCACCAGATCGAATAGTTAGGGCCCTAGAAGTCAACGCCAGAAGCATAAAATACAATATAAATAAAACAGTTTTTCAATCGTATAAAACGAATAATTGCTACCAGTGTGAAAGTTATGGTCATTTCTACGTTCCGGGCAACCCAGGCGTCACTCTAGGGCGTTGCGCCACCAGATCGACTAGTTAGGGCCTTAGAAGTCAACGCCCGAAGCACAAAATACAAAATAACTAAAACAGTTTTTCCATCGTATAAAACGAATAATTGCAACCAGTATGAAAGTTAACATCGTTTCTACTTTCCGGGCAACCTAGGCTTCACCCTAGGGCGTTGCACCAACAGATTGAATAGTTAGGGCCTTAGAAGTCAACGCCCGAAGCATAAAATACAAAATAAACAGAACAGTTTTACCATCGTATAAAACGAATAATTGCTACCGGTGTGAAAGTTATGGTCATTTCTCCGTTCCGGGCAACCAAGGCTTCACTCTAGGGCGTTGCTCCACCAGATCGAATAGTTAGGGCCCTAGAAGTCAACGCCAGAATCATAAAATACAAAATAAATAAAACAGTTTTTGAATCGTATAAAACGAATAATTGCTACCAGTGTGAAGTTATGGACATTTCTACGTTCCCCGCTACCTTGGCTTCACCCAAGCGCGTTGTTCCACCAAATGGAATAGTTAGGGCCTAAGAAGTCAACGCCAGAAGCATAAAACACGATATAAATACAACAGCTTTTCCATCGTATAAGACGAATAATTGCAACCAGTGTGAATGTAATGGTCATTTCTACGTTCCGGGCAACCTAGGCGTCACTCTAGGGCGTTGCTCCACCACATCTAATAGCTACGGCCTTAGAAGTCAACCCCAGAAGCATGAAATACAACATAAATACAACAGATTTTCCATCGTATATAATGTATATTTGCAAACAGTGTGAAAGTAATGGTCATTTCTATGTACCGGGCAACCTAGGCCCCACTCTCGTGCGTTGCTCCACCGCATCTAATAGCTACGGCCTTGGAAGTCAACCCCAGATGAATAAAATACAATAAAGGTGCAACAGCCTTTCCATCGTATAAAACGAATAATTGCAACCAGTGTGAAGGTTATGGTCATTTCTACTTTCCGGGCATCCTAGGCTTCACCCTAGGACGTTGTTCCACCAGATCGAACAGATAGGGCCTAAGAAGTCAATGCCAGAAGCATATAATACAATATAAATATAACAGTTTTTCCATCGTATAAAACGAATGATAGCAACCGGTGTGAAAGTTATGGTCATTTCTACGTTCCGGGCAACCTAGGGTTCACTCTAGGGCGTTGCGCAACCAGATCGAATAGTTAGGGCCTTAGAAGTCAACGCCCGAAGCACAAAATACCAAACAACTAAAACAGTTTTTCCATCGTATAAAGCGAATAATTGCAACCAGTATGAAAGTTAACGTTATTTCTACTTTCCGGGAAACATAGGCTTCACCCTTGGGCGTTGCACCAACAGATTGAATAGTTAGGGCCTTAGAAGTAAACGCCCGAAGCATAAAATACAAAATAAATAGAACAGTTTTTCCATCGTGTAAAACGAATAATTGCTACCAGTGTGAAACTTATGGTCATTGCTACGTTCCGCGCTACCTAGGCTTCACCCAAGGGCGTTGTTCCACCAGACGGAATAGTTAGGGCCTAAGAAGTCAACGCGAGAAGCATAAAATACGATATAAATACAACAGCTTTTCCACCGTATAAGACGAATAATTGCAACCAGTGTGAATGCAATGGTCATTTCTACGTTCCGGGCAACCCAGGCTTCACTCTCGGGCGTTGCTCCGAACAAATCGAATAGCTTGGGCCTTAGAAGTCAACGCCAGAAGCATAAAATACAATAAAGATGCAAAAGTCTTTCCATCGTATAACAGGAATAACTGCAAACAGTGTGAAAGTAATGGTCATTTCTACGTTCCAGGCAACCTAGGCTTCACCTTAGGGCGTTGTTCCACCAGATGGAATAGTTAGGGCCTTAGAAGTCAACGCCCGAAGCATAAAATACAAAATAAATGGAACAGCTTTTCCATCGTATAAAACGAATAATTGCAACCAGTGTGAAAGTAATAGTCATTT
Organism: Calliopsis andreniformis; assembly: GCF_051401765.1. Lineage (NCBI taxonomy): Eukaryota > Metazoa > Arthropoda > Insecta > Hymenoptera > Andrenidae > Calliopsis > Calliopsis andreniformis. The sequence goes on from NW_027480423.1 coordinate 23,722,106, forward strand.
CTACGTTCCGGGCAACGTAGGTTTCACTCTAGGGCGTTGATCCGCCAGAGGGAATAGTTAGGGCATAAGAAGTCAACGCCAGAACCATAAAATACAAAATAAATAAAACAGTTTTTCCATCGTATAAAACGAATAATTGCTACCAGTGTGAAACTTATGGTCATTTCTACGTTCCGCGCAACCTAGGCTTGACCCTAGGGCGTTGTTCCACCAGATCGAATAGTTAGGGCCTTAGGAGTCAACGCCCGAAGCATAAAATACAAAATAAATGGAACAGCTATTCCATCGTATAAAACGAATAATTGCAACCAGTGTGAAAGTAATAGTCATTTCTACGTTCCGGGCAACCTAGGCGTCACTCTAGGGCGTTGCTCCACCACATCTAATAGCTACGGCCTTAGAAGTCAACCCCAGAAGCATGAAATACAACATAAATACAACAGATTTTCCATCGTATATAATGTATATTTGCAAACAGTGTGAAAGTAATGGTCATTTCTATGTACCGGGCAACCTAGGCCCCACTCTCGTGCGTTGCTCCACCACATCTAATAGCTACGGCCTTAGAAGTCAACCCCAGATGAATAAAATACAATAAAGGTGCAACAGCTTTTCCATCGTATAAAACGAATAATTGCAACCAGTGTGAAGGTTATGGTCATTTCTACTTTCCGGGCATCCTAGGCTTCACCCTAGGACGTTGTTCCACCAGATCGAACAGTTAGGGCCTAAGAAGTCAATGCCAGAAGCATATAATACAATATAAATATAACAGTTTTTCCATCGTATAAAACGAATGATAGCAACCGGTGTGAAAGTTATGGTCATTTCTACGTTCCGGGCAACCTAGGGTTCACTCTAGGGCGTTGCGCCACCAGATCGAATAGTTAGGGCCTTAGAAGTCAACGCCCGAAGCACAAAATACCAAACAACTAAAACAGTTTTTCCATCGTATAAAGCGAATAATTGCAACCAGTATGAAAGTTAACGTTATTTCTACTTTCCGGGAAACATAGGCTTCACCCTTGGGCGTTGCACCAACAGATTGAATAGTTAGGGCCTTAGAAGTCATCGCCCGAAGCATAAAATACAAAATAAATAAAACAGTTTTTCCATCGTATAAAACGAATAATTGCAACCAGTGTGAAGGTAATGGTCTTTTCTACGTTCCGGGCAACCTAGGCTTCACCCTAGGGCGGTGCTCCACCAGATCAAATAGTTAGGGCCTAAGAAGTCAACGCCAGGAGCATAAAATACAACATAAATACAACAGATTTTCCATCGTATATAATGTATATTTGCAAACAGTGTGAAAGTAATGGTCATTTCTATGTACCGGGCAACCTAGGCCGCACTCTCGGGCGTTGCTCCACCACATCTAATAGCTACGGCCTTAGAAGTCAACCCCAGATGAATAAAATACAATAAAGATGCAACAGCTTTTCCATCGTATAAAACGAATAATTGCAACCAGTGTGAAAGTTATGGTCATTTCTACTTTCCGGGCATCCTAGGCTTCACCCTAGGACGTTGTTCCACCAGATCGAACAGTTAGGGCCTAAGAAGTCAATGCCAGAAGCATAAAATACAATATAAATATAACAGTTTTTCCATCGTATAAAACGAATGATAGCAACCGGTGTGAAAGTTATGGTCATTTCTACGTTCCGGGAAACCTAGTGTTCACTCTAGGGCGTTGCGCCACGAGATCGAATAGTTAGGGCCTTAGAAGTCAACGCCCGAAGCACAAAATACAAAACAACTAAAACAGTTTTTCCATCGTATAAAACGAATAATTGCAACCAGTATGAAAGTTAACGTCATTTCTACTTTCCGGGAAACATAGGCTTCACCCTTGGGCGTTGCACCAACAGATTGAATAGTTAGGGCCTTAGAAGTCAACGCCCGAAGCATAAAATACAAAATAAATAGAACAGTTTTTCCATCGTATAAAACGAATAATTGCAACCAGTGTGAAGGTAATGGTCTTTTCTACGTTCCGGACAACCTAGGCTTCACTCTAGGGCGGTGCTCCACCAGACCAAATGGATAGGGCCTAAGAAGTCAACGCCAGAAGCGTAAAATACGACATAAATACAACAGATTTTACATCGTATATAATGTATATTTGCAAACAGTGTGAAAGTAATGGTCATTTCTATGTACCGGGCAACCTAGGCCCCTCTCTCGGGCGTTGCTCCACCAAATCGAATAGCTAGGGCCTTAGAAGTCAACGCCAGAAGCATAAAATACAATAAAGATGCAAAAGTTTTTCCATCGTATAACAGGAATAACTGCAAACAGTGTGAAAGTAATGGTCATTTCCTTGTTCCGGGCAACCTAGTCTTCACTCTAGGGCGTTGTTCCACCAGATCGAACAATTAGGGCCTAAGAAGTCAACGCCAGAAGAATAAAATACAATATAAGTACAAAAGCTTTTCCATCGTATAAAATGAATAATTGCAAACATTGTGAAAGTAATGGTCATTTCTACGTTCCGGGCAACCTAGGCGTCACTCTAGGGCGTTGCGCCACCAGATCGAATAGTTAGGGCCTTAGAAGTGAACGCCCAAAGCATAAAATACAAAATAAATAAAACAGTTTTTCCATCGTATAAAACGAATAATTGCAACCAGTATGAAAGTTAACGTCATTTCTACTTTCCGGGCAACATAGGCTTCACCATTGGTCGTTGCACCAACAGATTGAATAGTTAGGGCCTTAGAAATCAACGCCCGAAGCATAAAATACAAAATAAATAGAACAGTTTTTCCATCGTATAAAACGAATAATTGCTACCAGTGTGAAAGTTATGGTCATTGCTACGTTCCGCGCTACCTAGGCTTCACCCGACGGCGTTGTTCCACCAGATGGAATAGTTAGGGCCTAAGAGGTCAACGCCAGAAGCACAAAATACGATATAAATACAACAGCTTTTCCATCGTATAAAACGAATAATTGCAACCAGTGTGGAAGTTATGGTCATTTCTACGTTCCGGGCAACCTAGGCTTCACTCTAGGGCGTTGCTCGACCAGATCGAATAGCTAGGGCCTTAGAAGTCAACGCCTGAAGTATAAAATACAATAAAAATACAACAGTCTTTCCATCCTATAACAGGAATAATTGCAACCCGTGTGAAAGTGATGGTGATTTCTACGTTCCAGGCAACCTAGGCTTCACCCTAGGGCGTTGTTCCACCAGATGGAATAGTTAGGGCCTTAGAAGTCAACGCCCGAAGCATAAAACGCAAAATAAACGGAACAGCTTTTCCATCGTATAAAACGAATAATTGCAACCAGTGTGAAAGTAATAGTCATTTCTACGTTCCGGGCAACGTAGGTTTCACTCTAGGGCGTTGATCCGCCAGAGGGAATAGTTAGGGCATAAGAAGTCAACGCCAGAACCATAAAATACAAAATAAATACAACAGTTTTTCCATCGTATAAAACGAATAATTGCTACCAGTGTGAAACTTATGGTCATTTCTACGTTCCGCGCAACCTAGGCTTGACCCTAGGGCGTTGTTCCACCAGATCGAATAGTTAGGGCCTTAGGAGTCAACGCCCGAAGCATAAAATACAAAATAAATGGAACAGCTATTCCATCGTATAAAACGAATAATTGCAACCAGTGTGAAAGTAATAGTCATTTCTACGTTCCGGGCAACCTAGGCGTCACTCTAGGGCGTTGCTCCACCACATCTAATAGCTACGGCCTTAGAAGTCAACCCCAGAAGCATGAAATACAACATAAATACAACAGATTTTCCATCGTATATAATGTATATTTGCAAACAGTGTGAAAGTAATGGTCATTTCTATGTACCGGGCAACCTAGGCCCCACTCTCGTGCGTTGCTCCACCACATCTAATAGCTACGGCCTTAGAAGTCAACCCCAGATGAATAAAATACAATAAAGGTGCAACAGCTTTTCCATCGTATAAAACGAATAATTGCAACCAGTGTGAAGGTTATGGTCATTTCTACTTTCCGGGCATCCTAGGCTTCACCCTAGGACGTTGTTCCACCAGATCGAACAGTTAGGGCCTAAGAAGTCAATGCCAGAAGCATATAATACAATATAAATATAACAGTTTTTCCATCGTATAAAACGAATAATTGCAACCAGTGTGAAGGTAATGGTCTTTTCTACGTTCCGGGCAACCTAGGCTTCACCCTAGGGCGGTGCTCCACCAGATCAAATAGTTAGGGCCTAAGAAGTCAACGCCAGGAGCATAAAATACAACATAAATACAACAGATTTTCCATCGTATATAATGTATATTTGCAAACAGTGTGAAAGTAATGGTCATTTCTATGTACCGGGCAACCTAGGCCGCACTCTCGGGGGTTGCTCCACCACATCTAATAGCTACGGCCTTAGAAGTCAACCCCAGATGAATAAAATACAATAAAGATGCAACAGCTTTTCCATCGTATAAAACGAATAATTGCAACCAGTGTGAAAGTTATGGTCATTTCTACTTTCCGGGCATCCTAGGCTTCACCCTAGGACGTTGTTCCACCAGATCGAACAGTTAGGGCCTAAGAAGTCAATGCCAGAAGCATAAAATACAATATAAATATAACAGTTTTTCCATCGTATAAAACGAATGATAGCAACCGGTGTGAAAGTTATGGTCATTTCTACGTTCCGGGAAACCTAGGGTTCACTCTAGGGCGTTGCGCCACGAGATCGAATAGTTAGGGCCTTAGAAGTCAACGCCCGAAGCACAAAATACAAAACAACTAAAACAGTTTTTCCATCGTATAAAACGAATAATTGCAACCAGTATGAAAGTTAACGTCATTTCTACTTTCCGGGAAACATAGGCTTCACCCTTGGGCGTTGCACCAACAGATTGAATAGTTAGGGCCTTAGAAGTCAACGCCCGAAGCATAAAATACAAAATAAATAGAACAGTTTTTCCATCGTATAAAACGAATAATTGCAACCAGTGTGAAGGTAATGGTCTTTTCTACGTTCCGGACAACCTAGGCTTCACTCTAGGGCGGTGCTCCACCAGACCAAATGGATAGGGCCAAAGAAGTCAACGCCAGAAGCGTAAAATACGACATAAATACAACAGATTTTCCATCGTATATAATGTATATTTGCAAACAGTGTGAAAGTAATGGTCATTTCTATGTACCGGGCAACCTAGGCCCCTGTCTCGGGCGTTGCTCCACCAAATCGAATAGCTAGGGCCTTAGAAGTCAACGCCAGAAGCATAAAATACAATAAAGATGCAAAAGTTTTTCCATCGTATAACAGGAATAACTGCAAACAGTGTGAAAGTAATGGTCATTTCCTTGTTCCGGGCAACCTAGTCTTCACTCTAGGGCGTTGTTCCACCAGATCGAATAATTAGGGCCTAAGAAGTCAACGCCAGAAGAATAAAATACAATATAAGTACAAAAGCTTTTCCATCGTATAAAATGAATAATTGCAAACATTGTGAAAGTAATGGTCATTTCTACGTTCCGGGCAACCTAGGCGTCACTCTAGGGCGTTGCGCCACCAGATCGAGTAGTTAGGGCCTTAGAAGTCAACGCCCGAAGCATAAAATACAAAATAAATAAAACAGTTTTTCCATCGTATAAAACGAATAATTGCAACCAGTATGAAAGTTAACGTCATTTCTACTTTCCGGGCAACATAGGCTTCACCATTGGTCGTTGCACCAACAGATTGAATAGTTAGGGCCTTAGAAATCAACGCCCGAAGCATAAAATACAAAATAAATAGAACAGTTTTTCCATCGTATAAAACGAATAATTGCTACCAGTGTGAAAGTTATGGTCATTGCTACGTTCCGCGCTACCTAGGCTTCACCCGACGGCGTTGTTCCACCAGATGGAATAGTTAGGGCCTAAGAGGTCAACGCCAGAAGCACAAAATACGATATAAATACAACAGCTTTTCCATCGTATAAAACGAATAATTGCAACCAGTGTGGAAGTTATGGTCATTTCTACGTTCCGGGCAACCTAGGCTTCACTCTAGGGCGTTGCTCGACCAGATCGAATAGCTAGGGCCTTAGAAGTCAACGCCTGAAGTATAAAATACAATAAAAATACAACAGTCTTTCCATCCTATAACAGGAATAATTGCAACCCGTGTGAAAGTGATGGTGATTTCTACGTTCCAGGCAACCTAGGCTTCACCCTAGGGCGTTGTTCCACCAGATGGAATAGTTAGGGCCTTAGAAGTCAACGCCCGAAGCATAAAACGCAAAATAAATGGAACAGCTTTTCCATCGTATAAAACGAATAATTGCAACCGGTGTGAAAGTAATAGTCATTTCTACGTTCCGGGCAACGTAGGTTTCACTCTAGGGCGTTGATCCGCCGGAGGGAATAGTTAGGGCATAAGAAGTCAACGCCAGAAGCATAAAATACAAAATAAATAAAACAGTTTTTCCATCGTATAAAACGAATAATTGCTACCAGTGTGAAACTTATGGTCATTTCTACGTTCCGCGCACCCTAGGCTTGACCCTAGGGCGTTGTTCCACCAGATCGAATAGTTAGGGCCTTAGGAGTCAACGCCCGAAGCATAAAATACAAAATAAATGGATCAGCTTTTCCATCGTATAAAACGAATAATTGCAACCAGTGTGAAAGTAATAGTCATTTCTGCGTTCCGGGCAACGTAGGTTTCACTCTAGGGCGTTGATCCGCCAGAGGGAATAGTTAGGGCATAAGAAGTCAACGCCAGAAGCATAAAACACAAAATAAATAAAACAGCTTTTCCATCGTATAAAACGAATAATTGGAACCAGTATGAAAGTTAACGTCATTTCTACATTCCGGGCAATAAAGGCTTCACCCATGGGCGATGCACCAACAGATTGAATAGTTATGGCCTTAGGAGTCAACACCCGTAGCATAAAATACAAAATAAATAGAACAGTTTTTCCATTGTATAAAACGAATAATTGCAACCAGTGTGGAAGTTATGGTCATTTCTACGTTCCGGGCAACCTAGGCTTCACTCTAGGGCGTTGCTCGACCAGATCGAATAGCTAGGGCCTTAGAAGTCAACGCCTGAAGTATAAAATACAATATAAATATAACAGTTTTTCCATCGTATAAAACGAATGATAGCAACCGGTGTGAAAGTTATGGTCATTTCTACGTTCCGGGCAACCTAGGGTTCACTCTAGGGCGTTGCGCCACCAGATCGAATAGTTAGGGCCTTAGAAGTCAACGCCCGAAGCACAAAATACAAAACAACTAAAACAGTTTTTCCATCGTATAAAACGAATAATTGCAACCAGTATGAAAGTTAACGTCATTTCTACTTTCAGGGAAACATAGGCTTCACCCTTGGGCGTTGCACCAACAGATTGAATAGTTAGGGCCTTAGAAGTCAACGCCCGAAGCATAAAATACAAAATAAATAGAACAGTTTTTCCATCGTATAAAACGAATAATTGCAACCAGTGTGAAGATAATGGTCTTTTCTACGTTCCGGACAACCTAGGCTTCACTCTAGGGCGGTGCTCCACCAGATCAAATGGATAGGGCCTAAGAAGTCAACGCCAGAAGCGTAAAATACGACATAAATACGACAGATTTTCCATCGTATATAATGTATATTTGCAAACAGTGTGAAAGTAATGGTCATTTCTATGTACCGGGCAACCTAGGCCCCACTCTCGGGCGTTGCTCCACCAAATCGAATAGCTAGGGCCTTAGAAGTCAACGCCAGAAGCATAAAATACAATAAAGATGCAAAAGTTTTTCCATCGTATAACAGGAATAACTGCAAACAGTGTGAAAGTAATGGTCATTTCCTTGTTCCGGGCAACCTAGTCTTCACTCTAGGGCGTTGTTCCACCAGATCGAATAATTAGGGCCTAAGAAGTCAACGCCAGAAGAATAAAATACAATATAAGTACAAAAGCTTTTCCATCGTATAAAATGAATAATTGCAAACATTGTGAAAGTAATGGTCATTTCTACGTTCCGGGCAACCTAGGCGTCACTCTAGGGCGTTGCGCCACCAGATCGAATAGTTAGGGCCTTAGAAGTCAACGCCCAAAGCATAAAATACAAAATAAATAAAACAGTTTTTCCATCGTATAAAACGAATAATTGCAACCAGTATGAAAGTTAACGTCATTTCTACTTTCCGGGCAACATAGGCTTCACCCTTGGTCGTTGCACCAACAGATTGAATAGTTAGGGCCTTAGAAATCAACGCCCGAAGCATAAAATACAAAATAAATAGAACAGTTTTTCCATCGTATAAAACGAATAATTGCTACCAGTGTGAAAGTTATGGTCATTGCTACGTTCCGCGCAACCTAGGCTTCACCCGACGGCGCTGTTCCACCAGATGGAATAGTTAGGGCCTAAGAGGTCAACGCCAGAAGCACAAAATACGATATAAATACAACAGCTTTTCCATCGTATAAAACGAATAATTGCAACCAGTGTGGAAGTTATGGTCATTTCTACGTTCCGGGCAACCTAGGCTTCACACTAGGGCGTTGCTCGACCAGATCGAATAGCTAGGGCCTTAGAAGTCAACGCCTGAAGTATAAAATACAATAAAAATACAACAGTCTTTATATCCTATCACAGGAATAATTGCAACCCGTGTGAAAGTGATGGTCATTTCTACGTTCCAGGCAACCTAGGCTTCACCCTAGGGCGTTGTTCCACCAGATGGAATAGTTAGGGCCTTAGAAGTCAACGCCCGAAGCATAAAACGCAAAATAAATGGAACAGCTTTTCCATCGTATAAAACGAATAATTGCAACCGGTGTGAAAGTAATAGTCATTTCTACGTTCCGGGCAACGTAGGTTTCACTCTAGGGCGTTGGTCCGCCGGAGGGAATAGTTAGGGTATAAGAAGTCAACACCAGAAGCATAAAATACAAAATAAATAAAACAGTTTTTCCATCGTATAAAACGAATAATTGCTACCAGTGTGAAACTTATGGTCATTTCTACGTTCCGCGCAACCTAGGCTTGACCCTAGGGCGTTGTTCCACCAGATCGAATAGTTAGGGCCTTAGGAGTCAACGCCCGAAGCATAAAATACAAAATAAATGGATCAGCTTTTCCATCGTATAAAACGAATAATTGCAACCAGTGTGAAAGTAATAGTCATTTCTACGTTCCGGGCAACGTAGGTTTCACTCTAGGGCGTTGATCCGCCAGAGGGAATAGTTAGGGCATAAAAAGTCAACGCCAGAAGCATAAAACACAAAATAAATAAAACAGCTTTTCCATCGTATAAAACGAATAATTGGAACCAGTATGAAAGTTAACGTCATTTCTACATTCCGGGCAACATAGGCTTCACCCATGGGCGATGCACCAACAGATTGAATAGTTATGGCCTTAGGAGTCAACACCCGTAGCATAAAATACAAAATAAATAGAACAGTTTCTCCATCGTATAAAACGAATAATTGCTACCAGTGTGAAAGTTAAGGTCATTTCTAAGTTCCGCGCAACCTAGGCTTCACCCGACGGCGTTGTTCCACCAGATGGAATAGTTAGGGCCTAAGAGGTCAACGCCAGAAGCATAAAATACGATATAACTACAACAGCTTTTCCATCGTATAAAACGAATAATTGCAACCAGTGTGGAAGTTATGGTCATTTCTACGTTCCCGGCAACCTAGGCTTCACTCTAGGGCGTTGCTCGACCAGATCGAATAGCTAGGGCCTTAGAAGTCAACGCCTGAAGTATAAAATACAATAAAAATACAACAGTCTTTCCATTGTATAAAACGAATAATTGCTACCAGTGTAAAAGTTATGGTCATTTCTACGTTCCGGGCAACCTAGGCTTCAGCCTAGGGCGTTGTTTCACCAGGTCGAATAGTTAGGGCCTAAGAAGTGAACGCCAGAAGCATAAAATACAATATAAATACAACAGCTTTTCCATCGTATAAAACGAATAATTGCAACCAGTGTGAAAGTTATGGTCATTTCTACATTCCGAGCAACCTAGGCTTCACTCTAGGGCGTTGCTCCACCAGATCGAATAGTTAGGTCCTTAGAAGTCAACGCCAGAAGCATAAAATACGATATAAATGCAGCAGCTTTTCCATCGTATAAAAGGGATAATTGCAAACAGTGTGGAAGTAATGGTCATTTCTACGTTCCGGGCAACCTAGGCTTCACTCTACGGCGTTGTTCTACCAGATCTAATAGTTACGGCCTATGAAGTCAATGCCAGAACCATAAAATACTATATAAATACAACAGTTTTTCCATCATATAAAACGAATGATAGCAACCAGTGTGAAAGTTATGGTCATTTCTACGTTCCGCGCAATCTTGGCTTTACCCTAGGGCGTCATTCCACCAGATGGAATAGTTAGGGCCTAAGAAGTCAACGCCAGAAGCATAAAATACGATATAAATACAACAGCTTTTCCATCGTATAAAACGAATAATTGCAACCTGTGTGAAGGTTATGGTCATACCTACGTTCCGGGCAACCTAGGCTTCACTCTAGGGCGTTTCACCACCAGATCAAACAGTTGGGGCCTTAGAAGTGAACGCCAGAAGCATAAAATACAATATAAATACAACAGCTTTTCCATCGTATAAAACGAATAATTGCTACCAGTGTAAAAGCTATGGTCATTTCTACGTTCCGGGCAACCTAGGCTACACTCTAGGGCGGTGGTCCACCATATCGAATAGCTACGGCCTTAGAAGCCTACGCCTGAGGCATAAAACACAATAAAAATACAACGGTCTTTTCATCGTATAACAGGAATAATTGCAACAAGCGTGAAAGTAATGATCATTTCGGCGTTTCGGGCATCCTAGGCTTAACTCTGAGGCATTGCTCCACCAGATCGAATAGTTAGGGCCTAGGAAGTCAACGCCAGAAGCATAAAATACAATATAAATACAACAGTTTTTCCATTGTATAAAACGAATAATTGCTACCAGTGTAAAAGTTATGGTCATTTCTACGTTCCGGGCAACCTAGGCTTCACCCTAGGGCGTTGTTGCACCAGATTTAATAGTTAGGGCCTAAGAAGTGAACGCCAGAAGCATAAAATACAATATAAATACAACAGTTTTTCCATCGTATAAAACGAATAATTGCAACCAGTGTGAAAGTTATGGTCATTTCTACATTCCGAGCAACCTAGGCTTCACTCTAGGGCGTTGCTCCAACAGATTGAATAGCTAGGGCCTTAGAAGTCATCGCCCGAAGCATAAAATGCAATAAAAATACAACAGCTTTTCCATCGTATAAAACGAATAATTGCAGCCTGTGTGAAGGTTATGGTCATATCTACGTTACGGTCAACCTAGGCTTCACTGTAGGGCGTTGCTCCACCAGATCGAAATGTTAGGGCCTAAGAAGTCAACGCCCGAAGCATAAAATACGATATAAATACAACAGCTTTTCCATCGTATAAAATGAATAATTGCAAACAGTGTGAAAGTAGTGGTCATTTCTACGTTCCGAGCAACCTAGGCCTCAATCTAGGGCGGTGCTCCACCATATCGAATAGCTACGGCCTTAGAAGCCTACGCCTGAAGCATAAAATACAATAAAAATACAACGGTCTTTTCATCGTATAACAGGAATAATTGCATCAAGCGTGAAAGTAATGATCATTTCGGCGTTTCGGGCATCCTAGACTTAACTCTGAGGAATTGCTCCACCAGATCGAATAGTTAGGGCCTAAGAAGTCAACGCCAGAAGCATAAAATACAATATAAATACAACAGCTTTGCCATCGTATAAAATGAACAATTGCAAACAGTGAGAAAGATATGGACATTTCTACGTTCCGGGCAACCTACGCTTCACTCTATGGCGTTCTTCCACCACTTCGAATAGCTACGGCCTCAGAAGTCAACGCCTGAAGCATAAAATACAATAAAAATGCAACAGTCTTTACATTCTATAACAGGAATAATTGCAACCCGCGCGAAAGTGATGGTCATTTCTACGTTCCGGGCAGCCTAGGCTTCACCCTAGGGCGTTGTTCCACCAGATCGAATAGTTAGGGCCTAACAAGTGAACGCCAGAAGCATAAAATACAATATAAATACAACAGTTTTTCCATCGTATAAAACGAATAATTGCAGCCAGTGTGAAAGTAATGGTCATATCTGCATTCCGAGCAACCTAGGCTTCACTCTAGGGCGTTGCACCGACAGATTGAATAGTTAGGGCCTTAGAAGTCAACGACCGAAGCATAAAATGCAATAAAAATACAACAGTTTTTCCATCGTATAACAGGATTAATTGCAACCAGTTTCAAAGTGATGGTCATTTCTACGTTCCGGGCAACCTAGGCTTCACTCTAGGGCGGTGCTGCACCATATCGAATAGCTACGGCCTTAGAAGCCTACGCCTGAAGCATAAAATACAATAAAAATTCAACGGTCTTTTCATCGTATAACAGGAATAATTGCAACAAGCGTGAAAGTAATGATCATTTGGGCGTTTCGAGCATCCTAGACTTAACTCTGAGGCATTGCTCCACCAGATCGAATAGTTTGGGCCTAAGAAGTCAACGCCAGAAGCATAAAATACAATATAAATACAACAGTTTTTCCATTGTATAAAACGAATAATTGCTACCAGTGTAAAAGTTATGGTCATTTCTACGTTCCGGGCAACCTAGGCTTCAGCCTAGGGCGTTGTTCCACCAGGTCGAATAGGTAGGGCCTAAGAAGTGAACGCCAGAAGCATAAAATACAATATATATACAACAGCTTTTCCATCGTATAAAACGAATAATTGCAACCAGTGTGAAAGTTATGGTCATATCTACATTCCGAGCAACCTAGGCTTCACTCTAGGTCGTTGCTCCACCAGATCGAATAGTTACGTCCTTAGAAGTCAACGCCAGAAGCATAAAATACGATATAAATACAGCAGCATTTCGATCGTATAAAAGGGATAATTGCAAACAGTGTGAAAGTAATGGTCATTTCTGCGTTCCGGGCAACCTAGGCTTCACTCTACGGCGTTGTTCTACCAGATCGAATAGCTAGGGCCTAAGAAGTCAACTCCAGAAGAATAAAATACAAAATAAATACAACAGCCTTTACACCGTATAAAACGAATAATTGCAACCTGTGTGAAGGTTATGGTCATACCTACGTTCCGGGCAACCTAGGCTTCACTGTAGGGCGTTGATCCACCAGATCGAAGTGTTAGGGCCTAAGAAGTCAACGCCAGAAGCATTAAATACAATATAAATACAACAGTTTTTCCATCGTATGAAACTAATAATTGCAACCAGTGTGAAAGTTATGGACATTTCTACATTCCGAGGAACCTAGGCTTCACTCTAGGTCGTTGCTCCAACAGATTGAATAGTTAGGGCCATAGAAGTCAACGCCCGAAGCATAAAATGCAATAAAATTACAACAGTTTTACCATCGTATAACAGGATTAATTGCAACCAGTTTGAAAGCGATGGTCATTTCTACGTTCCGGGCAACCTAGGCTTCACTCTAGGGCGTTGCTCCACTAGATCGAATAGTTAGGGCCATTGAAGTCAACGCCAGAAGCATAAAATACAAAATAAATAGAACAGTTTTTCCACTGTATAAAACGAATAATTGCTACCAGTGTAAAGGTTATGGTCATTTCTACGTTCCAGGCAACCTAGGCTTCACCCTAGGGCGTTGTTCCACCAGATCGAATAGTTAGGGCCTAAGAAGTGAACGCCAGAAGCATAAAATACAATATAAATACAACAGTTCTTCCATCGTATAAAACGAATAATTGCAACCAGTGTGAAAGTTATGGTTATTTCTACATTCCGAGCAACCTAGGCTTCACTCTAGGGCGCTGCTCCACTAGATCGAGTAGCTAGGGCCTTAGAAGTCAACGCCAGAAGCATAAAATACGATATCAATACAACAGCTTTTCCATCCTATAACAGGAATAATTGCAACCCGTGTGAGAGTGATGGTCATTTCTACGTTCCGGGTAACCTAGGCTTCACCCTAGGGCGTTGTTCCACCAGATCGAATAGTTAGGGACTAACAAGTGAACGCCAGAAGCATAAAATACAATATAAATACAACAGTTTGTCCATCGTATAAATCGAATAATTGCAACCAGTGTGAAAGTAATGGTCATTTCTACGTTCCGGGCAGCCTAGGCTTCACTCTAAGGCGTTGCTTCACTAGATCGAATAGCTAGGGCCTTAGAAGACGACGCCAGAAGCATAAAATACGATATAAATACAGCAGCATTTCGATCGTATAAAAGGGATAATTGCAAACAGTGTGAAAGTAATGGTCATTTCTGCGTTCCGGGCAACCTAGGCTTCACTCTACGGCGTTGTTCTACCAGATCGAATAGCTAGGGCCTAAGAAGTCGACTCCAGAAGAATAAAATACAAAATAAATACAACAGCCTTTACACCGTATAAAACGAATAATTGCAACCTGTGTGAAGGTTATGGTCATACCTACGTTCCGGGCAACCTAGGCTTCACCCTAGGGCGTTGTTCCACCAGATCGAATAGTTAGGGCCTAAGAAGTGAACGCCAGAAGCATAAAATACAATAAAAATACAACAGTTTTTCCATCGTATAACAGGAATAATTGCAACCCGTGTGAAAGTGATGGTCATTTCTACGTTCCGGGCAGCCTAGGCTTCACCCTAGGGCGTTGTTCCACAAGATCGAATAGTTAGGGCCTAACAAGTGAACGCCAGAAGCATAAAATACAATATAAATACAACACTTTTTCCATCGTATAAAACGAGTAATTGCAACCAGTGTGAAAGTAATGGTCATTTCTACATTCCGAGCAACCTAGGCTTCACTCAAGGGCGTTGCACCAACAGATTGAATAGTTAGGGCCTTAGAAGTCAACGCCCGAAGCATAAAATGCAATAAAAATACAACAGTTTTTCCATCGTATAACAGGTTTAATTGCAACCAGTTTGAAAGTGATGGTCATTTCTACGTTCCGGGCAACATAGGCTTCACTCTAGGGCGTTGCTCCACTAGATCGAATAGCTAGGGCCTTAGAAGTCAACGCCAGAAGCATAAAATACGATATAAATACAACAGCTTTTCCATCCTATAACAGGAATAATTGCAACCCGTGTGAGAGTGGTGGTCATTTCTACGTTCCGGGTAACCTAGGCTTCACCCTAGGGCGTTGTTCCACCAGATCGAATAGTTAGGGACTAACAAGTGAACGCCAGAAGCATAAAATACAATATAAATACAACAGTTTGTCCATCGTATAAATCGAATAATTGCAACCAGTGTGAAAGTAATGGTCATTTCTACGTTCCGGGCAGCCTAGGCTTCACTCTAAGGCGTTGCTCCACTAGATCGAATAGCTAGGGCCTTAGAAGACGACGCCAGAAGCATAAAATACGATATAAATGCAACGGTCTTTTCATCGAATAACAGGAATAATTGCATCAAGCGTGAAAGTAATGATCATTTCGGCGTTTCGGGCATCCTAGACTTAACTCTGAGGAATTGCTCCACCAGATCGAATTGTTAGGGCCTAAGAAGTCAACGCCAGAAGCATAAAATACAATATAAATACAACAGCTTTGCCATCGTATAAAATGAACAATTGCAAACAGTGAGAAAGATATGGACATTTCTACGTTCCGGGCAACCTACGCTTCACTCTATGGCGTTCTTCCACCACTTCGAATAGCTACGGCCTCAGAAGTCAACGCCTGAAGCATAAAATACAATAAAAATGCAACAGTCTTTCCATCCTATAACAGGAATAATTGCAACCCGTGTGAAAGTGATGGTCATTTCTACGTTCCGGGCAGCCTAGGCTTCACCCTAGGGCGCTGTTCCACCAGATCGAATAGTTAGGGCCTAACAAGTGAACGCCAGAAGCATAAAGTACAATATAAATGCAACAGTTTTTCCATCGTAAAGAACGTATAATTGCAACCAATGTGAAAGTTATGGTTATTTCTACATTCCGAGCAACCTAGGCTTCACTCTAGGGCGTTGCTCCACCAGATCGAATAGTTAGGTCCTTAGAAGTCAACGCCAGAAGCATAAAATACGATATAAATACAGCAGCTTATCCAACGTATAAAAGGAATAATTGCAAACAGTGTGAAAGTAATGGTCATTTCAACGTTCCGGGCAACCTAGGCTTCACTCTAGGGCGTTGCGCCACCAGATCAAATAGCTAGGGCCTAAGAAGTCAACGCCAGAAGCATAAATTACAATATAAGTACAACAGCTTTTCCATCGTATGTAATGTATATTTACAACCAGTGTGGAAGTAATGGACATTTCTACGTTCCGGGCAACCTAGGCTTAACGCTAGGGTGTTGCTCCGCCAGATGGAATAGCTAGGGACTTAGAATTCAATGTCAGAAGCATAATATGCAATAGAAATCTAACAGCTTTTCCATCGTATAAAACGAATAATAGCAACCAGTGTGAAGGTTATGGTCATTTCTACTTCCCGGGCAACCTAGGCTTCACCCTAGGGCGTTGTTCCACCAGATGGAATAGCTAGGGCCTAAGAAGTCAACGCCAGAAGCATAAAATACGATATAAATACAACAGCTTTTCCATCGTATAAAACGAATAATGGTAACCAGTGTGAAAGTTATGGTCATTTCTACGTTCCGGTCAACCTAGACTTCACTCTAGGACGTTGCTCCACCAGAAAGAATAGTTAGGGCCTGTGAAGTCAACGCCAGAAGCATTAAAAACAATAAAGGTGCAACAGTTTTTCCATCGTATAACAGGAATAATTGCAACCAGTGTGAAGGTAATGGTATGTTCTTCGTTCCGGGCAACCTAGGCTTCACACTAGGGCGGTGCTCCACCAGATCAAATAGTTACGGCCTAAGAAGTCAACGCCAGAAGCATAAATTACAATATAAGTACAACAGCTTTTCCATTGTATATAATGTATATTTGCAAACAGTGTGGAAGTAATGGTCATTTCTACGTTCCGGGCAACCTAGGCTTCACTCTAGGGTGTTGCTCCACCAGATGGAATTGCTAGGGACTTAGAATTCACCGCCCGAAGCATAAAATGCAAAATAAATAGAACAGTTTTTCCATTGTATAAAACGAATGACTGCAACCAGTCTGAAAGTACTGGTCATTTCTACGTTCCGGGTAACCTAGGTTTCACACTAGGGCGTTGCTCCACCAGATCGAATAGCTAGGGTCTTCGAACTCAACGCCAGAAGGACAAAATACAATATAAGTACAAAAGTTTTTCCATCGTATAAAATGAATAATTGCAGACATTGTGAAAGTAATGGTCATTTCTACGTTCCGGTCAACCCAGGTTTCACTCTAGGGCGTTGCTCCACCACATATAATAGCTACGGCTTTAGAAGTCGACGCCAGGAGCATAAAATACAATATAAATACAACAGCTTTTCCATCGTATAAAATGAATAATTGCAAACAATGTGAAAGTAATGGTCATTTCTACGTTCCGGGCAACCTAGGCTGCACTCTAGGGTGTTGCTCCACCAGATGGAATTGCTAGGGACTTAGAATTCAACGCCCGAAGCATAAAATGCAAAATAAATGGAACACTTTTTCCATTGTATAAAACGAATAACTGCAACCAGTCTGAAAGTACTGGTTATTTCTACGTTCCGGGTAACCTAGGCTTCACTCTAGGACGTTGCTCCACCAGATCGAATAGTTAGGGCCTATGAAGTCAACGCCAGAAGCTAAAATACAATAAAGGTGCAACAGTTTTTCCATCGTATAACAGGAATAACTGCAAACAGTGTGATAGTACTGGTCATTACTACGTTCCGTGTAATCTAGGCTTCACTCTAGGGCGTTGCTCCACCAGGTCGAATAGTTAGTGCCTTAGAAGTCAACGCCAGAAGCATAAAATACAATATAAATACAACAGTTTTTCCATCGTATAAAACGAATAATTGCTACCCGTATGGAAGTGATGGTCATTTCCACGTTCCGGGCAACATAGGCCTCACTCTAGGGTGTTGTTCCACCAGATTGAATAGTTAGGGCCTAAGAAATCACCGCCAGAAGCATAAAATACAATATAAATATAACAGCTTTTCCATCGTATAAAACGAATAATAGCAACCCGTGTGAAAGTTATGGTCATTTCTACTTCCCGGGCAACCTAGGCTTCACTCTAGGGCGTTGCTCCACCAGATGGAATAGTTAGGGCCTAAGAAGTCAACGCCAGAAGCATAAAATACGATATAAATACAACAGCTTTTCCATCGTATAAAACGAATAATGGTAACCAGTGTGAAAGTTATTGTCATTTCTACGTTCCGGTCAACCTAGGCTTCACTCTAGGACGTTGCTCCACCAGATCGTATAGTTAGGGCCTATGAAGTCAACGCCAGAAGCTAAAATACAATAAAGGTGCAACAGTTTTTCCATCGTGTAACAGGAATAACTGCAAACAGTGTGATAGTACTGGTCATTACTACGTTCCGTGTAATCTAGGATTCACTCTAGGGCGTTGCTCCACCAGATCGAATAGTTAGTGCCTTAGAAGTCAACGCCAGAAGCATAAAATACAATATAAATACTACAGTTTTCCCATCGCATAAAACGAATAATTGCTACCCGTATGGAAGTGATGGTCATTTCTACGTTCCGGGCAACCTAGGCCTCACTCTAGGGTGTTGTTCCACCAGATTGAATAGTTAGGGCCTAAGAAATCAACGCTAGAAGCATAAAATACAATATACATATAACAGTTTTTCCATCGTATAAAACGAATAATAGCAACCAGCGTGAAAGTTATGGTCATTTCTACGTTTCGGGCAACCTAGGCTTCACCCCAGGGCGTTGTTCCACCAGATCGAATAGTTAGGGCCGAAGAAGTGAACGCCAGCAGCATTAAATACAATATAAATACAACTGTTTTTCCATCATATAAAACGAATAATTGCAACCAGTATGAAAGTTCTGGTCATTTCTACGTTCCGGGCAACCTAGGCTTCACCCTATGGCGTTCTTCCACCACATCGATTAGCTACGGCCTCAGAAGCCAACGCCTGAAGCATAAAATACAATAAAAATACAACAGTCTTTCCATCCTATAACAGGAATAATTGCAACCCGTGTGAAAGTGATGGTCATTTCTACGTTCCGGGCAACCCATGCGACACTCTAGGGCGTTGCTCCACCACATCTAATAGCTACGGCCTTCAAAGTCAATGCCAGAAGCATAAAATACGATATAAATACAACAGCTTTTCCATCGTATAAAATGAATATTTGCAAACATTGTGAAAGTAATGGTCATTTCTACGTTCCGGGCAACCTAGGCTTCACTCTAGGGCGGTGCTTCACCAGATCAAATAGTTAGGGCCTAAGAAGTCAACGCCAGAAGCATAAATTACAATATGAGTACAACAGCTTTTCCATCGTATAAAATGAATAATTGCAAACAGTGTGAAAGTAACGGTCATTTCTACGTTCCGGGCAACCTAGGCTGCACTCTAGGGTGTTGCTCCACCAGATGGAATAGCTAGGGCCTTAGAAGTCAACGCCCGAAGCATAAAATGCAAATAAATATAACAGCTTTTCCATCGTATGAAACGAATAACAGCAACCAGTCTGAAAGTACTGGTCATTTCTACGTTCCGGGTAACCTAGGATTCACACTAGGGCGTTGCTCCACCAGATCGAATAGTTAGTGCCTTAGAAGTCAACGCCAGAAGCATAAAATACAATATAAATACAACAGTTTTTCCATCGTATAAAACGAATAATTGCTACCCGTATGGAAGTGATGGTCATTTCCACGTTCCGGGCAACCTAGGCCTCACTCTAGGGTGTTGTTCCACCAGATTGAATAGTTAGGGCCTAAGAAATCAATGCCAGAAGCATAATATGCAATAGAAATCTAACAGCTTTTCCATCGTATAAAACGAATAATAGCAACCAGTGTGAAGGTTATGGTCATTTCTACTTCCCGGGCAACCTAGGCTTCACCCTAGGGCGTTGTTCCACCAGATGGAATAGCTAGGGCCTAAGAAGTCAACGCCAGAAGCATAAAATACGATATGAATACAACAGCTTTTCCATCGTATAAAACGAATAATGGTAACCAGTGTGAAAGTTATGGTCATTTCTACGTTCCGGTCAACCTAGACTTCACTCTAGGACGTTGCTCCACCAGAAAGAATAGTTAGGGCCTGTGAAGTCAACGCCAGAAGCATTAAAAACAATAAAGGTGCAACAGTTTTTCGATCGTATAACAGGAATAATTGCAACCAGTGTGAAGGTAATGGTATGTTCTT
The DNA here is from genome assembly GCF_051401765.1 of Calliopsis andreniformis. Taxonomy (NCBI): domain Eukaryota; kingdom Metazoa; phylum Arthropoda; class Insecta; order Hymenoptera; family Andrenidae; genus Calliopsis; species Calliopsis andreniformis. Next base: position 23,742,358 of record NW_027480423.1, read on the forward strand.
CGTTCCGGGCAACCTAGGCTTCACACTAGGGCGGTGCTCCACCAGATCAAATAGTTACGGCCTAAGAAGTCAACGCCAGAAGCATAAATTACAATATAAGTACAACAGCTTTTCCATTGTATATAATGTATATTTGCAAACAGTGTGGAAGTAATGGTCATTTCTACGTTCCGGGCAACCTAGGCTTCACTCTAGGGTGTTGCTCCACCAGATGGAATTGCTAGGGACTTAGAATTCAACGCCCGAAGCATAAAATGCAAAATAAATAGAACAGTTTTTCCATTGTATAAAACGAATAACTGCAACCAGTCTGAAAGTACTGGTCATTTCTACGTTCCGGGTAACCTAGGTTTCACACTAGGGCGTTGCTCCACCAGATCGAATAGCTAGGGTCTTCGAACTCAACGCCAGAAGGATAAAATACAATATAAGTACAAAAGTTTTTCCATCGTATAAAATGAATAATTGCAGACATTGTGAAAGTAATGGTCATTTCTACGTTCCGGTCAACCCAGGTTTCACTCTAGGGCGTTGCTCCACCACATATAATAGCTACGGCTTTAGAAGTCGACGCCAGGAGCATAAAATACAATATAAATACAACAGCTTTTCCATCGTATAAAATGAATAATTGCAAACAATGTGAAAGTAATGGTCATTTCTACGTTCCGGGCAACATAGGCTGCACTCTAGGGTGTTGCTCCACCAGATGGAATTGCTAGGGACTTAGAATTCAACGCCCGAAGCATAAAATACAATATAAATATAACAGCTTTTCCATCGTATAAAACGAATAATAGCAACCCGTGTGAAAGTTATGGTCATTTCTACTTCCCGGGCAACCTAGGCTTCACTCTAGGGCGTTGCTCCACCAGATGGAATAGTTAGGGCCTAAGAAGTCAACGCCAGAAGCATAAAATACGATATAAATACAACAGCTTTTCCATCGTATAAAACGAATAATGGTAACCAGTGTGAAAGTTATTGTCATTTCTACGTTCCGGTCAACCTAGGCTTCACTCTAGGACGTTGCTCCACCAGATCGTATAGTTAGGGCCTATGAAGTCAACGCCAGAAGCTAAAATACAATAAAGGTGCAACAGTTTTTCCATCGTGTAACAGGAATAACTGCAAACAGTGTGATAGTACTGGTCATTACTACGTTCCGTGTAATCTAGGATTCACTCTAGGGCGTTGCTCCACCAGATCGAATAGTTAGTGCCTTAGAAGTCAACGCCAGAAGCATAAAATACAATATAAATACTACAGTTTTTCCATCGTATAAAACGAATAATTGCTACCCGTATGGAAGTGATGGTCATTTCTACGTTCCGGGCAACCTAGGCCTCACTCTAGGGTGTTGTTCCACCAGATTGAATAGTTAGGGCCTAAGAAATCAACGCTAGAAGCATAAAATACAATATACATATAACAGTTTTTCCATCGTATAAAACGAATAATAGCAACCAGCGTGAAAGTTATGGTCATTTCTACGTTTCGGGCAACCTAGGCTTCACCCCAGGGCGTTGTTCCACCAGATCGAATAGTTAGGGCCGAAGAAGTGAACGCCAGCAGCATTAAATACAATATAAATACAACTGTTTTTCCATCATATAAAACGAATAATTGCAACCAGTATGAAAGTTCTGGTCATTTCTACGTTCCGGGCAACCTAGGCTTCACCCTATGGCGTTCTTCCACCACATCGATTAGCTACGGCCTCAGAAGCCAACGCCTGAAGCATAAAATACAATAAAAATACAACAGTCTTTCCATCCTATAACAGGAATAATTGCAACCCGTGTGAAAGTGATGGTCATTTCTACGTTCCGGGCAACCCATGCGACACTCTAGGGCGTTGCTCCACCACATGTAATAGCTACGGCCTTCAAAGTCAATGCCAGAAGCATAAAATACGATATAAATACAACAGCTTTTCCATCGTATAAAATGAATATTTGCAAACATTGTGAAAGTAATGGTCATTTCTACGTTCCGGGCAACCTAGGCTTCACTCTAGGGCGGTGCTTCACCAGATCAAATAGTTAGGGCCTAAGAAGTCAACGCCAGAAGCATAAATTACAATATGAGTACAACAGCTTTTCCATCGTATAAAATGAATAATTGCAAACAGTGTGAAAGTAACGGTCATTTCTACGTTCCGGGCAACCTAGGCTGCACTCTAGGGTGTTGCTCCACCAGATGGAATAGCTAGGGCCTTAGAAGTCAACGCCCGAAGCATAAAATGCAAATAAATATAACAGCTTTTCCATCGTATGAAACGAATAACAGCAACCAGTCTGAAAGTACTGGTCATTTCTACGTTCCGGGTAACCTAGGATTCACACTAGGGCGTTGCTCCACCAGATCGAATAGTTAGTGCCTTAGAAGTCAACGCCAGAAGCATAAAATACAATATAAATACAACAGTTTTTCCATCGTATAAAACGAATAATTGCTACCCGTATGGAAGTGATGGTCATTTCCACGTTCCGGGCAACCTAGGCCTCACTCTAGGGTGTTGTTCCACCAGATTGAATAGTTAGGGCCTAAGAAATCAATGCCAGAAGCATAAAATACAATATAAATATAACAGCTTTTCCATCGTATAAAACGAATAATAGCAACCAGTGTGAAAGTTATGGTCATTTCTACTTCCCGGGCAACCTAGGCTTCACTCTAGGGAGTTGCTCCACCAGATGGAATAGTTAGGGCCTAAGAAGTCAACGCCAGAAGCATAATATGCAATAGAAATCTAACAGCTTTTCCATCGTATAAAACGAATAATAGCAACCAGTGTGAAGGTTATGGTCATTTCTACTTCCCGGGCAACCTAGGCTTCACCCTAGGGCGTTGTTCCTCCAGATGGAATAGCTAGGGCCTAAGAAGTCAACGCCAGAAGCATAAAATACGATATGAATACAACAGCTTTTCCATCGTATAAAACGAATAATGGTAACCAGTGTGAAAGTTATGGTCATTTCTACGTTCCGGTCAACCTAGACTTCACTCTAGGACGTTGCTCCACCAGAAAGAATAGTTAGTGCCTGTGAAGTCAACGCCAGAAGCATTAAAAACAATAAAGGTGCAACAGTTTTTCCATCGTATAACAGGAATAATTGCAACCAGTGTGAAGGTAATGGTATGTTCTTCGTTCCGGGCAACCTAGGCTTCACACTAGGGCGGTGCTCCACCAGATCAAATAGTTACGGCCTAAGAAGTCAACGCCAGAAGCATAAATTACAATATAAGTACAACAGCTTTTCCATTGTATATAATGTATATTTGCAAACAGTGTGGAAGTAATGGTCATTTCTACGTTCCGGGCAACCTAGGCTTCACTCTAGGGTGTTGCTCCACCAGATGGAATTGCTAGGGACTTAGAATTCAACGCCCGAAGCATAAAATGCAAAATAAATAGAACAGTTTTTCCATTGTATAAAACGAATAACTGCAACCAGTCTGAAAGTACTGGTCATTTCTACGTTCCGGGTAACCTAGGTTTCACACTAGGGCGTTGCTCCACCAGATCGAATAGCTAGGGTCTTCGAACTCAACGCCAGAAGGATAAAATACAATATAAGTACAAAAGTTTTTCCATCGTATAAAATGAATAATTGCAGACATTGTGAAAGTAATGGTCATTTCTACGTTCCGGTCAACCCAGGTTTCACTCTAGGGCGTTGCTCCACCACATATAATAGCTACGGCTTTAGAAGTCGACGCCAGGAGCATAAAATACAATATAAATACAACAGCTTTTCCATCGTATAAAATGAATAATTGCAAACAATGTGAAAGTAATGGTCATTTCTACGTTCCGGGCAACCTAGGCTGCACTCTAGGGTGTTGCTCCACCAGATGGAATTGCTAGGGACTTAGAATTCAACGCCCGAAGCATAAAATGCAAAATAAATGGAACACTTTTTCCATTGTATAAAACGAATAACTGCAACCAGTCTGAAAGTACTGGTTATTTCTACGTTCCGGGTAACCTAGGCTTCACTCTAGGACGTTGCTCCACCAGATCGAATAGTTAGGGCCTATGAAGTCAACGCCAGAAGCTAAAATACAATAAAGGTGCAACAGTTTTTCCATCGTATAACAGGAATAACTGCAAACAGTGTGATAGTACTGGTCATTACTACGTTCCGTGTAATCTAGGCTTCACTCTAGGGCGTTGCTCCACCAGATCGAATAGTTAGTGCCTTAGAAGTCAACGCCAGAAGCATAAAATACAATATAAATACAACAGTTTTTCCATCGTATAAAACGAATAATTGCTACCCGTATGGAAGTGATGGTCATTTCCACGTTCCGGGCAACCTAGGCCTCACTCTAGGGTGTTGTTCCACCAGATTGAATAGTTAGGGCCTAAGAAATCAACGCCAGAAGCATAAAATACAATATAAATATAACAGCTTTTCCATCGTATAAAACGAATAATAGCAACCCGTGTGAAAGTTATGGTCATTTCTACTTCCCGGGCAACCTAGGCTTCACTCTAGGGCGTTGCTCCACCAGATGGAATAGTTAGGGCCTAAGAAGTCAACGCCAGAAGCATAAAATACGATATAAATACAACAGCTTTTCCATCGTATAAAACGAATAATGGTAACCAGTGTGAAATTTATTGTCATTTCTACGTTCCGGTCAACCTAGGCTTCACTCTAGGACGTTGCTCCACCAGATCGTATAGTTAGGGCCTATGAAGTCAACGCCAGAAGCTAAAATACAATAAAGGTGCAACAGTTTTTCCATCGTGTAACAGGAATAACTGCAAACAGTGTGATAGTACTGGTCATTACTACGTTCCGTGTAATCTAGGATTCACTCTAGGGCGTTGCTCCACCAGATCGAATAGTTAGTGCCTTAGAAGTCAACGCCAGAAGCATAAAATACAATATAAATACTACAGTTTTTCCATCGTATAAAACGAATAATTGCTACCCGTATGGAAGTGATGGTCATTTCTACGTTCCGGGCAACCTAGGCCTCACTCTAGGGTGTTGTTCCACCAGATTGAATAGTTAGGGCCTAAGAAATCAACGCTAGAAGCATAAAATACAATATACATATAACAGTTTTTCCATCGTATAAAACGAATAATAGCAACCAGCGTGAAAGTTATGGTCATTTCTACGTTTCGGGCAACCTAGGCTTCACCCCAGGGCGTTGTTCCACCAGATCGAATAGTTAGGGCCGAAGAAGTGAACGCCAGCAGCATTAAATACAATATAAATACAACTGTTTTTCCATCATATAAAACGAATAATTGCAACCAGTATGAAAGTTCTGGTCATTTCTACGTTCCGGGCAACCTAGGCTTCACCCTATGGCGTTCTTCCACCACATCGATTAGCTACGGCCTCAGAAGCCAACGCCTGAAGCATAAAATACAATAAAAATACAACAGTCTTTCCATCCTATAACAGGAATAATTGCAACCCGTGTGAAAGTGATGGTCATTTCTACGTTCCGGGCAACCCATGCGACACTCTAGGGCGTTGCTCCACCACATCTAATAGCTACGGCCTTCAAAGTCAATGCCAGAAGCATAAAATACGATATAAATACAACAGCTTTTCCATCGTATAAAATGAATATTTGCAAACATTGTGAAAGTAATGGTCATTTCTACGTTCCGGGCAACCTAGGCTTCACTCTAGGGCGGTGCTTCACCAGATCAAATAGTTAGGGCCTAAGAAGTCAACGCCAGAAGCATAAATTACAATATGAGTACAACAGCTTTTCCATCGTATAAAATGAATAATTGCAAACAGTGTGAAAGTAACGGTCATTTCTACGTTCCGGGCAACCTAGGCTGCACTCTAGGGTGTTGCTCCACCAGATGGAATAGCTAGGGCCTTAGAAGTCAACGCCCGAAGCATAAAATGCAAATAAATATAACAGCTTTTCCATCGTATGAAACGAATAACAGCAACCAGTCTGAAAGTACTGGTCATTTCTACGTTCCGGGTAACCTAGGATTCACACTAGGGCGTTGCTCCACCAGATCGAATAGTTAGTGCCTTAGAAGTCAACGCCAGAAGCATAAAATACAATATAAATACAACAGTTTTTCCATCGTATAAAACGAATAATTGCTACCCGTATGGAAGTGATGGTCATTTCCACGTTCCGGGCAACCTAGGCCTCACTCTAGGGTGTTGTTCCACCAGATTGAATAGTTAGGGCCTAAGAAATCAACGCCAGAAGCATAAAATACAATATAAATATAACAGCTTTTCCATCGTATAAAACGAATAATAGCAACCAGTGTGAAAGTTATGGTCATTTCTACTTCCCGGGCAACCTAGGCTTCACTCTAGGGCGTTGCTCCACCAGATGGAATAGTTAGGGCCTAAGAAGTCAACGCCAGAAGCATAAAATACGATATAAATACAACAGCTTTTCCATCGTATAAAACGAATAATGGTAACCAGTGTGAAAGTTATTGTCATTTCTACGTTCCGGTCAACCTAGGCTTCACTCTAGGACGTTGCTCCACCAGATCGAATAGTTAGGGCCTATGAAGTCAACGCCAGAAGCTAAAATACAATAAAGGTGCAACAGTTTTTCCATCGTGTAACAGGAATAACTGCAAACAGTGTGATAGTACTGGTCATTACTACGTTCCGTGTAATCTAGGATTCACTCTAGGGCGTTGCTCCACCAGATCGAATAGTTAGTGCCTTAGAAGTCAACGCCAGAAGCATAAAATACAATATAAATACTACAGTTTTTCCATCGTATAAAACGAATAATTGCTACCCGTATGGAAGTGATGGTCATTTCTACGTTCCGGGCAACCTAGGCCTCACTCTAGGGTGTTGTTCCACCAGATTGAATAGTTAGGGCCTAAGAAATCAACGCTAGAAGCATAAAATACAATATAAATATAACAGTTTTTCCATCGTATAAAACGAATAATAGCAACCAGCGTGAAAGTTATGGTCATTTCTACGTTTCGGGCAACCTAGGCTTCACCCCAGGGCGTTGTTCCAACAGATCGAATAGTTAGGGCCGAAGAAGTGAACGCCAGCAGCATTAAATACAATATAAATACAACTGTTTTTCCATCATATAAAACGAATAATTGCAACCAGTATGAAAGTTCTGGTCATTTCTACGTTCCGGGCAACCTAGGCTTCAGCCTATGGCGTTCTTCCACCACATCTGATAGCTACGGCCTTAGAAGCTAACGCCGGAAGCATAAAATACAATATAAATACAACAGCTTTGCCATCGTATAAAACGAATAAAAGCAACCAGTGTGAAAGTTATGGTCATTTCCACTTTCCGGGCAACCTAGGCTTCACTCTAGGGCGCTGCTCCACCAGTTCGAATAGTTAGGGCCTTAGAAGTCAACGCCCGAAGCATAAAATACAATATAAATACAACAGCTTTTCCATCGTATAAAATGAATAATTGCAGACATTGTGAAAGTAATTGTCATTTCTACGTTCCGGGCAACCAAGGCTTCACTGTAGGGCGTTTCTCCACCCAAATCGAATAGTTAGGGCCTTAGAAGTCAACGCCCGAAGCATAAAATACAATATAAGTACAACAGCTTTGCCATCGTATAAAATGAATAATTGCAAACAGTGTGAAGGTAATGGCCATTTCTACGTTCCGAGCAA